>NC_037668.1:32895011-33552721 GCF_003255815.1 Theropithecus gelada | reverse complement strand
GAACAATGAGATCACTTGGACTCAGGAAGGGGAACATCACACACCGGGGCCTAGCATGGGGAGGGGGGAGGGGGGAGGGATTGCACTGGGAGTTATACCTGATGTAAATGACGAGTTGATGGGTGCAGCAGACCAACATGGCACAAGTATACATATGTAACAAACCTGCACGTTATGCACATGTACCCTACAACTTAAAATATAATAATAATAAATAAAATAAAATAAAAAATTTTCTCTTTCTTCTCAGCAAGCACTAAATTACATTTGTCTTAATTCATTGATTTAAATTACCGATGGTTGCCCTCTAACATGTCTCAATTTCACAGGGAAAAATAATTTGAAAAGTTATTTATCTTAATGTCAATTAAGACTAGCTAATTAGACATAATGTTAGTGGCTTGGACTTACTGAATTATAGTCACTTGAGTCCTGTGACGATGTTCATGAATCTGGAAGAAATTTGGAGAATAAGAAATAATATCAGATAGGAAATTTGCATCCAAGCACACCCTACTTCCCACCCAGGTTCATCGGTTTGTGAGGGCATCACTTTCCTCCTCTCCTTCTGCTACTGAAGTTGTTACATTCTTACTATAGGGTAGTATTAACAGTGGTAACAATAATAGCAATGCTAATCAAAATAAACAGTAACCATAGCCTGTGATATTATGCCAGGCAAGATTCTGAGCACTTTCTACATCATATCACAGTTAATCCTTACAACAAACCTTTCCTTCTTATTGTGGAGGAGACTGAGGCACAAGAAGATGCTATCACTCAGCCCAAATCCCACCACAAAGCCGGTATCCAAACCTGCATTTGTTTTCTCACATCAGTGCTATGGGCTTCTCCCTTGTCGGGAAGGGTTGGCATACAAGGCCACAAGGCCACAAATGTGGAATCTGATTCTGCTACCACTGGGTAAGTCACTTAAACTTGAGTGTCTATGACTTTGTCTGTAAGTCAAGGGCAACAATGTCTAGCTCGTGAAGCCATTATGAACACCTGGGAACCAATATGTTTGGAAGAATCTGGTGTAGGGAAAACACTCAAGATTTGTGAATATGAATATGAATGAGATGGGAGATTACTCTATAATTAGGTCACATTAGATGGCAAAGGTGAAGGAATGTGCAGTGCAATTAAGGTCTCTAGTCACTCGGCTTTAGTTAATCAAAAGGGAGATTATTCTGGGTGAGTCTGGGAGATAGACAGATAAATGGGCAGTGGATGGATGGATGAATGGACAGATGGATGCACAGGTGGGGAGAAAGAGAGAGCGCACGTGTGTGTGTGTGTGTGTGTGTGAGAGAGAGAGAGAGAGAAGAATAGACAGATATAGAGTTGGGGTTCAGAAACTGATGTAGGGAAAAGAAAGGAAGATCAGACTGTTACTGTGTCTATGTAGAAAGGGAAGACATAAGAAATTCCATTTTGACCTGTACCTTGAAAAATTGCTTTACTGAGATGCTGTTAATTTGTAACTTTGCCCCAGCCACTTTGCCCCAACCTTGTGCTCACAGAAACATGTGTTGTATGGAATCAAGGTTTAAGGGATCTAGGGCTGTGCAGGACGTGCCTTGTTAACAAAATATTTACAAGCAGCATGCTTGGTAAAAGTCATCGCCATTCTCTAGTCTCAATAAACCAGGTTCACAATGCACTGCAAAAAGTCGCAGGGACCTCTTCTCTGGAAAGCCGGCTATTGTCCAAGGTTTCTCCCCATGTGAGAGTCTGAAATATGACCTCGTGGGATGAGAAAGACCTGACCGTCCCCCAGCCTGACACCCGTAAAGGGTCTGTGCTGAGGTGGATTAGTAAAAGAGGAAAGCCTCTTGCAGTTGAGATAGAGGAAGGCCACTGTCTCCTGCCTGCCCCTGGGAACTGAAT
This sequence comes from Theropithecus gelada, assembly GCF_003255815.1. Lineage (NCBI taxonomy): Eukaryota > Metazoa > Chordata > Mammalia > Primates > Cercopithecidae > Theropithecus > Theropithecus gelada. Next base: position 33,550,828 of record NC_037668.1, on the reverse strand, counting down.
GTCTCGGTATAAAACCCGATCGTACATTTGTTCATTTCTGAGATAGGAGAAAAACTGCCCTATGGCAGGAGGTGAGACATGTTGGCAGCAATGCTGCTTTGTTACTCTTTACTCCACTGAGATGTTTGGGTGGAGAGAAACATAAATCTGGCCTACGTGCACATCCAGGCATAGTACCTCCCCTTGAACTTAATTATGACGTAGATTATTTTGCTCACATGTTTTCTTGCTGACCTTCTTGCTATTATCACCCTACTCTCCTACCTCATTCCTCTTGCTGAGATAGTAAAGATAATAATCAATAAAAACTGAGGGAACTCAGAGACTGGTGCCGGTGCACGTCCTTGGTATGCTGAGTGCCGGTCTCCTGGGCCCACTGTTGTTTCTCTATACTTTGTCTCTGTGCCTTATTTCTTTTCTCAGTCTCTCATCCCACCTGACGAGATATACCCACAGGTGTGGAGGGGCAGGCCACCCCTTCAAACTGATAACACCAAAATATGGTCCTTTGACATGCTGGACTAAAGAAGCAGTCTCAATGTCTCTCTAACCTTCTCTCCACCTTCCTGTATCTCAATCCTCTTTCTTTCTTTCTTTCTTTCTTTCTTTCTTTCTTTCTTTCTTTCTTTCTTTCTTTCTTTCTTTCTTTCTTTCTTTCTTTCTTCCTTCCTTCCTTCCTTCCTTCCTTCCTTCCTTCCTTCCTTTTTTTTTTTTTTTTTGAGACAGAATCTTGCTCTGTTGCCCAGGCTGGAGTGCAGTGGCGCAATCTCAGCTCACTGTAAGCTCTGCCTCCCAGGTTCACATCATTCTCCTGCCTCAGCCTCCTCAACTGAGGCAGGAGAACGATGTGAACCTGGGAGGTGGAGCTGCAGTCCCAGCTACTACAAGTGCCCTCCACCACGCCCAGCTAAGATTTTGTATTTTTAGTAGAGATGGGGTTTCACCGTGTTAGCCAGGATGGTCTCGATCTCCTGACCTTGTGATCCACCCGCCTCGGCCTCCCAAAGTGCTGGGATTACAGGTGTGAGCCACTGCGCCCAGCCTCTCAACCCTCTTTCTTTCCCAAAGCACAGGAGGAAGCTGTTCTCTAAAGTTCCCTCATCTGCCTGAAGTCTAGACCTGCCAAAGAAGAGCACAATCACCTCTGGTTCCTTCCTTGAGTTTTCATTAACTTAACTCATATCACAAGAAGAAAGAATGCAGTCTGTCAACACACCTGGACGGACGTTTGTCCCAAATCATTGTCCTCTATTTCGGTCCCATTCAGAATTTCAAGGAAAATCATTTACCAGCCACTGTCTGCACTGTGGGCTCAACAGACTTTGTCCCAGGTCATTGTATGTTCTCCAAGTGCATTCATTTCTCCTCAAAATCATTTACTACCCTCAAATTGCCACGCTTCTCCCATCTCCCCTCTTCCTGTGAAGAAGAGTACATGAACACCTGCATCCCACTGGGTGATTGGTGGATTGATCATTTTCGTGCTAATCCCCCATGCTAAGCACATCAAAATAAATTTTGTATGCCTTTTATCCTATTAATCTGCCTTGTTTTTTTCTGTCTCTTTTCAGCAGACCTTCTGAGGGCCAGGGGAAAGTTTTCCTTTGGCCCCGATGGTTATGGTTCTGTGAGCAGGATAGCCAAAAACCACTGTGCTCTTCTGAAAGCCACAGTCGAGGAACCCCAGGACCTGACAAGCCAGCAGAGAGTAAGAAATTCTTACCAGAGTCCTGGTCTCTCTCTTCAGAATCCAGTCAAGTAGATGGTAAAAAATCACTCTCTTTTTTTATTTTTATTTTTTAGCCAAACTTAAGATTAATAGGAGAAAAGCATTTGTATGAGTAGGACTTTGGTTTACCGACCCTGATATATTTTTTGGTATAAATAAATACTCATATCACACGATTCCTTTTTTTCCCTAGAAATGGTCTGGGTTTCTTTTGCTTTCGTCTTTCTGTGCTGCTTGTCCCTCATGTCTTGTTTTATGTCTATGAGACCTTAATCTGTGACTGAGAGGGAGCACTGTTTCTTGGTCTTCACCATCCAGAGGGCATGATTTTCAGGCAACGTCTGGTGGCCAGATTAAAAGGACTGAGACCCCTGGGACACACGATATTCAGCAGCACTCTCTTCTGAGTGTGCCGAGTTCTCAGGGGAGTTTGTCTTATTAAGGAGTCCCAGCTGTAAGGAATTTTCATTGTCACAACTCTTGTTACCTGATTAGTCCTGGGAAAGTCCAGTCCCCAGAGGGCTTGCCTGGTGTCATGGACTGATGAACCTGGGTCTAGCTAACCTCTACAAATCTGTGGGATGCTGGAGGCACCACACACACAAACACCATCCTTACCTATCCGTGGCGACAGAAGTTCTTTTGCTTTCTCTACTCCTGAGAACAAAGTTTTGGGGGAGATCATAGGGCCTTGCATCTTCTGAACCCATTTTAAAAATGCTGCTTACGTCCGTGGTATGCTAAACCTGGAAAGCTACGTCTGGGACTTTCCGTGAAAAAGGCTTATTGGCTTGAGTCCTGTGTGGAATCAATAAATTGTCTATATGTAAAAGAAAACTTTTCATACCACTGTTGACTTAAATGGCTATCTTACTGGTACCTCCGAAAAGACACAAAAGAAACACAGCCTTACAAACTCCATTGACAAGGTTTTTTAAAAGGCGGAAATCAGATTGGAAGCAAAGTTAAAATCCTTTGTACATGCAAACTGCCTTCTTTGGATTCCCTGCAGAATTTACAAAAGGCCACCCTGACCTGTGGTCTAATGGCTAGGATTTCGCGTTTCGTCATCCTGGCCCTGGAGTGATTTCGGATCAGGAAATCTGTCCCTTGGACATGTAATCCTTTAACTCTTTTTTTTTTTTTTTAATTATACTTTAAGTTCTAGGGTACATGTGCATAATGTGCAGGTTTGTTACTTATGTATACTTGTGCCATGTTGGTGTGCTGCACCCATCAACTCGTCATTTACATCAGGTATAACTCCCAATGCAATCCCTCTCCCCTCCCCCTCCCCCTCCCCCCTCCCTGTGATAGGCCCTGGTGTATGATGTTTCCCTTCCCGAGTCCAAGTGATCTCATTGTTCAGTTCCTACCTATGAGTGAGAACATGTGGTGTTTGGTTTTCTGTTCTTGCGATAGTTTGCTGAGAATGATGGTTTCCAGCTGCATCCATGTCCCTACAAAGGGCACAAACTCATCCTTTTTTATGGCTGCATAGTATTCCATGGTGTATATGTGCCACATTTTCTTAATCTAGTCTGTCACTGATGGACATTTGGGTTGATTCCAAGTATTTGCTATTGTGAATAGTGCTGCAATAAACATACGTGTGCATGTGTCTTTATAGCAGCAAGATTTATAATCCTTTGGGTATATACCCAGTAATGGGATGGCTGGATTTTTTAATGAGAAAAACGGAACGTTTATAAGAACTAGTTTGAATTATTTGTTTGAAATTTATATTTGCATGACTCTTGATGTTTTGGAGTACTCATTTGTTATTGATGCTTTTCTCTCCACAAACAGCTATTATTTTCCTGGTTGCTTCTAAGTCTATTTTTTTTTCTTCCAGCTGTCTTTGAGGCTGGCCTTGGATCTTGTGAGGACTGTCTCTTTGCACCTCCTTGGCCATGTGTTGTGTGTACTTAGTTAAGTCATAAAAGGTGTATTTTTGGTTTAGTTCTGAGTCACTGCTAGATACATTTTTCTTTAAGTTTTGTTGTTGTTGTTTCATTTGTTTTTTAAGCCAGGAATATTTGCTGTTTTTCCTGGCTGAAATCTAATAATAAGAAACTTAAAAGGATTTTTTTTAAAGAGTTCTATGATTAAAAGTCAGCTTAGTTAAAAGCTGATATTCAAGTTATTTTTAAAGCCCCTGTGTTCTTTTTTCGACTCTATTTCTCCCTTGGGAACTTCTGAGTTGACTAGGCCTACTTTTTCTCAAACTCCTGCTAACTAAAACTTCATCGGCCTTTCGGGGAAGCTTAAAATCTCCCCAAATTGGCTCCTCTAAAACATGTTCTTGATGAAAATACATGGACACAAGGAGGGGAACATCACACCCCAGGGCCTGTTGGGTGAGGGGGGCTAGGGGAGGGATAACATTAGGAAAAATGCCTAATGTAGGTGTTGATGGGTGCAGCAAACCACCACGGCATGTGTATACCTATGTAACAAAGCTGCACATTCTGCACCTGTAACCCAGAACGTAAAGTACAACAATAATAATAAAATGTTCTTCCACATACTTCCACCTCCCCTTCCTTTTGCTACCTGCGATACCACGTGAAAGGATCTAGAAGGGGCTTCTAGCAACCCTGAGGCTTCTTGAGGAACACAAAAAAGGCACCACTGACTCCTTTCACTGGGATTGGGGTTTCCGTCTTCCTCACCGAGCCTCAAGAGTCTTGGGCTGGTTCCTCTTGGATGCAAAGTTCTGGTGTCTTTTACATTAAGCCCCCTGTTATTTTTCACTTTGGGATACATACATGTGTGCTGTATGTCATGTCTATATGTATTGCATGTATATGCCTGTACATGCATTAATATATATTCTATATGGTACTGAGTTGACTTATTTTAAATGAGTTCTCATAAATTAAACAAATTAACCCAAATGTTTTTCAAGTTCACGTGACCTTAGTAATGTTTGGTAAATAAAGTTAGCTTTAAAATTGTTGGTAAAATAAAATGTCTTCAACATTTAACTCATACATTTTTTCCTAGGTCTGCTGGTCAGACAAATTTACACTGTCTCCGCTAGGTGTTTTAAAGTCATGAAAGTGTTGTTTCTATGATATTGTTGATACTTGCTTGGGATTGTCTTTGGTTCTGAGCCTCTGAATTCTAGGCTGCAGACAGGCGGTCATGGTGAGGCCTAGGGACATAGGCATGGATATGTTATTAGTATGTGTTCCACAGTGCCTGGGCCACCAGCTGAGCCAAGCCCAATATGGCCCCATCCTCCCTGGACCCCATTAATATGTGTTCCACAGTGCTTGGGTCAGCAGCAGGGCCAAGCCCAGAATGGCCCCAACCTCCCTGGACCAGCTCTGCCTCCTGACCGTGCTGGAGGGGTCAGATTCTCCAGACATCCTTCTCACAGCCCTGTCCTCTCTCCTGGGCTCTGCATCTTCTGTGTGAATCCAGGACTCAGATGGGCCCTTTCTTTAGTGACCATTCTGGGTATCATGTGGGTACTGGGGACCCAGGGCAGTTGGGGGAAACATAAAAGAGGGTACTTGTGTTCAGTATATCAGTGGCCTTGGTTAAAATGAGGCTGGCCAATGCAGCTGTTGTCCAGTTTTGCTTTTTTAAAAGAAATAAGATGGCTAGCATTGTTTTCAATGAACAATTCAAATGTAGTTGTTAAAGCAAGTAAAATAGGTAAATGTAAGGGAAACTAATATTTACAAGTGAACTCATCATCATTTCAAAAATTTTTCAATAATTTGAAAACTTAAAGTCATGTTATACCAAATTAGGTAATAGATCATCATAAAATATCTCAGTGATTTCTAAGTAAGTTAATCAAAATATCAGTTATTAAGCATAGGTTTAAGTTTACACAATTTGACATCCTATTGTTCCGTGATATAGAAAAGCTAAATATATCTAGATCTGTTAATGAACATAAAACAATTGAGGAAACATAGCTTTCTAAAAATTGTGAAATAACTCTGATCTACAAATACAGATATAAAACAATTCAAAGTTACTTACTTCCTGGATTTTTTGCAAAAAATTGGAGTTATTAAGAGTTAAATTTGCAATTAATTTATTTATCTAAATCTACTGGATAAAAGAAACAACTCTTTCTGAAAAGTATACAAGGAAAGTAAGATGTTATAAAGGTATGATGGTGTGTTTTGTTGAGAAAAAGAATAATTTAGTCTAGTTTAGAGGTAACTTACAGGTTTTTCTTAGAATAAAGGAATGGAGGAAAATATGAAATAGATAAGACAAAATGAATACAAAAAGTTGGGGAAATAATGGGAAAAAATTGATAAAAAGTTGTAAAAGCTTTATGAAAATCTTGTGTGGTCAAAGCTGACTGAGATTAAAAGGATTTGTTTGTAAGATTTTATTTAAAACAGTTCTGGTTTTAAAAGTACACTAATACAAAGATAGAATTTGGTTTTCTCTTTCGAACAAGATTTTTTGTAATATTACTAAGAGATAGTAAAAATTTGGTTCAGTTTTCTAGTGAACTACAAATTAAAAAAAAAAGAAAGAAAAAAGGAGAGAGAGAGAAGCAGATTTTATATGCCCCATGCAATCGTCATTGAGTCATTTGATTATTTGGAAAATGGAATCTCGTCTCTATCAAAGAGTAAAGGTTTTTGCTTTTTGAATATTCAAATTATCATTTGACTACATGAATGACTATTATTTTGCAGTAACCTGTGATCCTATTTTAATCAAGTGTTTTAAACCTTCGACATATTTGACAGGCTTCCCAAAATCAAAATTTTAAATCTAAAATTAATCTTTTAAATCTCAAACTAACTCAGGGATGTTCCAAAAGACCCTTGAAGCATCCAAAAGAGTGATACTAAACAAGCTTATCTCATATGTTAAATTATACAGGAAACTTCAAATAAGAAATAATGTGTAATCTTTTTCTGAGTTATTATATTATTATTAATATATTTATATGAATATTATTAATATGTCTCTAAATTGTATGAGATATTTAAAAATCTGTTAAGTCTCAGTATATGTTGGCAGTCATAATTATGTTTAATTGTTGTAGGCCACAAAAAATGAGCAAATTTCTTTGCCAATTGTGCCTTTCACCATGGCCATTTTAATTCTCGTTGTTCACAGTTAATTGCTTTCTGCTAATTCTTCTTTTCCTCAAAGTTCTTTGCAAATTATGAAATGTTGTGCCTTCAAGGAGGTTCACAAAAAAAGACTACAACAAGTACTCCAAAATACAGGTTTCTGATAACTTTGAGATCAGAAAATTGAACTGCATAAGAATTTTGTAAACTTCAATTAAAAAAGAAATAGACTCATGAAATTGCTAACATTACATCAAGTAGACTAAGAAATAATTACATGGTGTTGAAGTGATGGAGGATTAAATAATTTTTATGACTTTTTTGTTTGAAATATTGCTGATTCTTTTTATGTTTTGTTTTCTAGAGTCAAGAAAAATTTTTAAGGCAATTTAGAGCTTTACAACAATTTGGTAAAGTATACTTTTGCAAGCAAAATTGAAGCATTTACCTTTCTCTCTACCTGATCTCTCCAAAATCTGAAAACTATTCAATAGTATTCTCAGTTTATGGTAATATAGTTATTTGCATAAATTTGGTAAATATCTGTTTTCTTTTGTAAAAGGACACAATTGGAGACACTGGTTATTTTAGCAAGTCTCTGAGTAGAATGTCATATTTTCAGATATAACCGGACAGCTTTAAGGAACTGAAGTTGAGATTATAAAACCAACAGAGATCCTTGGAAAAACTAACCTGATACTTCAAATAATGGTTCACATGGATGCCTTGTGGAGTAAAGAATGCCACTTTTTGACAGACCCGGGAACCTCAAGATATTCGGAGAACTTGAAAAGAGAGGAATTCGCCCAATATGTTTGAGTATTGCAGACAAAATCACAGGGCAAGTCCAATTTTTTGATTGGCTTCCTTGCTTCTGGAGACTTTTAAAGTCCGATCAAAGATTCCTTATGAAACGTCTCAATAAAGCGAACTTAAAAGGAGCCTAAATGATACTTACATTCTTGCTGTACTTTATGCAAGTAATCAGTCCAAGTTAATGAAACAACATTTATTGTACAAACAGATTAGTTTTGTCGCAAATATCTTTGGTAACAGTGGATCACCAAAGAGAGAGAAAAACTCTTTCAGCAATAAAAACAACAATAGTGTACTGGTTATTAGATTCTGGCTCTGCCCATTGTTTTTGAGGTTTCTCTTTTTTTAATTATCTGGGCTGATTTTTAGTTCTCTCTGATATCGGGCTGTGACTCTCCAGACAAACATTTTTAATTTTTCTCTCACCCTTCTGACTTGAAATCACTAAAAATTAAAAATACTTTTTTCCTAAGGCCCTAGGAGCTGTAGCTCATCAACTTGGCTTTGAAGAAAAACCACTGCGACTGTTTATATTTGGACAAACTTTACACACAAACGGCAATCCAGGAAAATCCATCAGATAGCCACTGGGATTCTCAGCTCAACTCCCTTCAGACTCTAGAAGAAACTAGTTTATAGACTACTCTAGACATTAATCGTTGTTTTTCTTCTGTGTCCATAGAAATGCCTTTTGCTAAAAAATCTGTTTGCCAGCATCATATATAGAGGCCTAGCTTTGAGAACCCATCTACAACACCATCTCCTGAAATGCAACATAATTTTTTAGTTGGACTGGCCTATGCCCAGAAATGACAGACTGTTTTAATGAGAGCCTTGCCACTCTTGTACCAACTTGATTTTTCTCTCCACAGTCACCAACTCAGCTTTCAATGTGTGAGGTTTCTAGGGGAGTTTCAGACAGGGGAATGCTGGTGCTCAGAAATGAGTACCCCAAAAATGGTGTTTTGACATGCTGGACTAAAGAAGCAGTTTAAGGTCTCTCTGACCTTCCTTCCCTTCCTTCCTGTCTCTTGATCCTCCTTTTTTTCCTGAAAACACAAGGGGAAGCTGTTCTCTGAAGTTCCCTTCTCTGCCTAAAGGCCAGATCTGCCTAAGAACCTAATTTTCCCTGACTTTTCTTGAACTTGACTCATATTGCAGGAAGAAAGACTGAAGTCTGTCGACATACCTGGACAAATTTTTGTAGCAAAGCATTGTCTTCTATTTTGGTTTCATTCAGAATTTCAAAGAGAATCATTTATCAGCCATTGACTGCTCTGTGGGCCCAACAGACAGTCCCAGGCCATCGTAAGTTCTCCAAGTTAATTCATTTCCCCCAAACATCATTTGCTGTCCCTCAAATTGCCATACTTCCCAGTCTCCCCTTTGCCTATAAAGAAGGGTATATGAACACCTGTACCCCACCGAGTTAGTGAGTAATCATTCTCATGCTATTCCCCTGTGCTACACATGTTAAAATACATTTTGTATGCATTTTCTCTTATTAATCTACGTTTTGTCAGTTGGCTTTGAGTGAAACATCAAAGGGCTAAGGGGAAGTTTTCCTTTGGCCCATGCAATAGATACAGACAGGTCGATTATGCCGGTCAGATATTTTAATCTTAGCTCTTAACTTGTCCATTAAGTGGTGAGCTGTATTTTTTATTAGTTTTCTGTTGCTGCTTAACGAATTACCACAAACTTAGCGGCTTAACACAACACAAATTTATCATCTCACCATTTCTGTGGGTTGGGAGTCTAGACATCAGGTAGGTGGGGCCTCTGCCTATAGTCTCAGTAGGATGAAATCCAGGTGACGGCAGAGGCTGCAGTCTCACCTAAGGCTCATGGTCCTCGTCCAAGCTCAGTAGCAGGTAGAATCCCATTCCTTGTGCATGTATGACTGACTGAGGCCCTCAGCTCCTAGGAGCTGGCTGTTGTCCCCTGCTAAGTAGCCCTTTCCACATTATGACAGTGAACTTCGCTCCCAGACAGCAAGAGAGCATCTCCTACTTCGTGTCTCTTTTAAGGGTTCACCAGATGACATTAAGAGCAAACTCCCTTTGATTAACTCAAGATCAATTAATTTGGACCTCAACGACACCTACAAAATTTCTTGACTTTTTCCATATGGTGTCATCTAATCACAGGAGTGACATCCCATCACATCCATAAATTTTGTCCCATTCAAGAGGAGGAAATGTACAGGCCATGTACACCAGGGGTGGCAATTGTGGAGGTCATCTTAGAATTTTGCCTACCACCCATTAGAAATAAAAATCGATTTCAGTTCTACACCTTTGAGGATTTCCATCTCTGATGGTTTCTGGTGTGGTTTGCTGTGTCCCCATCCAAATCTCATCTTGAATTGCGGCTCCCATAATTCCCACATGCTGTGGGAGGGACAGAGTAGGGGGATAATTGAATCATGGGGGCAGTTTCCCCTATCCTGTTCTCACGGTAGTGAAGAAGTCTCACGAGATCTGATGATTTTATAAGGGATTTCCCTTTTCGGTTGGTGTTTGTTCTCTTTTGTCATGGTGTGAGACGTGCCTTTCACCTTCTGCCATGATTGTGAGGCCTCCCCAGCCACGTGGAACTGTGAGTCTATTAAACCTCCTTTTCTTTGTAAATTACCCAGTCTCAGGTATGTCTTTATCAGCAGTGGGAAAACGAACTAAAACAGTTTCCAATGCCATTTGGTTAAGAACTTGAAACTTTCATGCTCATCTATTAGAAGGAAATAAATATCTGCCCTTCCTGCACAGTTCTTTCGGGGGTGCTTTGCGATGTGGGGAATAAAAATCCCAGCTCAGGTAGTATAGCAATAAGAATAATTTAGAAGTAAATGGTTTTCAATTATGGTTTGGTCAAGGAACCAGCTTTGTGACTCTGTTTTTTGATTGTTCCCTCTCTGTGCGAAGGCTGACTTCTCTCATGGTGGACAAGTGACTGCAGGAGTGTGTGTGTGCATCAGCCATCTTCAGAGTAGGCAGATGCTTCTCTTTCTCAAAACATCAAGCCACAGAATACCTCATCACTCCAATGAACCAGTCCCTGGGGCCAGGGAGACTCCGTATGAAGATTAGCCTCTGGCTGGGTTTTTGTCTGTCCTTGAGCTCATCTCTATGGCAAAGTGGGCAGGATCAGAGCCCACTCCCGACCCTGAGTCGAGAGTGAAATCAACTCCACCCAAACTGAGGCTACTACAATTTAGGGAGGGCACAGTGGCTGCTTGGAAGTTCCCCCTCATCACCACCCCCAACCGGGGTCCCTACGGTGCCCACCACGATGTTGCTGAACTATAAACTCATCCAGTCTTATGGTACTTACCAAGCTGCAAGACACTAGGCTGAGTGCAGGGGTGGAAAAGGCAGACACGGCCCCACCCACCTGCTGCACACACCATCCTGGGGAGAAAAACACAGCTGAAAAATGCTAATAGGAAAGCATGAGCTTGTTCAGACATGCACCACAGGAAGCCTGTCTTGGGACTGTCATATACTCCGTGGATATGGAGACAGTGGATGGGGGGTACCGCAGAGGATTGTAGGTGTGTGGTGCACAACTGGCCCACCCTCCCTGCTGGGCCAACTGTGTGCTTGCCCCCTCCTATTTAAAGCACACTTTGGCTGGCCAGGTGCAGAGGCTCATGCCTGTAATCCCAGGCAGATCGCTTGAGCCCAGGAGTCCAAGACCAGCCTGGCCAACACATTGGATAAAACCACATCTCCACAAAAGATACGAAAACTTAGCAGGGTGTGGTAGTGGGTAGTGCATGCGGGTAGTCCCAGCTACTTAGGAGGCTGATGTGAGAAGATTGCTTGAGCCCGGTAGTCCAAGGCTGCAGTGAGCTGTGATTGCATTACTGTACTCCAGTCTGGGCAACAGAGGAAAACCCTGTCTCAAAAAAAAAAAAAAAAAGTACACTTTGGCTATCTATGGCATATAACAAATGGCTACAGTCCCAGCACAGGCTCAACACACGATCTATTTATCTCCCGGATTCCCTAGGTCAGGAATCTGGGAATGGCTTAACTGTGTTCTCTCCTTAGGGTCTCACAGGGCTGCAGTTGAGGTGCTGGCTGTGCTACATTCCTTTCCGGACCCTGGGATCCTCTTCCAAGTCCATGTCATTGTGGACACTATTCAGTTCCTTGCAATGTGGGCCTGAGGCTCCGGCTTCCTTGATGGCTGGCAACTGGGGCACTCTCAGCTCCTAGAGGCATCTGCTGTTCCTTGCCACGCGGCGCTCACAACACTGCAGTTTGTTCTGTCGAGGTCAGGAGGAGGGAGTCTCTGCAGCTTTAGATCTCTCAGCCTTCTTCTGTCTCTGTCCCCAAGAATCTCTTTTCAAAGGGCTCACCTATTGAGGCCTGGCCCACCTGCACTTAAGGGGTGGGGATATACAGGGCATGCAGGCCAGGAGCTGGGAATCTCAAAGGCCATCTTCCAATTCCGCCTGTCACCAAGTTCCACCCACCCCCGCCCCCCATGCAAAGAAAAGCTTCTTGAGTGAATGGAGGCTTACAATTAACTATTTCTCTTTAAAAGTACTACATTCTGAATGACAGCTTGCACAGTCCTCTTGGAGAGATGTGCAAGGTCAGTTCTGTGCACACTCCACACCCCCAAGCTTTGCTCCTTCTGCAAGATTCACAAAGAACTTCTGCATCAGGAAGTGCCAGGGTGCACCTGCCATCCTCCCACCCCATGTTCCTTGGGTGAGGCTCAGCTTGTCCTGCAGTTTGGCTGCCTGTTTAAAGGGACAGAGCCTGGTGATGGGGTAGCTCTGTAGACCCTCCATGCTCCCTGAAAATCCTGCTAAGGTTAGGAGCTGCCGCCGCTTGTGGAATCAATGTCCAACCTGCTGCTGTCCCACAAGAAGCTTAAGTTTAGAGACAATTAGCTGACAAATTTGAAAAGACTAATAAGCCCTACTCAAACCTTCCTGGCTAACTGATATTGTTTTCTCTTCTGCAGCTTGCAGACAGGATTCCTAACTTGTGGGAGGGACAGGAAGTGTGGAGAGGGGATTGAAGGCATCCTTTTTCTCCCTTCATTAAAAATGACACCTCTCGTTTATTTTGAAGAAAATGGGAGCTGTCTTGAGGTTTCCTGTCCTGGCACCTGGAGATTTTTCTCTGTTGTTAAGAACTTGCAAAATATGCAAATGTCCTGCATAGAATAAGGTAGCCATTTTTTTTAATTGGTTCGTTCTGATGAAGACTGATTTTGTCCAAAAATAACTGGTTTTCTTGAGCTCTGGGTCTGTTTTCATTCTTCCACCTTAAGTGAGATTCTGCTGTGTTTTTAACCTCTGCTTGGGGAGATTGCAGGTGAGAAAGGCACAGTGCAACCTTGGCACCAGCTCGTCCACCACGTGGCCACTTTACGTGGGGGTCACTTCAGTCCCAGGTGAGCAGCTCTGTGAGTCCCGATGGGGAGGAGGACGCCTCGTTTCAGACACTCATGGTGTCTTGGACTCAGCTGTTTCAGACTTGGTTGAACTAAGGCACACTGTCCCCTGAGCACAGGTAGGCTGCCCACTTTCAAACAGGACTCCAGAGGGAATTGCTGAAACCACAATATGCCTGTGTGCACATTTGCACACACGTGTACCTATACAAGCGGCAATGCATGTACATGCGTAATACACGTATACACTTGTATACACTTGTACTAAGAAAATATCTTTATTTTATTTCCTTTCTCCTTTACCATGTGACATAAGATTTATTGACTTCACATCGGCATTTAAGCATGGTTATCTTTATGTAAGTATTTGGGTTGGGGATCGGTGCATTTCTGGTTGTACGAAGGAAAGTTGCATTATGTTAGGCATAATTATGACCTTATTATTGTCTTTATTTGAAGATTACGTATGATCTCAGGAATGTGTATGGGTTCAAGTTGACAAGGGGTGGACTTGTGGTGGTTAATATTGAGTGTCAACTTGATTGGATTGAAAGATGCAAAGTATTGATCCTGGGTGTGCCTGTGAGGGTTTTGCCAAAGGAGATTAACTTTCGAGTCGGTGGGCTGGGAAAGGCAGACCCACCCTAAATCTGAGTGGGCACCATCTAATCAGCTTCCAGTGAGGCTGGAATATAAGCAGAGGCAGAAAAATGTGAAAAGAGAAACCAGCCTCGCTTCCCAGACTACGTATTTCTCCCATGCTGGATTCTTCCTGCCCTCAAACACCAGACTCCAAATTCTTCAGTTTTGGGGACTCGGACTGGCTTTCCTGGCTCCTCAGCCTGCAGACGGCCTATTGTGGGACCTTGTGATCATGTGAGTAAATACTTAATAAACTCCTCATATATATATATATATATATTCCATTAGTTCTGTCCCTCTGGGGAACGCTAATACAGTTCCCCATTCATTAAAGGTGCAATGCAGGTTGGTAGGGGCCTGAGCTAACTGCCATCCCTCGGGGAGGGAATCTGCCAAGCCTCCCTCTCGGAAATAAGAAACATGCTCGCACTGTCATAGAAACAGGCAGAAGGGAGTGTGGTGAACCACATACTGGATTTGGATGCTTCTATCCAGAATTCACACACGTGTCTCTGCCCACATTGCACTATTCAAAGCAAGTCCTGTGGCCATCCCCAACTTGAATGGGCCAAGAAGGTAGGATCTGGGTGTTCCCACCATATGCCCAAAAGAAGAACCAGAAATATCTGGTGACCAGCAACAGTATCTGCTACACCTCTGTGTTGGCTTGCTCAGGCTGCCACGACAAAGCAGCACAGACTGGAGGGCTTAAACAACAGAAATGTGTTGTCCCACAGTTGTCCCACCATTCCAGGGGGTCAAGAGCCCAAACTCAATGTGTGGGCAGAGCTAGGCCCTTCTGAGGGCTGTTCAGGCCTCTCACCTACCTCCTGCTGGCTGCTGGCAACTTTTGGTGTTCCTTCACTTGTAGAAGCATCACTCAGTATCTGTCCTCATCATCACATGGCTTTCCATGTGTGTGCCTGCATGCATGTCTCTGTGTCCAAATTTCCCCTTTTTATAAAACTACCACTCATATGGGATTGGGGCCCATCCTAGGACCTCATTTTATCTTGATTATCTCTGTAAAGACCCTATTTCTGATCAAGGTTATATTTACAAGTACTAGGAGTTAAGATGTTTGTATATCTTTGGGGGACACAATTTAACCCATGACATCTCCCATCTCCAAAGCTCTCCACTGGTATGAGCCATACCTTGCCCTCAGTCTTGGGAATAGAGAGATAAAAACCACATCAATTCTGATGTTGTGAGCCCAAGGAAACACATACATGTGATGAAAAGTAATAAGAATATAACTAAATGTTTATCTGTGATCTGTGATAATCCCAATCTTTCGATCTGTGACTGATATGGTTTGGTTGTGTCCTCACCCAAATCTCACCTTGAATGGTAATAATTGCCACGTGTCAAGAGTGGAGCCAGGTGGAGATAATTGAATCACGGGGGCCAGTTTTTCCCATACTGTTCTCATGGTTATGAACAGGTCTCATGAGATCTGATGGTTTTAAAAAGGGCAGTTCCACTGCACAAGCTCTTCTTGTCCACTGTTGTGTAAGACATGCCTTTGCTCCTCCTTCACCTTCCACCATGGTTGTGAGGCCTCCCCAGCCATGTGGAGCTGTGAGCCAATTAAACCTCTTTCTTTTATAAGTTACCCAGTCTTAGGTATGTCTTTATTAGCAGCATGAGAACAGAGTAATACAGTGACCCACCGAGGTGGATAGCAGATTCTTTGCTAAGGGTACACCCCTTGGTCAGAGATGTTGCCCGTTTCATGGACAAGAAGCCTGGGGCTGCACAGCTGATGTGGCCTGAATGTTTGTGTACCTCACAGTTTCTGTGTTGTAATTCTAACCCTCAAGGTGATGGTATTAGGAGGCGGGACCTCTGGGAGGTGACCACCTTATGAAGGCAGAGTCCTAAGGAACAAGATTAGTGCCCTTGGCTGGGTGTAGTGGCTCATGCCTGTAATCATAGCACTTTGGGAGGCCAAGACAGGTGGATCACCTAAGGTCAGGAGCTTGAGACCAGCCTGGCCAACATGGCAAAACCCCATCTCTACTAAAAATACAAAAAATTAGCTGGGTGTGGTAGTGCCTGCCTATAATCCCAGCTACTCAGAAGGCTGAGGCAGGAGAATTGTTGAACCCGGGAGGTGGAGGTTGCAGTGAGCTGAGATCGCACCACTGTACTCCAGCCTGGGCCACAGAGTGAGACTCCGTCTCAAAAAATAAAATAAAATAAAAGCCCCAAAGAGTACCCTCACGCCTTCCGCCATGTGAGGACACTGTGACAGGACAGCCGTCTGTGAACCCAGAAATGGGCCCTCACCAGACACTGAATCTGCTGGTTTTCTAATCTTGGACTTTCCAGTCTCAGAACTGTGAGGAATAATTATCTGTTATTTATAAGCCACCAGTCCATGGTCTTCTGTTGTAGCAGCCCACATGGCCTGAGATGCAACTTTGGGACTGGGGAGATATCACTGAAATGTTTCTTTGTTCTTTAAGATTCCAGGAAAAAAATATACTCAGCTTACATGCAGTGTGTGTATGTTGCAAGGGTATATTATAGGACATATGTTGGTGTGGGGACAAAGGGCTGCATCATCACTCAGTGCCAATGCCTCTTAGGCTGGGCCACAGGGCAGCCTCGTGGAAAACTAAAGAACATCTCTGCATCTCTCCAGGCATCCAGCTGGAGTCAACGTCTTTCTTGGTTCACCTACTCACAACATTCAAATACACATTTATTGATAACCTACCAGGCACTGTTCTAGGTGCTGAGGAAATATTAAAATATTTCCCCATTAAAAGTAATGACAAAAACCACACTTACTTCTGCACCAACCTAGTAGCAGTGAACACAACAGACATACATTCCTGTCCTCATGAGCTTAAGAAAGAGTGAGATGCGGGGTATGTTCCAGAGTACCTGGCTGTGTCCTGCAGATTCTAGTGATTTGAGGGAAGGTGTGGATTCACTTTGAGTAGAAGGTTAGCAACTCCACCAACACCAGCACCCTCACTTTCCAGGAGCACCCCTGGCAGACATTAACAGACAATTGCAGCATGGCAGACATTAGCAGATGATTGCAACAATCTCTCGACTTCATGACTGCTGACATGGGAACAACTCAGGCAGCCCTCCCTTCCATTTGCTTTTCACCCTACAGCCACCCTAGAGTTACGGCCGTTATAGAGCAGAGCCATCACTCCGGATGCAAGGATTGCTAATATGCCAGGCAGAGCTCTGAAAGCGTTCCTTTGCCAACCCATCCAATCCTCTCTACAGCTCCATGAGGCATAATTTTCTCTGTTTTCCAGGTGGGGGAACTGAGGCCACCAGAGTCGCCAACTCAGTAGCAAGAAGGGATGTGCAGCCTGGATCTAGAGACTGTGCTCCTAACAACCAAGGCAGATCCAGGCCCTGGGGCTTGGCTGGATGACTGAGTGCTGGCCACTCTTCCTCCATAGCACAGCTTGGAGTTCTGCAAAAAATCCGACTCCCAATGTCTTAGGAGAGCAAGGATTTAGAGACACGTCCCCTGGGAAGCCTCTCAATTTTCCAAGCCCTCACATTTCCTTATCTATAAACTATGGATAAAAATACTTACCCCTTGGGATTCTTAAGAGAGTAAGAAGAAAATCAAGCCTAGAGAGGCTTGCCATGAGCAGGACGGGTGACACATGACAAGCACACCGTTTTCCCTGGTGATGACTTCACAGACATGCGACCCGAACATGGTCTCAGGACCCTGTGCTTAGAAAGGCTCATGCTAGGTTTAATATCTTACTATCATCGTTTTGAAATTCTTAATAATTTATGCATAGGGAGAACCGATGTTTTCCTTTTGCTTTGGACCCTGAAAATTGCGAACTCAGCCCTGTTTCCCCACCAGAAAATGGGCTTCTTCCCGGGAAGGAATGTCTTGGTGTGGTTGTCCTTGTCATCATCGCTGTTGTTTTCCATTTCTTTTCCTATGCAAGGCGAGCTGTGGGGATGGGAGGAAGGAAACACCCACGCACCCAGAGGATGCCCTGACCACGTGGGCCACCCGCTGGGAAAGGGAAAGGCGTGCTGACTTGGAGTAAGGGAGGCTGCTGGCCATGCAGCCGGAGAAGGGGGTGCTCTGTTTTCTTGCTGTTGCAGGAGAGCTTGTGCCCACCGCTGGCCGGGCTGCTGTCCATGCCTGGCTTTGCTTCGGGAGCTTTCTCTTCCGACCTCATTTACTCCTCAGGACAGCCCTGCGGGTTGGTGTTACACTCCCCAAGTTATAAACGAAGAAACTGAAACCCAGCAATTACTCCCCCACCCCCAAGGTCGAGCAGCTGGCAGCTGGATTGCAGCAACCTCCTGTTTTCTCAGGGCCAAGATGCCAATTTTCCTGAGACCTTAGCGAGCTGGTAAATAAGGCATTCATGAGAAAGAGGCCCAGCTCCACACCATGTGGAACAGAGCTGCTCTTAGAAGTCACTTAGCAGCATATTTTCAAGTAAATAAAATAAAGGAAAAAAATAGGAGAAGGAATGGGAGATTCAGGAGTTTTGCACGCTAAAAAAAGGGGACTCGAGAACCAATCCTGCTGGGCATTTGTACTTGCTTGTTTCCCCTCAACGAGATTTCCAAAAAGAGATGTTTAGACACAGTGGGGCCTGTCTGTCTGGACTCATAAAATGTTTGATAGCATCTTGTGGAATTTTTATTGGCAGAATTACTTAAATTGGCTGGGATCAGAACATTGTCACAAGAATGGAAGGCTGGATCATTGCTTGTAAATACAAGGTCACCATGAACAGCAAGGGGAGAGCACTGGAAGACTCTGGATCTGTGGAAGTCCCATATTTCAATTAACTTCCTTGTCAATAATTAAAATAAGTAAATGTGGTTATCTGGGAAAGGCGGGTGTCGTGGATGTACTTGGAAACACAGATACTGTCTAAACATGAACAGCAATGACAATGGTGATAATATTAACCAGTAAACCACCATAACAACCTCATAATGATGTCACCCACAGGAGTCCTGGTCAGCAAATCAGGAAGGAGCTGCTCAGACGTAGCCATGACTGTGGCATGTTATGTCTTTGAATCTGGCTCCAAAAGAATGGACTCCAGGCCATGACTGGTAAGCAGTGAAGAAGGTCTGGTTCAATGTAGTCCCACCTACTTCTGTGTTTACTTCCAAGACTAAAATACAAGTGTTAGGAAAACAGGGACCCGCCTCTCACCTCTATGACTCTGGAATCTGGCATTGAGCAGGCTGGAGACCTGCTTCTGAGTCCATGAACAATACAAAAATAACGAGGGAGTTTGACAATGGAAAAACCCCAACAGCTGACCCCTTGATGTCAAGGTCGTCCTCAGGGTTGATCTGTATTAACTGGAATGGGCTCTGCAAAGGCTGATCTCCACCTTTCTCCCCAAAGATGCCAGTATCAGCGACAGCTCAGTTTCCTAGAATATGGCATAATTCCCAGCTCGGTTCCCTAGAACATGGCATAATTCACCTTCGGCAATGTTCTGCGGTCTGATCTTCATGACAGCCAGAAAAGGTACACAGAGCTGACGTTCTTACTGCCTTGTTTTACTTGCCAGGAAACAGAGACAAAAGGAAGGAACTGACTTATCTGGGACTTGTGAGTGGGGACGACGTGGGACCCCAGCCAAAATCACACTGACTCCTCATACCGCCTCTGAGAGTCCGTGTCACCAGGACGTCAAGCCCCAAACCATCTTGACTGCTTCTCCAATATTTTCTAACCCTTCTAATATTCCTTCACTTAAATAATCACGAGTTCTATGATGATTGCATTGCAGTATGTTTTCATAACATCCACAGAGGATATTGTAACCGCAAGTGTTAAGCCACATCTTTTTCCAGTCCAAAGTAACGATCCTGAAGAATCTTTGTCCCCCAGATGAATGCATTTATCCAGTTCTGGTTCTGCTCTGGGGGAGGTGGGAGGAGCTCGCTGTTCACAGTCCGTGGCCTCTCGCTTCCCCCTCTTAGGGGTACCCCACTTTGTGTATCTGAGGGAGGTGTCGCAGCATGCCCTTCTTAAGAGCTAAAGTTTCGGGGAGACAGGGCTTTACTTCCAGACTCTTCACAGTCTAAGAATTTGCAGGTGAAGGTTGTATTCTACTTGTCAAATGAGTTCTCCCGAACTCTCACAGGTTTCCATTTTGTTTCAGGCCCACAGAATCATAAGCACAGGCCTCATTTTCACATGAGGCTTAAGCCTGAATCTCCTCTTTCATGTTTGGGCCTCTGTGCTGGGCTCATCCCCTCTTCGGAATGACAGCTTCTTTGAGACCTTCAGAAACCGTAGACATTGGTGGGGAGTTACAAGGCCCTCAATCTGCCCTTTTTCCTTTATCCTGGCGTTACAGTTGGACCAGGAAGTATTAATAGCGGATGCTTGCTCAAGGCCAAAGTGCCTGCTTTCTATCCCATTGTGTGTGGGTCACAAGGTGACACTCTCAAGCCAAGGCCTAGATTTCTGAACGCTCAGTCCACCCGGCAGGTGAGTAGCAGCAGAGAGGCCTTCCCTGAGCAGAGCTCTCCTTCGCTGTCTCTCCCGGCAGAGCAGTTGGCTCTTGTCTCTTGGACTTTGCTAAAATCAACAGGAAGCTGCCTACCCATTTTCTGACTCTTTCCACCCAATTCTTCCCCAGCCTGTGGCTGACTGTCGCTGGCGTTCCGGGAATCCTAAGACTGTATGGGGGATGCTCTGAAGCACCCCAGCCTCCAGCTTGCGAGGCCCGGGTCCTCACTGCCTGCTGCCTGACAGACAAGCCCTGCAACCTTTTGTTTCATGTATGGCAGTTCCATTTCTGGTACCCATTGCTGTACTAACTAGAGAAAAATCTGCACAGGGCCCAGACTAACCACAGTAGAACTTTCTCTCCCATGGTCTAGCTCAGATGTGTGCAGCCATGGCCCAAAGGGCAGCTGTGACTGCTCAGCTCACAACATCCTCCTGGGGTCACTGGGAAGCACCAGCCCTTGGTGTCACCCAGCCTGAGGAGGACAAAGGACCAGGGAGGGCACAGCTGCACCCTAAAGGGAAGACCCCTGGAACCAGCACACATCATTTTCATCTGCACCCCATGGCCTGGACTGAGCTCACATGACCTCAACACACAGGAGGACACATAGGAAACGCAGGCTTCATATGGGCAGCCACAGTCATCCGCCCAGCTGGCAAGGAAGATGCCAGGACTGAAAGAAGAGAAGACAGGACCAGCAGTCTTCCCCAAGTGACCCAGGGCAAGCTCTGTCACCAGAGCCCCAGCAAGGAAAATAGCATCCCTGCTAGTGTTGCCATGCAGAGTGAAAGGAGACCATCCACACGGAAGACGCAGTACGGTGCCTGTCACACTGACAGCACTCACAAATGACCACTGTCTTCACCACCAGCGCCATTTGCTGGTGACATTGGTTTGGGGAAAACGCTGATGAGGGCTGTTAGCACCTGAATCCCAGGACCAGAGCTAAGAGGAGGACAGCTCGCTCTCACAGACACCTGGCTGTCATCCTGGAAGCATGAAGTCCCAGAGAAGGTAGACGACGGAGGTTGCCTTTGCCTCCTGGTGGACTTTTCCCTGTGGGGTGGTAGAGCTTTGCTTTCCTGCATGTCTCAGAGTGTGCAAGGGTGTGTGTGTCTCTGTGTGTGTGTGTTTAGTTAAGACGTATTGTTCCCTCTCTCTGTTAGAACATGAAGCTTCCCAAGAGGTCAGGGAAGCTGGTCTGTAAGTGAAGGCATCCACACTGCCCAGCCCTTTGATCCTGCTTCGAGTCCCGCTTCTGGCTGGAAGAGGCTCCTACCCTCTCTGGCTGGGAATGACTTCAAGTTTAAGAAGGAACCTCTGGGTGGAAATGAAGAGACACCCTCAACCCTACATATCCACACCATTAATGACGGAGACACAGACATTCCACGGCCCCATGAACACCCTCGCCCAGGTGAACACCAACCCTCACGGGGCCACCCCTACATATCCACACCATTAGTGATGGAGACAGACATCCCACAGCCCCATGAACACCCTCGCCCAGGTAAACACCAACCCTCACAGGGCCACCCCTACATATCCACACCATTAGTGATGGAGACAGACATTCCGTGGCCCCAGTAACATGCTCACCAACACATGTCACCGACGGAAGTCCCGGCCACACTCCCCACATGTAGATCCGCACACACTCTCCCACTTCCATGACAGCGGCACAGGGACAGACGTACCCGCCCTGTGTACGCGGCTCACCCACGCACAGCCAGCACAAACGCTGGGCGCACCCTCTCAGCTCGGGGTCTGGGGATCAGTTTGGGGTCGGGGGGATACCCTTTTGCAACATCCCTTTGGTTTCGCTTGGAAATCACACTCCAAACCACAACTTCATCATCCTCAATCAATAGGAAGCAATCTCAGCCATCAACCTGTCTATGCATTGACATTTATTGCCAGTAGGTGTCAGGCAGATATTATCTGCTCCTGCCTGGCAAGCAGCCCCTTTGGAGTTGAGTCCCCTATAGGGGAAAGATGTATAAGGGAAGAAACAGAAACAGGAGGGAAAAGGCGAGGGCCTTAGGGCTCTTAGCTCAGAGGTGGAGCCAGGGCCTGTGTGGATCTGGGCATTTCAGGCCCTTGAGTTAATATGGAGCACGCCTGTGGGCAGGTGGCAGGGGCTACGCATGGGTGGGATGGGGAGTTGTGTGTTACCAGAAGTGCCCAGTAAGTGTGATGGATGTGGTGGGGGGAGGGCATCCCCGTGAACCTGCAAGGCCCTGTTGAGTGTGTCTGTGTCACAGAGCAAACCCCACAACTGGGGTTCAGCCTGGGAGGCCATGTGGGTTCTTGCTTTCCTACAAGAAGGAATTCAAGGGCCAGCCAACAGAGTAAAGTGAAAGCAAGTTTCTCAAGAAAGTAAAGGAATAAAAGGGTGCCAGAACAGCCCCGAGGGCTGCAGGGATTTTTATGGTTATTTCTTGATTGTAGGCTAAATAAAGGATGGATTATTCATGAGTTTTCTGGGACAGGGGTGGGGAATTCTCAGAACTGCAGGCTTCTCTCTTCTTTAGACCACGTAGGGTAGTTTCCCGATATTGCCTGACATTTGTAAACTGTCATGACCCAAGTAGGTGTGTCTTTTAACATGCTAATATATTATAATTAGCATATTATAATCAGCAAGGATGACCAGAGGTTGCTTTTGCAGCCGTCTTGGTTTTGGTGAGTTTTGGCAGTTTCTGGCTGGCTTCTTCACTGCATCAGGTTTTATCAGCAGGGTCTTTGTGACCTGTGCCTTGCAAACCAGGCCTGCGGATTTCTATCTCACCTGTTCTAGACAGAGTCACTCTGGTGCAAAGGCCTCTGACATCCATGTGTGCGTGGGCGTGGGTAATTTTATGACCACTTCCAGAGTGCGGGTGTGCAGACCCTTGTGGCCCCAGAGGTCAGATCATGTGGCAAGCAGCCTGCAGGTGGGCTGGGGTGAGGGTAAGGAGGGGGCTCTGTGTGAGCCTCTAGCTCACTCAGGCATGGCTTTGGGGCCTCAGCACACAGCTTGGTTTGGTGTTGTGCTTGCCACACAGAAGGGACTTGCATCTGGTCTGGGTCTGAATCAAGGGAAGTGGAGGCCCCAGAGCGGGGGCTGGAGGGCTGTTTACGAAAGATTTTGCTGTGTCTTGCTGGGGGCTGCGACTTGAGGCTTCTGAATTCTACTTTCCATTTCTCAAGATGATATGTTGGCTGCCGCTTAAAATAGCCCAGACATTCCTCCCTGCTTTAATAACAATCATTAGACTCAGATAATGGCTATTGATGAGGGTGTTTTGTTATTGTTTGTGGTTTCTTGCTTTTTACCTGGCTTTTACAGTAAACCAGGTTTCCTATAGCCCCCATGAATTGTGGCAAGGCCCCTTCCTGGTGGAAACCAAACAAAATTCCAAGCCCCCAACCAACTGAACACACACCCCCTCTTGGCCAAGAGGATCCCACAGAAACCTGAAAAAGTAGCTCAGGCTATGATAGGAAGGGAGTAGGGCATACTTCCTTATATCCCCTCCCTTTGGAGTTTAGGCACAACTGGCCAGAACTAATGTTAAAGTAGAGATCACAAGATGGACAAAACAGACTCTTGGTGACAATAAAATTCCAAATTCCAACCTGACTCTGGTATAGAATCACCTGATGGAGAGCAGACCCTGAAGGAAATCAAAGTATTCTACTCTAAAATATATTTCTTTGACATATTTTGAAATAGCCCTGCAAAGCTGTCTCTTGTGGGGAACATTTACATTCAATACAGAATTTCTTCCTTTTCTAGGTCTTTTCCTGATCTAGGAGAGATTTAACTACAGCCTAACACCTTTTAAGTTCCCCAAGGAGACATTTACCCTCCATTCTCTCTGAAACCTGCTACTTAGAGGCTTCATCTACGTAACAAGAACCTTGGCTTCCACAGCCCCCTTTATCTTAACTCAAGCATTTCTTTCTGCTGACTTCAGCTCTTAAGGCAAAGCTTAATTCTTTCAACCAATTGGCCATCAGAAAATCTTTGAAACCATCATGACCTATAAGCCTTCCCCACCCCCTACCCCTGCCCCACTTCAAGATGCCCCACCTTTCTAGGCTGAACAAATGTATACCTTACACATATTGATTTACGTCTTTGCCTGTAACTTCTGTATCCTTGAAATGTATTGGCTGGATGTGGTGGCTCATGCCTGTAATCCCAGCACTTTGGGAGGCCAAGGCAGGTGGATCACTTGAGGTCAGGAGTTTGAAACCAGCCTAACTGACGTGGCAAAACCCCATCTCTACTAAAAGTACAAAAATTATCTGGGCGTGGTGGCAGGCACCTATAATGCCAGCTACTGGGGAGGCTGAGCAGAGAGAATTGCTTGAGACTAGGAGGGGGAGGTTGCAGTAAGCCGAGATTGCATCACTGCACTCCAGCCTGGGCAACAAGAGTGAAACTCCATCTCAACAACAACAACAACAACAACAAAACAAAGAAAAATTATCCAGGTGTGGTGGTGCATGCCTGTAATCCAGCTACTCAGAGGCTGAGACAGGAGAATAGCTTGAACCTGGGAGGCGGAAGTTGCAGTGACTGATGATCACACCATTGTACTCCAGCCTGGGTGATAAGAGGGAACTCCATATCTCTCTCTCTCTCTCTCTCTCTCTCTTTCTCTCTCTCTCTGTGTGTGTGTGTGTGTGTGTGTGTGTGTATACATATATATGTATATGTAAGCTATAACCTGACCCCCTCAGGTACATGTACTCAGGACCTCTTGGGACTGTGCCCAGGCCATGGTCACTCATATTGGACTCAGAATAAACCTCTTTAAACATTGTTAATAGAAAAACATTAGACAAATTAAATTTAACAGAGTTTAATTGAACAAGGAAAAAAAGAGCAATTCTTGAATCGGGTAGCCTCCAGAATCACAGCAGATTCAGAGAGGCTCCAGGGATGCCTCTTGGTCAGAGTAAATTTATAGACAAAAAAGGAAAGTGATGGACAGACAATGGAAGTGAGATTCAGAAGCAGCCAGATTGGTTACAACTGGGCATTTGCTTTATTTGAACACAGTTTGAACAGTCAGCAGCCTATGAATGGTGAAAGTCTGGCTGCTGAGATTGGCCGAGACTCAGCTGTTGCCACCAAGGCAGCCTCCTAAATCAGGTTTCTAGTCTCGTGTGCTTACTAAGTTAGGTTACGATTCATCCACAAAGACTCAAGTATGGAAGTATGGAGGCTTTCTCAGGCAGTATTTAGTTCTATTTAACAATATTTTACAGAGTTTGGCCTTTCTCATCAACACTGGCCTGAGGACTGTGGGCACGTTATTGCCACAGTCTCTGCTCAGGGGAGCCCTCAGAGGCTTCTAACTGCAAACACCGAGTTGTGAGTCTTTTCCTGCAATGTACTTCAAGTAATACCCAGCTCCTAGTGAGCACCAAGGAAAGGTCAGCTGTTACTTGGTATTCTTGTTCAGCAGTGGCAAATCCACATGGGGGCTGGGAAGAGAGAAAGAGAAGGAGAGATTGAGAGAAAGATTCTCTCCTGTAATTCATTAATTCATTTATAATTCTCTCCTGCAATTCATTAATTCATTAATAATAATGTTACAGAAGGTAGCTGGTCAGACATGCACAGGGCAGGAGAGGCCCCACCCAACACCAACCAGAAATATCAGGCAATGATCACGTGATGGTTCAACCTGGGCGACAAGAGGGAAACTCCATCTCTGTCTCTGGGAGGAGAGATGTGTCACCTCTCCTCATGCTAAGGGGCATGAGGCAGAGGGAGACAGTGAGGCAAGTTTTAGAGCAGGAGTGAAAGTTTATTAAAAAGTTTTAGAGCAAGAATGAAAGGAAGCAAAGTACACTTGGAAGAGGGTCAAGCAGGTGAGAGCTTCAATGGCACAGTTCAAACTTTGACGTAGAGTTTTATATGTTGGCATACTTCCGGGGCCTTGTGTCCCTTCTCTCCTGATTCTTCCCTTGGGGTGGGCTGTCTGCATGCACAGTGGCTGCGAGCACTTGCAGGGAGAGGGGGCACCACATGTGCAGTGTGTTTACTGGAGTTGTGTACATACACACTTAAGGCATTCTTCTCTTACCAAATATCCCTAGGAAGGGTCATAGACCAGTTAAACTCCACCATTTTGCCTCTTAGTGTGCATGTTTGAACCCACTTGTCCAGCTCCTGAGATGTTATCAGGAAGCTGCTGATCACAAGTTCCAGATGTTTCTATCTATTGTGAAACTGCCTTTCCCTGGCACTGGCTGCAACCAATTATTATTTTAGAGAAACAGTTTAACCACTGTTTGACCGTCACATGATCATTCCCTGATATTTCTGGTTGGTGTTGGGTGGGGCCTCTCCTGCCCTGTGCATGTTTGACCAACTACTTTTTGTAACATTATTATTAATGAATTACAGAAGAGAATCTTTCTCTCAATCTCTCCTTCTCTTTCTCTCTTCCCAACCCCCATCAAATGATAAGGTGCCTTGTCACCACTGCACACAGTCATCAAGGCTAAAGCTGGGGTGGTGGGGAGGGGGGAAGAGTGGCTTCCCTCATGGTATTAGTCTGGGCCTCAGATGGGTTGGTAGGGTGGAGGAGGTCTGTGGTAAATCCCCTCAAAGAGTTCACAGTTTTGGGCTCACGTTACCTTCTCTGGGGAGGGAATCCATGACTTTTCTTAAATAAGCAAAAAGTACAAAAGTCTCCAAGAGTGGCCAATTCCTGCTCCACTGGCCCTCCCTGGGGCTTGAGTTTCCCCCATTAAGGCACTGAAGTTCCTATTATTATGCAAATATGTTAATAGAATAACATTTCTACCCATCAGGAATCATTAACATGAGTTAATCTACAAATTTAGAATAAGAAATGAAGAGGACAGGGATCCTAAGGGAACAGCCTGACTTTAATGTGAGAAGAACCTTGAAGGGCTTCCTTCAAGCCTGGGCATTAACTCTCTCTTGACCAAGAGGAGGCCACATGTGTCTCTGGGACTCCAGTTTTTACATCCACAAAAGAAGAGGGCTAGTACAGAAGACCGTCCTGTGGTTACATCTTCATTTTAGTGTCTTTTTTATGACAAAGCCTCTCATGTCCATTGTAAACCCTTTGCTGTCTCCCTGGGAGGGGCCCTGGAGCACTGACTACCTGTGGCTTTGATTGCAGCTGCATCTGGGAGTGTCCCGTGGGAAATCCAGGAGGTATGCTTGGGAGAGCTATGGGACCTGGCCAGGGACCACAGGGAGGAATGGTCGTTCTCTGGGAGCTACTTTTCAGGGTCTCTTGTGGGCTCTGCACTTCCCTGGTTGGCTGCCTGCCTTTGGAATCGTTGATGTCCATGGAAGTGATACCATTGGCATTGTGCACTGTGTGCCCCATGCCACTGTGCCCTGATGACCCTGTGTGTTTAAAACTTTCGATGACCACCCCTATTTTGCTGACATTGTTGAAATGTTAAAGTCATGAAATATAATATGTGTAGTGGAGCAAAAAATGACTTTACCCTTCTGCGTTCCCTGGCTGGGCTACAAATTAAATTGGCATAAGACAGATTAGCAGGAGAAAAATTATATTTAGTGGTGTATATACACACAGGAATCACAAAACATTAGACTTCAAGAAGGGTCAGATGATTAAAACTTATACAGCATACTGAGCTATGAAAAGAAAAAAAACAGGAGCTTGGAGTTCTGGGGGGTGATGGGGGACCACAGGTTATGGCAGGGCAAGAGGAGAAAATGTATGGTGAAGAAAGGCGGTCTTGTGCAGATAAAAGGTCGCTCAGGTAGTAATAGTCTGGGCATGGTGTCAACTTCCAGTTTTCTCCCCTGTGATCAGAGTTAATCTTCCCTGGTTGATAAAATTTCTGGGGAAATGATTCATTACAAGGGAGCTCCTTTTGGATAATCCAGTCTTTAGGCAGATCAAGGAAACAGAGAAAGCCGCTCCCTGCATTTGCTGCTTCCCAAGTGCCTTCAGTTTGAAGTAGTCAGCACACAAAGCGGCATGTTTGGGGTAATGTTTTCTGAATACTTTCATTTGCATAAAGAACAGTGCATGAAACATCACTGATCAAATTAATACATAGTTCTGAAGTACATGACCATGTAACCATCATTTGAACCAAGACATGGAATATTACTAGCACCTCAGAAGGACCTTAGGATTCCATCAATAGGGGTGGCCAATGTAAGAGAAAATAAAATTTCAGGACTCCTTAAATTGATTATGCCAAGGGGGAAGGTAAGCCCTGGAGACTGAGTCAGTAGCATATTTCCAATTCTGCTTCTTAGATTATAGCATGACTGTCTTCCTCATTGCTCTTGTTCTGTAAATGACCAGGAGAGACAGAGACCAGATCTCCCCTCTTTCAATCACTGATCTTTATTACAGATTAAGTGCCTCTTTGTTGTTCCGTACCTAACTCTGACCAGATGGTCACCAAGTCCCCATGACTCTTACGTCTTCGGTGTGGAAGGTTAATATACCTTCCCCGTAAGAAAAAGACCACCTTGACTAATAAGGTCGTTGTAACTATCCATTAAGGCTTACATAGAAAGATGCTGACATTCTGTTAAGCTTCCCCAAAATTTGTGTATATACACAGTCCC
This sequence comes from Theropithecus gelada, assembly GCF_003255815.1. NCBI lineage: Eukaryota > Metazoa > Chordata > Mammalia > Primates > Cercopithecidae > Theropithecus > Theropithecus gelada. The sequence goes on along the minus strand of NC_037668.1, from coordinate 33,522,034 downwards.
AAGGTTCAACACTTCACAAGACTGAATGGAAGTCAGTGGAAGACTGGCTTCCACTCTTTGGCATCTGTGCTTTCCTGAGCAGCCTGCCTTCAAACTTTGGGCTTGAATAAACCCTCTTTAAACTAGATTCTAACTCTTTTGATAATTTTAAGTTGACACCATCATCTTGACTTTCATTGTGACAGTTTTCTTGCTTTTGTTGTTGTTGCAATAGTTATGCTGCCTAGGTGTGTATCCCTAAATACCAGACATCAGCTTTGCCTGTTGTGGAACTTAACAGAATGTGTCTTAGTTGCACCTCACTTCTTTCATTCAAAATTACATTTGTGAGACTCATCCATGCGTGTAGATGTACTTCGTTCATTTTACTGCTGCTTAAGTATTTTTTCATAAGCATATACACAATTGATGTATCTATTCTACCAGTGATGGAAATCTGGCTTGTTTCAGTGTGGGCTGTGAAAGTAAATAATTCAAACATAAAGCTGTTGAAACTTTAAATTATTTTGAGCCTTGAGAGGAAAGTGGCTATGTGGCCTGAGTCACATAGCATGCAGCTACAACTTCTGCTTTTTCCTGTAAATGAATAGGAAAGGCCTTGTGGCACTAGAGATAAGACCCTCAGATCATCGCCCCTCTTCATGTAGTGCTAAAGTGATCTTCCATGGAATATAGTGAGGTGTAACCAACCAAATCACTATAACTATAACCAACTAAATCACTATAACATACATACTGAACTTGTATGGAAAATATTGCAACCCTGTCAACAGCCTGTATAAAGGAAACCTTAACCTCCCCACTTTGGAATGCTGAGCTATTCTTTTGGAGTCTGTATTTTCAGGCAGGCTGTTCTCAAGCTTTGTGCTCAAATAAATTCTTGGCTTCATCATATTTCCCAAAATTCGTTATTTAAGGCTAACAGGGCTATTACAATAAATGTTACTATGGACAATTTTTTATATATATATATACAGGTGCATTTTGGCACCAGGGTATATACCTGGGAGTGAAATCAATATGTCATAGGAAATGTGTATATTCAATTTTGGTAGATAACACTCCACTGTGTTGCAAAACAGTTGTAACAATCAACACGTGTTTCTGTTGCTCTGCATTCTCAACCAACATTTGATGATGTCAGACTATAACTTTTGCCAATCACACAGTACAAAGTGACATATTCTAGTGGATTTCATTTGCATTCCTCTGATCACTTTTTTAATGTGTTTATTGGCCATAGGTTGATACTAAGAAAGATTCTTTGCTTGATCAAACTTTAGTCAGGTTCCTGAACCTTCTCCTTGGCCCATCTGTGCACTTCCTTGCAAAATTATATTTTACCAAAAAACCCTGCAAAGCAGTTTAGCCAGAACACACCATGCTGGTCACACTCAGTGATATCTGATCAGTTTCCTCATCCTCCACCCTCCCCGAGGTGAGGTCTGATCACGTTGGCCTGCCTTCAGCAAGGATCCTATTAAGTGATGTTGTTAGCAGAATGCTCCTCACTTCCGGTGTTTCTTTTCTCTTAGTCATTTTCCATGCACTGACTTCTCCCTGTTACCTGGCTATAAATGCCCACTTCCTGTGTGTTTGGAGCTGAGCCCAATCTCTCTCTTCTACCACAAGACCCCTTTGCAGCGGTCCCTATGCCCATCACAATGGTCCTGAATAGAGACTTCCTTCCTGTGCTTAACAAATGTCATTGAATAATTTTTCTTTAATAAGACTCCTTCTGAGGTGTCCGCTCAACATGTTTGGCTCTTTTTAATGGGGCTATCTCACCTTAATTTCTTTTATTTGTACATTTGCTTGTTTAATGGTGTATTAGCCAGGATTCTCTGGAGGGACAGGACTAAAAGGATAAATGTATACATGAAAGGTAGTTTATTAAAGACAATTAACTCACACAATCACAAGGTGAAGTCCCATAATAGGCAGTCTGCAAGCTGAGGAGCAAGGAAGCCAGTCTGAGTCCCAAAACCTCCAAAGTAGGGAAGCTGACAGTGCAGCCTTCAGTCTGTGGCCAAAGGCCCCAGAACCCCTGGCAAACCACTGGTGTAAATCCAAGATTCCACAAGCTGAAGAACTTGGAGTCCAGTGTTCCAGAGCAGGAAGCATCCAGCATGGGAGAAAGATGGAGGCCAGAAGACTCAGCCAGCCTATTTCTTCCAGGATCTTCTATTTCTTCCAGGCTTTATTCTAGCTGCGCTGGCAGCTGATTAGACGGTGTCCACCCAGATTGAGGGTGGGTCTGCCTCTCACAGTCCACTGACTCAAATATAATCTCCTTTGGCAACACCCTCACAGACACACCCAGGAATAATTCTTTGCATCCTTCAATCAAGCGGACACTCAGTATTAACAATCACAAATGGCTTGTCTGCCCCTTACCCCTTGAGCAAATCAACCTCCAAATCCTTTCACTTTTTATCTCTAAATGCTTTTCCTCAGCTGTCCTCATTTTCCTCTGCTTTCTACGTATCTAACTTCATCCCTAAGTCTCCTGTCTGACCTTTTGCAACTGCCTAAGAGGTTCACCTTGCCCACTACCTAGACATAGACCATTCATCAAGACAGGGGAATTGCAAATAAGAAAGAGTAATTCATGCACAGCCGGCTGTGCAGGAGACCAGAGTTGTATTATTACTCAAATCAGCCTCCCTCAAGCATTCGGGAAGCAGAATTTTTAAGGACAACTTGGTGGGTGGGGGGAAGCCAGTGAGCCAGGCGTGCTGATTGGTCAGGAATGAAGTCATAGGGAGTCAAAGTGCTCCTCTTGTGCTGAGTCAGTTCCTGGGTGGGGCCACAAGATCAGATGAGGCAGTTAATAGATCTGGGTGGTGCCAGCTGATCTGTCAAGTGCAGGGTCTGCAAAATATCTCAAGCACCGATCTTAGGAGCAGTTCAGGGAGGGTCAGAATCTTGTAGCCTCCAGTTGCACGACTCCTAAACCATCATTTCTAATCTTGTGGCTAATGTTAGTCCTACAAAAGCAGTCTAGTCCCCAGGCAAGAAGGGGGTCTGCTTTGGGAAAGGGTTGTTATTGCCTTTTTAAACTATGAACTGTAGGCTAAGTTTCTCCCAAAGTCAGTTCATGAATGAACAAGGGCAGCTTGGAGGTTAGAAGCAGGATGGAGTTGATTAAGTTAGATCTCTTTCACTGTCTCGGTCATAATTTTGCAAAGGTGGTTTTAATCTTACAGCTTATTATCCACACGAGTGCCAGATGTGAGTATGGGAAACAAATCTCGATACCTTAGTTCCTGATTGAAACCCTTCATTAGTCAACATTCCCGAGATGCATCTAATTCTTAGTCGACCACGTGAGGGCCATAGGTGGAGACCTTGCTCCCCTGTCGGTGGGTTCTGCTGGGTCTTCCTTTTCATATTGTAGACTAATGCTAGACGGATTGCAGTTGCCCCTGCAGGTTTCTGTTATTCCATCTAGTTCTTCATGCTTGCCCCTGGAATACCGTTTGTACTTTAAAATGTCAGCTTTAGGCAGGGTATGGTGGCTCACATCTCTAATGCCAGCACTTTGGGAGGCCAAGGCGGGAGGATGGATCACTTAAGCCCAGCAGTTCGAGACCAGTCTGGGCAACATAGCAAGACCCTGCTCTAAAACAAAACAAAAAAAATTAGCCAAGAGTGGTGGCACAGGCCTGTAGTCCCAGCTACCCAGGTGGCTCAGGTGAGAGGATTGCTTGAGCCCAAGAACTCAAGGCTGCAGGGAGTTGTGATCGCACCATTGCACTCAGCCTGGGTGACAGAGCAAGACTCTGTTCCAAAAAAAATAAAATTAACTTTACAGATGTGTACATTAAAAGCCATAAAACTTATTCATTTTAAGTGTAGACTTTTGATGAGTTTTGGCAAATGTGTAGCCATCACTGACAAATATAAAATATTTTTACCACCCCCAAAAGTTGCCTTATGTTACTCAATGATCAACCTCCTCACCCCCAACCCTTGACCCCAGGCAAACTCTGATGTGCTTTGTGCCATCAAAGGCTAGTTTTGTCTATTTCAGAATTTCATATAAGTAACATCATACAGTGTGTGCTTCTGTTTTTGTTTGCCTTGCTTTACTCCTCCGTACCATCATATCTATCCGTATTCTGATCTCTTGTGTTGCTGACTAGTATTTCTGCGTGTGGATCTATCTTCTCTTTATTATTTCACCTGAGGATGAACATCTGGCTCTTTCTCAGTTTCTGCGAATAAAGTGGCATTGAGCACCTGTGAGCACATCTCTGTGGACATGCATTTTCATTTCTCTTAGGTAAACGTCTGGCAGTGCATTGCTGGATTGCATGGTAAGTGTATGTTTAACTGACAAGAAGTTATCAACACCATTTTCCATAGTGGTTGCTCATGACCAGCAAGGCATGCAGATTCCAGGTGATGCATCTCCTTGGAACACTTGGGATTCTCACTTCAATTTTAGCCATTTTAGAGGTACAAAGGGATATCTCTCTTTACACACTTTAATTTGTATGTTCTGATGACTGAGGATGCTGAGTGCCTTTTCTTTTTTTTTTTTTGAGATGGAGTCTCGCTCTGTCACCCAGGCTGGAGTGCAGTGGCACGATCTCGGCTCACTGCAAGCTCCGCCTCCTGGATTCACACCATTCTCCTGCCTCAGCTTCCCGAGTAGCTGGGACTATAGGCGCCCACTACCGCGCCCGGCTAATATTTTTTGTATTTTTAGTACAGACGGGGTTTCACTGTGTTAGCCAGGATGGTCTCGATCTCCTGACCTTGTGATCCACTCGCCTCAGCCTCCCAAAGTGCTGGGATTACAGGCTTGAGCCGCCACACCCAGTGCTGAGTGCCTTTTCATGTGTTTATTGGTACTCATCTTTGTGATGCATCCAATTGTTCTGCACATTTTAAAAATTGAGTTGTTCGTCTAATTTTATTGGGTTCTTTAAATAGTCTGGATACATGTTCTTTGTCAGGAATGTATATTGTGGATATTTTCTCCTAGTCAATGACTTGGCCTTATTTTCTTTTTCTTTTTATTTTTATTTTTGTGAGCAACATGGCTGTTTATTTCACCTGGGTGCAGGTGGACTGAGTCCAAAAAAGGAGTCAGCAAAGGGTGGTGGATTATCGTTAGTTCTTACAGGTTTTGGGATAGGTGGTGGAGTTCAGAGCAATGTTTTGGGGGTAGGGGGTGGATCTCACAAAGTACATTCTCAAGGGTGTGGAGAATTATAAAGAACCTTCTTGAGGGTGTGGGAGATTACAAAGTACATTGATCAGTTAGGGTGGGGCAGAAACAAATCACAATGGTGGAATGTCATCAGTTAAGGCTATTTTCACTTCTGTGGATCTTCAGTGGCTTCAGGCCATCTGGATGTACACATGCAGGTCACTGGGGATATGATGGCTTAGCTTGGTCTTATTTTCTTATTGATATGTTTTTTATTTTTTGAAAAGTCAAAGTTTTTAATGTTGAATGAAGTCCAATTCATAATTTTTTATTTTGTGCTTTGTTCTTTTTGTATCTCATAAAATCTTTGCTTCCCTCAAGGTCATGAAGATGTCTTCTATATTTTATTCCAAAAGTTTATAGTTTTAGCTTTTACATTTAAATCTAAGATCTATTTCAAGTTAATTTTTACATATGGTGTAAGATAAAAATGAAAGTTCTTTTTTTTTTTTTTGTATATGGGTGTTCACTGCCTCTGGACCATTTTTGGAAAGACTATCATTTCCCCATTAAATTACCTTGACACCTTTATTGAGCATTAATTGACCATTGAAATGTGAACTTACTTCTTAGATCTCTGTGCTGTTCCATTGACTTATACGTCTATCCTTATGCCCATACTACACTGTCGTGATTACTGTGGCTTTATAATTCATGTTGAAATCAAGAAGCAGTAAGTCTCTTTTGTTGCTATTCTATTTTCAAAAAATTATTTTGTCCATTCTAGGTTTTCTTTGCATTTCCAGTAAATTTTAGAATCAGTTTGTTATTTTTTTTTTTTTAATGTGCTGGGTTTTTAAGTGGGGTTATGTTGAATTTTTGGTCAATTTGGGATGAATTAACATCTTAATATTGAGTCTTTTAATCTTTGAACAAGATATTTCTCTCCATGTATGTAGATCTTTAATTTCTTTTAGCAATGTTCAGTAATTTTTTAGTGTATGCTTAATATACATATGTATGTAAACATATATCCCCAAATATTTACATATTTTATATATCTGATATAGCATGTTATACATTATATAATTATACAACTACATTGAATAGATATCCTTAAATATTTCACTTTTTTGATGTTATTGTAAATGATGCTGTTTTATGTCTCATTTTTCATTCTTTGCTGCCATTATATGGAGATAAATTTGATTTTTATATTTTGATTTTGTTTACAGAGAACTTGTTGAATTTAGATATTTATTCTAGTAATGTTTTTAGACATTCCTTAGCATTTTCTACATTCATGGTAGAAAATCTGTGAATAAAGACAATGTTACTGCTTCCTGTTCAATTTGTATGCCTTTCATATATTTTCTTTGTATTGTTACACTGGCTAGGATCTCCAATAACATAGCAAATAGAAATAATGAGAATAGGCATCTCCTTGTTATGTTTCTATAAACGATCAGGTTTTCATCATTCAGTGTGATTTTAGCAATACGCTTTTGTTCATGCTTTGAATGCCCTTAATCAATTCATAATGTTTTGTCTGACTTCTACCTTGATAAGAGTTTTCAACATTATAGGTGTTGAATTTTGCCAAATGCTTCTGAAATGATCTTATGGGCTTTTTTCTATTAATATGATGAAATATATTAATTGATTGAAATATTAGACCTACCTCATCCCTGAATAAACCCAGTTGGTATACCCTTTTTATGTATACCTGAATTTGGTATAGTAAGTTTGTATTAAAGATTTTTGCATCTATGTTAATAAGGGATATTGGTCTACAGGGTGTGTGTGTGTGTGTGTGTGTGTGTGTGTGTGTGTGTTTTCCTTGGTAAAGTCTCATTTGGCCCCAACACATAAATGAGGGGGGAAGTATATATTATTTTATTTCATGAAAAAGGTATGGAATTCGTATTAGTTCTTCAGAACTGGCATTATTATTATTTACCAGTGTGAAACCATCTGGACCTGGCCTTTTCACTGTAGAAGGTTTTTAGTTGTAAATTGACTTAATAGTTATAGAGTTATCCAAATTTTTTCTTATCGTATCAATTTTGGTCACTTGTATCTGTTAAGGAATTTGTCATTTCATCTACATTGTTCATCTTATTAGCCTAAAGTTGTCCCTAATACCCCCTTATTGCCTTTTTCATGTTTGGAGTATCTGTGTCCCATCTTTATTCTGATATGTTATTTTATCTGTTTTTATTCATGATTTGTTTAGCTAGAGTTGATGGTTTCTATAAATATTTTCAAAGAATTCATTTTTGTTTCATTGATTTGCATTGTTTATTAATATTTTTTCTTGATTTTCACTCTTGTTTTTATTATTTTTATATTACTTTTGGGTTAATTTTTTTTTCTAAATTCTTAAAGTGAAAAGTTAGATCATTGTTCTTAGAACTTGATTATTTTATAATATAAATATTCAAAGTTATAACTTTTCCTCTAAGCACTATTTTAGCTGCATCACTCAAATTTTCATATGCTGTATTTTTATCCTCATTCAGTTCCAAATGTGTTCTAATTCTCCTTTGTGATTCCTCTTTGTGTTTTCATTGTGGTCTGCTTAAAATATTTTCTAATGTCTCTTCTAATTTTTGAGAGTGTTAATTTCTAAATGTTTAGATACAATGCAAACATGTTATGGTTTTTCATTTTGAATAAAATCAAAATCAGAGTACATACTCTGTATGATTTAAAATATTTTAAATTTATTGAAACTTGTTTTATGGCCCAATACATGGTTTATATTGGTGAATGTTGCATGTGCACTTGATAAGTATACATATTATTTTGTTGTTTGATGTAATTTTTGAAAAATGTCAAAAAGGTCAAAGCTATTGAGAGTGTTGTTCAAATCTTCTGTATCCTCCCTGATTCCCTGTCAAATTGTCCTATCAATACTAAGGAGTGTTGAAACTATAATTTCAAGTATATCTATCTTTCAGTTCTGTCAGTTTTTCTTTAATGTCTTTTGAAGTTCTATCATTAGTTGCATAAATATTTAGAACCATAATGTCTTCTGGGTAAGTAGATCCCTTTATTAGCATAAAATACCCTTTTTATCAAAATTTTCTATGTCAGAAATTAATGTAACCACTCAAATTTTCTTATGCTTCTTAGTAACATTGTACATCTTTTACCATTTTTTACAGTTGCAACTTATCAGTGTCTTTATATTTATGGTGTATTTCTTGTAAACAGTATATAGATGGGTTTTTAACAGTGATGTGCTGGGGCCAGCACATACTGACTCACAAGAGCTAATTGTTACATCTTCAGGAATTTTGCAAGATGGTAGATGTCACCTTGTACCTTGACATTGATCATAGTAGAAGTCCCCAAAACCCACAATTGATACAAATTAGGACATTTATTCCTCTGGGGAGCTGGTTGTTGAACATTTAGCAGCAGACCACTAGTTTTTTCTTTTTTTTTTTTCTGTTCTATGATCTCTGCCTTTAAATAGAATATCACAACTATTTACATTTAATGTAATTACCAGCATGGTTAAGTTTAAGTGTATTATCCTTCGGTTTGTTTTCCATATGTGTCATTCTTTCTGTTTTAAAGAAACAGACCTTTTTTTTGGAGCACTTTTAGGTTTACAGAAAAACTGAGCAGAAAGTACAGAGATTTCCCAAATAGCCCCTGCCCCCACACATGCATAGCCTCCCCCATTATCAATATCATCCACCAGAATGGTACGTTTGTTAGAACGGATGAACCTACATTGAAACATCATTATCACACAATGTCCATAGTTTACATGGGGTTGATTTTTGGTAGGGTACATTATATGAATTTGGATACACTTATAATGATAGGTATCTACCATCGCAATATATACAGAATAGTTTCACTGCCCCCTAAATCCTTTGCCTATCTCTCTCTTTCTCCCCTCAACCCCTAGAAACCACTGATAATGGTACTGTCTCCATAGTTTTGCCTTTTGGAATGTCGCGTAGTTGGAATTATATAATATGTATGTAGCCTTTTGGTATTGGCTTCTTTCCCTTAGTAATATGTATTTAAAATTCATCTATGTCTTTTTGTGGCTTGATAGCTCATTTCTTTCTAGTGCTAATAATATTCCATTGTCTGAATGTACTACAGAGTATTTACACATTAGCCTACTAGAAGATTATCTTGCTTGCTTCCAAGTTATGGCAATTATGAATACAGCTGCTATAAATGTCTGTTTCCAGGTTTTTGTGTGAACATAAGCTTTCAACTTCTTTGGGTCAATACCAAGGAGCACAATTACTGACTCTGTTAAGAATGCGTTCAGCATGAAACCATGAAACTGTCTTTCAATGTTACTGTGCTATTTTACATTGTCACAACAGTCAATGGGAGTATCTGTTGCTTCACATCCTCATCAGCATCTGCTGTTGTCAGTGTTCTGGATTTCGGACATTCTAATAGATGTGTAATGGTATCTCACTGTTTTAGTTTACATTCCCTAATGACTTACAATGTGGAGAATATGTTCGTATTCTATTTGCCATCTGTATATCTTCATTGGTGAGGTGTTTGCTAAAGCCTTTGGCCCATTTTTAAATTGAGTTGTTTATTTTCTTATTGTTGAGTTTCAAGAGTTCTTTGTATATTTTGAATCACAGTCCTTTATCAGATGTGTCTTTTGCAAATATTTTCACCCAGTTTGCGGCTTATCTTTTTATTCTCTTGACAGTGTCTTTCACAGAGCAGAAATTTTTAATTTTGGTGGAGATCCAGGTTATGAGTTCTTTCATTTATGTATCATGCCTGTGGTATTATATCTAAAAAATCATTACCAAACTCTAGGTCATATAGATTTTCTTCTATGTTGTTTTCTAGGAATTTAGTTTTGCATCCTACATTTTGAGTTAATCTTTGTAAATGTGTAAAGTCTGTGTCTAGATTTATATCTTTGCCTATGAATGTCCAGTTGTTCCAGCATCATTTGTTAAAAAGGTTATCTTTTCTCCACTGTATTTTCTTTTGTGCCTCTGATAAAGATCAACCGACTATATTTATCTGAGTGTACTTCTGTGCTCTCTGGGTGTTCCATTGATCTTTTTGTCAATTCTTTCACCAATACCACATTGTCTTGATTATTGCAGTTTTATAGTAAGTCTTGAAGTTGGGTGATGTCATTCTCTCAATTTTGTTCTTCTTCAGTAATGTGGAGGCCCTTTGTGGCCTTTTGCCTTTCCATATAGACTTTAGAATCAGTTTGTCAATATCCTCAAAATAACTTCCTGGAATTTTGATCAGAATTGCATTGAATCTATAGATCAAGTTGGGAAGAACTGACATCTTGATGATATTGAGTCTTTCTATCCATGAACATGGACTAGTTCTCCATTATTTAGGTTATTAAATTTATTTTTTCAGAGTTCTGTCATTTTCTTCATATAGATTTTGTACATAATTTGTTAGGTTTCTATCTAAGTATTTATTTTGGGGGGTGCCAATGCAATTTATTTTACTTTTAATTTCAAATTGCAGGTGTTCATTGCTGGTATATAGGAAAATGATTAAATTTTGTATGTTAATCTTACATTCTATAACCCGGCTATAATCACTTATTATTTCCAACAGTGTTTGTGTGTGTGTGTGTGTGTGTGTCAATTCTTTTGGATTTCCTATGTGGATAAACACGTTATCTGTGAACAAAGATAGTTTTATTTACTCCTTCCCTTCCCAATCCGTGTACTTTTCTTTTCTTGCCTTATTGCCTTAGCTAAGACCTTCTTTACAGGAGCTGAAATTCAAAAAGTTTGGGGTCCCCAGTGAAAACCTTAGATTTTTTTTTTAAAATCTTTCATACTTGTCTACCATGAGGTCTCAGTGGTTAATCAGTTATTCTACCTTGGCCCTACTTTCTGCAGAGGTTTGTGCTCTCATGTGTTGTGATTTTCTGTATCTACATCTGTCTCTCCAATTTTGAGGGCAATGGTTTGCTTGTGATGTTACTTCTTTTATGGATCTAAGAAGAGTTGCTTATCTTTTCCATCTATTCAGCTTTTTACTTTTGTTAGGCTGAACTAGAAACTGTGTTTTAAATTTTTATTTTCCATCTTTTTCTGCCATACTTTGGATTAACTGAGTATCTTTTAGTATTCCATTTTATTTCCATCTCAGCTATACCTCTATTTTAATTTTTTAGTTATTTATGTAGGGCTTACCATACACGTTTCAACTAACTCTTGTCTGAATTCATCCTAATATCATACCATTTCATGTGTAACATGAAAATTTTACAAAAATGAACTTTTATTTCTCCCTAACATTCTTTGTGTTAATATTGTCATATATTTTACTTCAATATTTGTTTAGTCTCTGCAGAAAACTATGTTTTTTGCTTTAAACAGTAAGTTATCTTTTAAAAAGTCACAATAAAAATATTTTATACTTACTCACTGTATTACTCACTGTTCTCACACTGCTGTAAAGAAATACCTGAGACTGAGTAATTTACAAAGAAAATAGGTTTAAATTGGCTCACAGTTCTGCAGGCTGTACAGGAAGCACGATTCTTGGCTCCTGGGGTGGCCTCAGGAAACTTACGATTATGGCAGAAAGCAAAGGGGAAGCAGACTCATTTTACATGGGTAGAGCAGGAGTGAGGGGAGCGGGGGCGGAGGCACGGGGGGAGGCGCCATACACCTTTAAACAACCAGATCTTGTGAGAACTCACGCACCATACAGTACCAAGTGGGGATGGTGCTAAGCCATTCATGAGAACCCTGCCCGCAATCCAATCACTTCCCACTAGGCCTTACCTCCAACATTGGGGATTACAATTGAACACGATATTTGGGTGGGGACACAGATCAAAATCATATCACCCCCATATTTACCGTTTATGTTTTTCATTGTTTTGAGAAAATATGAGTTTCCTTTCAGTGTCATTTTCTTTCAACCACAAAAGTTCCAGTATTTCTTTGTGCAGGTCTGCAGATCATGAATTTTTTCAGCTTCTGTTGTCTCTAAAAGTTTTTATTGCTCCTTTATTTTGAAGAATATTTTTTCTGAGTATAGAATTTCAGGTTTAACGTTTTTCTTTTATTTAAATTCAGAATTTCAGAGATTTAATTTCCTTGACTTCTGTCTTGAATTGTTTTCAATGAGCTGTCTATAATAAGTATTATCTTTTTGCCCTATATGAAAGGTGTCTTCTTACCCTGAATATTTTAAAGATTTTCACTTTATCACTATTTTTTTTTTTAGCAATTTGGTGATAATGTGTCTTTGTGTGGTTTTCTTTATGTTAATCCTGATGAATTAGGCTCCTGATGGATCTATTTGACTTCTTAGATCTTTGGGTTATATTTTCATCAAACTGAAAAAGTTTTCAACCATTATTCATTCAAATATTTCTCTGATCCCTTTCCATCCTCTCTTTCTGGGCTTCCAATTACACATATGTGACACTGCTTGATTTCTCGATTTTGCCCTACAGATCACTAAGGCTTTGTCCGTTTTATTTTTTATTTTTTATTTTTTAGTCTTTTTCTATGTCTCAAATGGGTAATTTATACTTATGTATCTTCAAATTCAGCAATCTTTTCTTTTTACTGATTGAATCTGCTGTTAAGTTGATCTAGGGAATTTTTCATTTCAGACACTTTATATTTTAAGGTCTAGAAATTCCACTGGGTGCTTTTTAATATCTTCTATTTTTCTCGTTATTTTGGTATTTTTCTTTAAATACTTGAGCATGTCTATAGTTACTGTTTTAAAGACCATGTCAATTAATTCTATCATCTTTGTGGTTTCTGGGTCTGCTTCTGTTTAATAAGTTTTTTTTTTTGCGTAGTTGGTCAAATTATCTTTCTTCCTCTCATGTCTACTAATTTTTGATTTAATGGTAGGCATTTTGATTATTACATTTTTAAGTGTCTACATTTTTTTATCCTTCAGAGTACATTGAGTTTTGCTCTGGCCAAAGTTAGGTTACTTGTGGATCCTTTTGACATCTCGGGTTTTTTTTGTTTCATTTTGTTTTCCTTTTTGAGACAGTGTCTTGCTCTGTTGCACATGTTGGAGTGCAGTGGCATGAATACAGCTTAGAGCAGCCTCAACCTCCTGGGCTCAAGTGATTCTTCCACTTCAGCCTCCCAAGTAGCTGAGACTATAGGCTCATGCTATCACATTGAGCTAATTTTTGTATTTTTTGTAAAGACAAGGCCCCACTATGTTGCCCAGGCTGGACTCGAACTCCTGAGCTCAAGTGATCAACCCACCTTGGCCTCCCAAAGTGCTGGGATTATAGGTGTGAGCCACTGTGCACAGTCTCTGAGATCTACTTTTAACACCTTTTAATACAAGTCTATAGTAGCCTTTAATCTATAGCCCTATTAATAAGGCATAACTCTGTGGTCTCCCTTGAGTGGCACAAGTGTTAAACAAAGTGTCTCTATTCTGGTTGATCAGAACTCAGGATTCCAGGAATTATTCATTCTCAAGTTCCTTGGTAGTTCTTTCAAAGTCCTGTAGAGCTGTACACTATGTGTTTCTTGCTCAGCATTTGGCAGTTGACTCCTGAGAATCTCTATGCAGATTTCTGAAGCTCTTTATGTCAACATGATTCTCTTTTCTTCAGCATCTAATCCTAGAACTTCCAGTCTCATTTTTCCCAAACTCCTGACTCTGTCTCTTCACCTCATTGAGGCTGCTGTTGTCTACTTAGGTTCCCCTTCTGTATGCCACAGTATGAAAAATATGGCCAGGGAGAAAGGATTTGCCTTACTTGTTTCCCTTTTCTTAGGGACAACAGTCTTATCCTGCCAGTTGTCCAGTGTTTCATAGTTTTTAAAATCCAGCTTTCTAGTTGTTTATGATGGGAGTACAAATCTGATTCTATCTGGCATGATGGAAACATAGCTCTATCTTCCTACCCACTCTTGAGTCAGTAAATCAGACCAGTCTGTCACTCAGTGTCTGGCTTCTCATCTGTAATTACCTAGAGGACATTTCCTGCCCTGCCATTATCTCTGAGTCACCATTTTCTAAAGTGAATTCCTTATCTTTCATTTCTCATCAGCTCTTCTTTCCAGCTCCCCTGTGTCTGTCAAGCTGAAAATCTTGGTCATCTTTAAATATTCACTTAATTGCTCATCTCCTATTTTTAATCAATTCCCGTTTCAAGGCATGCCAATTTTTCCTTGAAGATCTTTTAAATCTACTCCCTTCTCTCCATTTCCATTGCAGGCTTACTAGGACAAGCCTCATCAATGCAATAATAACTTTCTAAATGGAAACTGTAGGGGGAAGCTGGATGAAAGCATGTATATCAAATGCACAAGAATACCTCTGAATAATCAACAGGGTGCTTCAGAGATGCCTTGCCCACTTCATATCCTGTGCCCTGAGCACATAAAGAACAATATTTATCCCCTCCACCATGCTTTTTCCCATCTCTGAATCATCCCATGTAGTATTCCCTCTTCTAGACTCACTCTTCTTTCCAACCTCTCGTCCCCACTCCCAACCACAGTTGGGAGGATAAGTTCTACTTATCCTTCAGTTCTCAAATTAAATACTATTGACCCTTGAACAACATAAGAGGTAGGGGCGACCCACCAGACACACAGTTGAAAATCTGCATAACTTTTGACTCCCCAAGAACTTAACTGCTAGTAACCTACTCTTGACCAGAAGTCTTACTGATAACGTAAGCAATCAATTAACACTATTTTGCATGTTATATGTATTACAAACTGTTTTTACAATAACATAAGCTAGAAAAAGGAAAATGTTATTCAGACAATCATATAGAAGAAAAAATATATTTACTATTCATTAGGTGAAAGCAGATCATCTTAACAGTCTTCATCCTTGTCATCTTCACATTGAGTAGGCTATGGAGGTGGAAGAGAAGAGGTTAGTCTTGCTATCTCAGAGGTGACAGTAGTGGAAGAAAATTTATGTATAAATGCACCTGCACAGTTCAAACCCAAGTTATTTAAGGATCAATTGTCTACCTTCTTTTAGAAATACTTCCCTTTCCTCCTTTTCACGGTTGGGGTTGGGAGGTCCCTGGGTTTCTTTCCCAGTGGACCATTTCTCTCATTGCGCAGTTTTGAAATTGTATCCTCCACCAGATTTTAGGATGAGGTTCCTGTAGCTTATATATTCATGGTGCTGCTACAATTACTACCCTACCAACAGTGCCTAACACAGGACCTGGCACAAGACGAATTATCACAAGATGATCAAGAAATATTTTTTGGGCTGGGTGCAGTGGCTCATACCTGTAATCCCAGCATTTTGGGAGGCTGAGGCAGGCGGATCATGAGGTCAAGAGATCGAGACCATCCTGGCTAACACGGTGAAACCCCGTCTCTACTAAAAAATACAAAAAAATTAGCCAGGCATGGTGGCGAATGCCTGTAGTCCCAGCTACTCAGGAGGCTGAGGCAGGAGAATGGCATCAACCCGGGAGGCAGAGCTTACAGTGAGTCGAGCTCGCATGACTGCACTCCAGCCTGGGCAACAGAGCAAGACTCCGTCTCAAAAAAAAAAAAAAGAAATATTTTTTGAATAAATGAATACCTGGATGAAGAAATAGAGTGATGTATACACTGTATGTTCTTGGTTCCATCAATACAATCAAACAGATTCAGAGATTTATAGGAAGTCAGAGTTAGAAAAGACCTACAGGTAACTTGGGCTAATCCTCCATTTAGAGTGGACACCCCCTTTGCCACTCCCTAAGCAATAGTCAGCCAGACTGTGTTGAATCCACTCAATAACTGGGAACTTATTTCGGGTCATGGCATCCTGTTCCATCTCGGAGCTATTTTATTGTTAGAGATTGCACCAGAATCTTCTTCCATATAACTTCTATCCACTGGTCTCAGTCCTCTCTGAAGGAGTGTAGACAAGTGTTGTTCTTTATGCCCATGATAGTTCTTAAGTATCTGAAGATTTTCTGCATCATCCAAGTCTTCCAGATAATGATAACAGCTGTCATTGTATCAGCTGATATTTTCAAGTGTTTACCTGCTCGCTTGAATTTTACAACAATCCCCCGAGATACTTCATATTTTCATTACTGTTTTAGAGATGAGAAAACTTAAGCTCACAAGAGGACCATGGAGAGATAGAGAGAGATGCCTAAGGAGCCCCAGCTCCTTGAGTCTCCCCAGCCCAGGCGCCACACATGAGTGTGGGAGTGGTCAGAGGATTCCAGCCTCAGCCACCATCCACTGCAACCATAGGAGAGACCTTGAGGGAGAACCAGCTAGCTGAAGCCAGTCAACTCTCAGAAAAGCTGGCCATAAAAAATAAAATGACTGTTTTTATTTTAAACGACAAAGTTGTGAGTGGCTTATCCCACACCAGACCACTCACATCTTGCACTGTCCGTTTAGGCGGACATTAGGACAGACTGTACATTAGGTGTGTGCAGGGTAAATGCTCAGTAGATGGTACTGTTGTTGCTGCTCCACTATCACCAATACTGCTGTTACAGCAATGGGCGCTGTGCGACGGGCATAGCCAAATATTGTGGGAGGATTGGGCAGGGATTGAGTAAACCCAAGTGATAGATAGGAGTGTTCTGGAAGAAGGAAAAGTGTCAGATGAATTGTATCCTGGAGAGTATGAAATACCTTTCCTGGGAGGATAATGTATGCTGTGCAAACAACTCAAGCATGGGCCCTGAAGAATAAGTTATATTGGGGACAATTGCTTTAGTCCCTGAATTAAAGGGTAAGATGGATGAGGAAGGAGGCTAAAAAGGCTAGAAAGGTGGGGAGGAGCCCATCTAATCTGATGTCTTTTGAGAAAAGGAAGCAACTTCTCATAGGCAGAAAAATAGGCAGGCTCTATAGTCTTAATGTTTTGGCTCTTCTCTGATGTCCCAGCCTGTGTGGGTTATCTTACTTGGGGTTCGAAAGCAAGAGTAATGGCCCTCCCACTTTATCTCAGGAGTGAACAGAGTGAACAGAGGATTTATCAGATGCTAACAGAAGGGCTACATCCATAAAAGATATGATCCTGATTTGGCCATTTCCCCACCATAGTTTTGGAAGTTGAGATTGTAAAGTTGAGATGGTGGCAAGTGCCTGTAGTCCCAGCTACTCAGGAGGCTGAGGCAGGAGAATGGCGTCAACCTGGGAGGCGGAGCTTACAGTGAGTCGAGCTCGCACGACTGCACTCCAGCCTGAGCAACAAAGCAAGACTCCATATCAAAAAAAAAAAAAAAAAAAAAAAAAAAAGAAATATTTTTTGAATAAATGAATACCTGGATGAAGAAATAGAGTGATGTATACACTGTATATTCTTGGTTCCATCAATGCAATCAAACAGAGTGCCTAGGCACTCTCCTTCTAGCTCCTTGTGTGCTCAGCCCAGCATCCCCAGCTGCAGGCAGGATACTGTGGAATGCTTGCCTACGCTTCCAGAACACAGTGGGAAAGGGCAGAGCAGAAGACAGATAGGCTGCCCCTCACGGGTGTCCAGCAAAGGGCCTCAAAATGCCTCCATGGGCTAGTGTGTGTGCTTTCTGTGATGTTTGATATTCTTATACCTGTCACCAGCCAGAGCCAAACTTTAATAAAAGGGAAATAAAGAAACCCCCTTCTGGTGGTGGGTTTCACCTTGGTCAGTTCCCAAAACTATGTACAGATGAGAGAAGACACCCAGAGAATAGCTTTGGGAGAAAACTGCTGCCTGACCATAACTAAAGTAGACCTAGAAAGCCTGGATAAGACAGAAGTGAGAATCCCCCATGAAGGAGAAAATGGAAATACTCTTAAAATAATTGGCTTTATCCTTGATAGAATAAAATACCCTCCCATCCCCAACAGTTGTCAGTTTCCAGGGGACTGCTCTTTTTTTGGCAAAAAAGTGATTTCAATGGCATCTATTTCCTGGGTGAGTGGATGAAATGAACCCCAGCCTTTCCTCGGGGCTGTCACAAAGACAGAAGATGAATGAGTTTAGAGTTCTGTTAAGGCATTTAGACCAATAGGGAGCCACTGGAAGTTTGTGCAGAGAATATTAAAGGTCATATTTGTGATGGCAGTGGGAAGAAGAGGAGAGAATCCCAATAAGGACGTGGTGTAGACAGACTGGGTGCAGGTTACTGAGACTTCATCAGAACAGCATGTGTGTTAGTCCATTTGTGTTGCTACAACAAAATACCATAGGCTAGGTAATTTATAAAAAACAGAAAATTTATTTCTCACAGTTCTGGAGGCAGGGAAGTCCAAGATCAAGGCACCAGCATCTGGTACTTGGTGAAGGTCTTCTTGCTGTGTCCCCTCATGGTCAGTGGGAGGGAAAGTGGGGATGAGTATTGTGCCCTCACATAGCAGAAGAGCAAGAAGAGTGAATTCCCCACCCACTCTGTAAGCCCTTTTTAGAGCAGCATTAATCCATTCACGAGGGAAGATTCCCCATGGCCCAAACCCTCCCAAAAGGCCATATCTCCCAACAGTGTTGCATTGGGGATTCAGTTTCAGCATAACTTTTTGGAGAGGACAATAGCATTCAAACCATAGCAATGTGGGAGAGACAGAGACAGGGGAGGGTTCAGAGCCATTTCTGATGGGGGATCCCTGACACGTGTGGAGAGCTGGCCTCCCCAGTGATGGCATCTTCATGCTTGGGTAGTCCTCGTTGGCTTCTTCGGGACTTGGAAGCTCCCACGTTCTGCTCTTGCTCCTCTGTCCTCACTCAGTAGCACATGCGTCTTCCTCCCATCTAGCTACCTTCCTGCCGGCTTGAGACAGAAACAACTGTTGTATCGAGTCCAGTGGGTAGTGGGCAAGAGGGCACCCTGGAGGAGAGTTTGGGGTAATGGGACTCTCATGACCTGGCCAGGATCCAGGTGTCCGTTTCCTCCCCAGATCACACCAAAAGACCTTCTGCCCCTGCCCAGCCCCATTGTCTTTGTTACTTGTACACATCACTGCCAGGCCCTGGCTTGGGTTCGGAGCAGCTGTGTGTGGACATTTTCCAGCACAGACATCTGGCTTCCTGGCGAGTACCCCAGTTGGCCATGGAAACAGCTCTGTGTTTTGCCCCTCCTGCAGGCCTGCCCCCTCGGCCACGGGTCTTCCTCAAGTGGCCCGTTGGTCTGGCTGCCTGTTCTCAAGGCTCCTCTCTGGACTGCTGGCTCTAGTTTAGCTTCCCACTCAACCCCCTGCCTGTATCTCTTTTTTCAAATTCAGTCCTGTTCACAGCACTTCTTTGCTCAAAAGCACAAAGGGCTCCTCTACTCCTGAAGATGTGATTCTGCCCAAGTGGGGCACATCTGAGCCACCTGGGACACCCTCTAACATGAGACCCATTTAATCCGAAAGTGAGCCTCTTGTCCAGGTGACCCAGTGTGTTCCCCACTGGTCTACAGAATGAAGTCAAAGTGTCTGAGCTCAGCATCAAAGCCTTCCATTCACAGCCTTGACCCACCCCAACAACCTGCTAGAAATTGTACCTGGACAAGCTTCTGTGGCAGACTGGTCTCCTTCATTTCCCAACTTTGCTACCATCTACAATTTCCCTGGATACCTTCCCATCCTAGCCTGAATATGAGGCCCTGCAGGACTTACGTGTTAATGCTTTATTGCAGGGAGTGTAATTCTGGGAGTGAAACTGTTTGGAGGAAAGGAAGAGAGTAGGGGTGGAGGAAAACAAATGCAAGGTGGTGCTGAGTTATTGTGCTGGCCACAGCCTCCCAATGACCTTTACTTCGTCAGGCTGGAATTCTCCAGAGAAACCATCTAGCAATGCCCTCTTTGGAGCAATCCATTAGGGAAAGGAAAGAGAAGAATTTATCCACACAGCTCCTTCTTTCTTTCCTTCTCTCAAAGTGTGTCACTCAGTTTAAATGACCTGGCATAGTGTGGCAGTCTCTGGGGAAGCTAAGCCCTGTGTTTTACAGAGGGAGCTTCCAGGAACAATGTGCAGGGTGAACCACAGGCATGGGCCATGCACTGTCTGCCCACAGCCTGCAGCTGCATCTCACAGCCTGACCTTGCAGACAGGCACGTGTGTAAGGGCCAAACAGGTCTTGGGGCATCTCACACAGCTAAGGCGACAAGGAGGGTGGAAGATGGGAGGTGGGGGAATCAGATGAAGCCTTGTCTGGATGCAAGGGGCAGACACAGTGGCTTGAGAAGCCCAGTGAGCAGCTTGTTCAGGGGCCCAACCTCCACCATGGAGGCTGTGCCTCTTCTCTGGACTTCATGGACAAGTCTGGTGCCTGAGGACCGTCCTGGAGCGGCATCAACTGCACCAGTAGAATGCCTGCACTGTGTGTCCTAGGGAGGCAAACATAATAGGGAAGGTGCAGCATCCTCCTCTCCCATGGGGCCCCTGGTCACTTGGCCTGTAGGCTCCATCCCCTCTCAGGGCTCCCAGGCCCTCTCCTCTGTAACTTTTACACGTACGAATCACATGCTGTCTTTCATTGTTTATGTATGTGACTCTGTTTCCCTCCCTCTCCCGATGATACTTCTTCCCAGAACTTGCAAGTTCTCAAAGAATGCTGCTGGGAGAAGACCTTCTTCTAGAGGGCTAGGCCAGAAGCCACTCAGCCCCCATCAGCGTCTGTCATTTAGTGTGGTCTTTGACTGGTAGTTTAGCAGGGAGGGGAAGCATGTGGGCACTGAGGTTCGACTATTTTGGCCGAAGTCAGGCTGTGTGATCCAGGGCAGGTTCCTCAACCTCTCTCTGACTCAGGTTCTTCATTCGTAGAGCTGGATGACACTAATGCCTGCTTCATAGCATGGTCATGAGGAATAAATAAGGCAATGCAAGCTGTGTGCTTGGTGCTAGGTCTGCAGTCTGGAAGGGCTCGAACCCTCCTGTGATGCTGCCATGGAGCAGGAGGATAAAACTCATGTCTCCCTGCAAAGCTGCAGGATCTCTGGCTTCAAGGCGTTCACTCTCCCCCTCCTCACCTCCAGCAGCTCCTCCAACAGGGTAGTTTTTGTTTTCTTAGCAAAGCCCGGAAGGGAAGGAGAAAGGTTCCACTCAAGGGGGTGTTGAAGCTCTCCTCCTTAAGCTCTAAAAGGCAGGCCCCATTCAAACCAGAGAAGCTGACATTCGGTAGGTGGGGGAGAGGGAGAAGGGAGGAGAGAAAGTAGAAAAAGGGTGGTATGTGGGAAGAGGGTGAGGAAAAGAGGAGACACACCATCCCCCGGGTTTTGGATACAAATGGTCCATGGAGGAGACCAGCCCTCATCTTCCTCCTGCCCCTCCCAATGGCCCTGCACGGGTAAAAGACCTGTGTTGCGTGTCTTAGGAAGGCACAGGTATTCTGAGCCTTCCAGCAGAAGAGGAGCCGCACTACCAGTTTTCATCACATGTGAGTTCAACCCAGTTATGTTGCTAATCAGTATTTATGTCCAGGCAAGTTGAATATGATCTTGGTAATTGGGTTGGAGGAAGTATCTCTCAGCCACTTCTCCAAAGATTCTGTGTGGAAGGCGCCAGGGTGGGCTCAGGGCTTAGAGACTATGCAAGATGAGTGATCAATGGTTGGTGCATGAATGTCTCTCAGCCCAGTCCTTAAAGGTGATAAAATTTTGCAGAGAACTACTGGAAGATGTTGTCACTACGGGAGCAATGCCCTTGAAGATGTTGCCAGAAACTTGACCGTACCAGTCAGAAAGAGCCCGCAATAGATAGGACGGTGTGTTAGTCTGTCTCACACTACTAATGAAGACATACTGGAGACTGGGTAATTTTTAAGGAAAAAGAGGTTTAATGGACTCACAGTTCCACACGGCTGGGGAGGCCTCACAATCATGTCGGAAGGTGAAAGGCACATCTTACATGGCAGCAGGCAAGAGAGAGTGTGTGCATGGGAACTTCCCTCTATAAAACCATCAGATCTCGATAGACTTATTCACTATCACGAGAACAGCATGGGCAAAACCAGCCCCTATGATTCAATTACTTCCCACTGGGTCCCTCTCATAACACATGTGGATTATAATTCAAGGTGAGATTTGGGTGGGGACCCAGAGCCAAACCATATCAAACTGAAACAACATCATCTTTTACCTCCTTTTTAGTAGAACTAGTGGAAGATTCTGATTTGTACAGTGGAGGTTCTGCCACCTGGGATTGGACAGGCAGTAAGAGAAGGGAAAGAGGTGATCAACATTGAGTATGGCCTGGGACCCACTTGGGGAAGGCCAGGGATTGAGTTGGCTAGTGTCTCCCACATTTCTCTGGGTGTCTCACCCTTGCTCCTCAGTCTCTGGCCACATTTCCGCCACACACTGACCACAGGAGACAAGTCTAATGCCCATTAACACTCAGAAGAAAAGCCCTAGGTTTCACTCTCACCCCACCAAGACCTGAGGGCCTCCCTCCTCCACATGTCCCTCCAGCCTGCCTTGAACTGGGGCTTAAATATAGAAGACATCATACAGAACCCAGCATCGCTTCCTGTCTCTCCCAGTACTAGATCCTCCAAAGACAGTTTCCTGTGTCATTGATTCCAGAATGAGATGTTCATTTGCTTTTGAAAATAACATTCAGAATCATTCAAATAACCCTCTTCGATTCCAATAAATCACAGACGATGGAATGGGAGCTCAGGATTGTATTTCATTTACAGGAGCCTTGCTCTCCTGGAGAGCACCCAGCATTTCCCAGTTGAAATACAGCTTCCTCCTTAATTTCATTCTACAAGCCCCCTGCCCACTGTCAGTTTGATTTAGGTGGTAACCCAATCCCAAAGTCAGCAACATCTTTGAATGGTTCTCATTATTTTCCTGCATAATGTTATCATATATGAGGTCTTGGACTGAGACACTCACTCCCCAACCATTACTCAGCCACGGGCCACAGTGTCCAAGCCAGCAAGGTTCTGGTTCAGGAAATTAGAAGGAAATAGTTCAGGAAATCTGCCTCATCTTTGGGGCGATTATGGTATGGCTTCCTTTCTCAAAGGAAGAACAAAGCTCAGCCAGATGCCTAAAATACGGCTTCATTATTGTTTTTCCTCCATGATCCAAAGCAATCCAGCATAACGGGAGGTCCCTTGCTGAATTGGAGAGGATATGAGATAATCCAGGTCTCAGGCGGAACTGTCTCGATGTGCAGCTTTAACAAAATCAAGGCCAAGTATTCTCAAGCCTGGGGAGGCTCTCCTCACTCAGCTGCCTTTGGTGACGACAGGCCCCACGAGGCCTGCTGGTGTTAATGGGATCCTTCAATAGGAGGTGGTATGTGGTCCCAGGAAGGTCTGGTCTGTGTCCACAGCTCATTCAGTGTCATTAGCAAAAGCTCATTATTTTGTAGCTTTGCAGAAGCAATGGTTTGCATAGAGTTGCTCTCAACAGCCACACTGTGGGTGATTGTCTATAAAACTATCAGCAGGAGGTCTACACGTTCCAAAGAGTTCCAAAGAGAACAAGTGAACTGAGCCAGCCATCTCCAGCAGCAAGGACACTCTGGGGACCTACAGCCTTCTGGACCCGTCTGTGGGCGGAGCTGCAGGCACCAGAGCAGGACAGCCACAGACTCTGACCCGCTGCTAAGGCCGACTCCTCTCCATCCCACCCTGCCTCCTGCTTTAGTGCCTACAGCCTCACTCCTAGGAAGGCTGCCAGTCTGGAGAACTACAGCCTCGGGGGGTCGAGATTTTGCTGCATCACTTCTGCCAAGTTCAAGGCTGAAGAGTTAGAAAACATGGGGAGGGCTTTGGAGAAGAGAGCACATAGAGAACAGAGTCTAGACAGATAACAGGATTCCTTTGCAAACCCAGACCATTTTGCTAAAGGTGAGCGGGAGAAGAAATGCTGGAAAGAGCCCACTGGGTCACAGGCAAGTGGCCAAATGTCTCTCCAGCAATGGAGGCCTCCTTCCCTCCTGCAGTGCAGCAGATCCTAACTGGGGGGCACTCTCCATGTGCCAAATGAAGTGTGCCAGAGCCAGAGAGGAAGCTCGGAAATTCAGGGAAGAAGTGAAACAGAAATAAGAAATCGCAGACGCAAATAAAGAAGGAAAAAAAAAGAGGCAAAGCTCTGCATTTGCAGCTGTTCTCTGTGCAAGGAGTTACGTATTCCGTATTCCGCTTCCCTCGCTCTCCTTTTTTTCTAAGTTTTATGACAGCATATGACCGTGGCAGCTGCTTCACCTTTATCTGGCAACCTGAAACCAAAACAAAAACACTATTCTGGGGACAGTCACTTTAAGAGGAAGCTGCTTCTCCTTTTGAAGCCCAGCTGAACCTCCAACTAGAAACCCAGCTGCCTTGGTTTTAAAAGGTGAGGCCACCACCATCCCCATTGTTTCCTGGATGAGCCCCACTAGCTTCAGTTGGGGGAGGAGAAGGAACTTGCACCTCCTTTCTGGGCATCCCCTACCCCTCGCTGCCTGAGGCCCTTCATGTTTTCTCAGGATAGATACAGAACAAAGGAAAGTGGGGCAGGTTCCGATACAAACGATGGCATCTCTGATTCCCCAGTGTCATGGGTTGAATTGTGTCAACCCCCCTGACCAAACGTATGTGCTGCAGTCCTAAGCCCCGGCAGCTCAGAACGTGATTATATCTGGAAATAGGCCCATTGCAGATGCAATTCATTAAGATGAGGTCCTACTGGAGAAAGGTGGGCCGCAATCCCACATGACTGGTATCCTTATTAAAAGGAAAACTGTAGACACAGACACACACACACAGGAAAGATGCCATGTGAAGGATGGAGGGAGGCTGCCACATGCCAAGTAACCACCAGAAGCAGGACAGAGGCCTGGAACAGACCTTTCCCTGGTGCCTTCAGAGGGTGCCTGGCTCTGTCCCTCTGGATCTCAACCTTCTGGCTTACAGAACTGTGATGCAGTACACTCCATGGTTTTAAGCCATCCAGTTTGTGCTATTTTGTTATAGGAGCCATAGCAAACCAAAACACCCAGGCTTTAAAAAAACCTGGGAAAGGAGAGCTCACCCTTTGCTTCCTGAGATAACCCTGATGTTCCCTAAGGAAGCTGCTGGCTTCGGGAAGACCCGACGAGCAGTGCCGATTCTTGATGACCCTCTGCATAAAGCAGGTCGACTTCAGCATTTCCCGGAACACTGCTGTCAATGTCAGCACTATTGACATTTGGGCCCAGATTGTTTTTGTCGTGGGGCTGTCCTGTGCATAGCAGGGTGTTTGATGGCATCCCTGGCTTCTAAATTCTAGATGTCAGTGCCTGCTGTACTACTTAGTTATGACAACCCAAACTGTCACCAGCCGGTGCTAAATCTCTCCGGGAAGAAAGTCATCCCCTGAGAACTGCTGTCCTAAAGGAACCTATCCTCACACCTTAGAACTTCATTTCTCAGCTCTGAAGTTAATGCCCATTAATAAAGCAGAGGAGATGCATCGATTTGAACAAGCACTTATTACGAGTCACAACAAACGCAGAGAGCATCTGCAGACTAACAGGATCCAGAGTCCTACAGTCTCTCCCAACTTGGCACCAGCCTGGGTTGTTGGTTCCAGCTGGTTTTTGGAGAAGACCGAATGTGTACCTTTGACTCTTAGCTCATCGAATGGTCTTCACTTGAGGGATGTGGGGAGCCCCTAGCTTCCCAAAACCATATTTCCTGCCTCCTGTGGCCCCATACATTTGGTAAGGACAGTTTCTAGGGAGAACCTGTAGTTGCACCAGCCCCTCCCGATGCCCAACCCGCCTTCGCTGCGCTGGAGGGAGTACCCACAATCTTGTTCAGTGCACAAGGTTTCTGTTGTGCTTGCGTGTTCAAAAGCCCATCACAGGCAACTCTGCCAAACTTAGTCAACCATATTGGGACCCCGTATTTATTGTCTTGGCTTCAGTTCAAAGGCAAGAGCTCTATGCACTAGCAAATGGATACTAGAATTCCAATTTCCCCCTCTCACTGGTGAGCAAATTGAGTTTACTTTAATGGTATCCAGGCTGTTGATTTGTCTAAATCAGTTAAATGACCAAAGTGGTATTGTTTTTTTTCTGCTTGTTAAAGACAGTTATGTATCCCATTCATCAGTGTGTCTGAGGACATTAGGCCCCTCATTGACTCAGACTCCGGAGAGGGTGTCCTGGGGAGCCAGTGGTCACCTCGGCCATCTGCCAGCCCCTGGCCTCACAGACAAACGGAAGCTCCCGGGGTAGGGATAAGGAGGAAGACAAAGGCACCGCGGGATGCTGAGGAGGCTGGAATGGAAGTGCTTTTGTCACGAGTGCCCTGCGCCCGGTGCTGGATGAGGCACTGGGTAAACTGTCCATTGATTCTGTGCCAGGTGAGGGATGGGGACTGGGGAGGAGCACCACCTGCTCTTCAGAGCTAATTAGGGGAAAATGCTGCTTTTACCAGGCTTGTAAAGAAGGCTTTTCACTCTGTGTTCAGGCCTCAGCACTCCTATGTCTTGGATATGCCTAAGGCTGAGCATCTCTAGCTTTGCAGGCCTTTGGTGTGCATCCTTTTCCTACGTGCAGATCAGATCAGCTCTTGGTGTTGACTGAAACTGCAACCGTGCCTCTGACTCACCTCTCCCCCTCATCTTTCTGTGACTGATCCTTGCCCTTGACAATGGCTTTGATTAAGAAAGAAGGGCCAGACCAGACGTGGTGGCTCATGCCAGTAATCCAGTGTTTTGGGAGGCCAAGGCAGGAGGACTGCTTCAGGCCAGGAGTTCAAGACTAGCCTGCGTAACAGAATGAGATCATGTTCCTACAAAAAATATTAAAAATTAGATGGGCATGGTGCGTACGCCTGTATTCCCAGCCACTCAGGAGGCTGAGGAAGGAGGAGCACTGGAGCCCAGGAGTTTGAGGCTGTAGTGAGCTATGACTGTGCCACTGCACTCCAGTCTGGGTGACAGAGCAAGACCCTGTCTGGAAAGAAAGAGAGGAAGGCAGGCCAGAAAACGTAGCAGCAGGATAACCATGCTCTGGAGATGTGTCTGGAGGTGAGAGAGGCTGTGGCTGGAGCCGAGGTGGGTTAGATGAGGTCTGGGTCCACTGGGACCCCCCCTCCTGGCCTAGGGACCCCTTACCAGCCATGCTCCTGTGCCGCTTGCTTGGTCTGCCCCATTTGGCAAATGGGGCAAAGTCATACGTGAGTGATGCATACGACCTTGGTGATATGTTCTGGTAATTTCAAACATGTGAAAAGACATTGACAGGTTAAAAGGTGCTTAGCAGGTGTAGAGCACACCTGGGGCTGAGCTGCAGGGTTCACTAGAACACAAGGTCGCCCCGCCAGCCTTGCTTTCTTACCCTGAGGCTTAGCTCCAGCTGGCCCAGGGACTTTTGACGTTGATGTGAGGGCTTCACCTTTAAGTCCACACCAGGGCGAAAAATCACCCCTGCCTCCCACGGGGAGCGAAGCTAAGTGCAGCATCCTACCCAGGTCTAACAGGGAGTTTCTCAACCTCAGCCTCCGGGGCTGGACCACTGTGTAGGGCGGCTGTTCTGTGCTGTGTGGGGTGCTTACCAGCCTGCTAGACTCTGCACACTAGATGCCGGTAGCACCCCATCCCCGTAGTAACAACCAGAAATGTCTCCAGACATTGTCAGATATTGTGGGGGTGAGGATCACCCCACATTGAGAACTGCTGGCCTAGAGGCAGGGGCCTTGCTCCCATATACTCTGCCTGATCCCAGCATGTCTGGAAGTGGGCAGAGCTCTTTTGCACCCCGCAAATACTGTGAGTGTGCGAGGTACCTCCTGGCTCTGATACTGGAGGCCCTTTGCAATGTTTTGCCTTGGCACCAGCACACAATTATAAGCCTTGGGCCGACCTTTTCCCCAGGGTACGGTTTCCTCTGCAGGGATCTTTGCAAGACATTCGCTGGCCTGCGACTGCCCATAAAGGAGCCACTGGAACCCCCCAACCCTGAGCTTGTGGGCATTTGTGGTCTCAGGTACAATGTGGTAGAACCTGACTGGTTCACTCAGACTCAGTTAATAACCAACCCCAGGGCCCAGACACTGCGACTTGAAAGTGTTTTCAGAGATGTTTAACTGAGCAAAGCATTGGTTTGGAGATAATGAAGATTCAGGGAGGAAATCTTAGACTTTGTGAACCACAGGCATAGAAACAGCGCCTATGTTCTTAGAGGAGGTCTCAGATAATATTGTTAAAAAATAAACAAAGAAGTAACATTAAAAAAAAAAAAGTCCTTATGAGGTCATGGCCTGAACTCATGGTAATTCTTTTTTCTCTTCTTTTTTTTTCATATTATGTTTTTTTTTTTTTAATAGCAACATCAGAGTACTAAATATACACAGGAAAGTTAATATAGGTGTTTCATTTACAATGTTTTCCAAATACATAGCTTTGAAATACAGAAACAACTTAAAAAAATCTGGAATAAAAGTTCACCTGTACGGAAATCACACCCAGCCACCTGCCCCCCGCCCCCACCCACATATATTGTGTCATTTTTGTTTATTAACATGATTATGATATGCATTTAAAGAAAAAAACACAACATTAAACTACAGGAGGTTAACTCTCTCGAGAAGATGATATATAAATATGTCTAGAGAGACAGCTGTGGTATAGATATACGGAGAACATGAAAACAGAGAGGCTTTTGTTTTCCTTTTGAAAAATAACAAGTGCTCCTTGTAAAAGTATAAATAAACAGTTAACAGTTTATTGTATCAGAAAATAATTTAGGAAAATGAAAATAAAACCAGTTTTGGTATACACGAGTAAGGGGGTGGGGGATTAAGTTCTAAAACATTCAATGCAAAACCTGTGAAAAAATAGGCCATGTGGCCGTTGCTGTTTAATTTCTTGTCCTGTGGTTCAGCTTCAGGTTTGTGAATTTCTAGTTCCATGGGTGAGCTGAGGAGGAGGAGGGGACAAAGGGCTCCATCTTTAAATAAATGCAGTGAGACCTGGTGAATTCAAGAGTTATTTGAACACACTAGGAGCATCAACATGGACCTGGCTCCTTCTATTTCTCAGATCTGTGACCCTGAGAGAGATGCCCCATAGGAAAAATTCAGTCAGTAATTTGGATGTTTCTCTGAGTATCCTGTTTATTCCATACCAATGCCCAGATGTGCCCAATGGCCAATGCTTGATGTTGTCAAAATCAAACATCCAAATGGTTGACTGTCTTTTCCACTTAATCGTAGACACTCTAATGATCAATGGGAAGTTCAGTGCATGACAAGTTCAGCTGGCAAAGATGCATTTGAAAGCTAATCAGACTTCATAAAACATACGTTGGAGCCAGACTTGTCCCTGGTGCTAACTCTGTGACTCGTCCCCACTCATTCAGCCTTCAGTGAACAGTTTCCACAGAATTAAACAATTGAAAGTTTTCAAACATTTCCCTTCTGTTTGGTTATTGGTATTTTCTAAATGGTTTGCAGTAAACATGTGTTCCTTTTGAAAAAATAATGTAAAAGACTCTAAAAATGTTATCAATGCATGGCCTCAAGCTTCCTTCAATGTCCAGTTCAATACTTTCTGGGTCTAACTCACATTTCCGGGGCTCCTGCTCTGCAAATGTGTGGAGCAAACTGATCCTGATCCTGGCTTTTAGTCCCACTCACCTCTCATCAATCCAGGTACCAGTGGTAAGTTAGTAAGGGTCATTGATAAGGTCATTTAAGTTCATGTGAGGCTTTGCTGTCATTCTCCTTTCCATTTAAATCATTTCAGCTGGAGAGTGACCCCACTCTGGGCTCCAGCACCTGCCATCCTGTTTCTCCAGGAAAGAAAGAGAAGAAATGATCCAAATGGGGCTGCCAGAAGAGGAAATTAAACAAAAACAAAAACAAAACAAAACAAAAACACCTCTAAGAAGACCGGTATTTGATGCTGCAAACTGGGCACATGTTTCTGCCAAATCTCAATGTTTTATATCAACACACTGTTTGAAGGAGCAGAAACTGATGTGGACTCTGTTCTTTCATCTTCACACCAAGCAACATGACATGTGACAGATCCTGAGACGTATGCTGAACCTCTGTGTGTCACCTCAGGCTGGGAATTCATCTTTAAGGATCACAGTTATCATCAGTTGACTGATAACTCACTTTGCCAGGACCTTTCATCCTCTGGCTTCAGAGGAAGCAACGCAAACACAACTGAAAACAAACTGGAAATAGAACAAAACACATCTGCGGATAGATTGTGGCAGTTAGATTCAAGGAGGGTGTGGCCAAACACCCCCTCTGGCATGCCAGCGGGCTTTTCAAAACCAGTTGCCCCGCTTGTCTTCCAGTCCCTTAACTGGGAGAATTGTGCTTGTATGTGGAAGTGACACCGGATCTAAGAGCACCTTAGAGAATCCTGCTCCCCACAGTTGCTAGGGTCCTGTTCATGCCGACTTGCTGCACACTCGAGAAAAAAACTCCCATGTTGTTTTGTAGGCCTTAGGTGATAGGCAGTCACATAACTCAATATTAGAAATCCACATGTATGTGAGAGAAATAATAGAGAATGGCGTTTCCACCCCAGAATAGACTGCGGAGGCACCAGAAGAGGATTCCCCTGGGAGCAGCAGTTGCCGCCCTATAGAAAACCTTGTCAAGAGCCATGCCATTGGCTTGCTGCTACGCCCGTACGTGGTTCTCGGCAGCCTGAGACTTCAGCAAAGCCCTTTCTCCCTCCTGCCCCAGGTGAGTCCTCCAAAGGTTGGAAATTAGGGTTGGGGTGTCACAGTGGGTTTTGAATTTTCCCTTTTGGCTTGGGATGACTGAAGAGTGAACAAGAACGGGATGATTCTGTTAGGAAATGAGACGTTGGCCCGGGCATTGGTACAACGGTATTCACCCCTGCAGTTCCCTGTACAATGATTTCAAACAATGATGCTGGGGCTCCTCAAAGTGTCCCCTATGCTATATTAGCAGAGGCTGTAAGTCTTCACGGTACATAATGGTGCCAAAAACAAAACAAAACAAAAAACAGAGCTTAGGACTGCATAGTGTTCTTGCTCCTTCCATGGCCAAAGCTATCCCCAGTTTTCTGGGGGCAAGAACTCGCCCAACCCAGTAAGACTAGAGTGAACTGCCAATTTGCCAACCCAGAAGCTATCAACATCAACACCAAGAAATTTTGTTGCAGAAATGGCGAAATCTGACAAAAGCTAACCAGTGTGAGCTGCTTATGCCCATGCAAGACCGACGTCTCTAAGGAGTTGTTATTTAATGTTGCAAATATTTGGATGTTGAATTACAACATGAAAACCCGGGTCTCCAGGGGATTCTGTTTTAAGAGTGGGCCACCAGAGACAAAACTAATTAACTTGTATAAAGGAGAATTTCCTACAGTCCAACGCTCCCTGCATCCTTTCCCACCACATGTTACTTAACAGATGTTTTACTATGGAATCCAAGACATCAACAAGAGTTAATCCAGTCCCATGTGCATGTCTTAAGAACTCTCTTGGCTTAGCACATTAACCCATTTAATTGACGGTTATCTATGGCATACGTAGGTTCTGATTCCAGCCTACATGAGAAGACAAGTAGGTCATTTATATGGCCATTTATACAGTCACTGTTCCCTTCCCCTGCTACTCACTAGTGTTTAATCTCTATAAACGTGTGTGTCCCAGATTGGCAAGCTTGGCCCAATTCATATTATGCCTCTTATATATGACTTAGATTTATGGCTCATTCAAAAATGCTCTCTCGATTCTATGCACAGTAACTCTTAGAACATTTAGCAGGGAATCCTTCAAGAGGAAAAGGCAATGGAGCTACAGGGAGGATTCATTTTATGCTTTTAGCTCCAAAACAGGCCCCTCACCATCGGGTTGACCATTCTCTTCAGTCACCTTTACAATGGGGCATAGGCTGTGCGTTTACAGGTGTGGAGTGTGGACTTGTGGCTGATATGTTTGGGAATCGATGGTGAGAAACTTCCTCCCCACGCCCTACTGCCTTAGGGACCCCAAGACTAGCATCGCTTGGGTCACTGGATATTCTGGGGACCATTGTGCACACCGCTGTCTTAGTCTGCTGTGGCCTATGTATTTAACTCCCTGCAACCAAAGTGAAATAAGACGGAAGATGGGATGTTCAAGTGCTTCTGCCCCAGGCGGGCAGTTCCAAAAGGAGCTGCTTTCTGTTTCAGGCAGAGAGCAGGGTGGGGCCACTCCTCCGACAAAGGGCAACTGCTCCCATGTTCCCATGGGCCCTTCGGAATAAAGGGAGGTTTTGCAAAGAGTTAAGTTTCCTAGCTAGGGATGGCTTGGTCACATGGAGGCCCGTATAAACTCTGGGGATTGCCTACTTTTGTGCTCACTAGCTGAGACCTTTCTAGAATGATCTGAGATCAGAAGAAGCTCATTCTTTCTGTTCCACCGAGGGCTGGGGTGGTTTAAAAGACAGCGGATCTCAGCCTAGACCTGTTTTTAGTCACTCCTTACATCCAAATACAAGCTGTAAACCCAGACACACAAAACCACACAGAGCCATGCTTCACGCTCTCTGGAAGGAAGGGATGGTAGCATGTTTCAAAACCCCAAACAATCATTTAAGACCTCCCTGGGACCCCCGGATAAGGCTGAGTGTAACTAACAGAGAGATCTGGGCTCACAGTGAGCAAAGAGGGAGTTTATCTTCCTAGCAGGCGGCACATCAATGTACAATAAGTGGGGAAGAATAATCAAAGATCCTCAGATGATGAGTTTGGCTCATTTATGTGGGCTGTGCTATTTACACTGGAAAACAAACAAACAATCAAAAAACAGTATGGCAGAGCAAATTGACAAACTGCACCAAAGTAACCACTCAAAAATTACATGAATCACGGCATGTTTTGGAATAGCTGCTTACTTAAAAGCAGATGCTGTTTAAGAAGGATGCCACTAAGTACGCTCAGTGCTGGGGGAGCTTCTGGAGAGGCAGCTGTCTTTTGGCACCAAGAGGAATGGCACCCCCATGGTGCCCGTGCCCTCTGGGCCAAGTCACTGACGTTGAACCCCCTTTTCCTCCTTGAGACCTGGTTGACCTGAGACCTGGTTGGCCTGGCAACCCGACAGGTGGGACCAACATGGGGAGGGGATGGGGCAGAGCCAGTGCCGAGGGATGGGGCAAGCTCATCACCAGGGCAGCAACCCTCATCCTGCCCCTGCCCCTCTGCTTCCACTCTTGCTGGAATGGCTGAGGAATTTGGTGAAGAACCAGGCATCGTAACAACTGCGATGTCTTATCTTCAGCTCTGCACTGAGTTTTTATCCAAGAGCTAAGACCAAGGCCTTCTTGCTCCATCCAACACCAGACCAACCCTCAAGCAGCAAGTGATAATTTCCCAGTAGGCGATGGGTGGCAGGAGGAGATGCAGACAACCCCTTTCTCTCTTTCTTCCCCCTCAATCCCTGCCATTCTCTCCCCCTTCCCCTCTCTCCTTCTCTGCACCCTGGCCCCATCACTCTGCTCTGTTCTCTTCCTGCCACTTCTCTCTCTGGAAATTATTTTGGTTTTCTTTCACATTAACCATCTACCTCCTTCTACTATAGAATATAAGACCCACAAGGGCATAACTGTGCTCATCTTGCCTCCGACTGTATGGCCAGTGTGGTAGAAGTGGAACAAGTATTTGTTGAAGAAGAGGATGAATGACTGATCAGCTCATTACGGTGATCCAGAATGGGTTGTTTCTCTCCAGTGGCATATGTGAGTAGTGTCTTAAAGAACTCACGTGCTGAAACAAGAATGGTCCAATAAATCAGGCATCTTGGTATCTTTTCCCACTGTGACTTGGGAAATGGCTTTGTGGAAGGGGGCAGGGGTAGGGGAGAAGACAGTCGAGTGGAGCATCACATCTCACGTACGCCCTGATGAAAGAGATCACCTTGATGAAAGAGGGTGATGGTATCAACAGGTGGTCAAAAGAAGGTGTGTCCTGGTGCCATCTTGAAATAAGTATGGGAAGACCAAGCCTGACCATGAAAAGGCTGAGTGAGAGTCCCACTGAGTGAGAATCCCAGCCTCACTCCTGGTTCCTGGTCTTGTCTTTCAAGATACAGGGTCAGTCCAGCTTCCTGAGCTACAGACAATCCTAGACCACCTGGGCAAAGAAGCAAATGGGTAAAATACCTCTCCATGGGCAACAGGGTCAAAACAGAGACCATCCAAGGTGACAGGGTCGATCCTTTGGTGTGTTCACCTTTTAACACAGTCTACACCTTAGGCATCGCACACAAAATGTTGACGACCAACCCCTGTAAGCATGGCTTTTCCTGAAGCTAAAATATGGCTGTGAAAGAGTCATGTATTTTCGAAAGAAAGGATTGATTTAAGATGGTAAGATCACATTCGTAGAAATGGGTTTCCTGGTGTCCCGATTCAAAGACTGGGTGGGGTTTGCTGATGAGTCCAGGTTTCTAATTTCACAATGTTCCAGGAAGGACTGGAGTGAATTTCTGGGAGCTGAGTGTAATAAGAGAAGTCCACTCAAATTCAAGATTGGGAAGGACTAGAAGTACTTTGGAGAAGACAAGTTCCCCTAAGTGGCCTCTCCCTTCTGTGTGCAAGGAGGGCAGTACATAGGAACAACAGCAGCCACCTCCACACACCCCAGGGTGTCACTACGCTTCCACGTTGCGTGAGAAGGCTTGGCTTTGTCTCGGTCATGGTTGGAATCTGAGCCCAATGAAAAATGGTGAGGAAGCTCCCCAACTATGCCTGGAGAACCCCACCTTTCTCACACCAAACTCGGAAACAAGAGCAATGACACGCATATTCCAATCAGAAAAAAGCGACACCAAGCACGGGAAGATTGGCAGCGACTTCGTCTGGAAATGGACTGGACTGTACAACAAAGAGTGCATCCCCAGCTGTTTGTAAAGCTTTAAGGGCAAATGCAGGTGCCAGGAGGCTGCCAGGGGGTTTGCGATTGCGGGATCTCCGAGGAATAAGATGGAAGTGGACAAAAACTGGGGAACCCTAACAAACCACATCACACTTCCTTGGAGTTCTTTTCTTGAGGAATGAAAGCTCAAGCAAAGGTAAGGACCAGGCCTCGGGTGGGGGAAGGGAGGTGTCTACTGTTAGACTCTGAATTCCAGGGGCCAAGCAGGAGAAAGAGGACAATAACTAGCTTGAGACACTACCCCAAGGTGCAGAAGGACTGATCAGGCCAACGCAGCAGCCACCGACACACAAAGTGCATGGGCATTACATATACCTAAGGCCCGAAGCAGGACAATACCGTGCCCTGGTGCAGACTTCACTGTGGGTGGGGCTGCGTCTCCAAGGCCCAGGCACTTTCACTCACTATCTCCTCTTACCTAGACGATGATCCCCGTTGAGGGGTCTGGGAGAGCAGGTAACCATTTAAAAAAGTAAAATAATACGTCTTTCCATACACTGCCTCAATCATCCAGAAATAGCGGCCTTCACCTGTGTGGATTTACCTTGACGGATGTCATGTCGGTACAGAAGCAGACTTTCAGGTGCGGAATGGGCACGCATTGGCTTGTCTGGTGGTTGTGCCTGTGTGGGTCTCACAGCCCTACCTTGAACCTGTAGCTCTGACAGGGGACAAGAGGGTTGTTGCTTTACGCTTCCTTCCAAGGCTCTATGTCTCATGGACCCAGAAAAGAGTTCAGGGCATCCAGGGTGCCACCCATGGTCGGAGAAGGGGGCTGAGCAGCTGGGAGATGACAGAGCAGATACCAGGAGTCCCTCGGGAATCCTGGGTTCTCATGGTCAGTGAACCAACGGGGCCCCCCTGCTGTCACCTCCTCCTCGGTTGGGCTCACTCTGGAGCTCAGAACATCAGAGACCAAAGCAGCAACCCCACTGCCTGCTGGACGCTGCCAGCCCTCACCACGCACTCGCACCACGCTGTGCTCACCTGGAGTCAGGAGGCCCACCTCAGCGGAAGGGAGTGATTGAAGGAGAATGGGATGGACGAGGCCGGATGGCGCACGGAGAGAGCTGCAGGCTGGAGCGCCGTGCAGGTGAGTGCCAGGAACCTGGAGATGGCCAAATGCCAGTGGCGGATGTTTGCATTGTCTCTGGATGTGCCAAAGCTTGGGGGTGGAAAACGACAGAACAAAAACTAAAGAACAACTTTTCCTAATTTGTGAGCAATACCATGGATACAGATCTCAACACTGCTGTGTCACAGAAATAGCCCTTTCCCCTCCAGAGGCATGACTCTAGGTTCACGTGTTTCAGGAGATACAAAAGTGAACTTTTGAAGCATATCTCAAGGTGTTTCAGAGGGAGACTGAACCCGAGGGAAGAATCAGGTCATCAGCCTGGCCAGTGAGGGCAGTAAGGTCAGCTGTCTGCCTCATCTTTAACCTTTTCGCCTGGCCTGTGACACTTCACTGAATTGCCTCATGCACTCTACTGCTGAAATTAAAGTTCCACCTGGGCCATGTGTGAGAAATAGAGTCTTTGGAGACAGGGACCCACCCACACCACATTAGGCATCTCCCATAGACAGGAAACACCCTCCAAGGAGGCACAGCGTGGGCCACGAGATGCATCCCTAGATCCCGACAGCACTCCCTGTTGACAGCAAGTCTGGGCCACCAGTGAGCCCGTCTCAGGTGAGGCTTGTGAGGAAGGCCCAGCGGCATGGCAGTATTTTTCATAAAGTGTGTGTGGTTGGGATTCTCTGTACTGAGGCTCGGGTCTGGGGCCCGTTTCCACCGGGTAGTTCTACAGTAGGATTCTCGATGACAAAACAGAAACATCCATTGGCCAGTGGAAGCTGACAGGAGAACGGCATCTCTGCCGAGGCTTCCCCCAAGATTCCAAGACACCGTTGGGGCCCTAGAAAAAGCGGGCAACACCTGCCCACCTGCGCAAGGGAAGGCAATGCAGCACAGGCCGGGCTGTGGGGCAGCCTGCGTGGTTCGCACACAGAATGACGATTTTTCGTTTTCAAACCAACTGGGGCCCTTCACGTATGTCTAAGTTCTGCCCTGACATTACACACACACATCGTAAGGATATATTCCTTTAATATTTGGAACTGGAAAACTTC
Organism: Theropithecus gelada; assembly: GCF_003255815.1. Lineage (NCBI taxonomy): Eukaryota > Metazoa > Chordata > Mammalia > Primates > Cercopithecidae > Theropithecus > Theropithecus gelada. Next base: position 33,484,945 of record NC_037668.1, on the reverse strand, counting down.
TTAATCCAGTCTATGCTTGTATGACACACACGTCCAAGAATCCACCACCCACCCAACCCAGGGCTCAGGCCCGTTTGTAAGCAACCAGCTACATAAATGTGAGTGTGGCTGTTAGGCAGCATCTTCCAACATTTAAATGAAAAAAAACACATATGTATGCATGTGTGTGTGTGTATATATATATATATACAAAAACATATATATATACACACACATATATAAAACCACGGCTTTCTTAGTTCTGGCCCAAGATAGTAAGTCACACATTTGATGCCACTCACCAAACATCTAGCAAATGCAGGCTGTCATTTAAGGGCCTCCTTGTCTGGGTCGAGGCTGTCCCCTGGGGTAAACGGTGATGGAATACCAGGTCACCAGAAAGAACATGCTCACCTGTGGAACTGCATTTCCAATAGATGCGTCTATATGCATGTATGTGTATTGTGTGTGTATGCGCACATGTGTGTAATATGTGTGTGACGTGAGTTGCCAAAGTAGAAAACACTGGTTTATTCTGTTCATACTAAGCATGTTAAATAAATCAGATTTTGTAACCTATAACACAATTCTTTTTTTAAAAAGGAACAGTTAAGATCTTCAAAAATTGCTACAGTACAAAAAAAGTGTGTGCGTGTGTGTGTTTGTATTTATATATTTATATATGTATATTAACCAGAAATAGCGACTCTATCGGAAGAGATTCCCACCCCTGTTTTCTGTAAGATTTCTCCGCGTGATTCGCTGGGCCCCGGCTTTGCGGCCGAGCCTTTCGGGTCAGTACATGGCACATAATGGTATTATTGGCACAGGTTCAGAATCGTAGGACGAATCCTAGGTTTCGGATGCTTCCTCCCGTCCCTTTCGTTGGGTATCCTCGTCTCTCTGCCTCCGGTTTCTTTCTTTCGTTTCTTCTTTCTGTTCTCCAAAGAAAACTCGGGGAGAAGGCAGAGTCACCCATAGGCGTGAGCATTTTTACAAAAATAGATTTTGGCCTAGAGCGTCCTGCTCTGTGAGTTTCCCACCGGCAAACAGAAGTGGTAGGTGCGGGGACCCTCCCCCTTAGATAGCTTAGTTTTAGGTTTTGTCTTTTTTGTTTTGTTTTGTTTGTTTTGTTTTTACAGGTTCACCAACGGAATCCTGTGTGGAAAGAAAACAAGAAGAGATTAAATGGCAGCAGGCCGAGGGCGCGACAAGTCCGTGGGGCTCTCGGGCGACCAGGACCCCCCGACACAGGACCCCTGTGTGCAGAGCCCGGTCGCTCTCTTTATCGGTTCACTGACATGGAGGGGTCCTTGGAACGTGGACAAGACCTCACTAGAACTGGTCAGCAGGAACTGGAAGAAACACTGGGAATCCCAGGGGTGTGAAGTGGGGGCCTGAATCTTGTGTGAATTCTGGTCATCTACAGAGCTCTGAGCTTGCTACCAGGGGCTGGGACCACCTCGTCCACTAACTCATGGTGGGGGCGCCGGGGCATCTGGTCCGAGGCGTGCACGTCAGAGGGCCTGAGTGTGGCAGCCCTGCTCGCTCCCTGTCCAGACTCCTCCTGTGGGGGGTGGCATGGGGCCTGTTCCACTCCTTTGCTGCAGGAGGAAAGGGAGTCTGTGTCCGTCCACTGCTCAGCTGCAGGCTCCCCGAGGCCAGGACTCAGGAGAGAGAAATGGACTGCATCAGGAAATCCTCCTCCCGTATCTCCCCAGAGGTGATCTTGCTGGAGAGAGATCCCACCTGGCGAGTCCCACCTGGGCGCAGGTCGGGTGATCTGACTGCGATTGCCACCTTCAGCAGGCAGGCTGAGAAGGGCAGCTGCCACCCAGCCAGCCCGAGCCTCAGAAAACGGAAAATGCAGTCTCCCGGGCTGAGTGAGAACCCCCAGTAGGTCAGCATCCCTCAGAGAGTCACCCCGGGCACGGCCACGTGAGCTGGAACACATCACGGTCCCCCCCAGGGGACCTTCTGCCCAAAGCTGCGTCTCCGTCACAGGGATGGGGTGCTGTCTGGGTCCCTCTGCGGTCACTCAGAGCTCCTCTCAACTACAGGCAATGAGGACCCTCAATAATAGAAACAAAAGGCTACCGCATCCTCATCTGTGCAGATGACACGTATCAGAAAGTGGTAGGATGGGGCGGGTGTACCCGCTGATCCCAAAGTGAAGTCGGAAAAGCACTCAGTGGGAGCTCTAGAAGTTTTCCAGCAGCTGCAGGCACAGCATGCGGCCAGACCGGCTCCATCATCACCATCGTGGGAGCGCTGCAGAAATACAGATTCTCAGGCCCACCTCTGCAGACCTGGAATCAGGTTCTCAGGGTGGTGCCTGTGAACATGGGTTTTCAGAGTTCCCCAGGTGAGTTCAGTGACTGCCAGTCCTGGGTCCATTCCCTGGTCCTTCCCAAAGACAAGAGTGTGGCTTTCTCTCCCCTGAATCAACTGAGCCCACCGCAGTGATTCTAGTTGGGACTGGGGAGGAAGAGCCCCAGGTGAGACAGGCCTGCCTTCTGCAGGACACATCCTAGGAGTGGACAGGGAGGTTGGCAGGCCCCAGGACAGCTCCTCCTGCTCAGCACTGTGTCCCTGATCGTCAGCACGGTGTCCCTGTCATCTCCAGGAGCCTCAGTGTGCCAGAGTCTACTCATTTGAAGGTGAAGCTGAGAGGCTGGGTCTTTCCCTGGACCCCTCTGCGTCTGGACAAGAGGCTGGGCCCTGGGCGTCACCTTCCTGCTTGCTGCCTCCAAATGACACCCGTGTGGACAACTCCATGAGGCTATAGTAGAGTGTCTGCTCAGCTACTGTGGGAGGACCAGCTGCTGTGGGCACAGGGGTCACTGCATGTAAAGAAAGGAGACGTCCTGGCCAACATGGTGAAGCTCCATCTCTAGTGAAAATACAAAAATTAGACAGGCATGGGGGCGCGCACCTGTTATCCCAGCTACCTGGAAGGCTGAGGCATGAGAATCACTTGAACCTGGGAGGCAGAGGTTGCACTGAGCTGAGATAGCGCCACTACATTCCAGCCTGGGCAACAGAGTGAGGCTGTGTCACACACACACACAAACACACACACACACACACACACACACACACACACACACACGGGGGGCGGGGGACGTGCCTTTGGGTCAGTGCCGGATCACTCTTGGTAGCCTTACTCTAGCTGTGCCCCACCCCCGCCCACCTCTTCCACATTCCCTGGATCTGGGGAAGAGGGGCTTGAAAAATGAAGTAATTATTACAATACAGAGAGAAATATCCCTCTTATATCTTGGTAATTTTTTTGAAAGTTAAAAAATGTGGAGACAAATGCTGTATGATTCTACTTATAGAAAGTACCAGAGCCACCAAATTCACAGAGACAAAGAGTAGAATAGGGGGCCAGGGGATGGGGGGAGACGGGGAGTGAGTATTGAGTGGGTGCAGAGTTTTAATACAGGGTGATGGAGAGAGGTGAAGAGCTGGCTTGTGAAGATGCCTGCACAGCATGGTAAAGGCACTCACGCCATTGAACTAGACATGCATAAAGGGTTAAAATGATATATATATATATATATATATATATTTTGAGACAGATTCTTGCTCTGTCACCCAGGCTGGAGTGCAGTGGCACGATCTCAGCTCACTGCAACCTCTGCCTCCCGGGTTCAAGCGATTCTCCTGCCTCAGCCTCCTGAATAGCTGGGATTATAGGCACTCACCACAAGCCTGGCTAATTTTTATATTTTTAGTAGAGACGGGGTTTCACCATATTGGTCAGACTGGTCTCAAACTTCTGACTTCAGGTGGTCCACCTGCCTCAGCCTTCCAAAGTGCTGGGATTACAGGTGTTAGCCACCATGCCTGGCCTAAAATGATAAATTTTATGTTACATATATTTACTACAATTACAAGTTTTCTTAAAAGGGAGATAAAAATCCTGGGGCTTGGAGACCCTACATTGGGTCCTGGTGTCCCAGGACAGTCACCGGTTGTGAGCTGCTGTCCCTGTGTTCCCTGATCATTGATGATTCACAAGGCCAACCTTTCTCTCTGGAATGTGTTCAGGGTTGGACCATAAGTCATATGGCTGCCACCTTAATAAGAATGATTTCCTAAATGAACCTTGGCCCTGGTTGCTTTCCAGTCCTTGATCCTGACCTTAAACAGGAGAATAAAGCCTGGAGGAGCAGCTTCCAATCCTTACGTCTGTCTGGCCAGGCTCTGGAGGTGCTCCCAGGTAGACTTCATCCTCCCACTTTCCCACGTGAAAGTCTCCCGTGTGAATGCGGACGTGGAGGTTGCAGTGAGCCGAGATCGAGTGGCTGCACTCCAGCCTGGGCGACAGAGTGAAACTCTGTCTCAAAAAAAAGAAAAAAAAAAAGCCTCCTGTACTTCCCATGCTGGCTAATCAGATCCTTCTGCCCTGGGTCCTGGCCACCTTTCCACCTCGCGCTTCCTCTTCTTCTTCCTCTCAACGTTCCAGGTTCCTTGATTTCACGTTGCAAATCTCAAGCCTCCAATCCTTCAGGGTTTGGCTGGAAAGATCACCTCCCTGGGGAGGCCTTCTTGGATGCCTCCATTCCTTCCTACACACATCCCCTATTTTCCTTCTGTCTCCTGGAGCACTTGCTTGGTGACATCTCGGGCATGGGACCATCTGCATCCAGCTTATTTGGACAGATGTGCAAGGCATCCTCTGCTGGCACGACAGCACCCTGAGAACAGGGGTCTCCTGCCTGTTCACCACTGGTTCATGCAGGTTCCAGCTCTGTGCCTGGCCTGGAGCAGGGAATCAACACTGGATGAGGCTCAGAGACGCGGCAGGGGTGTGAAGCAGTTTTGTCCTCAGTCCCTGAGACCCATCCTTAATGGCAGGAAACCACCTCCGGGGACTGACTACAGGTAGATGCTGATGCCAGAAGCCACAGACACGACGTGGAAGATCAGTGAGTGGGTGGCAGCCTGTGCCCCGAGCGCCAGACATCCCCGGCTACGCAGGGAAGGGAGCCTCTTCCAAGACTACAGGCATCTCGCTCTGCTCTGTGTCTCAGGATGGAAAAGAGAAAGAGAGGTAGAGAGGGGGACAGAGAGAGAGAGATGGTGCCAATCCTGCACCTTGAACGACCATTTCCAGAGCCATGCTGGCTTTGCAGAGGGTGGAGAGGTTTCCTGCAAGACCAAGGTGTGGTCACAGCCTCTGGCCCAGGAGGAGGGTCTCACGCTGTCCATGTTCTGCCAAAACTCTGCTGCTCAAACTTCAGCTTCTTGGGTTTTTCTGTGCCACACTAGCACGTGAGCCTCTCATCTTGGCACTAAGCCCAGAGAAGGACTGAGGATCCTGGGCCAGCTGGGAAAGACAGATAAGGTGGGGCCTGGACCCCATGGCTGGAAAATAACGTGGCTGAAGGTGAACATCCACCCGAGGTTCCCTGGCCAAAAAGGGAAGCTGTGTGTATCTTGCAAAGCCATCTTCCAGATCGGGATCTGGGATAAATTCTGCCCTCTGCTGCCTGGAAGGAGATCCTCGGCTGGCCTGGCCCCGCTGGGCTGTATGCTTCACAGTGGGTCACTGGGTGTAATGACCAATGTCTGCTTTTGCGGGAAAAAAAAACAAAAGCAAACAGGCTACTGCCAGGTATCCCTGGGGCACAGCAGAATTTCTTGACAATCTGAAGTGGCCACTTTCTCCCAAAGTTTTCGTGGTACCGTTCTCAGCTCAGCAAGCACAGCTTCCAGAAACGTATGGATGTTGCTTTGAAAAATAGGCTCCTTTGAATAACAAAAGTTTGATATTCTATTAATGTACATTTCGGAAGAACAAAGTGGGAAGGCACAGGTGCACTTCTCATTTTTTATTAGTTATGTCTTCAATGTGTTTTTGAAAATAATAATAATGCATGATTTATTTCTCACTTGCTTTGGATTCAACAGCTTTTATGACTTTGCAGGCTCCGTTCAGAATGAAGCGGCCTTGGCAAAGGGAAAGAGATCAACATTAACGAGGTTTGCTGAAATTTACCTGCTGCATGAAAGATGACCGTGAATTAGTCCAAGAGCTAATGCAGGCCTGCTCTCGAGGTCCCCTTCCTTGGAGCATAAAGGCCAGCTTCACTTTGTCCAGAGCAATCTGGCCCCACCACGAAGGTGGTCTGAGGCAAGAATGTGTTGGAAGCTATCAAATCTAGGGTCCACATCTGCCCAGGAGCCACTGGCATTCCAGACAACCACTTACAGGAAAATGAACTTGGCTGCCTTTGGGTCCCAAACATGCACATGGATTAGACTTAGACGACAATGGTGTGGTAACAAATGACCGCATCATCATTAAAAATGCATTTGGAGAGGCTTCCCAGCCATACGAGAGAGAAGTAGCTCCACTGGCTCTTAAGCCTTAATTAAATGTTTTAGTATTAATTGCTATTTATTTAGGCACAATAAGTACCCCAGCAAATCTGAGAGATGTTTCTGGCTATTCTGCACCCGATGCTCATGTCCAGGCATTAATTGCAAGATTCAGGGGATACTTAGAATCCCAACGCTTTCATCCTAGTGAGTGATAAACGGTCTGTCCCGCAAGCGGCAACGGAATCTTATAAGCATTTATCAAGGACTAACGAGGCTGTGTGCGTAGCCCTCCTGGTACGCAGCTACTGAGGAAGCCACCAGGAGTGGGCTGTGGCTTCGTGTCGGCAGATTCCAAGGCTGAGTGCAGCTGCCTTCGGTAAGTCTCACAGGGTCTTCTGAACTCTGCGGACGACCTACCTGACCTGAGAGCCACAGGGAGGGGTCAGCTCTTTAGACGCAGAGATGTTTCCTTGTGTAAATGCCGGTGGTCCCGAAACAGCTCCTCAGGCACAGCTGGGAAGCGGGGTCCACCTGGGGCCCATCTGGGAGCACCCGTATCTCTTGCCTTTGCCTGGGGCTGCAGCACAGGGACAGCCCCCACCAACAGCGTTTCTAGGGGGTCTTCAGTGCCCCATGCTGCTGGAAGGGGAGGACCAGGCTGATGAGACACGAAGGTTTTCTGGGACAGATGAGTAAATAAAACACCTTTTTTCTGCCCTATTTTATCTTTTTTTTTTTTTTGAAAAGTCAGCGCTGCAGCTTCCTGTTCTAATGGAAAAGAAGGATCCCTGGGCTCAGGCCTTTGGAGTGGGCGGGGAAGTCCCGGAGCCAGGCAGCCAGCGGGTGATCCAGCCCCACCACTCACAACCTGACTGACCTCGGCCAAGTCATTTAACCGCCCACTGCCTCAGTTTCCCCACTTGTAAAAGGAATTGCTGGGAGGACTGGGTAAGTAAAATGTGTTCCACGAGCTGTCGTGCAAACATTAGAAAGCCGTCCCCTCTCCCCTAGGGAGCTGACCTCGGCCAAGTCATTTAACCGCCCCCTGCCTCAGTTTCCCCACTTGTAAACGAGATTGCTGGGAGGACTGAGCAAGTAAAAAGTGTTCCACGAGCTGCCGTGCAAGTATCTACATTAGGGAGCTGTCCGCTCGAGTTGACCTCTCCAGTTCTGTGGGCCTGTGGCTCTTGGCGAAAGGGACTGAGGGTCTTTGACCCTAAGGCCCTGCATCTCCCAGGTCAATGAATTACACATTAACAAATTTTAAAAATCATAACAGAGATGCTGGCAACCACCAGGACCCAGTCCCTACAGAGGCCTTACCAGGTGGGTCAAGGACTACACGGCTAGCAAGCTGGCTTGCTGTGGCTAGCCTGGTTGGCACTCCAAAGGGGGTTCCCTTCATGAGGGGAGCTGCGGTGAGGCAGACAAACGCACTGGCTTCTGACGGATGCTCTAGGCTGCACATCCCCCCATTGAATGGTGGGGACAACCTGCCTCTTACCTGCCGCAGCAGAGGCCCTTGCAGGGCAGCTCGGTTCCCATTCTAATCTAATTACATTTCTTTGCCAGTTGGCAGATCATGTTGGCTTCAGGATAAGGAGTGAGGGCCGGAGATTTGATTTGGAGCAAACACGCGGTCCATTAGTGCCAGGATGAGGAACTGACCGAGTCACTCCCCTCTCTGACTACAGCCGGTTCCCCGGCCACAGCTAGGTGCGGCCGGCTGAGTCCTCCAGACCTTCCCTGTCCCCGGGCCCCTGAGGACGTTGTCCATTCAGTCCTCCATATCAGAAGGTGGGCAAAAAGTAAGAAAAAGCTATTTTCAAATATTGGTGTTTCATCCTAGAAACAGGATGGGATCATGGAAGGGATCAGAGGTCACCTTTGGAAGGAAGCAAGATGAGGATGCAGAGAAAGCCCAGCATCGAAAAGAACCATGAAAACCACACGAAAACCTCAGGTCGCACCCATGGGCCGTGCTTATAGAATGCATGGGATGTGGGGCCATGAGAGCGAAATGCTGTCGCCCCTCAGCAGCGCGAGTGCTCCGAAGACTCAGCACAGAAGGAGGCAATTTAACGTTAGCATTGAAGTTAATATCACTGAAAGCAAACCAAATGTTCCCATCCAGCAGAGCGTGGAAAATTCATCCTGTTTTGGTGCCGGTTCCTGGCTTCAAATTAGTAGATGTCTCAACTCTTCCCTTTCTTTCTTTATCATTTTCTTTCTTATCTTTTATTTTTATATTTCAAAATTGTATTTTAATTCTGCCTTGCGCCCTCCCCCGATGTAAAGACATGTGACGGGGGCGCGATTCCTGCCTCCCTAGCCGCTGCCCTAATCTCTTCCTGTTGCGGGAAAAGAGAGCTATAATTGTCGCTTGTTTCGGGGAATGACTTTCCCTGCCATGTAGGCCACGCGCGTCGTGGCCTTCCTGAGGGAAGGAGTGGCACTGGTAAGAATAGTGAGGACGTGGAATCAGGGTGTGTGAGCGTCTGTTACTCTCCTCCCCCGGGATGGGGAAGGCACTTCTACCAAATCCAACATCAAGATCAAAAGGCCAGGTCCCCGGCTCATGTTCAGAGAAGTGATGCCATTGGAAATCCACCCACCATGTCTAAAATGGTTCCCAATTATCCCAAAGAGTACAGGGGAGGGCAGTGGGGAGGGGAGGAAAGGGAATGAAAACAGGAATGTCCAAAGAGAGGTACCTACCATGAAATAGACACATGGCGTCTGCCCTGCCCCCAGGAGGTAAAAAAGACTTCGGCCAGTCAGCAGGAGATTTCAAACCATTTCTCAGACACGAAGGCCACAGGAATGAGATGCCGATCAGAAGAGGAGGGTCTGCGGTGAACAGAAAAATGGGCTTTGGTACTTGACACATGACAGGCAAGCCGGGGCAGGCCTGCGGTGGAGACTGACTGGCTTCTTGAGAAAGGAAGCACTAATGTGGACTCCTGGCCTTGCCAGGAAGGGACCCCCGCCATTCCCTGTGGCTGGGAGAAGTCCTCACACACGAATGCTCTCTACCCTGGGAGGCTTTGGAGGACACAGACCGAGGGATCTGGGCACACGAGCACTTTGCTGTGCAGGCTGTGCCATCTCCAGATTTTCGTTTTTGAATTTGCAGGATTAGCCCAGAGCCTGGAGTCTCTGCCTCTGATGGCAGATTTGACCCACTTTATTGCACATGACAGAAAGGATGGAACCTGGCTCCCAAAATGTCTCCCTCATATTTTGTCACCTTTGAGACTAAGCTATTATTTCCCAAGGCCCGTGAAACTCAACAGAGCATGACCTTGGGCCAAAAGGCAAGAACTCGTTCCATCCGATGCTTCCGTGCCAGGGCCTGAGAGCACCAGTTATGCCAACTCCGCTCTTGGACATCCCCCCACCCCACCTCCCTGCACAACACAAGCACAGAAGGTGGGAAAAGTGAAGCACCAGAGGCCAGCCCACGGCCCTCTGCCCTCTACCCACACAGCCCAAGCAGTCGCTGGCCCAGATTCATATCCAAGCCAACATCCACATATTCAGTGAAATGGTTTGGAAATCTGTTAGCCAGTTATTTGTGAACTCAGCCTTCTGGAAGGCTGGAATGGCACCCATGAGCTCCCCAAATGTCTGAGTGTAAAACCACTGAGGTTTAGAACAACAGTTCTGAGGTTCTGAGTGCCACCATCCTCCCCTGCAAGGAAAGGGAACGTCTAAGACAGAGAATATCACAGATGGCAGAATGCAACGTGGACATGCAAGAAGAGGCGTGGCCAGAAGGTATTTCAGGAACATCTGCTCATTCTAGCCAACAGGACAAAGACACATTAACCATGGATGTGACAGCCCCAGCAGCCCTCGCTCTCCAAAGGCCCCTGAACAAATCAGCAAATAGAACGAAAGGGAGCATGCAGCCAGCCCCTTCTAAAACAACTCGAGTCCAGTCACCTCGCCCTGGGCTCCAGGGGAGCCCTTTCTGGGGGCCTGGGGCAGTGTTACCCTAGGTGCTAATTCTGTTGCTCATGCTGAACCCTTCGAGGCAGCCTCCCAGCCTCCTCCTTTCTTCAAGTTGTTGGAGATTGTTTTATTTTAATTTACAAAATGATGCATAAATGTATGCTCACTTAAAGGAAAGCTTATTGATATTTTAATTTAATTCTGGACAAACCTTTGAAAGCTGACTCAAGGGTTTCTTAAACATTCTCACGGGTGGTTGTGGGGTATATTTTCTTTGAGGGATTACACATGAATAATAAAAAAGGAGAAGCATTTAGTAACACACGTCCGGTCCGGCAGTCTGGTCGGTATCTGATAGTTTTGCTAAATTTGCCTCTGACGTTTTATTGACAGGGCTCAGAGACACTGACTCTGGTAGGAGGCTGTTGTCATCTGTTGATATTTAGGAGGCCGATCACCACCACGGGGCTGGCCTTTGAGCTCTGGGGCATGAAGAGTGACAGCTCAGAGCGAGAGCTGGGAGACTACACATTTCCCGCCACTGCCCACGGCCAGGGGTCTAGAAGGAAATTCCAGCCACTGTGTTCTCTGGGAGCAGCTGAACGCCTGTTTGCTGTCAACCCTGCCTCTCTCGTTTTGCCAAATTAGCAGTCCGCCTTGGCTCGGGCCCTCAAAACCACCTCAGGGAAGACCTAAACCAACCAACAGCTCTCAGCTCAGCCACCAAGAGCTTCTCGGCTGCAGGGTCTAGCAGAGCCCAAGCTTACCGGTTTCCATTAAAGGTGGATTTGTACTCCCCCGTCGTCGAGTGCAGCGTCTCGTCGGTGTACACGGGCACAGACGCCCTGACGCACTCGTGTGAACACTGCAGGGTCTCGTTATAGGCCGTGAATATGTCCAGGCTGCTGGGCACCCGGGCCGAGGTGAAGTCCGTCAGGTTCTGGCAGCTCTCTTCCTGCTGGTTGGTCTTCCGCTGGTGGCTGTTCCGACGAGTGTTCCCGCTTTGGGCACAGCTGGAAGAGAAAGAGGTTGGGGTGGGGGGACCGGCAGAGGCCAGAAACCCACAAGCACAACTGCAGACTTCCATTGTGGGTCTTTTGCTTGCAGGCATGAGCTACGCATCATTTCATATTAAACGGTAATTCCCAGCCTCTTCAGAAAGATCAACCACAATCAAGCAATCAACTCTTTTTTTTAAAAAAAAAATGAAATTTGAATTTTAAATATGGCTATTACAGCAGGGAAGATGAGGGGTAAGTGGTGAGCCATGTGATCGCAGAGCTAGGGACCTGCTTAACTAAAGAGCATCAGCCAGACCATGGTGCTGACTCATTGTCCCCATGAACGACTCAACGGGATTAAAGCCGTGGTGGGTCCTTCCTGCCAGAGGGGCCTAGAGCGTGTGGGAACCTTTGGGCACAGGTTGGGGTGGTCCATTCCTTCATCTCAGAATGGACAGTGGACCCGTCTTTGGGGAAAGCTGGTGCATGAGAAAGCCCCTTTCCTCAACCCCACCCAGGGGCACGTACACAAGCTGGAAATGACGAGCTGGCTTGTCCTCATCCCTGATGAAGTCTGCGGAGGGAAGTGTCCTGCACGCCCTGCCTGTTATGGTCTAGTTCCTGTGAACCACAGGGGCTCCCAGAGGCCACTTAGAGTGACCATGGGACTTCCACCCCTGACTCTCCAGCGATTTGAGAAAGCAAGAATCGGGGCCGCTGGATCCGCTTCTATGATGAGAGCACAGGACGGACAAGGGGGCTGGCTGGGAGGCCCCTCCCCTGCTGGATGGGGAGCCCACATTGGGGGCCATTTCCCCTGCCCACCCCTTCCCCTTCATGCTCAGGGCCTGTGCACAGGGAGGGGCTACGCGAAGGCAAGGGGCAGGGGGGATGGGCCTGTCTCCTAAGTCTTGGTTATTTCCTGCGTTGGTTTTCCCAATGAAAGGAATCCTGATTCAAGGAGTAGAAGCCCCCTACCCCATAAACCAAGGTCATAAGGTGAATGCCAAACCCAGGGGCAGCCCCCCCAGAAAAGTCTTCCTCAGAGGGAGGTCAGGTTCACCGAACTTGCTCATCCAGCCTCCCGGGCTGTTCTCCCAAAGGGCTCTTTGAAGGTCTGCTACAAGCTCGAGTGTGGGAAAAGCAAGATGAAGGCTTGTCATCAACCTGTCACAGAACAGGCTACAAAGTCCCCTGTCTCTGGGGAGATGAAGCCCTTCACTGAGATGGCCAGTGGGATTTGTCCTTCCATACGCCCACACAGTCCAGGGGTCCAAAGCCCCTCCTCTGGCCAGCCCCTGCCTAAGAAGCCCCGCTGTGAGCTCCGTGTTGTTCTCTCATCGCCTGTCTCCAGAAAATGCCCGGGGTCCCAGTTTGCTACCTATCAGGAGGTGGCTTTGAGCCCTCGCTAGCCGAGTGGGAGGTCTGTTGTGGGCTGTGCTACCTCCCACCCTCCTGTGGCCTGCCAAGGGGTCCCACCTCCTCTGATCCCAGAGCCTGGCTTTTTCTCTCTCACTTTCTTGTGTTCCCCTGTGATTCTGAGGCTCTGATGCAGTTTCCACCATCAGCCCTGTCTGATTCATATGGCTGTATGCAGGCAGCAAGGGGGCCATTTGGGTCTGTTCTTCTATGAGGGAGTTTTAAGCCTGGATGCCGAAAGGAGACACAGTTGCTGGAGGAGTGGCTGCAGGCAGGTGAGGTCCCCAAGGCGCTTTTGAGCAGCAGGGTCTCCCAGCAGTCCCCTGATTTCTCAGGGGCTTATCAGGTGTGTACACCCAGCAAGGCCAGCCTCAAAGTAGGCCAATTTCCAGGAGGAAATAGGCAAAGGCAGGCTGCCTGGAGCAAAGCGGTAACCTAGTTCAGCACACAGAGTGGCTTTGAGAGGAACGAAGAATACAAACAGGGCTGGTTCAGCAACCGGCCGCCAAGCTTGAGTGAGGGATGTGGGATCCCGCTGGGTGCTGGCAGAAGGGCCCCATCCCTACCTTTCCAGGGAAGGGGCAGAGGAGACAAGAAATAGGGACTGTGTGCTGGGTGGACAACATCCCAACGGACACTGGCATCGAGAAAAAGAATCTGGAACCCGGGACCACACACACCCTGAGAAGCTTTGTCATGAAGGCTGGGCTCGCTGGCCTTCTGCAGGGAAACCAGGATAGGGGCCGGGCCAAAGGGCAGCGCTGGACGGCGAGCAGCCTGTGGCAGCTAAACTGCCCGGGCAGAAGCCAGTAGAACAGGTTAGCTTTGAAAAGCGGGGGCCTTTCTGTGTTCACCACCCGGGGACCCCTGCAGTCCCCCATTTCTGGGCCAGAAGGGCCCAAGGAGCCTTACCAATTTTTTAAGACAAGAGTTGTGATGAGAGCAGCTATGACCATGATGAGGGAGACGGTGATGGTGATGATCTGATGGACAGCCAGACCTGGAAAGAAGGAAAGAGGGAAGAGGGCACCCGTGAAACCAGGTTCAGGAGGCGAGGGAGGGCCGGGAAAGGTGAAGGCACATCCCCCCAACCCAGCTGGGGATGCCAGGTCCCATCCACAGCGGGGAACTCGGGGCAGCATGACAGGTGCTCAGTTCTCTCCTCCTGGACTGCAGGTTCTGGGCATGAGGCTGCTCTCACCTGGGGTCCAGGAAGGGGGAGCTCCAGCTCTGGGCTCTCTCCTTCCACCACCCTCTCAGTCTCCAAGCCGTGACTTGGATCATGGGCAGCTGTGTTCTTTCCTGAACCTGCCAAACCCTTCACCTACCTCGTCTACCCGGCGGCAGGTCAGTTCTGGGTGAGATATTCCCCGTGACCCCTTTCTCCCCTCACGCCCTGGGCCAGTTCTGCTCTTCTATTCTGGAACTGTGAGCCCCAGGGCTGCTGGCCTATGAGTGGGAGCGGGGTTTGCCTGACCCAGGGGGAGCCAGGATGGGCCAGCACATATTGGGGAGGTAAAAAGAAGAGCACATGGGGTGACACCCTCACAGACATGGGTCACTGGGTGGCATCTTCCTCTTTCCAGAGTCCTCGCTAAGAAGTTCACTACTTCATGAGGTTCCAGGAATGAAAGTATCAGGCCAAGGGTGGATGCTTCCCACAGCCCCAAAGGAGAATCTATGGTCTAGCCTTGTTGCCCTGGCCCCAATCCCTGAATGGGGAGGTGAGAGGCACTGGAATCGGCAGGACAGGGACCAGCCACTTCAGAAGTGGGGCAGGTAGAGCTCTGGCCAAGAGCTGTTTACTGACACCCACAGGCAGGATGGCAGAAAGCAGGGATTCTCTCCCGTCCCCCACCTCTGTCCCAAAACCTTCTGCAACATTTGCCACTAACCACAGACCCAGGACTGGGGAGACGGGAAGGCAACAGCTCCTGCCTCTGGTCCCTACCCCAGACCACCTTCTTTTCTGACTGCACATCTGTCACATACTTCCTGGGACATACAGGACGCTGGGGACATTACTGGCCAGCCAGGGCTACCCCGAAGGTCCACTTCAGCACCTGAGAAGCTGGAAGATCAAGGCAGTGAGGGAGTCCGCCAAGCCCCCAGGTGGCAGCACCTCCTCCAACTCATCTCCCCGTGTCCTTCCGCCTGAGATCCAAGCAACGGTCCTGTCTCCACCTGGGGTTCCGTCTTGCTTTGCAGAGACCTGCCCCTCACACCTGACCAACCTCTTGGGCTGCTGGGGTGAGAACACTGCATGTGCGTGTTTCAGCATGGTGGGTTTCAGTGTCAAGATTTTTCTGGCGGCCTCCCAAGGACAGTCTCTTAAACAGATGTTACCTCTCTGCTGGATATGATCCTCATGGGGGAAATTATTCATAAATGATTACACGCTGGTGCAGCCAGAAAACACGCTTTGTCTTCCTGTTTCCCCCTCTCTCGAGGTAATTGTTGTTTTTCACGAGGGATTCCCCTCCAGGACCCACAGAATAACAACACCTGGTAAACAGTGGAGCAGACACATGAGTGTGGCGGGTCTCTCCCAAGCCCTCTTCTATCCATTGATTCAGGAACTGTTTGTTTTGCACCTATTGTGCCGCACTAGTAACGCTCACCCATAGGCAACAGCTGCTCTGATGCCCCCTGAATAAAGGTGCTGCAGTCACTGCTGTTCTGGCCAATGACCTCCCATAAACCTGTGCCCCAGCTGTGGCACCTGCTTTAAACCTCCAGGCAAGTCCTTTCTCTGGGACTGTCAAGTTGGTTTGCTAATGAGTTGAAAGCTAAGTTATGCCACAGGGACCACCCCTAATCCCACCAACAGTGGAGTGTCTACTAGCTCTGGTAATCCCTATGTGCCAAGTTTCATGAGACCCAACTCAGACCTCGTGTGCAGAGGAAGGACTGAAAAAGATGGACAGCTGCGGAGGGTAGGTTGCCTGTGCAGTCTCCTCTTGCTCTCTACCCACACACTCCCTCTGGCCCAGTCAAGAGAAAGCCATGATGTCACGAAGCGTATGTGCTCATCCTGTGTCTGTGCTTCTTGTGATGAGAAGGAGGTTGCTGCTGCTGCTGCTGCTGGCGATGGTGATGGTGGTGATGATGGTAATGATAATCATGGTGATGGTGATGATGATGGTGATAATGATGGTGATGATAATAGTGATGGTGATGGTGCTGTGGTGATGATGGTAATGATAATGATAGTGATGGTGATAATGGTGATGGTGGTGGTGATGGTGATGATGGTAATAATGATGGGAATGGTGATGATGGTGATGATAATGATGGTGATGATGATAACAGTGATGGCAATGAAGATGGTGGTGATAGTGATAATGATAGTGATGGTAATGATGATGGTGGTGATGTGATGATGGTAATAATGGTGATGGTGATAATGATGATAGTGATGGTAATGATGATGATGGTAATAATGACAGTGATAGTGATAGTGATGTGATGATGGTAATGATAATGATGGTGATGCTGCTGACAATGATAGTGATATGATAATGGTGATGGTGATGATGGTGAAGGTGACGCTGATGATAATGTGATCTTAGCTTCATGATGTATCATTAAACTTGTAACTAAGAGGTAAAAAATCAGAAACCAAGTTAACAGAAAGAAGGATAATGATCTACTTCTGATATTGGCCTCGCCCTGGAGGCCCTTCTCCTGCCTTTTGTGTAAATTTTCTTCATAGATTTCCCACATTAAAACATGAAGGGTGCATTTTGGGCTAATCACCAGCTAAGAGGGTCTGGGCAGACACACACCCGCAATACAACAGCTATGCTTTCTACAGGACCCCTAGATGCACCTAGCTAAGCCTTCACACCTGGTATCGATTTAACCCATCTCCACCCTGCATTTTTTTGTACCTGTCTGACAAACTGGGTGCCTGATGCTAAAGAAGAAAAATGACTTTCCCTGGTCAGCAAGCAGAGCCTGGACAAAGGTAATTCTCTGCTGTAGCGTCCCCAAGAAAACCAAACATCTAAATCAAAATCCCACACACCTGTGGCCACATTCTGTTGTTAAATAAGTTCAAGATCAACAGTTTACCGCCCCTGCACAGACTTTCCTTGCAAAGTAAACAGCCGTGTGCTTCAAAACCTGGAGCGTGGGTTTTAATGGGTTCCCAGGCTCCTGCTTAGGAAGTTACAACTATGAGAATAAACTACAGACCCTCATGATGGTTGGACAAAGACTGGGACTTCTGACATGTGGTCCCAATAATATTTCTAGGAAGCAGGCTGAAATACGGAAAATTCAGAAGGGCTCTTTATTATTTCCTCTCTTTGGAAGGCTGCTCACTTAGAAGAAAGCAAAATAACACAAGAGAAGTCATGCATGTGGTGTTTATAGCATGTGCCCCATTATTTAGTCTCCCCAAGAGCTAGGAGTAGTTTCCTCCATGTGGAAATCTTCATGTGGATCCCAGGTAGACAAACCTTTTCTTAAAGGACCAGACAGTAAATATTTTAGGCTTTACAGACAGTATGGCCTCAGTCACAACTACTCAACTCTGTCATTGTAGCAAAAACAAAAGCAGCCACAGGCAATGGGCAAAGAAGCAAATGGTGCTGTTTTCCAATAAAACCTGATTTACAAAAACAGGCAGTGGCCATGTTTGGCCCATGGACCACAGTTTACAGATACATGATTTAAGTGAGTAGCTCAAGGTGGCTCTGCTTATAGATTAAATACAAGCATATTCCTATTTTGGATGATTGGTTAATGCTTGGAATCAAACTGCAATTTTTTAGTTTGAAGGACTAGAACAATCCCCCTCCACCATCAAAGCTTTGCTGTGTGCCGGTCTCTTCACTGGTCACTGTTCAGCTGGTTTCAGAGAGACCCACAGCCTCTAGTTTATGGCTGGCTCTTAACACCCAGCAGCAGTGGCTGCACCCTGCTAGGTTTGTCCATACGAAGCCACTTGATGATAAATCACTTTGCATGAGGGTTTCCCTTGAGAAGTCAATTACACAGGATTTTTGATTTTGGGAAATCAAAACTCAGAAATTTACCAATTGATTCCTTCAATGGCTCTTAGAAATATTTCAGCCACGTCTATCTCAATATTCTCCATGTCAAAAAGAAATAGCATCTTGCCAAACACAAGAAAGTTCAGATTATGGAATCATTGTGTGGAGAGGGACCATCTCTTATTGGTCTGTGGAAAGGACTTTTCCCACACTATGCAAATGGCACCATTCTCAGGAGGCTTCGACTTTTCTCCGTCTTCACTCATGTCTCTCCTTCTTCACTCATGTCTCGCTCAATACTCTCACCTTAAATAACATTCCCTCTGGTCAAGTTTCTGGTGGCTATTAGCTACCTCGGGCAGGAACACCTGTCCCATAAACCCTGCTGCCCCTGAGCAATCCTGGAAAGGTTTCCATGTCAGTTGTCCAGGGGCTATGACTGGATTGACAATGATGTCATCTAAAGGGAGCACACACTCTATGCCCTCAAGGAAGGAACACACAAGCAAACTTTTCCCTCTCCACTTCCAAGGTCAACACTGAATCCCATCTTCAAACTCCTTGCAATTCAGACCTGGTCCCAGAGCTCAGAAGCATGCTGTGTAGGAATTCTTGCTTCCCCTTCCTGACAGGTGTTATTGTTCCTGCTAATGTGGGGGCTTTTTCTGCTTCTGGTAATTGCCACTGTATACTAATGCGTGAGCAATCAGCTGCCACCCAGATAATGAAAAATTATCTCCAGAATAATGGATGGGGACAGATGGATTACCAAGCTCTGCATCAATCAATAGGGCTTTTATGGTTATTTTTGTGGTGGTTTGTAATACGATCAGGCCCTGAAGATTGATGTGGAAGTTTGTAATCCATCTCTGGTCTGAACAAGGTCTTATTAAATGAAGCTGAATCAAATACAGGCCATTGTCCATGGCAAAAACAAACCCACCAAGGGCTTTCTTTCTAGGACGGGAGGCACGTTTGGCTGGTACACTTGGATGAGGGCAGGAGTGATGGTCCTGGAATTGGCCAAGGCAAACAGATTGCTGTGCGTATCATAGCTGATTTCACAACACAGGAGTCTGCAGCGTCTGAATTATGCAAACAAAGAGCCATGGCCACGGGACACAAAAATGTCTGTCATGCAACAAGGGTAAGTATGACGGGTGACAGGTGATATTGGGACCTAAAGTGCCAATTCCATCCCCAAAAAGCCATTCCTTTTCCACAGAGACCTGCAAAATGTCCATTTCACTGCAGTCTTTGAAAAAGAGTCTCTGAGAACACGTTGGCCTGACTAGGGAGAAGCTCACAGTACCCAATGGTGGACAGATGAGAGGCAGCTTGACTTGCTAGAGCTGGAGGAACCTCAGCCATTAGGCTTAGTCTGAGTCAGTTGCTCACCTCCTGGGAACAGGCCACTAAGAAAAAAATGCATCTTCTAAAACTGGGATGCTCACAGCAGAACAAGGCCACCAGCTTTTATGGCAGGGACACAAAGGAGTGTGCTGTTTTCTGAGTGACCCCGCAGAGTCTTCCAAGGGGTGAACGTATCCGTCAGGGTTCTCCAGAGAAACAAAACCAATAAAATATAGAGAGATCTATAAGAAGAGGTTTATCATGGGATTGGCTCATGTGATTATGAAGGCTAAGAAATCCCATGATCTTCTGTCTGCCAGCTGGAGAACCAGGAAAATTGGTGGTGTCACTCAGTCCAAGGCCAAAGGCAGGAGAGGATGGATGACCCAGCTCCATCTACACCACAGGGGGTTTGGGTCAGTGGGCAGGGACACTGGTGGAAGTACCAGAGTCTAAAGGCCCAAGAACCAGGAACTCTGATGTCCAAGTCCAAGGGCAGGAGAAGACAGATGTCCCAGCTCAGATCTCTCTCTCTCTCTCTCTCTATATATATATATATATATATATATATACACACACACACACACATATATATATATAGCTATGAGAATAAACTGCAGACCCTATGGTCATGACAGTTAGACAAGGACTGTGTGTTTTGACATGTAGTCCCAACAATATTTGTAGGAAACAGGCTGAAATATGGAAAATCCACAAGGGGTCCTCATTATTCCCTCTCTTTGGAAGGCGTGGGGGGAGGGAGAGAAGGAGAGGGAGAAAGCGGGGGAGAAAGAGGGAGGGAGGGGGAGGCGGGAGGAGAGGGAGAGAAGGGGGAGAGAGAGAGGGAGGGGGAGAGGGAGAAAGGCGGCGAGAGAGATGAGGGAGAGAGGGAGGAAGAGAGAGACAGAAGGAGAGGGAGAAAGAGGGGTAGAGAAGGAGGGACAGGAGAGAGGGAGAGGGAGAGAAGAGAATTTGCCCTTTCTTCGTCTTTTTGGTTCTATCTGGGCCCTCAACAGATGGGATCTGCCCACCCACGTGGCTGAATGGGGGTCTTCCATACTCAGTCCACTAATTCACGTGCCAATCTCTTCCACAAACACCTTCACAGACACCCCCGGAAACCATGCTTTATCAGCGCCCTGGGCATTCCTCAGCTCAGTCAGGTTGATGCATAAAATTCACCATCACAGCGGGTGATGGCCTGGCTCAGGGAAGTGCTTCAAGACGACACTATGTGGAGATAAAGTCTCTCCTCACCGGAAGTCCTTCCAGCTTGGGACAGGATCACACGCTACAGAAACAGAACTCCCGTAAGGAAATACCTTGCTGACATCTCACAGGCCTCGGCTTGGACACAACAACACAGTGAAGGGCAGCCCCCAGGGAATCGCCCCAAAGGGCCTAGGCAGGTGGAGCAGTGGTCCTTAGCCAGGGACATCTGGAATGTCTGGAGATACTTTGGGTTGTCATAGCTGTGGGTGGGGAGTGGTTCTACATCTAATGGGTAAGGGCCAAAGATGATGGTAGATGTCCTCCGAGGCACAAGACAAGCCCACAGGACAGATATCACTGCAGCTGAATCCTTGGGTTGGAGGGTTACTGACCCTCAGTGTGCCTCATAGGGTGAGGTGTGAGTCCATCCCCGGTTGTTTCCTCTTAACACCCCTTCTCCCTCCAATGCTTTCCTTATCAATAACAAAGCCAGGCAGGGAGAGAGGTCGTAGGGCTGACATCTTGGAGCCACCGTAGAGCCACCCCAAGTTTCTTGGTAGAAGGTGCTAAGCCTTGTGCCAAATAGTGCGTTCGCAGCTCACTACAGCACCGTGAGGTGAGTACAAATATGTTCCCCAAGTCCAGAAGGAGGGTAAGGGATTTTCCCAAGGTTGCACGGTGCCATTTGGGGTCCCCACAATCACCCTCAGGCTTAATAATTCAGTGGGAGACTCACAGAACTCAGAAAGCCATTATATTTTTGGTTATAGTTTATCACAGCAGAAGGAAGAGCACCAGGAAGAGAAGCATAGGACAGAGTCCAAGGGAGACCAGGCACGAGCTTCTGGATGTCACCTTGCAGTGGAGAAATGTGGACAGCACTGTCTCATCCCAGCAATGATGTGTGACAACACTCATGAAATATCAGAGAAGCTCCCTTGGGCCTTGATGCCCAGTGTTTGTGCTGGGCTCTGCCACAGGTGACCCTTGGCACGGGTGACCCCAGTCTCCAGCCCCTCTGAAGCTAATACCACAACACCCCACGACCCCAGTTCCCACCATAAGTTGTACCGTTGTATTATCTGGCCAGGCCCAAGGCCCCCAGGCAAAAAAGACACGCTTCTCAGGCAGGACATTCCAAGGGCTTAGGAACTGGGGGCGAGGACATTTGGGCAAAATTAACCCTGTGCTGCACACACAGCTAAGACACGGCAGACATGGAATTCAACAGGCTTGCTCCAGGCTTCAGCCCCTCACTGCTGTCCGGCACAGCCTTTTGGAGGGTTGTAGGAAGCATAGTTGCATTATGTTAGGCATAACTATGACCTTGTTATTGTCTTTATTTGAAGATTATGTATAATTTCAGGAGATGTGTATGGGTTCAAGTTGACAAGGGGTGGACTTGTGATGGTTAATATTGAGTGTCAACTTGATTTGATTGAAGGATGCAAAGTATTGTTTCTGATGGGTCTGTGAGGGTGTCACCAAAAGAGATTAACATTTGAGTCAGTGGACTGGGAGAGGCCGACCCATCCTCAATCTGGGTGGGCACAATCGAATCAGCTGCCAGCACGGCCAGAATAAAAGCAGGCAGAAGAATGTGAGAAGACCAGACGGGTTTAATCTTCTGGCCTCCAGCTTTCTCCCATGTTGGATGCTTCCTGCCCTCAAACATCGGACTCCAAGTTCTTCAGCTTTGGGACGCAGACTGGCTTCCCTGCTCCTCAGCTTGCAGATGGCCTATTGTGGGAATTGTGGGACCTCATCTTGTGAACGTGTGAGTCAATTCTCCTTAATAAACTCCCTTCATATATACATCAATCCTATTAGTTCTGTCCCTCTACAGAACCCTGACCAATGCAGATTTTCGTTGTTCTCTGCACAGGGATGGTCAATGGCCATGGCATCATGGTCTAGAGAGACTTGGAGATCTTCCTAAGTATCTGTCTGGCTGTGGGCTCCAGAAGGGACCTGAAGTTGTACTCATGTCCCTTGACCCTAGGACCAGCTACCAATGTCACCCATGGGTTTCTTTGTGTTTGAAGACTGCTCTGAGCTTAAGAACACAGAGTGCTACAGGGGGGACTCAGAGAGCCCAGGGGACAAGTCTTGGCTAGAAAGGCCCCATGCCACCCAGTTGCAAGCCTAAACCAAGGCATCAACCCACCTTCCCTTCTCAGGACCATTTTCTTGGCCAAAAATCAGCACTGCCCCTTTCAAACCTGGGATTTTCAGCAGGAACACTGGGAATGGGGTGAGGACGAGGTGGGTGGAGAGCTTGGGAAATGAATTCACTGGCAGTGAGGTTTACCCTCTGAGTTAAAAGGCTTTCCAAAGGCTCGGGCACCCTGGGGGCTCAGTTAGGGTCAAGGGGGCACAGAGCCCTCACCTCTTGCTTGCAAGATCATGAACCACCCAACAGCAGCCTTTGGAGCCATGATCTCCATGCACATTTCACATGGAGACTGCACAACCTGTAAACCTCAAATACGTACAACTGGTCCTTTAGGAAAAGTTTGTGACTCCTGGCCTACAGGATCTCAAGAATCCCAGAGTGGGCACTTTGTGTGTGGCATGACTGGGGGGGGCACAGATGGGCAGTCTCTGCTCACGCGCCCCCTCCATGGTGTGGCCACACGCCTTGGCGAAGGCCAAGCCTGCATATTCGCCCTTTATGGCAAACAGAAATGCTTAGACACACTGCTGAATTGAATATAATGACTGAAATGGGTTACAGGCAGAAGGAAGCCAGGCCCTGTCCATCTGCTCCTTCTGACCTGCATTCAGAGAACACGGCCCAGCAGATGGGAGGGGATCAGAAGGCTGCATCGTGGCCGGGAAACGTGGCTCCCCAGCCGTGGACCCTGGACCATCCCAGGGGAGTCAGATCTGCTCCGTGACAGGCAGCAGCATCTTCTCCAGAGCAGAAAGTCCAGTGCTGGGGGAACTGGAAACCCCCTCAGAGACAGCATTCAGTGCCTCCAGGGCAGCTTCCAAAGCATGCGCACACACATGCATGAGCACACTCACATATACACACACGTACATTCTCACACACACACAGACTCACACACGTTCACACACACATGTACACACACACGCGCTCACACACATGCCCCCCCCCACACACACCTACACAGACACACATGCTCAAACACACACTCTCACACACATGCTCACACACACTCACATATTCACACACACAGGCTCCCTCACACACAGAGACTCACACACATGGCCTGAATTTTTGGCTTGTGTAAGAACAGAAGCCACTGATACTCAACTTAGAGCTCAGTGGCCAACAGGGAAATGACCCGTTTCTTTCACTGAACTTCCACTGTCATTTGAGAAGTTCCATAAAGGATGGTGGCTCTGGAGGTCGGTGCTGGGGAAAAGGAAGTCAGCCTCGCTGCATGCTAAGGAGAGGTTCAGGGTTTGGGGAAGAGACACCCTATGACCAGGGAGGCTTTGAACCAGCCGAGGGGCCTTCTGCTGCCGAGATGCTCCATCCATAGCCAGAGCCTGGCGGGAGGGGCCAGGACCTTCGTGTTAGCTGCGGAGTCCCTTCTGACAACTCCCAGCGCCACTGCATCCATTGTCCTCAGAGCCTATGATTAGCTTATAAAATAGTCAGTGCATCAAATCTCTAAGCAAATGGCGAGGCTCCCCCTCCACAAAGCCCGCTTGCACCTCGCTCTCGGAAGCAGGGTGCTGTGACCTCGCAGTTTCCATTCAGCAGACATGTACCTCGTGTAGGTGGGAGAAGCCTTCCATGGCTTCTTCAGGGGCCCCCACACAGAAGGTCCTCAAAGAACAGTGGCCTCACCCTGGTTATGGTCACTGCAGAGTCTATGCAGAGGCTTGAGTCAGCTCCCTGGAGCAGAAGAGATGGGGCTGGGCACATCCAATGCAGTCAGTGGTCCAGGGCAAACATTCTGCAAACTGGGACTAACATCAGCCCATCCAGCTTCCGGCAGCCCCAGAGGCCAGATTCTTCCAATATTTTTATTTTGAACTGTCTTTCAAAATATGCTCCCTGTCTCCCAGACACCTAATGAAATTTAACCGACTATAAGACATTTGCCTCCCTGTGTTTCAAGCTCTCACCATGGCCTTATTTTCACTGATGTTTCAACACTGACCCTGGTTCAGGACTGATGTGCCATCTAGCAGCCCCATCTAAGAGGAGCAGGTCCATGCACACCTTTTAGAGTCAACACACGAGAAGGAGGAGCAAGGGATTCTCAGACACCAGCCGAGTACCACAGGGTGTGCCAAGCAGGCCAGAAAGAAGGCTCCTTACCTGCAGTGGCTGCAGACAGAAACAGTCACGGGGCCGTGAACAATATAATGAACTTGACCAAGTATGGAGCTGGTTCAACCTGCATCCTGACCTGAGCTCTGGTGCTGACCCTCTTCAGAAGTACTCTGGAGTTTGCAGAGTGCACAGAAAGCCTGTAACCCAGCATCCAGCTCTGGGCAGGTGAGTGATCTGCTCTGTCCTAGGATCTTGGGTCGAGGGAAGAGCAGTGCCTGGGACTCAGCCCTGAGAAGCTGTCTTCAACTCCTCTGCACTCCGGCTGTCCTGGGAGCCATGCTGTTAATCAAGCAGCAGCCTGACACGTGCACCACGCTCTCCAGCACAGGGTGGGGTGAGATCGTGGCTCCATGGTGTGCCCATAGGACCTCCTGAGATGGTTGCGTTTTGTGTCCCCACCCAAATCTCATCTTGAATTGTAAGCCCGATAATCCCCACTTGTCAAGGGAAAGAACAAGTGGAGGTAATTGAATAATGGGGGTGGTTTCCCCCATGCTGTTCTCATGATAGTGAGTTCTCACGAGATCTTACGGTTTTATAAGGGGCTCTTCCCCTGCTTCACTCAGCACTTCTTCCTGCCACCCTGTGAAGAAGGTGCCTTGCTTCCTCTTCACTTTCTGCCATGATTGTAAGTTTCCTGAGGCCACCCCAGCCATGCAGAACTGTGAGTTGATGAAACCTCTTTTCTTTATAAATTACCCAGTCTCGGGTATTTCTTTATAGCAGTGTGACAATGGACTAATGCACTTCCTATGCCAGCCCCTGATGTTTCTTTCTCATGCCCGTACAGGGTCTGACAGTCTCCCAAGGAGACATGATTGGGGAGTGACACACTATATTAGTCTGTTCTCACATTGCTAATAAAGACATACCTGAGACTGGGTAATTTATAAGGGAAACATGTCTAATTGACTCACAGTTACACATGGCTGGGGAGGCCTCAGGAAACTTACAATCAGGAAGGGGGGGCAAACATGTCCTTCTTCACATGGTGGCAGGAGAGACAAGTGCAGAGCAAAAGGGAGAAAACCTCTTAAAACCATCAGATCTCATGAGAATGAGAACTCACTCATTACCACAGAAACAGCATGAGGGTGATCACCTCCATGATTAAATTCTGCCTCCCACGGGTCCCTCCCACAACACGTAGGGATTACGGGAACTACAATTCAAGAGGAGATTTGGGTGGGGACACAGCCAAAGCATATCACACACCTTGCCTCGATGTATTATAGAAAAGCACTCTTCACTCATTCAACAGCTGCTTATTCAAGACCTACTGTGGGCAGGCACTGGGCTAGACCCAAAGGCAGTAGGGGAACAAAAGCAAGCAGTGTCCCCATCCGGAACAGACTACAATCCGGGGTAATGAGGACACCAAACAACCAATCACAAATACATATGCCAGTGCACCTGTGACAAGAGCTTCCACTACCGGAGGTACCATGAGTGCCTGTAACAGACCCACTCCCCAGGTACCTGTGAAGTGTTTCCACGGTGGTCCCAAATCTTCACCCCCTCTGGCCATGCTCATGCCAGGACGCTTTGCGGTTGCCTCTGGGCTGGGCCAGTGTTGGGAGCAAGGCAGTGCATGAGACTGGCCATTTTGTCTGTTTGCCATCATGGTGAGAACATGCCCAGCCCAGTCCACAGGAGGCTGAGAGACCCATGGGCCACAGCTGACAGCCCTAGCCCCCAGCTGAAGCCAGCCCAGATCAGCCAACAGCTGGCCACCCCGGGGCATGTGAGTGAACCCCAGCAATACACTGGTAGCACTGCATGCCCCTGGGCCTGGCACTGTTTGTGGCATTTCAAGGCATAGCTCACTGACAGGGGAGGTGGAAAGGGGAGGGATCTGTGCTGAAGGCAAAGGAAAGGATCTGCTGAGAGAAGGACCAGAAGTGGGGTGGCCCCCACTGACACAGAGAATCAGATGTCTCCAGGAACCACATGAAATCCTCCCAGCCTCGCTCGGGCTCCCTTATCACCTCCCCAAACAATGACTCATGTGTAAGCCTCTGTGTCAGGCTCTCATCTAACTCCAGCGAACCCCAGGCTCTGCCACAGGCATGGGGGAAAAGGGCTGGGGAACAGGCAGGTGTGGCTTTGTGACAGAAATGAGGCTAGGGAGGGCTGGGGGCAGCCTGAGGTTCCACACTTGGAGTGGGCATTGCGGGCTCCCTACCCTCCCCAAAGACCCTTCTCAGCGTTCTGAGAAAACCCACAAGGGTTCTCTGCTCAAATCAGGGTGGGAATTCTGTGTAGGAAGCTTAGTTCCCTCCTGGAGATTCACGAAACTCAGGTTTGAGAGGCCTCCAAAAAACAAACCTTTTCAGGTTTGCTTAACCCAGCATCTCACAAGTTTGGCATCTGCACCCTTGTTGCACACAGCCTAAGCATCTGAACCCCAGCAAAACAAATCCTCCATGAACTCAGCAGGACGTAGGCTCAGAGAGAGGAGCGAGCCTCCCTGCCTTGGGTTCCACTCACAGCAGGCCCTCCAAATCCAGCCATCTCTGTTCTGCCCTAGACCCTCCGTAAACATTTGTGAGACGGAAAGAAAGAGCTCAGCTCAGGAGACATTGACCCAGGAGAGCATTACTTGTTGCTGAATCTTGATCCAGACAAGCCCCTGCTGAGGAGTTTGGGTCAGAAAAGGGCAGGCCACGCCATGAGACCACCACACACCTGGCCCAGGCATCCTGAGCACTGGTCCTGGGCTCCCAGCCAGGGACTCCACGGTGCAGACACAGTCATTTCACTCCTTGAGCTGCTTTCGGCGGGGCCGAGCCCCTTACCTCCGTGGGCTTCTTCTGTTTTGGGGCCCGTGATGTGAAAAGGGACTACACTTCTATTTCTGTGCTGAGAGGTGCTTGCTCACTGATGCAGCTGCCAAACCCCACCAAACTCAGTGACAAAGATCCTCTGCCTGGCGAAACTCTCATCAGGCTCCTGCACCTTTTCCTAGGCTCATCTGGGCACTTCCTTCTAAAGTCTATGCTTAGCAAAGAATCTGCTAAGTGAGTTTAGCCAAAACCCCCACCCTCCATATCTGATCACCCTCCATTTCTGATCTGAGTGTCATCCTTCACCCTTCCCCAGGTGACGTCTGATCACCCTGGCCTGCCTTCAGCAAGAACCCTGTTAGGTGGGTTTAGCCAGAATCCCCCTTACCCCTGATGTTTCCTCCTAGTCATTTTTAATCCACCAACCACCCCGCCCTGCCCCTTGGCTGCAAATTCCCATTTGCCCAGGCTTTGTTCAAAGTTGAGTCCAATCTCTCTCCCCCATCACAAAATCCCATTGTGTGGTCCCTGTACTTGCTGTGATGGCCCCAAGTAAAGTTTTCCTTACTGCGCTCTAACAAGTGTCATTGAATAATTTTTCCTTTAACATCCAAGACATGCCTTCCAGCAAGGTCTGAGTCAAACCCCCAGCGTTAGACTGAGTCCATGGGCAGGCGCCACGGGTCGGGCGGCGGGGGTGGCGGGGGCAGCTTAATCTCCCTGGAGCAAGGTCGGAAGCTAGCAAACAGAGGCCCGTGGCCAGACAGGGTGCTCTGCCTACAAAACCCACTGGCAGTGTCAACAGAGCCAGCAGGAGGGAGATGGTTATCCCCTTGTTTCATTAAAACCTCTATGCAGCCAGCGAGTGGGGAAATTGCAACGCAATTTGAAGTGTGGGGGTGGTGTGAGAGAGCAGGGGGACATGTGAGAATCTCCTGCACCCACTTCCCACAGGGGTTCTCTGAGTGCTTTTTAAGGCTTCCTGCTGCAGAATATTGTTAAATTCAATGACAGCTGCTGCCTTTATGACACCAACAGCCATTTTATTAAAAACAATAAACAGATATACAGAGGCACTTGAAAGGCCCCCCAGTTACCCCCATACCTTCCCTGTTGCCTTGGACAGTCACCTGGTGCCCCTTCTCCCACCAGGACAGGAGTGGGCAGTGCCATCCAACCACGGCTCCATGCACTGCAGCGAGGGCACATGGTGAGAATCCCTGTGCTCGTACCACCTGGTTCCAAGGCAGAGACAGCTGGTGGGTCAGGAGGTTCCTGCCCAGGCATGGCTGGTCTCCCTGCATCTTGCCCACTGGGGCTGTTGCAAGTCAGGAGGTGAAAGGCCCAGGCAGTGTTGGCTGTGGGCACTGTCCCTACAAATGCCCCAGGTTGAGATGAGGGGACAGCAGGAAGGAAGGCACAAGAGGGGAAGCACAAGGCAGGGTCACTCGCTTGCAAGAAGGAAGCCTCAGGAAAACAGCCACTCCCTGCTTTGTTCTGGGGTCCCAGTCACATCTTAATCCATGTTTCCAAGAAGGCCTTTCAAAGCACAAGACTGAGGCCCCGTCACCAAAAACACACAGAAACAACAAATAGACAAATGTTCAGTTTCAGTCTGGAAAATCAGAAACTGGGAATTCCCTGTGAGTTTAGAAGATGCAAGATGTTGTCGTCTCATCCCCAAAGTGGCAGCTGCTTAAAGCCAGGAAGCCATTCATGGGCTGGGAAGCTTGGAATGGAGGTTGGAACTGTCAAGGAGGATGGGCTATCTGAGAGGCTGGAAACTCACTTTCTTTCCACATAGTCGCAACCTAGTGGCTAGCCAGAAGGGAAGGGCAGTCCTTGCTACAGGAGAAATTGCCTTGAGAGCAAGAACTGGCAAACTTTTCCTGCAAAGGGCCAGAGAGTCAATAATTTAGGTTTTACTGACCATACAGTTTTGGTAGTAACCACACACTCCTGCCTGTGTAGCTCAGAAGTAGCCACAGACAAATGTAAACAAATGAGTGTGCTATGTGCCAGGAAGACTTTAATTATGGACACTAGAATTAGAATTTCAAATAACTTTCGTGTGTTGCAAACTGTTATCCTTTTAATTTTTTTCAACCTTCTAAACATGACAAAACCATTCTTAGCTCCCAGGCTGTACAAATACAGCAACCAGGCAGGACTGGTCCATGGACTGTAGTTGGTCAATGTCTGATTTAGAGCCATGAGTCATCTCTATAACTTTTCATGCACAATGTCTAGCATTCAACACAAGATTACCAGGCATACCAGGGGACAGAACCAAGTGAACAAAAACCAAAGAGAAAAAATAAAAGACAAAAGACATAGTCTCATAGAATAAGTAAGTATTGGAGTTATCAGACACCAACCTTAAAACAGCAATTAGGCCAGGTGCAGTGGCCCATGCCTGTAATCCCAGCACTTTGGAGGGCAGAGGTGGGCAGATCACCTGAGGTCGGGAGTTTGAGACCAGCCTGACCAACATGGAGAAACCCTGTCTCTACTTAAACTACAAAATTAGCTGGGCATGGTGGTGCATGCCTGTAATCCCAGCTACTTTGGAGGCTGAGGCAGGAGAATCGCTTGAACCTAGCAAGTGGAGGTTGCGGTGAGCCGAGATCATGCCATTGCACTCCAGCCTGGGCAAAAGAACAGAACTCCATCTCAAAACAAAAACAAAAACAAAAACAAAAACCAAACAGCGATTAGTATATTAAAGAAAATAGATTACAAGATGGAGAATTTCAAGAGAGAACTGGGACACATATAAATACTACTACCTTATATATAAATAATATATATGAATAATTTACATACCTATATATGAATAATTCATAAGAATATTTTTTAAGAAAATGGAGTAAATTCCTGCTAATTCGTGTGCAATCAGCCTTGGGACATTTTCACTTCCTTTTTGGGTGTGAGTTTTCCCATCTGTGTAACAGGAAATTGGGCCTAGATCAGTAAGCCTCAAGGTGTTCTCTTGGGCCTTAATGTAGCTTCCAGGGGCTGGAGAAGAATCAGAGGAAGCTCCAGGGCACCCTCTCTCTCTATATACACTGCTCTCTCCCCTCAACCTATTTTCCATGTTGGAGATGAAAGATTTAGCTGAAAGAACTGTGGAAATCTCGGGACTGATTAGTGCACAGGGCTCTTCCAGCAGCAATGATATAAAACGCTGTAAAAGAAGAAGATTCGTGGTAGGCTCTCCGGCTGGCATCTTTAGAAGCAGGGATGGTACAGATGGAGAGAAGATCATAGAAGGGGACCCAATGGACAGTCCACAACAAAGGCATGTGGCCAAGGAGCACCCCAGGAAAGGCTGGCAGGAAGTCTGAAGAGAACATGAGGAGGTGTGAGCAAAACAGGTTGTGTCTTCGGGGGCACTGCAAGGCCTCCTTTTCCCTAGAGGACCCAGTCTTTGTCTCATGCCTTGAATGCTTCCGCTTGGATCCTGGTTCTATAGTTGTCTTTCAAGAAGCAAACTCTCCTTAGAAGAATAAATTATTCAAATGATAGTGCAACTGGAGCATGGGGGTGGGCTTGAGAGTCCATGATTGTTTCTTTGTGGCAGAAGAGATGCAGGAGAGCAAGACAGTCCCGGTCCCTGAAGCAAACAGTGGCATCAAAGTGAGGGAAGGAAGGAGGCCAACCCTCATCAGAGCTGCATGCTGGAAGCTGTGCTGGGCTCCCTCCTGCTGATTTAATTTAAACTCCATAATATGACACTACTACTTGTTCGGAGCCCGCTATGAGCCAGGTGGACCACTCGGTCCCCATAGCTCATAAGATGGGGAATGGGGCTCACAGAGAAGGTATGGGCATTCTTCCTGGGCAATCCCATCAGCCCTGGGCACTGCCATTATCATCTCTAGAGCAATTACTGGTCATGACGTCCTCTCTTGCCCCGATCCCTCACCTTTTGCATTCTCTTGTCTACTGGACATCTTTCCTGGGGAAATTCCCAGCTCCTCAACCACACAAACAACTGTTTATTTCCTTGTTCCTTCATCTCAGTGAAGCAAAGCCACCAGTGTCTTCTCATCCCCCTTTCCCTCCTCCTCTTCCTCTTCCATCTCTTCCACCTCCTCCTCCTTTTCTCCCTCCTCCCTCCTCCTCCTCCCCTCCCTCTGTTCCTCCTTTAATGACATGCTGTGACCTTACTGCTTCCCTTTCTCATGTGTCTGAGATGGCACTTCCTCCACCCACCTGAGTCCTATACTTTGCAGTCACTTGCCCAGCTCACTCACTCCTGTGGGCACCACTGTTACCATCTAGCCAGATGCCAGGTACCTGGCATAAGGAGGTCTGGTTGCATTAGGCTGTGGGGTGTGGGCAGGGACTCAGTGCCCCCTGTGTGACTCCTCAGCTGCTGCGTCCAGAGTCACCTGTGAACTCAGCTTCTGCTCCGGCCCTGCCTTGGCTGCTTCTGCGCCCGCGACTCAATCTTACTGTACACAAAGTAGAAACGCACCTTGCAGAGCCTGCGAGTGCTTCCTCCCTTGGCTTGTGTTTCAACTGCACTCTACTCCTGGACAAAATGCCATAATCGGTGTGGCCACCAGGCCTCTCCGCTCTTTGGATGCGCTGGCTGGGTTCTGGGTAAAGTTGTGAACAAGATGACTCCCAGACAGAACGTGCGCAGCCAGGAGGACGAGCTGCCAGACCGTGGGCTCCAGGCAGAGGCAGGTGTCTCTCTTGTTCATGACTGCGTCTCCAGAGCAGCAGCCACATCATAAATACTTGGCAAATGAATGACTGATTGAATGAGTGAGTGAAGACGGCATCTGACTCGGTTCCAGGTGCCTCCCTTTCTTTTCAGCCGTCTCCTTGCTGGGGCACACCTGGCTGTGGGCCGGGACCTCTCTGCTAGCTCCTATGCCCTGCTGAGTCAGGAAGCATCAGCTAATAGGTTCATTGCATCAGCTATGTTCTGGAACTGAGTGGAACTGGAATGTTTGTCAGTGGCCACCTCCACCAGGGAAGAGGCTGTGCTGGATGAAGGTGTCCAGCAACCAAGGCTGGATCCTTCCCAGGTCACCAAAGGCTCTGCCGGGTCCAGGCATGGTGCCATCATCTCCAGACAAAACAAAGGGGGAGAAATGGGTGGTCTGGAGGAGAAGCACCTGTCCAGGTAGGTTCCCAAGGCAGCCATGGGAGTGAGAAGCACTGGGGATTGTGCAGGAGGCTGCCTTGGGGTCACCCAGGTGGATCCCATCATGGCCTGGTCACTATCGGGTGGTGACCTGCTAAAAGGGATCATCTGACCACTCAGTCTTGGATTCTACACTGGGGATTGGGAGAGGCTGACCTTTCCACTGGCCCTCCCAGCCCAGGTCAGGGGATTGGAGGTCTTTTCCCTGCTTCCTGGCACTTCCATCTAGTACGCCACCGGCTCCCTGGGACAACAAACAGTGTTGCTGGAGATGAGAATAACCACCTCACTCCTCCTTCTCTGAAGGTCAGATCCCTTCTTCTCTGGTCCAATCAGACCAACTTGGACCCCTGGTCTTCTTCCAAGGTGACAGCAGCATCCTCTAACAGTGATGGAGGAGGAGGGTGTGTCACTGGAGATTTCTGAGGCTCACTGTGCCCATCCAGCACACCTCACCTCCAGCCCTGCTCCTAGAGAACCCACTAATCCCAGCCTGTCAGAGGGGACTGCTCTGTCGGCAACCGTGTCCATCCCAGCACACCTCACCTCCGGCTCTGCCCCTAGGGAACCCTCTCATCCCAGCCTGGCAGAGGGCACAGCTCTGTCTGCAAAGGCTGTGGCTGCTACATGCACTTTTCACTTCAGGCTCACAAGCCATTTTCAAAACAGTTATGAGGATGACAAGGTGGTCCAGCAGGGCTCTGTGTCACCTCTCGACTCATTCTATTTTTAGCACACAGGTCTCCAGGGCAGTGAACAGCCAGGCTCTTCCAGCATTGGCAGCGAGAAGTGTGTTCACACCTCCATTACCCGCTTAGGTGCATGTGTGTGTGTACACACACTGTCCTGCACATGCACACACAAATGCATAAACACACACAAATGCATACACACACACACACACAAACATGGGCATGCACACAGAGACACACATACACACAAACACATGGCCGGGGACAAATGCACATGCCCACACACACACATGCACACACAAACACATATGCACTAGCATATACTGACCCAAATACAACCACACACACTGGCATATATAGATGCAAACACACACACAAATACATGCACACACAGACACACAAACACATGGATATGAACACACACACATATGCTTACTAACACACAAACATACACACATGAACGGACACATGTGTACACAAAAACGCTAGCATACATGAGCACAAAACCCAACACACACACATTTGCAAACAGGGACACAAAAGCACAAATGCACGGGCACGAACGAACACACAGGCACGCATGCATGCACACACACACAAGAACTGCATGCATGCATGAACGAACACACAGGCATGCACAGGTGCACACACACAAGAACTGCATGCGTGCAAACACAGGCACACTCTTAAAGGCACAAGCACTGCCACACACACACCCACATACCCTTCATGGAACACCTGCCTGGATGCAAATCCTCTGGCACACAGAGCCACTGCCTCTAAGGAGCTGGCATCACTGTGTCCCTCCGTGCATAGCTCCCGGTGATGACAGAGATGCACCAAATACACTGGTTTGTTTTTTCCTGGTCCTCCCCACTCTCGCCTCCCCCCGGCCTCCACAGCGTGCCTCCCCACGTCCGTGGAGGGCTGGGTTGCCCACCCTCCGGAAGCCGGCAGTGGAGAAGACAGAGGCATATAAGTGCATGACAGGAGCTGCACTCATGCAGGGATCCCACACATCTGGGACCATAGCGTCTCGTGTCTCGCTTTTTACAGAAACCCCATGGGAGTCAGTGGAAGGAACGCTGTCTTCATTTTGCTGGTGTAAAGGCTGAGGCTCCAGGGACAAGCTGGCTTCTGCAAGGGGAGGTATTTGGCTTCGAGCAGAGCAAGACTTGGAGGCAGTGCCTGACTCCGTGTCTGTGGAAGGTGTGTCCACCTGACATGGTTTTGTCCTGAGAGCATCTGCAGGTCCCAAGGGACTTGAGTGGGTCACACCCTGCCTACTGTGTGAGCTCACGGAAGGCCCTTCACAACCCAGCAGAGAATATGACGTTGATGAGACTGGAAGGAGCTGGGCACTGTGAGCTGGACTGCAGGGCTCTGGCAGGCTGGGGGACAGTGTTGCTGGTTGAACTGTGTCCACCAGAAATGAGAGGCTGGAGTCCTGGCTCAGTCCACTCCTGCGGTTCTCACACCTTACCTTGGGTGACTTATAAACACAGACTTTTTTCTCACAGTTCTAGAGACTGGAAGGTCTGAGATGAAGGTGCCGGCAGGTTCGGGATCTGGCGAGGGCTGCTCTCCGCTTCTAAGATGGCGTCTTTTGCTGCATCCTCATGTGGCGGAAGGGCAAAAAGACTCCAGGGTGCCCTGTCATCCTCTTTGGTAAGAGCCCTGGTTCCATTTTTTTTTTTTTTTGAGACAGAGTCTCACTCTGTCACCCAGGCTGGGGTGCAGTGGCATGATCTCGGCTCACTGCAACCTCCGCCTCCCCAGTTCAAGCAATTCTCCTGCCTCAGCCTCCTGAGTCGCTGGGATTACAGGCACCCGCCACCACACCCGGCTAATTTTTGCATTTTTAGTAGAGACGGGGTTTCACCATATTGGCCAGGCTGGTCTCGAACTCCTGATCTCAGGTGATCTGGCCGCCTCAGCCTCCCAAAGTGCTGGGATTACAGAAAAGCATGAGCCACCATGCCCAGCTAATTTTTGTATTTTTAGTAGAGATGGGGTTTCACCATGTTGGCCAGGCTGCTCTCGTACTCCCGACCTCAGGTTATCTGCCCGCCTCAGCCTCCCAAAGTGCTGGGATTACAGGCATGAGCCACCACACCCGGCCAGAACACTGTTCCATTCTTGAGGACCACAACGCTGCGACTACCAGTCATTCCTATGCAGTGCCTGCCCCTTGCAGGTGCTGGCCAGAGATACACACAACAACTCAGCTCATGATGGCATCATGAGTAATAAGAGATCATGCATGTAACACACCCAGCACAGCACGGTGATCATGCACGTGAGGCACCCCACACAGCAGAAGCACTGAGATGGGACAGAGGCCACGGGAGGGTCTTCTAGGGTTAGAGTCAATGGGAGGGAGTGGCTGATGGATGGGGAGGGGAGGATGCAGGGGTGAAGATGAGGCCAGAGGCAGTGGCTGTGAAGGCCAGGTGAGGGGATGGCCAGGTTGGTACTGTGTAGGGCTGCACCCGGCAGCAAAATCTGGGTGCTGGGACACAGTGGGTGGGGTTTGGGTTGGAGAGTAAGGAAAGGAGTATTTTTTTGTTTTTTTTTTTTTTGAGACAGAGTCTGGCTCTGTCACCCAGGCTGGAGTGCAGTGGCATGATCTTGGCTCACTGAAACCTTGGCCTCCCGGGCTCAAGAGATTCTCGTGTCTCAGCCTCCCAAGTAGCTGGGATTACAGGTGTGCGCCACCACGCCCGGTGAATTTTTGTATTTTTAGTAGAGACAAGGTTTCGCCATGTTGACCAGGCTGGTCTCAAACTCTTGACCTCAGGTGATCTGCCTGCCCCAGCCTCCCAAAGTGCTGGGATTACAGGTGTGAGCCATCATGCCCAGCCCAGGAAGGAAGCTTCCATCTGAGGTCGGCGATAGTGGACTTAGACTCAGCCTGACTGTGAGCTATCTACTCCTTCCACGCATATGTGTGGATGGCAGGCAGCTGCTCTCACTCAAGGTGGAGGTTTTGCACGTCAGGTAGAATGGGGCCCAAGAGGGACAAGCGGGAGGATGGTTCAGTGCCTAGGAGGGGAGGGGGTGTCACACCCAGACCTCACATGGGCTGGAGGACGGGGGTTTTGAAAGAAGCCAAAAGGCCTGAAAGCCCAAGGAAGAGGAGGAGGCCCTGGCCAACCCTGTCTGCAAGATAGCAGTTAAGAGACAGAAGCTACATGAGGGCTCCCAGGAGAGGCAACGGAGGCCGGGCAAGGTGGAGAGGGGGACGGCATTTGGAGGAGTAGAGGCCAGCTCGGGAGCAGCTATGGGTGTGTCAGGGTATGGGCAAGTGGAGAGGGCCAGACTACAGGCCAAAGCAGGACATGCACAGAGCCATCCTGGAGGAAGTGAGGCTGACGACGGCACAGCAAATGCCTGCAAGGACAGACAGACCCCTCAGACCCCTCTGTGGGACATCTTCCTCTCCTTTTCTCCCCTTGATGCCACATCTGTCTCCTTTGGCTCTGGCTAACGTCTGGTTTTGTGTCAACACGGAGGCTGGGACAGTGGCGTTCTCCCCCAGGTGACCTCACATGAACACAGTCTTGTCCTGCCTGGACTACAGAGTGAATGAATCTCTTCTCTGCAGACTAATCAGGTGCTTTCACCTTGGTGTTCCTGTCAAGACCCACAGTCCCTGCAGCATGGGGTCACAAGGCTGGTGGTGAACACCTAGGAAATGTCGTACCACCAGCTGCCTTGTCAACGAAAGTCCCAATGGTGGGGAAGCAATTTCCCAGGCTGGGGAGCACACAGGCCAATCTATGACACCCAAATGCGCGGGCAAACCACGAAGCCTGGGGTTCACTCTGTGCCCCTCTGTCACCCCAGAGGCTGCCTGCTGAGCTGCAAGGAATAGAATTCAATAGCAGTCGTTTGTACTAAGTAGGACAATTTTTCATTGTAAGCCCTAAATCGTATTTTCAATCATGGTACAAAATTAGCCTTAGAAGGCACCTGGAGTGGTCGATTGTTGGAAGGTTGTGGTCCCCGGACAGATGCTTATAAGGGGTTACCGTGTGTTGCAGGCCTTGCTCTATGCCAGGTGCTCTGTTGGACCCGTCCCACGCGTTATTGCTCATGTTTACAGTAACCATCTCACAAGGTGGGCGATGTGGGTTGAACGGTGCTCCCTCCCCCAAAAGATATGGCCACATCCTGGCTCGGATACGGGTGCATGGGACTTTATTTGGAGATAGGGTTGTGCAGATGTGATTAGCTAAGGATCTCAATCGCCCTGGACTCAGGGTAGACCCTAAATCCAGTGACAGATGTCCTTATAAGGAAAGGAGATGGAGATTTGAGACATAGAGATACAGAGGAGGCAGCAACGTGATGATGGAGGCAGAGATTGGGGTGATGCAGCCACAGTCCAGGGAATGCCTGGAGTCCCCAGAAGCTGGAAGCAGCAAGGAAGGCTCCTCCCTGGGAGTCTCCAGAGGGAGCATGGTCCTAGGACACCTTCCTTTAGACTTCTGGCCCCCAGAATTATGGAAGAATAAACTGCTGTTGTTTTAAACCACCCATTTGCGAAACTTGGTTGCAGCAGCCACGGGAAACCAATACAATCGGCTTCACTGTTTTCATTTTGCCAAGAGGAAAGGGAGGCTGGGAGAGGCTGAGACACCAGTCCAGTTTACCTGAAGTCTGGTCAGTGGCAGAGCCTGATTCCAGAACCCACGCTACCGCCACATGTCCCCAAGTCCTAGCCAAGCACTGAAAGCCGTCAACTCACCCCAACAACAGAGGGACGTCAGGACGCTGGCCTTGGAGAGGAAGCGCTGCCCAGGACCCAGCAGCCTCCTTTGCTCAGACTCCACCCACCGTCCCCACGTGACCTGCTGACTCTGACTCAAAGCCAAATGCACAAGGTATGTTTCACACCTCTTGGAGGAGGCCTTTCATCTCCTATCCTCTGTGCTCTGGGAGCCCCAAGATGTGCATAATTCATTCCTAAGCACCAGCCAGTGTGAGAAGGGCACTGTGAACCGCAGAGCAGGGTAAGGCAGTCTGGATGGAAGGAGGAGAGGACATGGAGGCTGCCTCAAAACCCCAGGCCCCCTCCTTATGTGGGGCGGAGCTTGATCCTTTCCTCTCCAGAGCCTGGCAGAGCCCTGCCTGCCGTCCAGGATGGAGGACAGGGCACCATTCCCCACAAAGGTGTGGCCAGAAGCCAGGGCTGGTAACGGGGGAAAAAGGCAGAGCCCTGGAGACCCGTCCCCTCCCTCAGAGGATGGAACCCAGCGCACCTCGACACACACGCCCACAACAGCCTTCTCCGCGCTGGCAGAGGTGGGAGGGCCCGAAAACAACTCATTTAGGAAATTGTCGCCCTAGACTCTCCAGCAAACTGGGCCTTTGAGGGTGTCTCTGACGTCCATTTGTTATCATTGCACATTGTTATTTAGTATGATTGCATGTGATTATTTTGATTATTTCAATTCTAGCTGCGGAGGGGAAGAGCAGCTGGAGGTTCGGCTAGGATGGGCTCACTCAATCTTTCCAAGGACGCTCTGTTTGAGGGCTTCCTTCCTCGGTGTGGTGGCCTAACCACTGGCCCCAGGACAGGGAGGTACAGGAGGGGTCTGGACCCTGTGGCCCCTCAGGAGTCTCCCAGCCCCAAATCCGGGCCCTATTAGGTCTGCCTCTCTC
Source organism: Theropithecus gelada (assembly GCF_003255815.1). NCBI lineage: Eukaryota > Metazoa > Chordata > Mammalia > Primates > Cercopithecidae > Theropithecus > Theropithecus gelada. The sequence goes on along the minus strand of NC_037668.1, from coordinate 33,446,055 downwards.
CTGAAGCCCCGAGACCCAAGTGGGTATGTGTCCTCTGCTTGTCTGTCACACTTAACAGTGACACCAGCAGGGGTAAATCATGTCTGGCCTGGTATTTGTCTTTGTGTGTGCATGGTATGTGTGCCCGCACCTGTGTGCATGCAAGTGTGGGCCTGTGTTTTGTGTCTGCATGTGGGCATGTGTGCCAGGGTATATATGACTGTGTGTTATGTGCACATGGCCAGACGTGAGGGTGGGCGTGCTTAGGCATGCACGTGTGTGTATGTGCGTGTGTGTGTGCATATGCATGTGGGCATGTGTGCATGTGCATGGGTGCCCCTTCATGTTGTGTGCACACAGCTGGGAGTGACGGTGTGCATGCATGGGTGCACCGCTGTGTGTGTGCGTGAGCAGGTCTGCATCTGGATCCTGCCCTGTCTTTCTGGCTGGGCCCAGCCAGGCCCACATCCTCCCCCGAGGCCTCTCCCCACGGCACTCAGCAACACGCGCTCTAATACAGTTTAATAATTGCTCTGCTGATTGATTCATTGACCTTGGACAAATCACTTACGTTCTCAGCCCACTCATCTACCAGAGGAAAAAATACGTGAGAGTCCTTTAAAAATCACAGATCACAGAGCATTATACAAACGGAGGGTTCTGTGTGAGGCTTACGAACAGCAGGAACGGCCACACGTCAGACAAGACGCGCCTGCCATCAACACTCGGTGGCCAAGGCTCCTTCTGGGTCAACCCGCACACGCGTGGCTGCACCAGCTCAGGCCTGGCTTTGCTGCCCTTGACAAAATGACTCAGGCCCTCAAAGGCCCATTTGATCTACACACTTGGATGTCCCTGGAGGTCACGTCCCCGTCTCTTCCTATGACCCCTTTAACTATCCCCTCCAGCCCTGTTCATAGAGATCCCAGCTCTCTCCCAGATAAAAAAAAACCCCGCATCACTTCACCTCCCCATCCCAACCTGACGTCCGAGCCTGGAGAGCTCTCACCGTGATGATCCCGGGCGCCGTGGCCCCACCTTCTCCCATAATTATATCATCAAGACTGAATCAGCACACAAGCATCATTGAAGTCAGGAGGCCAATTATTCCCCAATCGATTCTGACCAGGTAAGTCAGGGATTGTTCTCGGCGAGACCTCCCATAGATGAGGTTGATCCAGTTTGACCTTCATTTTGCAAATCTGTCCCAGATGCACAGAGCACTTAAGGGTTCAGGTCAGAATGTAAAAGATAAATGCGTTGAAGGGTGCAGAGGGAAGAAATTAGAAAATCATTCTGGCCAACTGATTGCAAGCTCCTGGCAATGTCTCAGCATTTGTTTGCTGGCCCGCCATCAGACGGACGGATGGATGGATGAATGGATGGATGGATGGATGGATGGATGAATGAACGTGGATACACACGCATTAACACATGTCTGGATGAATGAGTATGCAGGGAGCAGGCGTGGGTGGCAGCTGCACTTCCTCTAAAGTGTGAGTTCTGTGTTTCTCCGTCCATCCTCAGCCCCTTCCCTTTTAGCTTTCCATAACCAGGTGCACTGTCTCGAGCCCCTTTTCTGCCCTCCTTCCCTGGCCCTGCCCTCCCGAACACACGCTGATCTCCAGCTAAGATGTGTACTCTTGTGCTCAGGTCTTTGCTTTTGTGACCTCTGTCTCTTGTTCTGTTTCCTCCTTGGGACCTGATGAAATTCCTATAACGTTGACAAGAAACAGCCAAAATGATTCTGCAGGGCCCCAGCAGACAACACATGTCCATTTCAACAAGAACCTTTCAGGGTAGCAGTTGGGAGGTGGATGTCACTGCAGCCACCAAGGGGCAATCTGCGGGTGCAGGACAAGTTCCAGGATCCCCAAGTCATTCCCCAGGGAGCTGTGGAATCTGTACAGGATCTGATGGGGACAGGGGACCTGAGGGGTATTTTCCAGAACATGCTAGCACACTTGCGTCTCTTGTCAGGCAACTTGACGTTAAAATCTGACCCAGTGGGTTGGTCAGTCGTCAACATCACCATCATGCCCACATTTTCCCCACCAGGAGGGGTCACCCAAAGAAAACAGCACGAAGACCATTCATGGTGCAGCAACCTCTGAATCAGTATCAGGGCTTCTGGGGAAAAGTAAAAGTACGACCCCTAAACTATTTTCTAAATGGGCTGGGGTGGGGAAAGGGTTGTGCTTCATGAAGCCAACGCACATTTTTCTTCCTGTATAGGTGTCTGACATTGCAGAGAGCGACTTAAGAGAGGAATTGAAAAGGCCGTCAGCTTTTATATTGCATCATTTGATTTACTTTACACTGTAGTTTAAAAAAATTCTAACTTACAGGAAAAACAGGACAAAGACACCCTCGGACCTTCCCCAGAGCCCCCCGACCCTGACACCCCAGGGGCCCCAAGCATGAAAGAGATCCAGTTGAGGCTCCCAACTCGTCTTTCAATTGCGATCCATTTCCCAGCCCTTCCTAGACTTTCACGACCTTGGCATTTTTGAAGATTACAGGCCAGTCATTTTGTAGAATGTCCCTCAATTTTGATTTGTCTGACATTTCCTCATGAACAGATCAGGTGATGAATTTGGGGAAAGAAAATCACGAAGCTGTACCGCGTTCTCAGTGACTCCGGTCAGGCAGCGCAGGGGCCAGTCTGTCCTTTTACTGGAGAGTGGGGTGACTCGGCTCACTAGGGGCAGAGGTGCCCGCAAAGGATCTTCAGGGTAAAGTCACTCCCTGGCTTTGCGTAGCCAGCATTTCGTGGGAGATAATTGGAGATGAATGTCCCATTCGCCATCCAACGTTCACCCACTCTTTAAAACCCACTGATGTCTCCTGCCTGAATTAATCATCGCTATGATGGTTTCGATGGTTCTCATTCCGTCATTCCTTCCACGTGCATCACCTGGCATTCTACCGTAAAGAATTTTCCTTTTCTGTGTCGTATTCACTCATGGATTCCACTTTATTCTGTGAGTCAGACCACCATCTTTGTATTTTCTACCAGAAATTGGCTCTGATTCGGCCAGTGGGAGCCTCTTTGGGCTGGCCTCTGGGTCTTTTAGACAGGTGCCCATCATTCTGTGAATATTTCCCTACTTTCTGGAACGAGATATTCCAGACTTAACTTGTGCGCTCCCTGCCCCAGTCCTGGAATCAGCCATTGACCCAATAAGCCCTGGTTCCAGGAAATTCTGCAGACTGAGTCCTGGGTGCTGGGTATGACCATATCTGCTGGAGCATCACTGCCTAATGCCTCTTAATCGGAGAGCCAGGAAATGTATGTATGAACACTCACATTTGAAATCCTGAGTTTATACTGACACACCTCTGTGTTGGAATGAAAAATGTGTCCCCAGGTTCATGTCTACCCAGAACCTCAGAATGTGACGTTTTTTGGAATAGGGACTACAAGAATGAATGAAGATGAGGTCCCACATGACTGGTATACTTGTAAGACAGAGAGGACCCACAGACATGCGCAGGGCCATAGGGAAAGAGAGGCAGAGATTGGAGCGGTGTGGCCACAAGTCAAGGGACACCACCAGCTTCCAGAAGCTAGAAGAGGCCGGGAAGGGTCCTCCCCTGGAGCCTCCAGAGGGAGCAAGACCCTACACACACTCTGACTTGGGCTTCCTGCTCCAGACCCGTGAGAGGCTGCCATTTTCTACTGGGTTAGGTCACCCGGTCTGTGGTCCTTCCTTACGGCAGCGCCAGAACACTCAGACGACCTCCAAATCTAGCCAAGACCATGGGCTCATTCTCATCCCTTCTCCCAGGGAGAAACCTGGCTCCCGTTTTGTGTTTGTTCATCCACCTGACCCCAGCGTGAGGCAGACCTCCCAGCCCTGCCAGCTACTCCCTGTTCTCACGTCCTCCTTGAGTGCCCGTGGCCCCCACGCTTTCAATGAGACTTCGCAGTTGCACAGTCGGACAGTAACTCTGCTGTGGAACCTCCAGGAAGCGTTCTTGGCCCCAAGTCTTCCTGAGGATGAAGGTGGGTGCCGAACGCAAGACACCCGGACCCCACCCTGCAGGAAGCTCTCTCTGGCAGATCCTTTTTTTTTTTTTAATTTTTAAATTGTGATAAAATGCACATAAGATAAAATTGACCATCTTAGCCAGTTTTTTTTTTTTTTTGGAGATGGAGCTCGCTCTGTCACCCAGGCTGGAGTGCAGTGGCGGGATCTCGGCTCACTGCAAGCTCTACCTCCCAGGTTCACGCCATTCTCCTGCCTCAGCCTCCCGAGTAGCTGGGAATGCAGGCACCCGCCACCTTGCCTGGCTAATTTTTTGTATTTTTTAGTAGAGACAGGGTTTCACCATGTTAGCCAGGATGGTCTCGATCTTCTGACCTTGTGATCCACCCGCCTTGGCCTTCCAAAGTGCTGGGATTACAGGCGTGAGCCACCGCACCAGGCCGGCCACTTTTTAAGTGTACAGTTCAGCAGCATTAAAGCACATTTACATTGTTGGGAAATCACCACCACCCTCCAACTACAAAACTTTTTCATTTTCCCAAAACTGAAACTCTGTCCCCATCACTCACTCACTCCCTATTCCCCTCCCCGACTCTGTCCCCATCAACACTCACTCCCCATTCCCTTCCCTCACTCTCTCCCCATTGACACTCACTCCCCATCCCCCTCCCCTACTCTGTCCCCATCACTCACTCCCCATCCCCCTCCCCCACTCGCTCCCTATTGACTCTCACTCCTCACCCCCTCCCCTACTCTGTGCCCATCACTCACTCACTCCCCATTCCTCTCCCCCAGGCCCTGGCACCTGCCATTTGACTTTCTATCTCTATGCATTTGGTGACTCTAGGGACCTTATATGAGTAGAATCTCACAGGGTTTGTCCTTTTGTGGCCGGTTTATTTCGCTTAGCAGAATGTCCTCAAGGTTCAGCCACACTGTATCATATGCTGGAATTTCCTTTGGTTTTAAGGCCGAAGGATATTTCACTGTGTGGATGGACCACATTTTGTTTATCTGCTCATCCACAGATGGACCCCTGGGAGGCGTGACTTTGAATATGGTGAATAACGCTGCCATGAACACGGGTATGCACACATCTCTCTGAGACTCCGCTTTAAATTCTTTTAGATATGCCCCCTGTCAGGTCCTTGCCCCTTCCAAGATGAGAGCTGGACGGGGAGTAGCCACCATGGTGGGGAGCCATCCCAGAAGCCCTCTCAGGAGATGATGGGTGAGGCCTGGGGTGGGCTCTGCCCCTTATCAGACACTCTGATGCCAGAGGCACAAGAAGGAACCTCAGACTTCAGGAGGGACGCAGAAGAACAAAACACAATTCAACGTCGAGGTGAGGGCTGCCACAACCATGCTGTGCTGTGAAGAACAGAAATCACAAGTACAAAAGAAAACAGAAGAAAAAAAAAAAAAAAACAACCAAAAACAGAACCTGCTGCCTCCTCCCCCTCTTCAGATGGTTTTTTTCTCCTTTTAAAAATACGCTCCAAGGGTCATTTCTGTGCAGCGAGAGAACACGAAAAATACCAACAGCTCGTGTGAAATACCAGCCAAGATGACTAAGTAAGAAAAGATGAAATGCAAATTGATCTCTGCCTCTTGGGAACTGATTTAAGAATCTGTTCAAAATTAAATTAACTTTTTGACTTATTTCCCCAGAAAGCTCAGAAGGTGGCAAGGAGACCTGGAGTCAACACGAGGGCAGGGGGCGGACTGCATTCCAAATGCATTGCCAACAATGGGCTTCCCGGGCCTGTTGCGTGGCTGTTGCTGCCGACAGACGGGAGATGTCTGTGCTTGGATGAACCCACTTTCCGAGGCTGGCAGACCCCAAAGCCTGCGGATACTTGCATTGGGCAAAGTGGGAATTATTACACGTTTGCAGCATTGCAAGCAAAGTGGGATGCAGTGTGTGAGATCGTCCCTTCCCTGCCGGCAGTTTACAGTGGGGTTGCGGAAGGACACCCCTGGGACGGGAAGGCTCTCCCGCATGTGTTTGAGTGGGACCTCCACCAGTTTTCTGTGTCATTTAGCTGCAGGTACCAGGAGTCACCAAGAATTCCGGTGCCCGTGGAAAATGCAATCTCCCGGGAGAGAGGAGAGGCAGTGGCCCTGCCTCCCCGACATCTCAACTCCCAACATGAACATGGTGTCCAAACTCCCAGATGTGCCCCCATGCCTTTCCCACCTCCTTCTCCACCCAAGTGGTCACCTTGCCCTGCTGCCAGGGTCCTAGGTCTTCCAGCGGTTCTCTCTTCTCTTCTTCTCCTGCTCCTACGGGGCCTCCCTTCATGGAAGAGCCAAGTCAAGTGATGGCCTCCACCCACATTTTGTCCATGCATGTCCTAGGCACTTTCACTTCCCCCTGGAGCGGGATCCCTAGCAGGGCTCCCTACTTGCCACAGCCTCTCCTAAATCCAACAGCACGGGGAACCCTCCCAGAACAGAGCTCAGATCTTGCTGCTTCCCGGCTCAAACCCTCCAGCAGCTTCTCTCAGTCTCTGCATAGCCCTGCAGTGCTGCCATGGCCTGGGGGGCCTGCTCTGGCCCCCATCCCCTCTCCTTTCTCTTCCCTTCTGCTCTGTGCTAATCCTGCCCACCACATCTGCCTGCCAGCAGCTCTCACCAACACCTGCACTCCTGCCCTAGGGCTGGCTTCCCTCTCACCTAGAGTGCTCTCTCTTAGCTCCAGACCAGCTACCCCCTAATCACCCTCCCCTTCTTCAGAGAGAGCACCCTCATGCACGCAAACTCCCCAGCCAATCCACACTCTTCTTGCAGAAACTCTTACGCTATCCTGTGTACTGACCCAGTTTGCTCTACATGGTTGACAATTATGCATTTATTTGAGTGAAATTCCAGACAATCACCCTTGCGGGCCTGCTAGCCCCAGGAGAGCAGGGTCCCCATTGTGTTGACCATGCCTGATCATGCATGCCATGGCCTGCCATGTGGCTGGGGGCTGCATGCTTGAAGGACGCCTGGGCTTTGGGTCCCATTACTCTTCTGATATATTAGCAAGAGAAGAAGTCGAACATTTGGAATGAGTACAATTTGTACTCAGTACCAGGTAAAATCAAGCCTGGGAAGCTGTCTCCCCCAGGCAGGTGCTCTGCACACCTTTGGAGTTTAACCCGCTCTTGTGAAACTGAGTTCTGGGCTTCTTCAAAATCCACATGGAACCATGGGTGCAAAAGGCAGCTGGTTTTGGTTTTGGTTTTGGTTTTTTTGAAACAGGGTCTCGCTCTGTCCCCCAGGCTGGAGTGCAGTAGTGCAATCATGGTTCACTGCAGCCTCAATCTTCTGGGCTCAAGCGATCCATCTGCCTCAGCCTCCCCAGTAACTGGGACCACAGGCGCATGCACCACTACATCCAGCTAATATTTTAAATAATTATTTTTGTAGAAAACGGAGTCTCACTCTGTTGCTTACGCTATTCTTGAATTCCTGGGCTAAAGTGATTCTCCCACCTAGGCCTCCTAAAGTGCTGGGTTTACAGCTGTGAACCACTGCACTTGACCCAAAATTTCTTTAAAACCCACAACAAGGGACTCAGGAGTCTGGGACCTGGGCACCCTGGCCCTGCCTATGCACAGGCCTAAGGAAAGGATGACCTCGCAGATCCTGGGGGGCTTCCGTCTCGGGGGGGGTCTTCCGTCTCTGCTTGCACTTGCCCTGCGTCCTGTTGCTGCACCATGAAATCCAACGTGAGCCCCAGAAAAAAGAAAAAAATTCCCACCCCACACGTCCCCATTCCTGCCGGGTAATCAGTGCTATGGCATTTCCCTGAGAGAGGTGAGGGGCCTAGGGGTGGGTGGTGACGGCAGCTTGTCCAGGGACTCGGCAGAGCCCAGGGGCAGGCTCAGACTCAGCCTTCGGGGCCTCGCTTTTCCCCGACCCTCTGCTCTGCTCCAAACTCCTCCCAGCCTGGCTTTGGTGAGAGCCTTCCCCTCCCAGGGGTGCCCATCCACAGCCCCACAGTGAACTGCAGTCAGGGAAAGGCCGTTCTCACACAGCATCCCACTTTGCTCGCGATGCTGCAAACAGGCATAATTCCCACTTTGCCCAATGCAAGTGTGCCAACTCTGGTACGTTCAGCGAGTTGCTCTAGTTCATTCAACCCTTTTGCTCTAGAGAACGGCTGGATTAAGCAGGGCCCTTGCTTGACCAGGACATGAAAATAAGCCCTCGCAGGGAAGAATTCTCAGGCCTCAATCCGCACCTGGTAGCCTGGAGACCCATATCTGAGTCCTAGGGCTGCAGGTCCATGTAGAAGCCCTCTTTCCAACCAGCCCATCCAAGCTGTGCACTCCAAGTTTACCAGTGGCCCCCGCACGGTCTCCCCAGATACCCTGGGATAACTAGGGGTTTGAGCTACAAGGCTTTTTCTTCATTCTTTAATTGTCATTTGCTTATTCAATAAATACCGATTGAACTCCCTACGTGTGCAAATTGTTCTGCCGTGTGCTATACAGAGGATAAAAAGAATCAAAGAGCACATCAAGGCTCTGGCCTGAAGGAGCTTGCAGGTTCATTGGGGAGTCAGGGCCTCACTTTTAATCCTATTTTGCAGTTATTTATACATATAAATACAACCAGGAAGGCAGCATGAACATCTGAGGAAGGAAGAGATTACTTCTGGAAGAGGATTAGAGGAAGATTGTGGGAGGGGAAGTACTTGTGGCTGGTGTTTTTGGAGCAGAGTGAGCTGGGAGGGGGTAAGATGTGACCAGCAGAGCCAAGACCGTGGGAAAGGAGGGCTGCCCACAGAGCAGCAGGCAAGAGGAGGCCAAGGCAGAAGGCGATCACAGCCTGGAAACCAGGTGAGAGAGCCTGAACTTTCTCGGGGTAGGCAGTGGGGAGCTATTGACAGGTCTTGAGCAGGCGAGGGGGAACATCAGAGTTGTGATTTAGAAGAATTGATGTAGCAACCGTGTGAAAACTATTCTTGTAAACTGTCTCAGGGACACCTTTGTAGCTCTTACCATGTGCCAGGGCACATTCCGAGCCCTTTACAAACATTAACTCTTCTTCTCCTGACAACCTTGGAAGGTTAGCGTTTTTCTTACCCCTGTTTTCCAAATGGCGAAAGTAAGGCGCAGGTAAGGCAGCCTGACACTGCAGCAAGTACGGAGCTGATCTGGGGCCTTAAGGAACCCGAGCGCCAACCCTCTTCCTCTAAGCTCTGCTCCCCTCAATCTGACTGGCAATGGCAAAGGCTGAAGATCACTGTGGGCACCCTCAGGAGGCAGGCCCCAGGGCTGAGCTGCGGTGACACAGGGAAGGGGAGCCAGCTCCGAGGCCAGAGGCAAAGGCAACAGGGGCTGTGCCCCATTCTCAGGAAGATGGGACCCCGGAGGAGGAGGCAGCTTCGGGAGGGGCTTACTGAGTCTCGGGTGCTGCATTGCGTGAGTCAAGCCGGGGCAGGGCTTCAGGGAGCAGAGGAATAGCGAGGAGCTCACACATCACACAGCAGGCAGAGGTGCCCACTGTGCGGCAGGCAGCGTGGGAGGAGAGACCCAAGCGTGCAGCCTCCCGAATGTGCCTGGTTATTCAGTGGGCTGTCTTATCTTTTTAAACCTTTCTGAGCTCTTAGGCCAGTGTTCCAGGCAGAATAAAGCTGCCTGCCCAGTGCAGTGGGTGCTGAGACTGCATACCAGGCTCCTTTCCTGCAAGATTGGATGGGCCACAGATTCAACCAGGAGAGTCCCAAACCTGGGGCCCAAGTTGGTCCCCTCTCCCAACAGGCGTTCTCACCCCCACTGACGCACATTGCACCCTCCCTCCCACACGCTCCAGGCTGGAATTCCAGGGATGACTTCTCTCCCCATCTCCCCTACATGAGTGTCACAGAAGAAAAGACCTGCCGTGACCAGCTTTTGAAGTGACTTGAGCCCAGAATGCTTTTCCTGTCTTCTTCTAGCAGCCAGGAGGCCTGGTTCCACCACGTTTTGCGTGCTGTGGCAGGCTTTTGTAAGGGTGTGCTCCTGATGCTGGTGCGGAGCTCACCTAGGTGTAGAAGAGAAGCCCCTGTACCTGCCCCGCCGTCACTCCCAAGGGTCGCCAAGTACACAGAGCTCCATACACGTAAGCAAAGCAGGACAGCTCCCAGGGAAGCTGAGGTGAAGACAGTTGCTGCAGGCTGAGCTCCATCACGCGGCTCAGCTTGCAGGCGATGGACGGAGGAGTCGAGAAACAACACTGCCATCTGTGCCGGTGGACAGAAAGCCAGATGGAGGCTGAGTGCTCGGGGAAGAGGAAACGCCACTGTCTCGGGCCTTGGAAGCAGAAGATGCTTCCCGGGCCTTAGAAGCCCTGTCTAGGGGAAGGTGAGAGCCTTGGCCCTGCCACCATCACCGACCCCTCTTAAGTGCTGCCCTTCTCCTTCCTTCCAAGACCACCCCAAAGACAGATCGTGCATCACATTCAGCATCGCCCACAGGTGCCACTCCAGCCCCATCCAGTGCAGTCCGAGCTCCTGCTGGGATGAGGACTGACATTCATTCATGGGCAGACCCGGACAGACTCCTTAATCCCTGTCTCCACTTCCTGCTTTGTAAAATACCATACACCCAAGGGATGGTGGAGAAGACTGAAGGAGATATAGTCAGATGAGTGCAGGGCGTCAAAACACCTTCCCTGGAGCCTAGGTTTGAATCCTGACTCCACCCCCGTTAGGCTGTGTAACCTCAGGCAAGTCACTTAACCTCTCAGGGCCTTTCCTTCTGCCTCTGCTGATTTAAGATCAGAGGAATGCCTTCTTCCCAGGACGTGGGTCCTGTGGGCCTTATGAGATTTAATTCGGGTTAGCTGTCAGAACCTGGCTCCCGATAGGGACACAGTGCTTGTTAATAGTGAGGCAGGAGGCGCAGCAGGGCGGGCCCTTCCCATTCCTGGGCTCAGCTGATGCACTCCCTTCATCTAAGAAGGAGCATCTGAGCGGGTGCCTCTCTTCCTCCACACAGAACAAGTGCCTGGGTTCAGGGCCCTTGCAGGTCTGTATTTGGATTTTAATTGTCATGATTGAAGGGGCCTTTTGCAAATCGCTCTCACTTTTCCTGGGCTGAGCCAAGTCAATACTCGGTACGTGATCGCTTACAAAAGCCGCTAATTGGAGCTCCGGCAAGGGCCCTGCTCGCGACGCACACACCTCGCGTGAACCGCTCCATTCAGTTCCCCCCGCCCCCACCTCCTTTGATCCACATCTCATAAGGGCATCTTGCCCTAGAATTATGAGCACAGAAATCAGAACAAGAATCTTCTGCGTTCTATTTCTGGCTCTGACACAGACGACGGCGTGTGGGCAGATCACAATGCCAGAATTTTCTCTGGTCTCTGGGAAATAGCACAAGTCACAGTGGCCTTCTCCAATCCCTGCCCACAAGGAGAACGAGGGGAGGGGTGGCCCGTCCTGGACCAGGTCAGAGAGGGGTCAGGACGAACCGAATCTTCCCAAGGCGGGCCCGCTGGGATTTCCCGTGCTCGGAGCAGGATCTGTGTTCCACATCCCATTCTTCCGGAACAAGGAGGGCGGGTCTCTGAGGACAGGAAGACAGCTGTGCAACTGGACTTGCTCCCCACTGGACTGCATGCTGTGTGAGGACAGGGGCTGAGTCTATGTGGCAGCCTGTGAAGGGTAGCCCTGGGCACGCGAGATACTTTGGTCAGCTGAATGAATGAATGAATGAATGAATGGTTGAACAGGTGAACAAGCGAATGAGGTTCTGTTGGGCAGCTTCTCGCTGTCCTGTGACCTGCATCTGTTGGGTTCTAAACCCAGGCTTTGGAACTGATGACTCCTGGGGCCATCCAGCCTCGGGGAAGCACAGACCCGCGGCTCCGCTGGGATGCTGACGTCCTGGGTGGGCAGATCTGAAGGCAGCATTGCATTTAAAAAATCACGCGAAAAACCTAAGCCAAGTCCTGGGGGTTCTGCTACCTTCCCAGCCCCAATTCTAAGAGTAGAAGGGGGTCTGCGGTGGGGGCTTCCCACTTCATTGGACGGGGGCATGAAATCCCGCAAAAGTTTCTTGAGGCAAAAATAAGCATTTTAACAGCTTCTTAATTTTTGTCAATGCAAACAGATTCTGAAATGTCCTGCTGGGCACAGAAGAGTCCAGAAATCCTACTTTCATTCATCTGTGGGGAATTTGGACCCCAAGAGGCCATAGCTAGAAGTCCAGGCTGAGATGTCTATCTGGGGACGCAGTTCCTCCAAGGATCTCCCGAGAACGTCAGGGGAAAGGGAGGAAACAGCTTCAATTTTCAAAGCAGACTTTAACTTACTAACCCTTCTCTCATTTCCCTGGTCTGGAGAACTGAGCAGGGCCTGGTGTGGAAGATCATCTCCATTGTATCAAGGAGCTCACTGAGGCTCCGGACTCTGTGACTCACCCCAGGTCTCGCAGAAGGGCCAGGGTTTCACCCTCACTCCCTCACTCCTGCGTTCCTGTGAAGCTGCTCTCACCTGTCTGCACAGGCACAGTGGGGCCTGGGACAAGGGACACTCTTGTTGACAGTAAGTTACAGCACTGAGAAGCTGTCTGTAGGCAGAGTGCAATTCTGGGGGGCCCTGTAGGAGCCCAGGTTGGGCCTCTGGGGCTCAGAGAACTGAGGGACAGCTGGCAGGCCATGTGAGGGAGAGGGCCTAAGGTGGGAGGGCAAAGCCACAGGGCAGGGCAGCTTGGAGGTCCACCCTCCAGCAGCCACGTACAATTTCTCCCTTTCCCTTTCCTATAGGCATGGCCTTGCCCAGGTGGGCCCATGTGACACCCTACCCATGCCAGGTCTTAGGAGGATGGCGGCAGGCATTAGGGCCTCGGGAACCTGCCTGGCCTCATCAGTACAGTAGACTGGAGGGAGGGTCCTAGCACCAGCCGCTCCCTTCTCAGTCTCTTCTGGGGAAGGGAGAGAAGGTGGCCATGCCCTATCCCCACATCATGGGGGCCTTGGGGCAAGAGGGGCTGGCTGGAAGGTGTTCCCTGTACGAACGTTCAGAGACCTAAGGAAACGTGTCCCCTGAACCTCTCTGTGCAGCCTCTCCCCAAGATCATATCCTGCTGGCCCTCAGAAAAGGGGCTCATGAGTGTGGGGCACAAGCTCCTGCCTCCCCACTCTGTCCCTAAGGCTGCTGCCTTTATCAGGAAGGGAGGCCTCCTGGCCACCCAGGGGGTGTCGGAGGGAAGGGCAGCATGGAGAAGAGGGCTGCAGGTGACGCCCGGCCCCGCTCCATGAGTGTGGTGAGGGCTCCCAGCCTCCCAGGACCCACCTGAGCTGAAGGACTAGGGTCAATTCTTCCAGGAGCTGAGTTTGGCTTGAACTTTTCTCCAAAAACAGCCAGAAAACAGCGGCGGCCTGTGAGCTTCTCTAGCCTTCGTCTCAGGCAGGCTGGAGCCCAGGTCCCGGGCCTTTCTGGACCTCTGTGTAGAGCATCCTGCTGTGGAATGAGCCAGCTCTGTTGGGGACCCTGTATGTTACCAGCTAAGCTTTTGGGTCACAGGCCCTAAACCACCTGCTTCTTCCTCCTTCTCAAGCTGTCCCCGTAACTCCTGCAAGCTGAGGAAGTCCCAAAGCCCCTGGCTTTCTTACCTGTCACACACACCTTTCTGAAGTCTCCGGGGGCCACTAGAAAGGCAAAGAGCTGAGGATCTGCCTGGATCTGCCCGGCAGCGACAACATCTTGAAGGAGTCTGAGCAAATGTCAGCTCTTCAGTTACTTCAAAAAACACAATCAGGCCCGGCGCGGTGGCTCACACCTGTAATCCCAGCACTTTGGGAGGCTGAGACAGGTGGATCACCTGAGGTCAAGAGTTCAAGACCAGCCTGGCCAACATGGTGAAACTCTGTCTCTACTAAAAATACAAAAATTAGCCGGGCATGGTGGTGCATGCCTGTAATCCCAGCTATTCAGGAGGCTGAGGTAGGAGAATAGCTTGAACCCGGGAGGTGGAGGTTGCAGTGAGCTGAGATCATGCCATTGCACTGTAGCCTGAGCGACAGAGAAAGACTCTGTCTCAAAAAACAAAACAAAACAAACAAAAGAACAAAAAATAAACAAACAAAAATTCCGCAAAACCTAAAATAAATAAAATTTTAAAAAATCAAAACATAAAACAAATGTTCTCATGGTGAAACATCTGCAATCTCCTTTTAAGTCAAGGAGTTGAGTTTATGAGTGAGACTAAGAGGACATACTCAAAAGGGGCAGGAACATACTTTGTGATCAGGGGAAAGAAGGGCTGCAGGCAGAGTTCGATCCAGCCAAGCAGGGGATAAGAACACTGGAGCACCAAGTGCAGGAAGGGCCAGGTCTGAGCATTGCTTGAGATGTCTGTTCTGAGTCCCTCCGGGTATCCAACTCCAGGCTGCACTCACAGGAGCTCAAGAAATGCTGGCCCAGGCATGGCCTAGGTGTGGCTCAACGCGGAAGGTCAGATATGGCTGGTGTTTTCCTCCTGGGGACATGGGTCCTTTCCCCAGGCTTCTGGCTTCTGAAAGGTGGCCTGGGGGTGGACAATGCCTTTGCTAGGTGCAGAGGGGCAGCCCCGCAGAGGTTCCTGATATCTGGGTTAACAGCAGACACTGTGTGCCTTCCAGGAATCAATCACCACGCAACAGCTTCAGCAGAGGCAGCGGCTTGTGTTGTTGCTTTTCTTGAAAATTTGTAAAAATGAGAAGGATCAAGAGGAAGGTAGGCGCTCTCCCAACACCCGCTTCTCTGGGCTCCAGGCTGGGTGAGCTGCGGATTCAGCCTGGCTCTGGAACAGCTGTGCCGAGCGGTTTCGGTGTCTGTGTGCTATTTTTCTCCCCAGGAGCCAAAGGTAACAATAAAATCTGAGTTTACAACACACCTTGGCTACAAACGCAGCAGCAAGCTTGTTTGCTCCCTGTCTCCTCCTCTAATAGGATGTTAAATAAATCACTAGCAGCCATGGAAATCTTCTGGAAACTTCCATTCTTGCAGGTGTGGAATCTGCCAGGTGCACAGGCGGTGCGGACATATCCCACAGAGTCCCCTGCCCTCTGCGGACCCTGCGGACCTCTTACTGAACGCCTGTTTCTTTAAGGCTTCCCTCTTCTGGGGTTGCGTGGGGGCCACTGCCCTAAGAACTATGTTTTGCTCACACGATGGGGAGGAGAAGGAAGGGAGGGTACTTTTGGGGCTGAACGTTTTTCCTCCCAAAGACGCTAACGTCCGAACGCACAGTGCCTTGAATGACACCTTATTTGGAAGAGGAGCTTTGCCGATGTGACTAAGGAGCTCATCCTGGGTGATGAGGGCGGCCCCTACATCCAAGGACAAGTGCTATGGGTTCAATTATGCACCCCCCAAATGAATATGCTGAAGTCCTAACCTCCACTACCCGTGAACTGTGACCTTATTTGGAGATAGGGCCCTGAAAGAGGGACTCAAGTTAAAATGAGGCAATCGGGGTGGGCCCTCATCCAATAGGACTGCTGTCCTTATCAAAAGGGGAGCTTTGGACACAGACACACACAGAGGAAAGACAACGGGAAGCTCCGCTGGAGATGGCATCTCGGGGCACCAGAGCCGGGAGAGAGGACAGATTCTCACAGACCCAGGAGCCAGTCCTGCTGCTCCTTCTGGCCTCCGATGCCTTCCTCTAGACTGGAAGACCCCACACTTCGATGATCAACTGTCAGCAGAATCCCACCCCGTGCAGCTCGAGGTCACCCTGTAGGCACAGCTCAGAGCCCAGGAGCCGAAAACCTAGCTCACCAGGAAGGGCCAGGGCACAGCTCCAAGTCTCACAGGGCAGCTCCACACCGGCCAGCTGGACCCCAGGCCCCAGGTCTGCACTTGTAGGAGGAGCGACGCCCTCGAGTCTCGGGCCCTGCCCAGTGCTTCCCTCACTCCAACCTGCACCCTTCTCATAAGAAAGGGAGACTCATTCGAATCCTGGGCTGCGAGGCTAGGCCCGCTTATCCATTCACCGTGGATGCTGTGTAGACTGTGGGAAGTTGAGATGGCTGAGTTTATTAATTAATGATCCGTCTCTTGGTGTTGATGTATAATTCATTTCAATGATTTTTTTTTTCCTCAGGATGTATCAGAAGACTCGACCCCGAGCTCACCAGGGCTGGAGTTGAGCAGCAAGGCAGTGGGCAGCATCCTTGGGGTCTGTGGGCCCCACAGAGCCTCAGGGGCTAATGGAAACATGGATGTGCAGTCTGGCGGCTGGGCCCAGGGCCGGTGGAGCCCTGGAGAGCTCACATGTCCCAGGTGACAGGACGCTGGTTTCAATAGGGAGGAATGACAGAGAGCCCATTGGCAGGGGAGCCAGACTGAGCGAGCCCCGGGCCCAGGGTGGAGGGAAAACCTGACCATCCAAAAAAGTCAGTGCAGTGTCCTCTGAGGAGCTGGGGTCCAGCTATCAGCAGCAAAAGACAGAAGTTTCCAGCACGTTGCAAAATGACCTTTTGCTGCAGAGGGACCCCTGGGCTCTGCAGTCGCGCCTGAGGGTCTATCCTGCTCTTTCTGCCTTTCCACAGAGCACAGGGCTATTCAGGAGCTGGTCCCATGGACACAGCCCACGCTGGAGCAGGTCAGGCCCCACGGTGACCGCAAGAGCAGGCTGTGACGGCCGTACACACCCCTACACATCATCGAGGCAGCCACTGGGAGCGGGAGTCACTCAGATGCAAACCTCAACCCCAGGACCGGGTGGGAACACGCAGGTGCATTTGGCTGTGGCAGTGTGAGCACATTCCTCATGCTTGGACTAAAAGGCAACCATGGGCCACGCAATGACTCCAGGGGAAAAAAGGGAGTTTGGAATAACCCTCCAGCATGCCATCGGAAGGGCCCCGTGCTCAGCCAGGGTCCGCGGGGGCCCAGGGCTCCTCTCCAAGCTGCCAAAGGCCATGCCTCATCGGCTTCCACACTCGGACCCCCTGCCCATGACCCTCATTTCCCTGCGCATTCACCCAGCACCCACAGACCCTCGCCTGGCTCCAGGCTCTACGAGTTGTCTTTGCCAAGTAGCAAATGACCACAAACGTAGCGGCTCGACCACCTGTTGGTGATCTCTGGTTCGGTGGGCAGGAGTCTGGCGACGGCTTTGTTGGGTCCTCTGCTCAAGGTCCCTCAGGGAACGCTGGGGCCAGGGCCCTGCTGTTCAGAGGCTCTGTGTACCACCCGGGGCTGGGCTGTGCTGTCACCTGCAAGCTCATCTAGAGAAGTTTCCACTTTCAAGCTTATTCCAGGCATTGGCAGGACCGGCCGAAGGACCGAGCGCTAGGCCTCCTGATGGCTGTGGATGGGGGCCGCCTTCACTTCCTGGACACCTGCGAGCCCCTGCCATTTGGGCCCCTCCAGGCCAACAGCAGGGAGCCTTCAATTACTAAGCAGGGGAGAGTCCCATCACTGCTGCTGTAGCCGTGGGTTAGGGGCAGGCCATGGCCCCATCCACACTGCAGGGGAAGCAATTCCACAGAGGTGCAAATGCCAGCAGGTGGGCACCCAGGTCCACCTCAGGGTCTTCCGGGCACCTGGGTCCTGTGTCAGGGACGTGGCCCCAGCAGCATGCCTCTCTGCTGCCCAGGGGTGAGAATATGGTTGTAGAGGCAGACACGCAGGTGGAGGACATCAGTGACCAAGCGCTGCAGATGCAGACGGGGTCAGGGCAGCATAACCAGAGAGGCCCTGGTCCATGTGGCTGTGCAGTCAACGCCATTTAAGGGAGACATTAGCTTTCTGCGCACCGTCCCCCACAGGAGAGGGCTGGAGGCAAATGCAATGGGCTGGGACCCCTGAAACACAGGGAGGGTGGGGCTGGGAGCGCTCCACACTCCCTGGGCTCCAAAGGGGACAGAGAGGGCCAGAGGCCACACTGTTCTGAGGCTGTGAGGGTCCTCCTGGCCTCTCCTGCTGCCCGCTGGGCTGCAAAGATGCAGCCTTCATCTGCTGCTCACCCGCCCGAGCCTGGGAACGGCCGCCTGGCACAGTGAGAGCTGTGTGCGCCCCAGCTCCGAGCCGATGACTCACGGCGGAACAGATGTAACCCAAACTGCGAAGCAACGGCAGCCTGCTGCCACAGGTGGCTCGCTGTGGCGGGTGGCCCACGCTGGGGGACTGGGCTCCCGGGGGCTCTCACACAGGGATCTGCATCCCCCAGAAGCCACAGTGAGGACACAGAGGGGACAAGCCTGGCCCTCAGCTTCCCTCTGGGCCAAGCCTCCGCCTCTTGGAAGCTCTTCCGTGCCTGTTTTCACCAGACACGAAGGCAGCCCCATCCCCCAGGGACCCTGAAGGAGACCAGGCCCGAGCTCAGCAGCTGGCCGTGCAGTGCAGGCCCCCGGCTCTCGGCTGCTGTTTCTCTGCCTCCCAGACCCACCTACTGAAGACAGGGCTTCTGAAGGCAGCTTCCTGGGCCCCTCCTGCCTGAATCAGGATTTCTGGAGAGTGGGGACCAGAAATGTGCATTGAAAACCAATTCCCCAGGTGACTCCCACCTTAACTAGAGCCACACAGTGGGCGCTGAGGGTTCAAAACTCACCTTCTTTGGGTGTTCAGAACCTGACCTCTTCCTCTGGCCCAGACACCCCCACCGGATCTCCTCTAGGCTCTCATACTTGCTGCCATCCCAGGAGCACCCACGCCCACCCCTCTCCGAGAAGCCTCCCGCTCCCGACAACTCCTGGAAGCAGACTCTGCTCACCCCACTGGGCTCTTGGGGTCCACTTCCCTGAATCACACCATTATTCAAGTGCTCTCCCCTAAACACAGGATGATGCTGGAATACCGCATGCACACAAACCCCGGCCGCTGTGAGTTTCCAGTACGGCCCCCCAGGGTGGTGCTCTCCACCACACCCTGGCACAAGCACTGCAGCCTTCGAGGATTCAGGGCCTGCCCCTGTGCCCAGCTCTCTGCAGGATTCAGGGCCTACCCCTGTGCCCAGCTCTCTCCATCTCTAGGCGGGGTTGCTGATGGAGCTCCATTTCCTCCTCCACCCCGCAAGGACTCTAGGTCTCCTGGGACCCTCTGCTTCCTCCCAGCGGAGGCACTCTTCCAGGGGGTCGTGATCCCTGGAGGTGGGAGGTGTTATGGGTTGAGGTGTGTTCTCTAAAAATTTGCATGTTGACGCTCCACCCCTTCATGTGACTGTATTTGGAGATAGAGCCTTTAAAGAAGTAATTAAAATTAAACGAGGTCATTAGGGTGGACTCTAATCCATGCTGACCGGTGTCCTCATAGAGGAGGAGATGAGGACACAGACACACAGAGGGATGACACAGGGGGAAGGACACGGGGAGGAGACGGTGTCTACAAGCCAAGGAGAGATGCCTCGGGAGGAGCCAGCCCTGACGACACCCTGACCTCAGACTTCTGGCCTCCAGGACGGTGGAGAACATATTTTGATTGTGCTGCTCAGGCTGGACTGCTTTGCTGCAGCTGCCCAGGACACCGGCACAGGAGGCCCCCGGTTCCGTTGACTGGGCAGGTCCCGCCACCAAGGAAGGAGCTGGTGGCCTCTAGGGTGACATCCTGGACATTCTGAGTTCTCTCCTAGCCTCAAGCCACCTTTGAAGGGAAGGCGGGTGTGAACAGGGGGTCTACCTATTCATTAAACGTGTACTCTGAGCATCGGTCTCAAGCAAGCCCTGGCCAGGCACGAGGAAGACCATGACCACAGACCTGCCCGTGAGCTCCACAGGGCATCCATGGGGCAGGAGAGGACAAGGGATTCTACACCAAGTATCCCAGATGGCCCACCCCACTCACATTCCTCCCCCACACACAGGAAGTGAGTGCCCACTGGAGCAACCACTTAACCTAATGCACATCTGCCTCTTCCAGGAAACTTGAAACCCTCTTTCTTGCCTGCTAAGGGCCAGAGATCCCTTTACTACTCCTCTGCCTGGGTTAGAGGTTCCTGCTGCAGGCCGCTGTCTGCACCCACTGCCCAGGGACCAGCAAGCCTTGGCTGAACTGACGCCCCAGGTGCTCCCAGCTCTCTGGACCCTGAGGGCTGACAGGCAGTTTCATTGCTTGCTCTGGGCACAAGCGTGGGCAGTCCAGAGCCGGGGAGAGAGTGCACCGGGGCAGGTTAGCCCTGGGTCGAACCAGCATATGCAGCTTTGCTTTGTGTCTGGAGTAGGAGGGGAGGGTGCTCATGGAGAACAGCATCCCCCTCCAGTGTTGGCATCAGTGACTTTTAAAAGCACGGCACATTATCACCCTGGGTTTTCATTTCCTCTTTCTCTTTCACCTAAAGATCGCAAGATCTGCCTGGCTTTCAGCACTTAGGAACCCGCTCCCTGCAGCTGTCTCTAAGCCCAGAAGTTGCATTTTAAAAAACGGTTCAGACAATGGCTATGGAGTTGGCTGTGAGCCAGGAAGGGTGCTGGGAGCCAGGGGCACAGCAGGTGCAGGATCTGGGGGCAGGAGGCTTGTTGTTGCCCCTCAAGGAGTCTTGGGCTAGGTGACAGCCTGTGGAAAGCACCGTGCAGGCAGATGACACTGGCGATTCTTGATATTGGCGAGGGGCTGGGGAGGGACGGGCAGGCCCACTTCTGGGCAAGTGCAGGTGGCCATAATGAGACAGACATCGTGGTAAATGCCAGTCAATGGAGACAAACCACCGGTGGGCGGGGGCATCTTCAGAGACAGGGGGGGGGGGGGGGGGAATGCAGGGTGGTGACCCCTTCTGTGACCAGATGAGGATGTCCAGCTCCTGACCAGGTGAGGGGCCACAGGTGGGATCAGGCATGCCGCCAAGGCCAGAGGAGACAGAAATCCTTCCCTGGCTAACTCCTCTTCTCCAGTCAGACCTTGCTCAGGTGCCCCCTCTCCATGAGCCTTCCTCAACCCAGCTGCCATCACCACTACCGCCTGTGGTTCTGCCTGTCCTCTGCAGGTGCCCGTGGCCACCACACGTGACCTCTGTGTGCACCTGCTCCTTGTCCACCCCAGCCTGGGGAGGCTGCCCAGCAACGGCGGGGGCCATGTCAGTGCAATTCCCATGGAATTTCATTCCTCCAACTACCACGGACTCTCACAAGGAAAAAGGTAAAAAGGTCGGCCCTCGGGGAGAAACACAGAATTCGGAAACCAGGCTTCTCTTGAACACCTCTTGAGGTCTCTACAGCAAGCTCAGCTCGTCACCACCACCTGTGCACGGGCGTCAGCCTCTCAACAACACACATCAGGCTTGTTCTCATCCCTTAAGGACTTGGCTTCTGTGTTGTCCCCGTTCCTCTGTCCCTGCCACATTGTCCATTTCCATTCTCTACTGGGTCATTTGCATTGGCAGACAGACGTGCCCGAATACTCCCACAATTAAAAAAAAAAAATCAAAATGAAACAGAAAACCAAAGCCCTCGTCCACCTCTATAGTCCTCCAATTACAGCTTCCCTTTCCTCAAACCCCTGCAGAGCAAAGCTCCTCAAAATACCCAGCTCCACCCACTGCATCTGCGGCTCACCTCCCACCTCCCTTCCATCGCCCTCGGACTCTTCCCTCACCCAGTGGCCTCCACCTCACAAAAGTGGCCTCTCTCGCGTCTCTGGGAGCTCTGCTACAAGGACCTCTCCATGCTCTGGGAACAGCTTTCTCCTGCGGCCTCCTGGCCTCATCCTCCCAGTCGGCTCTTCATCATCACTCCCGACTGCTCCTTCATTCTCCCCTCTTGCAGTCCTCACTCTGTCCAAGTGGTCCCCACCATCTCCATGGCCTTCCAGACCCTCCACACACCTGAGGCTCCTCTGAGCTTCTACTCCAAGCTGCACCAGCCCCCAAGTGGCAGACTCAGGAATCCAAGGAGTACCCACAGGTGCTCCCCCGGACGGCAGCCAGGGCGGCTGGATTTCACGTGAGTGAAGGTCCGGCCCCAAGGGCTCCTTTCAATCTGCTGCTCCCCAGCTTTTGCCTCTCAATTAAATGCACCCCTTTCAGCTGAAGAAAGGGTTGCTCAGACTAAAACCTCAGGGACCCTCTAGATGGTTCTCTCCCTTACTCCCCAGCCGATGCTCTCTTGGGGCCCGCGTCCCACCTCTCCACAAGTCATCATGTCCCATCTGGAATCATTGCCTCCTGTCTTCCCCCTGGGATGCACTTAGAGAGCAGCCAGTAATTCCAGCTCAGATCACACCTCTCTTCAGTGTATCCTGTGACCCCCAGCATACTCAGAATAAACCCCAAATCCTCATGACAGCCTCCAAGCCTCCTGGAACCTTATCCCAGCCCAATGCCCTGACCTGTCCCAACCCAACTCACTATGACCTGCCTTTCCCAGCACACTGGGCCTGGATGTGACCATTCTGGGCCATCCAGGTGGGCCCTAAATCCAATGACAAGTGTCCTTAGAAGACACGCAGGGAGACAGCCAGGTGGAGATACAGCCAGAGACCAGAGTGATGCCACCACAAGCCAAGAAGCACCTGGAGCCACCAGGAGCTGGAAGACGCTGGGAAGGGTCCTCACCCAGGGCCTCCAGAGGGACCACAGCCCTGCTCGTATCATGACTTCAGACTCCGGCCTCCAGAACAGCTGGAGAATAGGTTTCTGTTGTTTAAGCCACACAGACTGTGGCAATGCATTACAGTAGCCCCAGGACTCACACACAGACGAAGGCTGGGCCTCCCGTGCACAAGATGTGTGTGAACACAGAGGATGAGGCTCGTGCTGGGTGAACGTCTGCCTTCAGAATGTCTAGGACTACAGCAGGGATTCATAACAGAATGAGGCAGGGATGGATGCCACAGGCCCTGCCGTGCACAGGACAGGTGTGCAGACCACGGATCGCCTCTGTGCTGTGAACTTCCACCCTTCCCGCTGCTCAGTCCTGCTAACCAACACACTTGGAACCCACAGGGCCTCCTCTGTGCCACATATGAACCCGGGGGATTCTCCAGTGCATGGCTGGAACACGCTGAAGTTCCCTCGCATGCAACCACCGAGTAAATCAAAAGAAGACTGTGCATTTTTGTCCCAAACATCTCTGAGAGTCATTCATCATTTTGGAAAGTCATCTGCCCTCAATGTGATGCAACTGTCCCAGCTGTGGCAGACGTGTTCCCAGTGACCCTATGCAGAGGCCAGCCTTTGACCGCCTCAGCACACATACAGATAAAATGCTGTATATATGCACGTAAGTACCAGACCCCTCCAGTGAAGATGGGCTGGGGCACTTAAATGCACATATACAGTGTTTTACCCTGAATTACTCTCCTTTGCATGTTCTCCTCAGCACAGTTAGGACACTACATCAGGATTTTAAAACACAGATTATATTTTCTATGCAAGGTGCATTGGTAGTGTGTAAAGGGAGTGTTACAAAATCCATCACAAACTCGGGCACTGGCTCTTCAAGGGTTAGGATAGTCTGGCCTTTCTTTCTCCTCCCTTTAGCCATCTTTGCCCAACCCAAGATTCCCCAGCAGCCCCTATCCACACAGCCTCTCTTCTTCCTCCCTGCCATAGACAGCACCGACTTTCTCCTTGCAGAGGTGAGAATAAGTGACAAGGACCCAAGGGGGGTCTCAGCAGCTTGGCCTTGGTCTCAGGACACATCCATGAAGTCCTGGCCAGGGACGCACCAGAGGGTGTCTCTGAAACCACATGGTGGGGGACATCTGACTCTTCCATCTGCCTGTCATGGCTTTGTTGACATGATGGACAGGACCCCCCGGAGCTTCCAGAAGGGTCACGAAGACAGGAATCTTCTTTGATCGTGGCCTTTGGCTTTGCTGATGGGCAGGACCTCCTGGAGCTTCAGAAGAGTCAAAAAGACCAGGAATCTTCTTTGATCAGTGGCCTTTACACACAGACCAAGAACTTCCACTTGGATCTAGACCCCACACTCAGGGCATCCTGATGCTTCAGGCAGAAGAGGTATGCGGTGGGAGGGTCCCCAAGCCCCAAAGAGCACCCCTAGAATCACGGAAAGTGCCATGGTCCTGCAGTCAGGAGAGCTGGGTTCTGCCCCAGTCCCCACTCACAAATGCCTGGGCTTCTCTCAGCTGCAGACCCCCCTCCTTCCCCCTTTCCAGGGTGGTTTGGAGAACAACACATCCGCTGGGCAAACTGTGAAGTGCTATTCCAGGTACATAAAGGGAGGAGCTATGTAAAGGGGAGAGTCGGGCCCCTTGCCAAGGAAATGGTGCTGGCTCCAGCCCCCATCTCTGTCCCCCATCCTCTCCATGGGGCTCACACAAACTACGCCTCAGGTGTGTCGACCTGGCACATTAAGGGAGCCAGACTGAGGGCTTCCTAAGGTAGGTCTGACCACCACAGTGAGAACTGAGGCCTTCCAGGCAGGGAAAGATCATGATATGGACAGAACAGCACTGAGCAGGCAGCCATACCACCTAACTGACCTCAGAAGAGGATACTGAAGGTCACAGAAAGCAAATGGCATTTTCCCACCACAAACACCATTCGATTACCCCGGCACAGCCACCAGTGAGGTGGGCTTCGTGCATCTTTTAAGACCTGACTCAACTACGCATGCTCCCTACGGCACTCAGCTTCCCACATGAGCTGGCACGGTCCCGTCTCAGAACAACCTTGTCAGAGAGAATCTGCTTCCCCATTTTGCAGGCAAAGATTCAGAGGACCATGGGGTCACATGGTGGAGCCAAGGACACCTGCAGCCATGGCCTGGGTCCATCTCGGCCAAGGTGGGCGCTTTCTCTGCTGGCACCAGCTTTGTCCCTGACATGTCCCACCCATCGGTCACCTCTGGGGAGAGATTTTCAGTCTCTGTTCCTCCAACAAACTTGGTTTCCCCAGTGCTGAAAGAAACTTCTGGAAAGGGAAGCTTTTTCCCTTTATTTTGCATCATCGCACCCTTACAACAGACTGCAAGGCAGACAGTTGTGAGATTCACTGAACCATGTTGAACAACATTGAAAGTGGGGACCCGAAGCCTGTCTTCACGTCTAACCACGTGGCACATGGGTCCATGGGCAGGCGTTCGTCTGCCTCTGAATTTGGCTGAGTCTCTGGGACTGAGTGTCAGTGACCACCTGGGGAGCCCTCAAGCATCACTTGCAACTTATCTGCTGCAAAGATGAGGGTGATGCTTCTTCTACCAGCAGGGTTCACATGGCAGCCTTTCAAGCTAGACATCCACACACAGTCCACTCCTGGGCAGAGGTTGGGCAGAGGGTTGGACCAGGAGAAAGAGTGACTCGCCATCACAAAATAGAAGCTTAAAATTGAGCCCACAGCCATCGGTCCCACCTGGCCCCCAGCTTGCCTGTGTGCATAGACCACGGAGCTCACTGCTGGGTCCCCAAGGCAGCCGACTGTGGACGCTGGCAGGAGGGAAGGGGTGCACCTCTCCAGCATTCTTTCACTGATGTCAAGTCAAGGAAGGGGGTCCTCCAAAACCATCCTTCCTGCTCCTTGCAGAGGGAACACCAGGACTCACCCATTCTTAGGGCAATTCGGAGCTAGAGGAGGGACCTTGGAGTCGTCTCATTCAGCATCTGTTCCAGAGGCCAAGAAACTGAGCTGCAGGGAGGTGGAGGCCTGGCCGGGCTCCCTCCACAATCCAGGCCTGCAGGAGCTCTGCCTACTCTATCTCAGCCCCCTACACCCCTCCAAGATGGGCTCTTGTGCCTCCCCTACCCACCCCAGGGCTCGGCTCCAAGAAACCTGCAACGGCTTCTGTCTCCTTCCAATCTGTATTGCCAGAATAACAATTGGGCGATTGATGAAGCTGTGGCTTGGTGACATTTCCTCTACCGTCCTTACCTGTCATTTCTCTCCTGTGCAAGGATATGTCTTTATCCATCTTGCTTTCCCAACTGGATTTTTTTAACTCCTTGAAAAGAGGAGGAAGGGGCCACATTTTGCATCTCCTCACCCGCTCCGACCCCAAGTAAGTGTGGCATTTACTATCAACTAAGTACAGAGTTGATGGTTCATTGAATAATTGATTAAGAAGTCAGACATTCTAAAACTGGTCTTTGTAACACAGTAAAACAAAAAGTCTAAAAACGCTATTCTAACATTTAATCTCAACACTCAGAATCATTCCCCTGTGAGCGGATGGAAATCATGAATTCAATTCACTATATATCAAACAGATTTGTTATCAGTTCAGGGTTTTGTGACGTTCATGAGGTAAGGAAAGGCATATCCTACAAGGGTGTGTTTTGTGCAGCTGCCGGCTACCTGAGTAGTCAGTGACCCCCCCCCCTCCCCATTCCCTTAAAGGAGACTGGTTTCCAGGTAGAGGGGGGTGTGCATTAAGGCCTTCCTCTTCTTGCTGGAAACTCCTGAACAGGTCAACAAGTAAAGGCACCTCTCCGGGGCCTGGTGAAGGAAGATAGAGTTGAACCCAGCAGCTCTCCCACAGAAAGTGCCTTAGGAGGCCGGGAGTGGTGGCTCATGCCTGTAATCCCAGCACTTTGGGAGGCTGATGCGGACGGATCACGAGGTCAAGAAATCGAGACCATCCTGGCCAATGTAGTGAAACCCTGTCTCTACTAAAAACACAAAAATTAGCTGAGCTTGGTGGCACGTGCCTGCAGTCCCAGCTACTTGGGAGGCTGAGGCAGGAGAACTGCTTGAACCCGGGAGATGGAGGTTGCAGTGAGCCAAGATCATACCACTGCACTCCAGCCTGGTGACAAAATGAAACTCCATCTAAAAAAAAAAAAGGAAAGAAAGAAAGTACCTTAGGTGGGCATCTCAGTTCTTAAGGATTAAAGACCTTTCACATCCCTAGCATGCCCTTGGAAGGAGAACGAGGGCCTGAGGCAATGAAGAAGCTTAAGAAGGACTACATGCAATAAGTTGAAGCCGGGAACATTTGAAAGGGAAATGCAAGAAGACTTGCAACACAGTCGTGTCCACAAGAATCAGAGGCTGGACTTTCATGAGTTGGAGCACACTTATCCATTTGGTATGAACACAAGTTTGCTCAGCAAAAACACAGGGAGTGCTCTAAGAGGCTGACTGGATCCAGTGAGATGTCGGCCAACATAAAACCTCGACCACAGGCCACCACCAGAACCACGGCACTCAGGATTTGCCACGTTGCATCCATTCAGAAGATCCCAGTTAAGACCCTAAAGACCAGCCTCGCTGTCTACAAAGTTTAGGATCTTTTGTAGCGCTCCAAGCACTCATTTGTCCTTTGATTCTCTTATCCCAATTAAGCCACTCAAAACTTTTGAAGTTCATGAGTCATTTGCTTCATATATCTTTAAATTAAGGACAGATTCACTTCCCTGGTAGCAAACACCCAGCAGTTAATTAAAAGGGGCTCAGCATTAAAATGGCCATCGCAGCTTTAAACCAAAGGGGAAGAGGACGTCTCTCCCTGTGACATCTGCTTCTCATTTTCTTCCACTCCAATTCTAGTGTTTAGAAAATATTTCACCATCATGAGGCTTGCTCCTAAGGTTGGCTGTCTTACATTGATGCTTAGCTCAGCTGACCACTGGGGTGCAGAGAAAATGACACCAGCTTGTCACCTGTGCTTACAGAGGGACATACCTAAAGGACATGGAAGGCCCCCCCACCCGCTTCCACTCGGTGACAAGGACAAAGCAAACTTGGAAATCATCCTTAGAAATGCATGAGTGAATTCCAATGTAAAAATTTCCAGGCCAGACTTGGATGACATCTGAGCCATCTCATCCTTGAGCTGCTGGATGTCACGAGTACGTGACTGACTGAACAGAGGCAAACCCTGAATGACGATGGGAACCTAGAGGATTTCGGGGCCCCTCCTGGGTGGCGAGTTTTCTGAGAGACAGAACATGAGCTTGGGAAAGCGGCAGATTGGCCTGAGCAGGCGCGAAAGTCTTGGGGCCAGGTGCCAGCATGCAGGGTTTAGGAAACCTACATTGAGCACTAACTGTAGACCAAGTACTCCTTCCCCAGGCATTCCCACAGTGGGCATATTCAGAAACCCAAATCAGTTGGCTTGAATTCTCCACAAGTTTCCTTTACATGTTTTGAGATAAAAGCTCAGAAAATGACTTTCTGTTTTTCTCCCAGGAGACTCTGTGATTACAGATTCGAAAACTGATCAGCAAGAGAGCTGTCATAGAAGGCTGGGGCTGCACTGTGGGGAGCCTCCTCCCTGACCTCAAGCTAGCTTCTGACCCATCTGACGGTCACACTGTGCCAGTGCTCACATGAGGCTGGAGCTCAATGCCTTCGTGAACCTGCGCCAGGTGATTTTCCATCCCAAGAGGTTCCTGGCTAGTGCCATCTATACCTCTGCACAGAGCGCCAAGGTCAGGGACGTGGCTGCAGGAACTCATCAAATGACCCCTCAATAGAGCAGTAAAGGTAGTGGCAGCAAATTAGCACAATGATAACCATCATCATCATCACCACAATTATCATCATCATCATCACTATCATCAGCATCATCACTATCATCACCATCTCAATTATCATCATCTCCATCATCACCACCATCATCATCTGTCGTCACCATCATCATCACCATTTCCACCATTACCATCATTATCATCACCATCGTCATCAACACCATCATCATCACCATTTCCACCATTACCATCATTATCATCACCATCATCACATCACCATCATCACCACCATTTCCACCATTACCATCATCATCACCATCATCAACACCACCATCATCACCATTTCCACCATTACCATCATTATCATCACCATCGTCATCAACACCATCATCACCATTTCCACCATTACCATCATTATCATCACCATCATCAACACCACCATCATCACCATTTCCACCATTACCATCATTATCATCACCATCATCAACACCATCATCATCACCACCATTTCCACCATTACCATCATTATCATCACCATCATCACATCACCATCATCATCACCATTTCCACCATTACCATCATTATCATCACCATCATCATCAACACCATCATCATCGCCATTTCCACCATTACCATCATTATCATCACCATCATCATCAACACCATCATCATCGCCATTTCCACCATTACCATCATTATCATCACCATCATTATCATCACCATCATCACCACCATTTCCACCATTACCATCATCATCACCATCATCATCAACACCACCATTTCCACCATTACCATCATTATCATCACCATCATCTCCATCATTATCATCCTCATCATCACCATCATCATCACCATCACCATCCTTATATTAACAGCAGCAGGTACATACTGAGAACTGTTATGTGGCAGGCACTGAGTACTTGGCATGCTCTGTCTCACTGAATCTTTACAACAACATTATGAGATGGTTAACTTTATCATCCCCACTGGCACAGAGAGGACAAGCAAGTTGCCCAAATTTACACAGCGATCATGAGCTGAAGCCAGGAATTTGAAGACAGGCAGTGGGACTCTTAACCATTAACCTGAAACACAAAAAGATTTCCCAATTACTTCATAGGTAGGGTGAATCCTGACAGGGAACCCTTTAGTCATTCCAGCAGCTATCCCAAGTAATGTTACTTCCTGAGAAATTTCAGAGTGCCCCAAGTCACCAGCCACGTTTCCTCTCTGCTCCCAGCTATCCCAAGTAATGTCACTTCCTGAGAAATTTCAGAGTGCCCTCAAGTCACCAGCCACGTCTCCTCTCTGCGCCCAGCAGTACCTGTGCTATAGACAGACAGAAAAATATGATGTGTCCCTTCTAAATATTTCTCTGCAGAAACAAAAATAAAATTTATAAATCCCCAAATGTGATACCAAAGATCTCTTTTTGGACAGGTGAAATTCACTTAATGGATGTTTCATCCACCTCCTAAAACTCCAATTCCAAATTCTGGGGTGCCCCACAGTGAGTGGCAAAGCTTGCTGTGTCTGAGATGATAAGACTCCCAAGTCCCTGGTAGCCTGTTCTGCCTCTGACACTGGCAACTCTGTCCTCCTCAGGCCACTCTTGCTGGGTATAAAAACAACTGATGAGTATGGAGAATTGTTTGGTGCCAGGTGCCTTATTTTATGCTCCGTGTTCATCCATGAAACTCTCACAGCAACCGTTTAGGAAAAATATTTCTAAGCCTCAGTTTTGCAGGTGAAGAAAAGGAAATCAGGAGAGAAGAGACCTTTTCCAGGGTCACGTGGTGACATGCGACAGAGCCCAGATTCTCGCCCAGATCTTCAGCCTTGAGGCAGCTGCTAACTAACCTCAGCAATGCCTTGCCTCCCAGATTGCAGCTCTGGAATCCCCAAGACCACTCCTGCTGCCTTAGATGTCTGAGAAGTGTGAGTCGTGTTCACGTTCCACCAAATGCTGGGGGCCCAGATCTACATCTGATGACTGCCAAGCAAGGGGGTTCGAGGGAGTTCAGCCCTCTGTCCCACCACTCCTTCCATCCGGGGAAGCTTTAACCGTTGTTTTCCTCCCCCCTCCGCCATCCTCCTCTACTTGGGAGCTCCAGATAAGGAGAGTATGCAGCCTGTTCTCAGTAGCCTAAGCAAAGATCTCACCTCCTACATCACCAACCAGTACTTCCCAGTGTCTAACCTAAATTGTTCTTGCTCTGGTCTAATTCATTTACATGGTACCCGCTGGGCTACGAGGAATCCCGTTAGGGGAACCATCCCCGCATTTCCTCTCTTCCCTTTGCCTTGGCCGGGAAGCTCAGGACGGTGGCCCAGCCCTGATGAGCGCTGCTGTAAACCACCTGTTCCCTTCCCTGTGGCCCAGCGTCGCGTTCCAGAATTAAGATTTCTCTGCATTAGAAACAAACACACATATTTTCCTCTTTTTAGATTTGTTTTGCTAAACAAATTAATCTAGCACCAGATTATATTATGAAGAACCATAAATCGCTTCCAAGATAAGCATCTGTCGAGATGGATTAGCAACATCCAATGCACTGTGAATTAATTTGCTAAGCCTACAACGCTGTCCCGGGTGTTTAACTTTAGTAATAACAAATGTAATTTGGAAGAAATGGGAACTTGTTTCCTCATCCATGTCTATACAGTAAGTGACGTATACAGAGGAGGTGACAGTAAGGGAGAGGAGCACGAAATCCTATTATGAGGATGGCTGCTGAGTTTACTGAGGTGAAAACGAACGCTCTGTAAACTGCTAGCAGGCGCCTGACAGTGCAGGATGAACTGCAGACCCCGCGTGTCCGTGGATTCCCAAAAGAGGCTGCCTGGGAGGTAGCCGACGCAGGACCTCCAGAGTCTCTTCCTCCGGAGCCTCTTGCTCCAGAGCCTCTCCAGGCACGGCCCCCAGCATCCGCAGGGAGCCCAGGCTGTGCTTCCATAGAAACGCTGCTCTCTAGGGAACAGGAGCTCAGAATAAAAACCGCAGGTTCTCTTGTCCAGGTGAAGGAAGAAAGTAGGTCAGCGGCTGAAGGACAAAAGCCACCCACCCCACGAAAACCTGTCCAACGACTGCCCGGTGCCTGCCTGCCCAAGATGAGGAGGAACCAGGGCCAGGATGCAGTCTAGCGAGGATGCAGAGGGCCTGGATGCCGCGCCGGCCGCCTGCAGATGAGCTCTGGAGAGCAGTTGTCTTCCCTCCCCTTGATTCTGCAGAGGCCTGGAGGGAGCCTACCGAGCCCACAAGCTGGAGGTTGTGGAAAGCAAGCTGTGAGGAGGCCACAGGGCGCCCCCCGCCCATTTTGCACTGATGCCCTGAAATCTGCATCCGATTTTAAAGTTAGCAAATGTTGCTGCTTGTCTAGAATGTGCACACACAGATCTAGGTTGTGAACTTCTAAGCCAACCTGGCACATCGGGCTGTGCCTGTTAACAGAGGCAGAGAAAACTGGAGGGAGGTGAGGGTGTGCCCGGGGCTCTGCGCTCTCCCCCGCAGGCCTGCCGTGAAGCCTGGTGACATCACTGCTGGCTACCAGTTCAGGGACAAGCCCTGGCTTGGGGGATTTCCAAGGGCTACTCCCTTCAAAGCAAATGGAGGACAACGTATAGGAGGAAAATAAAAAACAACAAAACTGCGCGGAAGGAGATATTCCAAAGCCAGTGAACTGTGTGTGTCCACAGGCAGCTAGGATGACAGCAGCAGAAGAGCCAAAGCCCTTTGTTCTGATCTCCGTCCTCCAAACGCCCTCCTGACACATCCCCAGGGAGCCGAACGCTGCCACCTGAATCGCTGTCTGCGAAGCTTCTGTTAACACTGCTGGGAAGTTCTTCCTTTTAGCTGGCCTCGGCCTTTCTTGCTATTTAAGGCCATTCCTAATCCTTGACCAAAGTCAAGTTGGCAGGCACCTTGCCCCCGCCCATGGGTCCCACACCCTTGAAGACTTTGGAAGACTCCGGGGCAGGGGGATCCTTAACTGTATCACGAGACGAGCAAGCATCTTACTCAAGGGCCGGCCCCAGAGACAAAATTCTACGAATCTGGAATATGTGGCTGTGTGTGGTGGATTCCACCAGTCTGTAATAGGGGTGCAGCACCTGGTGGATTCAGCTGATAACTAACAGCGGCACAAGGGGTGCAGCGCCCACTTCTAGGTACATGCTAAAAAGGGAAACTCTCCCTTCTCACGCCCCCTTCCTCTAAGGCACAGCCTGTATTTGCCAGTCTACACGCATGTGCAAGCTCATGGACACATCACGCCTGCATCTCTTGGAGCCTCCACACGTAGCTTCACCCCAGGGACATCTAAGCTTCTCTCCCGAGTCACGCCCCCAGCCCTCAACCCCAAGCAAACCCAAACCAGAAGAGAGATGGCCGTACCTGAGGCCTCCCCCAGAATCCTTGGGGGCTGGGTGACTTCCCCATTGTTGCTGGGACTGGTGGAAGGCTCTGTTGTGCTAACCCCACCTGGGATCCTTCTCCGGGGATCCAGGGACTCGGTGAACCCCTTAGTCTGCAGCATCATGGGGGTGGCCGTGGTGGTGGTGGTGGTGGCGGCCACAGTTGTCTTCCGTGTTTGTAGGATGGAGACCGTGGTGGGGCCGTAAACGCCCGGAAATGTGTTGGACTCCAGGGCCTCCTCGTCCCCTGTGGGCCCCCAGGCGATGAACTCAGTCTCTGTGGTGGGTCGGCTGCCTCTGGAGTCGAAGCTGCTGAGACCGTCCCCCTGCAGGTGCCTCTTGCCCCTCCTCAGGAGGGTCTGCTGCTCGGGGGCCCCACCGGCCACCGCAGAGGACGAGGACGAGGATGAGGAGGCGAGAGAAGGGTTGGATTTGGCAGCAGCTGGGGGCTTGGCCAGTCCTGCCCTGGGCACGAGGGCGGCCGCCTGGTCCCGGGGCCTGTGAGCCCGTCTGGCTCGGGGCATCTGCATTTGCCCGTGGATCCGCTCCACGCGGGGCGGCCGGGGACTCCACACGGGGGCCGGGACCCGCGCTGGCTGTCCACTCCTAAAACTCCACAGCCGGGGCGGCCGGGGCGGCGACCGCGGCAGGAGCCAGAACTCGGGCCCCGGGCCCAGGGCCTCGCAGGCGGGCAGGTCCACGGCGAGCTGAAACATGGCTATCAGTATCCAGGCATGGCTTCCGAGGGGGCGGCCCGGCCAGCGGATGGACATGGAGCTGTGCGGAGGGGAGGAGAGAAGAGCGGTCAGTGGAAGCCTAGCGGGGGGCACGGGGCCCCGGGGCCCTCTCTCTCCACCCCCTACGGTGACAAGGACACTCTCTTCTTCTCGAAAGAGCTCCTCCTAACTTCAAAAGGGAAGCCGAACCCCTTCCTTCCTTCACTTCAAAGGCTGACTCACGTGCGGTTTATTCATCAGATCTGAAAAGAACAGTGCGGGCTGCAAGGGTGCGGGGAGCTGCTTCCCAGCACCGCGGGGCTGAGGCGCCTGCCAGGCACACAGCTGGCTGGGGGCCGAATCGTCCATTTCACCGGAGGGAAAACCGAGCCTCAGAAACCCCCAGCCTTCAGGTCAGTCTTGACAAGATGACCTGAAAAGACCTGAGTCCCTCCTTCCTTTGGCCCATCACACGACGAGAGGACGTAAGTGAGAGGATGGCAGAACAGGACACCGGCCTCCACCTGGGACCCCAGGGCCAGGCGCTTTCCTCTACACAGCCCAGGCCACCCCCTGCCCACTGGGGAAGCGCCTCTCCAGGTCTAGGAGGAGCAGAGGTTTCAAGCTCCTAGTGTGATCGCAGGCGCTTCCTAGCACTTTGCAAACACCACCCGCTCCCCCTGCCCCTCACCCAGAGCCCGGCATGCATATCATAAACAGGCATCGCTTTAAATGCTGTACATGGGAAGGCTTCTTACTTCTGGCCTCCTCTGGATCGTACTCAGGGAAATGAGATCTGCTCTGGATAAACTGAAAGTTTATTGACGCGAAGTGTTTGTTCTGTTGACATTTCTGCTCCCCCTGTTTATCTGCAGTGCCGGTGCCCTTTGAAACCCTGTTATCCACCTCCTCAGCTCCCCGGAGGGCTGCAGAAAGGGCAAACCCTGTGCAGCCTTGAGGAGGGAGGGGCTGCCTCCACACGCAGCGGGGCTGCAGGGGAGAAGTCAGGGCCGGCGGAGCCGCCCCTCCCCAGTTCACATGGAGCGGTTTTGTCACCAGGTCTGGGGTCGCCTCTGGACCAGTGGACTCTCCGGTGTCACGTGAAAACCAGGGCGCGGCAGAGAGCCACGTGGAAGGACTCAGAGGAGACAGGCCCACGCTCCCTCTTCCGCCGGCACAGATAATTGAGGACTGATTATAGGTGTCATTCAAAGTCATTTCTCGTCACCAGCCTCACATCTGAAAGTTAAAATGAATCCAAAAACCGTAATGACTGCAGCGGGTGGGGTGCGGGTGGGGGGGTCTGAGGGTGTTCAGGTGCCAAGCACCAGCCTGATGCCGCCCAAAGCCAGGCCTGGAAAGCAAGTTGGGTAGAGTTTTTCTTTATAAGGCAGTGAGTGACTTCACAAAGGAAGGAAGCTGTGTGTGTCATTGTAATGCGTGCACAGAAGTGTGTGTGTACGTGTGCATGACTGGGTGTGAGTGTGTGCGTGTGGGTCAAGCTGTGTCAGTGTGCCAGTGTGAGAGTGAACCAGCATACGAGAGTGTAAAGACGCATCTGGGGGTGTGTCCACGAGTGTGAAAGACTGTACGTGAGTGACGGCCAGGGCGTCCGTATTTGGCGCGTGTGAGTGTGAGAGTATACTGTTGTATGACTGTGTCCATGTGTGTCAGCACAGAAGTGTGTGAGTGCATCTATGCTCATACGTGTGTCAGCGTGTATGAGTGTATCTGTGTGTCCCTGAGTGTGCGAGTCTGTGTCTGAGAGTATTTGTGTGAGTGTGTGTGCAACTGTGTGAGTATGCGAGTGTGTCTGTGAGTGTCCGTGCGAGAGACTCTATGTGTGAGTGTGTCTGTGTGGGAGGGTGCAGCTGTAGCTGTGTGTGAACCTGTCCCTGTGGGCACGCCCTCTGTTCAGTACTGAAACCCTTGTGTCCAGGGCTGACTCTCCCTGATATCTGGGGAACAGATGGCCCCCCGGTCATCAGGATGGTGCTCATTACCAAAAAGGACTAATCCCCAAACAATAAGGCTTCAGTTTTTTAATCAGAATAGAAGTGCTTTGCTGCAGAAATGAAGACCTCCTCATTATGCTCATCTTTAGCACCGTGTTTCTGCTGGTGTGCAATTTCTCTGCACTAGCAGCCAAGCTCGGGCCAGGGACCAGGACCACTGTCACCACAAGGAAGAATTTAGGTTAGGGTAAAATTCCCCCGTATACACACTAAGCTAGCTCCTCTGTGGCTGCAGGTGACCCAGCAAGGATGGGAGCTGGTTTAGAATCTCTAGTTCTCCCATGACCTGCCGAGCTGGGTGGGAGTCTAGGCCCCAGGAAGATGAGCTGCTGCTCTGAGCAGGTGCAGGGCCTCACCAGGCCCTGCCAAGTCCCTTCAGGCTCCATCAGGCCTCACCAGACACCACCAGGCCTCACCAGACACCACCAGGCCTCACCAGACCCCACCACACTCCACCAAGCTCCACCAGGTCTTACCAGACTGCACCAGACTCCAACAGGCCCCACCATGCTCCACCAGGCCCCACTAGGGCTCACTAGACCCCACCAGGCCTCACCAAGCCCCACTCCACTCCACCAGGCCCCACCGGCCCCCACCAGACAGGCTGAATCAAAAGCCATGACAAGCAAACCTGCCTGTCATCAGCACTTAGAGAAATATTGCCCCAGGAAATTAAAACCACAGCACCTAAGCCTGTGCCTGCCTCCCTGGCATAACTTCACACACAGGATATTTCTGTGATTTTTCACCAATCATGGCCGTAATTGGTTACTATAGAAACCCCCTCATTTCCAAGACACCCAGCTGTTATGCAGAAAAACCAACCAATTGCAACAGTGGCAGGGAGAGGTCGATTTATTTTTCCTCTTCAAGTCTGGTTTCTTCCTTTTTAAAGTGATTGATTTGTTCAAAGAGGAGAAAAAAGAGGGCAGGTGGGCAACCAGGACGGAGGCCCCAGCCCACCCCCAGCAGCCAAGAAATGTGGCGGGCAGAGGGAGAGCCCCTCCCACAGGAAGATGTGTAGGGGCCACCGCTCCTTTCTGTGCAAGGCCAAGGGCCCCAGGCTCTGTGTTGCCACCAAGTCGGCTGAGCTTCGTGTGCTGCCTGGACCTGGTCCTGAGACTCTCAGGGACTCCTCAGTGAGAGGCTGCATCACTGCAGGAGGAGGATTTGGCTCTATCTCCAAGGAATGCTGAGCAGCACAAACAAGCTCTGCCCTCATCCCTTGGGGGGCTCTGAGATGAGGCAGAGTCTGGGAACGCTCTTCTCACTGATCCTGCTCAGCCTGGGGCTGGACCCTGAGCAGCTCTCATTTCATGATGAACAGGTTCTGAGAGGGCCTCTCCCCACAAGGCATCCATGGCACCGTCAGACATGCACCAAGATGGCAGGCGACCCCACACCTCCTTGGGAGGCAGGCCCTGCAGCATGGCTGCCAACCACAGTGCCAACCGTCAGGAGGCGAGGTTGTGGGGCAGGCAGAGGTGGCACCGGCTCCCCCAAAACTCAAGCATCCACAGGCCCCTTAAGAACATACCGCCCGGCCAGGCACCATGGCTCACGCCTGTAATCCCAGCACTTTGGGAGGCTGAGGTGGGAGGATCACGAGGTCAAGGGTTCGAGACCATCCTGCACAACATGATGAAACCCCATCTCTACTAAACATACAAAAATTAGCTGGGTGTGGTAGCACATGCCTGTAGTCCCAGCTGCTGGGGAGGCAGAGGCAGGAGAATCGCTTGAACCCAGGAGGCGGAGGATGCAGTGAGCCAAGATCGTGCCACTGCACTCCAGGCTGGAGATGGAGCAAGACTGCACCTCGAAAACAAAAACACAACAAAAAACATACCACCCGTGTCACACCCACAGAGAGAGCTACAAGCAGAAAGACTGAGAACATGAAGTGTTGGCGAAGACACGAGGAGACAAGAGACCTAGTATGCTGTTGGTGGGAATGAAAACCAGAATGCCTCTGAGCAAAACAGTTTGGCAATTCCTTGGAACCCTAAAGACAGCAGTGACCCTGCTGCCCCTCTCTTAGGCACAGACATCTGTCCACATGAAAACTTGCACAGGGAGGCCCAGGACCACACTCACAACTCACAATAGCCAAAGCTGACTCAGCCCACATGCCCATCAGCTGAGGAATGGATAAACGGGATCTGGCATTACGTTACAATGGAGTATCATTCAGCCTTTAAAAGGATGGAAGGATTACTTGATCTATGCTACGATGTGGATGCACCTTGAAAACCCTGAGAAATGAAAGAAGCAAGGCACTCAAGGCTACACGGTGCCGGGTTCCATTTATAGGAAATGCACACAGTGACCAAATCCATACAGACAGAAAGATGAGCAACTGCCCAAGGCTTGGGGAAGGGTTATGGGGTAGGGGGTTTCTTTTTGGGGTGACAAAATGTTCTGGAATTGTGTGTGGGGGTAGCTACACAACTCTATGCCTATATGAAACCCACTAAACTGTACATTGTAATAGGTGAGTTTTGTGCCATGTAATTATATCCCAATACAAATCAAAAGGAACATGCTAGAGAATGGGGTGTGTGCAAGGGTTCGGGGGGAAATGTGGAGTGTGTGGCATGGCATCCTGATCCTGGCCCTGGTGGATGGGTGGAAGGCAGAGCGGCCCCTGGAGCTGCAGGCACGTGGGCAGGAGGAAGCCATGCAGACTGAGTTCATCCACCCAGTCCTCGCTGGGACACCCTGAACGTGAGACAAGGTCCCTGCCTGAGCACCTGAGGACCACATCCACACCCTTTGAGAACAGGCGGGGGCACCTCCCTCTCAGCAGCCTCCAGCCTATGATTTTCAAAGAAAGAACAAACTCCTTAGCCACCCCCACCCAGCTGCTTCCAAATGGGGAACTACCGCTTCTAGTTTGTAGCTTTCTTGCTTCTCTTCCTTTTAAATTTTTATTGAAATCGTTTTTCCCCAAGAACAGTTTAATAAGACTTGGTGAATTGAGATTCAATTCAGTACCTTCTGTATATTTTCTTCACAGAAGAAAATCATTGTCAATTAAGGGGACAAAGACATCCCTTCCACTTAAAGTTGCACCTTTCCCCGAGCCAGGAGTGTGCAGGGTGAGCCTCCTGGGAGAAGCTAGTGTCTGCCTTGTGGGAGCACCGGCGCAGACAGAAGCAGGCCAGGCCCTGGAATTGTTCCACCAGGGAACAGCCCAGAATCTTCAGGGTGGGACAGGACGTGGGAGCTGTGCCCATGACCAGTCCACCCCAGTCCTTCCATGAAGACACCCACTTCCTGTGACTCCTCCAAGTCCTGTCGTTCACTGGCTCTGTGGCCTGGGAGAAGGATGCTGCATTTGATGGAGAAGTTAGCTTGGCATGGGCTTGTCGCTTCCCGCTCTGCAAGCCTCATTTTTTCACACCAGTGAGTTGGGGCAGGTGGGCTCTGAGGTCTCCTCCTCCCTGTTGAAGAAGACCTGTGCTTCTACGGTCAATAATTCACACGGCACCGTTAGAAATGATCTCCAGGAAGCAGAAGGAATAGACACAGACATATTTGTTGTATGACACAGCGGTCCCGTTGGCTTTTTGTGAGTTCCTGCTCTTTCGTGGAAGGCCCCACCCCAGAAGTGGACCTCCTTTCCCTGAGGGCCCAGGGTCTACCCCTCGGTCCCCAATGACCCGTGACCAGATGCTTCTTGACTCCCACCTTACTTCTATTGGTTTGCTTCAAAAAAGCTTTTTATTTTAAAATAGTTTAAGATATTCCAAAAAATTCCAAAAGAGCCCAGAGTGGTGCTGGGAACTCATCTCCAGTTACCCCTGAAGGGACACCTCAGATCACGATGCCACAGCATCAAGGTGCGTAACCAGGAACTACACACGTGGCTTGGACTTCTCCAGTTTTCACTTAGCGTCCTTTTTCAGTCCCAGGAACCCACCCAGAATCCCACGTGGCATCAAGTGGTCGCATCTCCTTGGGCTCCTCTTGGCTGTGATGGTTTCTCAGGCTCTCTCTGTGGCTGATGACCTTGACGGGTCTACGGAGGACTGGTCAGGGATTGCATACGATGCTCCTCTTCATTGGTTGATTGGTCTGAAGCGTGTCCTGTGATGAGACCGGCCTTCTGTGTTTTGGGGGATGCCCACAGAGGGGAAGTATCCTCCTCACACAGGCTACCCAGGGCACCTGCTCTCAACAAGACCCCTCCCTGCTGAAGCTGACCTTGAATAGTATTTGCCGGGATGTCTGCCTGGTGCTGTCACTGGGAAGGCAGTCCTGCTCCTTTCCGGAATCTTTGGAAGCAGGTCAATAAGCACAATACGCATTCTTGGAGGGGGAGGGGTTCTCATTAAAAAAAAAAAAAAAAACTCTTCAAAACTTCCCCGTTTGGCAGCTGGAGCAGGCAGGAGGGAGCAGGACTGGCTAGTGTACGCGGGTAATTCTCCACAATACAGTGGATGGGGAACAGGGCACTATTTTTCCTTTCCTTAACACCTACCTTCAATGTTCCAAACGTTTCTGGGCTTTGGAAACATACAGGGCGCTGTGGGGAGAAGCAGGGTGAAGGGCCCTAAGCTGCCCAGGCTCCATCTAGAGGGCAGAGAGCCTGTACGGCCAGGGATTCCCAGCCCAGGGAGCTCGGGAAGGCAGGAGCGGAGCCTTCTTGGAGATTTGTTCTCAGGGACATTCAGATGCATCTTCTCCTGAATATGGCAGCATATTCTGTTCTTTGCAAAGACAAGAGATCAAGGGGCCTGGGTTCGGGGTCCCCCGGAGCTGGTGTCAAGCCCTCTGTGACTGGGGTTCTGTGCTGACCCAACTCCTGACCTTTGGGTAGGATAAAACCTCCTACCTTGGGAAGGAAGTACTTTGGGCCTCTTTCTCACCATCCTAACCTCCCGCTCACTGATAAGATATGAGTTCCACCAGGAAGAGAAAAATGATGTTAGGTGGGATGCAAGATTTCACTTCAGATGTGAAAATGGCCTCGTTATCCCTAAATTCTCCTCTAATTCCAGGTTCCCTGGTGGTTCTGCCCTTGAGAGAAAGGGGAAGTGTCTCCCAAAGCAGATAGACTTCCATCCCTTTCCCCTTCACACAAGAACCTCTGACTCCCCCAACTCAAGAGCAGGCTCTCTCTGTGTCCCCCTGAGTCACCACCAGGATGGTGCAGATGGCTTCCCGCTGAATTTCAGAGCAGAAACCAACCCCCTCTACTCAGGGGACATGGCCGTCCCCCAGTCTCAGTCCCCAGCCCTGGCGCAGGAAGGAACACCCACTTTCTTCTGCAGTCCCTGGTTCAATTTCCCTAATGAAAACACATTAAGCCATGATTCACTTTCACGGCTTTCCCAGCCTGATGTCATTGTAATGTCCCGTCAGAGCCACTCTGCGCTCTACCTCTTGATTTAATATGATTAAAAACATCCCTCCTTTTTGGAAGGGAGCTCCAGGTTGCCTAGAGGCTTTCATCATCAGAGGCCCATTGGCATCCAGCGCGCACGCGATACTTGACTCATGGAGAAGCAGTAGCGTAGCGATGACTCACTTGGTTTGGACAGAAACCTCCAGAACCACAAGAAGGCTTTCTGAATCCCATCACGGAATCTCTGGCTACTGTCTTTCCCCAGAGCTTGGAAATCAGCCCTGGTTGTCTGGGGTCCTCCCAATGCCCCATCCCCAGGACAGCAGGTCTAACTCCTGCTCTGAGATCAAGGCC
The DNA here is from genome assembly GCF_003255815.1 of Theropithecus gelada. NCBI lineage: Eukaryota > Metazoa > Chordata > Mammalia > Primates > Cercopithecidae > Theropithecus > Theropithecus gelada. Next base: position 33,404,953 of record NC_037668.1, on the reverse strand, counting down.
CACAAAGCTTCCCCAGACAGCTCTGGGAGGTGGCCCAGAACCTGGGGTGGTCCCAGGACAGTGTAGAGGAGAGCACCCAGTGGAGGCTCCTCTCAGGAGCCAAAATCGCCCCCTCCCTGCCCCGGCACAGCCAGGGGTCACACTTACAAGGGGGGGGGCACTCCCTGCAACTCACCCGCTGGCCTCATCGGGAGCCCCAGGACGCCCCAGCTGGAAGGGACCATGACGGTAGTCTGGCCCAGCAGTGAGCTAAGTAAGTGAAGCCAAACTCTAACTGACCTCCTTTCCACAGAACATCTTGGGAACCGGTGGATCGTTATTTTGCAGGCCATACATGACAAAGCACTAATCTTAATCCAAACCTGGTTAATGCCAGTGTGAGACCCCAAAATGGAGTGGCCTGACTCAGGTCACAGTGAGCTGGCCTCCAATATGGACTCAGAGTCTAGGCCTCGGGGAACCTGAGATCTCTGCTCAGGAATGAAGTCCCGACAACCCTGCAGCTGTAGGAGCAGGGACATGTTAGAACCCCGGGGACGTGTCAGAACCCCGGGCACACGTTAGAACCCCGGGGACGCGTTAGAACACTGAGGACATACTAGAAAACTAGGGCCAAATCAGTAACTCCTGTGACCTGTAACTTTGAGGACTACTTCCTGGGCAATCTATGAATGCCTGTGCACGGCGGGGTGCTGGGGGAGGAAGGGGAAGGGAGGTGAAGGTGGCTGTGCCCTGTGGGGAGGGACATGGGGCATGCCTTGTGCCTGGTAGGTGCCAACCTGCATCTACCCAGCATCACAGCCCAGCGGCACAGCGGGCCTCAGTGAACCGCATGGCCCCTTGCAGAAGATGGTAAAAACGGCATCCTGTGGTACCGCAGACCATTTAGACACATCACCAGTTCTTATCTAAGGGTGATTTTACCCCTCAGGGGACATTTGGCAATATCTGGAGACATATTTGGTTGTCACTATTCAGGTTTGCTACTGGCATTTAGTGATAGAAACCAGGGATGCTTCCACATATCCTGCAGTGTAGACAGACCCTGCCACAAAGATCAGAGGGCCGAGGCTGGGACACCTGATGGCACGGGCACCACTTGCTCCTCCCAGGCCCAGTAAGGGAGGAATGATGGTCTCATCTCCAAGAGGAAAGAGGCTTGCAGGCCCTGCAGCTCTCCATGGCTGACCTACAGCTGCTCCCAAAACAGCATGGCGTGGGGGTGACACGAGACGGCTTTGGCGCTTGGCACTGCAACCCGCCAGCTGCGTAAGCATGACTAATCTGTGTAACCACCCTGTGCTTCGGTTTTCCCACCTGTACACCTGCCACCGAGTGGCAGGGGTGTGCGGGAGACTAGACGGTGCATATTTTAAGTCTGGTTCTTTGTGAGTGCTCATGGGAGCACCCAGCATTCCTCCACTCCCATCCTCTTTCCCCAGGAGCTCTGGAGCACAGAGTCTGCAGCAACTTTGGGGCACGGGGGATGCAGCTCAACAGCCTTCGCAGGTGCTGGGAGGAGACTGAAGGATAGCAACGGCGCTGGCGTTCTGGTTGCCTGGGCAACATGCCCGCAAGCATTCCGGAGGAGTGAAGTGGTGACAAGCAGTGGGTGGGCAGGATGGTGGGTGGCAGTGTTCTCAGTCCCTGGGAGGGGAAACCTGGCTCTGTGTCTTAGCTGAGCCCCTGCTGCTGGGCCCCGGTCCCCTGTCCCTACTGCAGGGCAATTCCACAGGAGGACAGAGGGGCGGCCATTCCAGACCAGCTGCCTCATGAAGGGCCCCACAGATCCCCTTGGTTCAGCCTGCTCCTCTCTCACCCCACATCACATCTGTGCTCTCTGGGCAGCACTCAGGATGTGAGCAGTGCAGCCTCAGCTGCTGGGCAGCCTTGCCAAGTGCCCCAGGCCACCTCCTGTGCTTCCCCTGCATGTGTGGACAAAGTTCCCAGACTAGGCCCCCACACGAAATATCCCATCCCAGCGTCAAGCACTAGCTCTTCTCCATCTCCCCCTGAGCAAAGGGACAGACTGGCAAAAGACATGAATGGGGCAGGAACAGAACTCACTGGCTGGGAACCTCATCCCCTGGGGGTCAGCTCAAAGCGAGGCAGCTCAGAAGAGCTCTGGGAGGGCAAGGTCTATTGTGCAAAGCCAAGGAGAGGTTCTCAGCCTGGGCTTCACATGAGGATCCTCTGGGATCGGGGAGGAGGGAGTTCAGAAAATGCTGAGGCCCAGGCCTCAGGCAGATCCACTCACGGGCGCCTGCGGGGGCGAGGCCTAGCACTGGTATGTTATGGAAGCCCCCAGAGTACATCCCGGGTTAAGAGCTGAGGAGTGCCCCCAGGGCCTCCCTCAAACCTGGTTCCATCCTACTTTATGTCTATTTCAACAGGAGATACAGGATGTGGGCAGTGGGCAAGAAGGGTGCCACAGGCCAGCCCGGTGATGAGGATCCTTCAATATGAAAGAAGGAGGTGGATCAGGAGCACACAGCTGCCCTGGCACCACGTGACACGGCCCCTTCCGCAGCTCAGGGCCCCTCAGCCAGAGCTGCCAGGCCAGGAAGACGCTCAGGGGAGAGCTCTACGCAATCGTGCAAAGACACAAGCGCCATCACACAGATGCATATTTAACTAGAGAAAACTAAACTGAAGAGGATGGCGCGCAGAGAGAAAAGACGGCGTAGGATACTAAAATAATACCCCACAGGGATCCAGCCACAGCGACACGCCAGGCACTGAGCTAAGCATCTTACAGGAATTGTCTCATGCTGTTCTCACAGTAACCCTAGGGGAAGAGTTGGCATTGACTCTCTCTTGCAGAAGAAGGAAAAACACAGAAATAGTAGCTGTGTCTTTCTCTGGAATGAAGTCTCTTAAAAATACAACTGAAAGAAGGTGGGGCTCAGGGAGGGAAGCATTCGGCTGCAGGGAGATGCCGGTTCTAGGAAGGATGTGTCCCTCCAAAGGCTTCAGATTTTCAGGACGGCTCCATCATCTCTCCTACATTGGGCAAATGCATCCCTCACAGAGAGCATTCCGCAGATCGCCGTTTCCCAGTGACAGCGCTATAGCTCATTCTTGACGGTCTTGTCCCTGAAAAGGGAACTGAGAGGAATAAATGTCAGGTTATCGCCAGCTTCCAAAACACTCACTGCAGCCCCTCTGTCTTCATAGGAAATATCTATTTTGGTTTCGTTGCAATTGTTATGTTGGTATTTACGAAACTCGGTATGCATGCCAGGAGCTTTTGAAGCCAACCAAGAAGGATGGGAGGAGAACGGCAAAGGCTCTGCCTCCGGAAACAAGTGCGTGGCTGTTCCGTGGGTTTCTAGAATTTGAAGACAGGAAAAGAATGGCATTGGTGGAGGTGGGCAGGGTGCAGCGTGGGGCCAGGAGAGCAAGATGGTCAAGAAGCAGCTTGAGGTTAGGTGGGTTTGGGCAGAGCATCAGCTTCTCAGTGGGCTCACTCACCACGCACCCTGGGGTGAGCCCCTTCACCTCACCGGGCCCCAGGGTGGGTGTGACGATGATCACATGCTACCCTTGTTAGGAGTGAGAAGGAGGTTCTGGACTCTGGTCACAGGAGGCCATGCCCCCAGGGCAGCAGTGTGCCCTGTTACGGAGGGGGCACACAGCCGCAGGTGCACCGGGGAGCCAGGAGCAAGGCAGAGGCCGGGGTCTGGGACCCCTTAGCTGTCCGCAACCCTCCCAAGCCACTCCTCTGACCTGCAGAAACACCCTCGGACCATCCTTAGTACAAGCTGCAGCCAAGGGCTTCCGTTCCAGGGCACCACTGAGAGGGGCTCAGTGTGGCTAAGGCACCTTGGGTTCTGGCACATCAGAGGGCACACAGTGAGGAGGACAGAATCGGGAGTTTCAGAACTCAGAGCCATGGCCAGGGGTAGGCCTTATACAAGAGCTGAAATTACAGAAGGATCTAGAGCAGCTCAGAGTTTCCTGGGAGGCACCCACATGTGTGACCGTCATGCAGAGGAAGGATGACCACTCCTCAGGTGGCCAGGGGAGGAGGCCCTGTGGTTGACTGAGGGTGAGAGAGGGCCAGTGACATTGAAGGTTCCTCTGAGTCTGTGATCACTGGATTTCGGGGAAGGGGGAAGGCCGGCCTGGCCTCACACAACTGAAGGTGTACAGCAGCCCACCTAAGGTGTTGTGGAGACCTCAGAAGTCCTCAAACGGCCTTCTCCATATCCTGCTGTGAACACCACCATCCCCAGTCCCTTATACCTCAGTGCGAATGACGCCTTTGCAGGGGACCAAGGTCTATGACATGAAGGTTCATTTGGTGGCCTCCAGGGAACATGTGGCTCCTGAGAATAAGCACAGCCCCAGAGGCTCTCAGGGGGCAGGGACGTGGCAGCAACATGTCCTCCAGCTTCAGGCCCCTTGGCGGCCCATCTAGTATCCCACATCCATGGTGACGAGCAAAGAACGTAGTGATGGGGAAATATGCTGGCCTAGCCAGAGGACGTGAGATCATCTGCACAAATCACTCAATGGAGGCTGTGGTTCTGTCTCATCTTCAGCTACAGAAAGTTTCCATTTTCTCATCAGGAGAGGAAATGAAAAGAAGCGAGGCTCTGCTGCCTCAAAGGAGATGCCACGATGACTGCACAGCGGAATCTCCTCCCGGCTGCCCGCCACCACCCCACGCTGGTGCAGAGTGAAGCCGGCTGGAGGAAAAGAGCACGGAACGCGGACTCAACGGTCCCCTTGGCTCTTACTTCTCCTCCAGCCACTGGAACGCTGCCCTGAGGACAGGCCCAGGACCAGGCAGGTCCAGATCCAGCCCATCAGTGGCCACTGCGAGTCTTGGCCCTGCCTTTGCTGAGGTGGGTGCGCTCCATGGCTCAGCTCCTGTCCAGGTCTTCCTGGGACCATCCTGTTAGATGTGTGCACACCCTCAGGAACAGACACGCTACTCTCCCCATGTTACCCCTGAGGGGCTGGCGTTTTGGAGATGGTGGCACACGTGCCCAAGGTCACTAGCACAACACGGACCTGGCACCAGCCTGTGGGACTCGGGTGCCCATCTTGAAGCTGCACAGAGGAAGGGGAGCAAGTCCAGCCATGGTCACTCAGAAGTAGAAGAGGCCTGGAAAGAGTTGTCCTCAGGTGATGTCACTACAGTAACAGCCACCATCAGCATTTTCCCAGCCTCTGTTTGAACACAAACCATGACAGGGAACTCATTACCTACAGGGACCACTGAGCGAATGCTGGCCAGGGCCTCTGTTGGAAAAGCATTCTTTGTGTGAAGCCACAGATGGCTTCCTTTGATTTCTCCTGCATTCCCATTGCCAGCCCTGTGCCGTGGGCACCCAGGACTCGCATATACAGGTCACATGTGCATAATGCACACACACAGACACACATGCACAAATGCAGACATGCACAGAACATAGACGCACACATACAGCCACATACAAACTAATACAGTCAGGCACACACACACACACAGAATACAGGCACACATCTGTACATGCAACCTGAGCGATACATGCATATTCAGAAAACACAGGCACATAGACACACATGCACGCACAAACTAACATACACACACAGACACAGGTGCACACACAACACAGCACGTGTGCATACAGAGAAAGCATGCACACATACACACACGCACATGTGCACATGCAGAGACACACGTGCACACAGAATATGCATGCATGCACACACAGTCACATTCACACACAGAACGCAGGTGCATGCACACACAAACACACCATGCATGCACAGCCAGTACACAGATGCACATGCACACCCAACAGTCACTGGCTGCAGTTTCCAAGTCCTTGCAAGGTTCCCTCTGCAGCCTGGCTGTGAAATCCCACCACCCTGGCCACCCCCTGGGCATGAGCTTTCTCCCTGGGTTCCCAAGTGGAATGTCTAGAGCAGACACAGCCTGGCATACAGCTGCCCTGGCGGCTGCCCGTCAGCGTGGGGATGAAGCACTGTGGGTTGGGTAATTCTTTCCCAAAGGGACACAGCAGAGTCAGGGCAGCCAGGCAGTCCAGGGACAGGGCTCCCCTGGGGCTGGAACTTCCAACTCCCCCTAATGAGATCATCCCATCCGGAAGCTGTTCCTGAGAAGGTGTCAGGAGGACACTTGCTAAAATATCTGGGATGCGTAGCAGCCTTTCCAGGAAGCCCTGGCGTTTCGGAGCAGTGGCTATGACTTGAAGGGGGCAAAAAACACTGTTTCCTGGGAAAGTCTATGTTTCTGAATGACCAGGAGCCAGCACTGCCTGGGCCAGGAGCCTCCCTGCCCCCACCCTCATCCCAAAACCCCTGTGTCTCACGTTCTGGTTGGCTTTTGATAGGAGCCACTCCCTGACCACCTGCTGGCTGCTTCCAAGGAGAGATGGGTCTCAGACACACAGAATTCTCCACTCAAGATATGGCTTACTGTGATTATCTAGAAAGTTCTCCCCCCAGACACAAATGGCCATGGAGTTACTGATGAACCCCCCAGTACGAGAGGACTGAGAATGGGTGCAGCAATGTCATCCCACAGGATCGTGCTCCCATCTCCCTGAGGCTCTGCTAGGGGATGACTTGGGTCTCCTCAAGTTCATATGTGGGAGCTCTAGACCCCGGTGTGACTGCATTTGGAGACAGGGTCTTTACAGAGGTAATTAAGTGAATACAAGGGTATTAGGGTGGGCCCTAATCCAATATGGTCTTAAAAGAAGAGATGAGAACAGACACACAGAGCCCAGACCACGTAAAGGTACGGGGGAAAGACGGCATCTGCAAGCCCAGGAGAGGCTTCAGCACGAACCAGCCCTGCAGACACCTTGATTCTGGACTTCCACCTTCGAAACTACGAGGAAACACATTTCTCTTCTTTAAACCACCCAGTCTGTGGTACTTTCTCACAGTAGCCAGGCCAGCCTGAACCAGGCTCCTTCCTCCTCCCCGGTTCCCACTCTCCATCTCCACTCTCCCATGCAGCCTCATGGCTCGAGGTACTGTGTTTGCAGGGGACACGCACAAGCATGGGCCCACCTTGGTCTCACCTTACCTGGCCAGCTGCAGCCTCCTGACCCTCATGGGCAGCTCACAGCGGAAACTCAGCATGGGCCCCACAAAACCTTTACCCACTTCTACACAGTGTGCTCACCACGGTGCCCAAATGTCACCACGGCTCACCATGGAGTGCAGCAGGAAGCCCCCAGACATCAGAGCCCACCCTTTCCTCATGGTCCCAAAATACTTGCTCATAGGCTCTGCTCATCCTTCCTCCTGCAGGGGTCTTAGTCCCCACATGGCCACCCCCTGCAGGGAGGGTAGCATCCCTGCCTCCACCCACACAATGCCCACAGCACCCTCCCCCAGGTTGTGACAACCAAAAATGTTCCAGACATGGCCACAGGTCCCCCGGCGGCCAAAGTACCCCCAGTGTAGAGCCTTGGGTCCATGCACTCCTCTGGTCCCATCTGACTCCCAGCCATCTCCAACCCTCCTCTGGCTTCCATCCTGGCTCCCCACAATCCAGTGTCCACTCTGCTGCCAAAGCAATACGGAGGCTAACTCGACCATGACCTTCCCTCCTGCACAGCCTCCTCTGTTCGCTTCCACTGTGCTCACAACCTAAAGCTCCCAGGGCAGCCCCTACCCATGCTCGGCTCCCCGGGTACCTGCTGGCTGTGGGTCTCGCCTCCAGCTGCACTCCTGCTCCCTGCAGCCACGTGGGGCACTGGCACTTCTCCTCCTTCACCCTAGCTGAGCGTCGTCTCCCCACCTCCACCTGCCCACCTAGGGGAGACTCCTTGCGTGGCCCACGAGCTCATCTCCTTGTCGGTCTGGTCATTCCGTTTCTGACAGTTTAGTTTCTGATGTTCCATCTGCTGTGGGCCTGGACCACTCGGGAGTTTACGCTCCGGGAGAACAAGGATGGTGTCTGTCCCCATGACCAGGGCATCCCAAGGAGCAGAACAGGCCCAGGGGAGAGGAGACTCCCAAAGATGTTTGTTGAGAGACTGAATGAATGAATGGTGAGGTGACATGGCCACACCAAGCCTCATTTTCCTTCATGTGTCAGACTGAAAATAATACCTGCTGTGCAGGACTCAGGAGCCAAGAGCCAGGCCTCGGAAGCACCCACTCTGCTCAGTTACAAGTTTGTAGGTGGGGGCTGGGATTATGACAGCATCTGATCGTTTAGGGGCCATCCCCACCCTGGCAGAGGAGCTGAGGGCATGAAGCAGGTGCAGACTGGTACCATTGTGAACTTGTCACAATGGATTACGGGAGGCTCACCCCATCCCTCCCAGCTCTACAGGGCCCAGTGGCCACCAGGAGCAGCCCTGGGAGTGCACTGGGCAGGTGGAGGGGCAGCCCCAATGCAGGTCTACCCTCCTTCGCTTGTCCCACCCCGCCTGCCTTGTGAACGAGGTCGCACTTTTCCCGGCACTGCAGTGGGCTGGAGTGTCCCCGGACGCCTCTGTGGAAACGTAATCCCCGTGCCGCAGCACCGAGGTGGGACCTGGAAGAGGTGAGGGGCCCTGAAGGCTCTGTCCCCTTGAATGGCTGAATGCCATTATCTCCCCCGAGTGGGTTCCTGATCAAAGGACACGTTTGGCCCCTTCCTCCCCTCCATGTGTTCTCTTGCCCTCCCGCCTTCCACCACGGGACTACACAGCAGGAAGCCCCAGCGAGACCTTGGGTGCCCCAGCCTCCAGAACTGTGAGAAATAAATCTCTGCTTTTTATAAAATACCCAGTTTCACATATACTGTTAGAGCCGCATAAAACAGGCTAAGACAGGCACTAATCAAATCTGACATGAGCTGGCAACTCTTCCTCCCTCCCGCTCCCAGTTCCCTGATGCCCAACGCACAGGCTGCCAGCCCCGCATGGGGAGGAAGGGACATTCTGCAGCCACTGGGTTTGGGCTCTGGTGCCTCCAGGGAACGCTTGGAGGCTCAGTCTTAGCCCAGAAAACCTACCTGCTCCTGCTTGGGCCTCCTCCAATCCCTCTCCCCCACTCACTGCCTCCAGGAAGCCTCCAGGACTCCCAGTCCCCTATGGGGTTTTCCCCTCTGAAGCCCAGAGTCCCTCTCCATCAGCACATGCCCCTGACGTCCCTGACCACGGGCTGCCTCTCCCCTCAGTCGAGTGGCCTGGTGTCTGAAGTTCTCACAGGTGCCTCCCCACACAGGTAGGCCTTTGGATCCTGGGCAGCATGGGGCCTTCATGGGGGCTTCTCCAAGGTTTCCTCAGTTTTTCCCCATAAACTGGGAGAAAATCCGGCCCTGTCAACCTCCCTGGGCCATGGTGAGGGAAGGATGGCTTCCAGAAAACTGTAAAGCACAGCTGAGGTGGGCATTTAGGAAGCTTAATTCTTATTTAGTATTAATTACACCGTAATCAAAATATTAACTTTCCTTATTTTTTTTTATTATTATACTTTAAGTTCTAGGGTACATGTGCACAACGTGCAGGTTTGTTACATATGTATACATGTGCCATGTTGGTGTGCGGCACCCATTAACTCGTCATTTACATTAGGTATATCTCCTAATGCTAACCCTCCCCCCTACCCCCTCCCCACAATAGGACCTGGTGTGTGATGTTCCCTTTCCTGCAGCTGGAAACCATCACGCTCAGCAAACTATCGCAAGAACAGAAAACCAAATACCGCATGTTCTCACTCATAGGTGGGAATTGAACAATGAGATCACTTGGACACAGGAAGGGGAAACTTCCCTTATTTTTATATGGTTATTGGATAGCCACCTAAGGAAGCAGATGCAATCATGAGCGCTGGGTATTAGAATGGGGCACACCTCGTCCCTTCCCTGTCTAGTCCCAGCACAGAGCACAGGGCTGGGCTTGGAAAAATGTGCGCTTAATGCCCATTTGTGGGCCAACAGACGGAGGGACCCAGATGGGGAGTTCACAGTCCACTGGGGGAACAGGCATCTCAGCTGACGAGATCTGGAGGGAGGACAGCAGAGTGCCAGGGTGGCTTCACCTCTGCTTGGCTGAGCCTGGAAGGCTGCCTGGAGGAAGTGATGGGTCTCCAATGCCGGGTAGGAGTTGACCCGAGAGAGGAGGCAGGGAGAGAAGAAATGGTGAGGCTTGATTTGTGGGGTCCACTAGGGAAGGCCCTGTCATGGTCAGGAGGCCTGCGGAGGCCAGGCTGGGGTTGAGCTATTTTTCTCTTTTTCCAGGAAGCTCCTCCCAGCCCCCTGGGGTGGGGGATTTGGGGGCAGGTGCTTCCTTGGGATCCGGCCAGCAAACCAATTACAAGTCCTCCTAACGACGAGTCCCGCAGAGTCTACGTCCCTCTGCTGCACCCTCAGACCTGCCCCTCACCCTCTCCTGCAGGCTGAGAGGCCAGAAGGGAAAGGGCTGCATGAGGGGCCCAGAGACGGAGAGAGGAGAGCTGCCCAGGGCGCGGGGTGAGGAGCCAGAGAACCCTTGACAGCCCTGTCCTGGTGGTGGGAGGCAGCAGCAGGAGCCTGCCTGGCACAGTGAGTGTCTCTGTGCCTAAGTTTCCTCACCTACAAAGCCAGGCTGACTCCTAAGCCTTGAGAAGGCGGCGACGATGCAGAGATACCACATCCACGCAGGGCCGGCGCCACACTGCCTGCCAGTCCTGGGAGGAGCACGGGGCTGAGCGGAAGAGAAGCCCCAGGGCCACGGCCAGCCTCAGGGACACCCGGCCTGGGGCAAAGGCTGTTCTTGGCTCCCTCCAATCCCGCCCCCACCCCACGTCCCACCCACACCTTCTTCTGAGCCCTGGAGAGCCTTGTCCCTCCGCAGGTCCCCAACACTCCTGAGTCAGGAATAGGATGGAACGGATTTTCCTGCAGGCTCAGGACGGGAGGAGGCAGGACTCCCTGCCAGGTGGTCCTGGGTCTGCAGGTCATGGGCCCCCTCTGAGCGCTTGTCCCCCGCACGTTTTCACCACCGACCTCAAAGCCCTTGCTCTGTACCTTTCTCTCTGCCACTTGCGCCTGCCCTTCTCCTCCCTTTGGGTCCTGTCCCTCCTTCCCAAGCACCCCCTGACTCCTGGAGCCAGCTGATGGGTCACTTTTGCTATCCAATGGCAAGTGCCAGTGTCTGTCTGGGCGTCCCGTGAGCTGGGAGTTAGCTCCGACTCTCCTCCAGCACCAGGGATTTTGGTCAAGAGGCACACAGGACCCGGCGGACCAAGTTCCTCTCTGGAGCCACTCCCGGGCCTAGCACCATTCCTGAGCCCCACTGTGCACCAGCCCAAAGGGCCAGCCGGCGGCAGAGACACCTGTCACCTAAAGCACTGGCCCTGCTGACAACAGAAGCACAGGGCACCTTGTCCACAGACTCTATGGCCTGGAGAGGACAAAGGGGGGCAGTCAGTGTGCCCCGCCTGACCCTGGCTGCCCAGCTCCAGCCAACCTGGGAGAAGGTGGCCTGGTCCCAGGAAGGCCAGGAGGGAGGGAGGACACCCGAGGGTGGCGGGACATCCCAGCCCCAGAGGCTCTTTCCCAAGCAGGGGCAGAGTCTGTTTCGGGAGCCTGATGGGGACTCTGGGCTCCGGGCTTCTGGTCCCAGCTTAGTTGCCACCATAAGCACAATGAGCTCACGGCCATGAGTCACCCACAGTGCATCAGCCTGTGTTTCTGAACCTGGGGTTGGAATCTCGCTCGGTGGCCCTCCTCACCCCAGGCCTCAGCTTGGCACCCCTGGCTTCAGGCTTATCCGGTGACCAGGCAGACACGGCCTGCCCTTCTGTGAGGCCGAGTCCAGCACAGGGGATGGGAGTCAGACCCAGGCCAATGACCCAGCACACACTTGACCCCCAAGGTCCCTGCTCCCGGAATAAGAAGTCAGGTGGACTGAGGCAAAGACACCCCTTGCTCAGGCCCCCGTGGCCGCGTGGAGGTTTCCCTCCTGCCAGAAATGGTCCCAGGACCTGAGTGTGGACAGAACTCAGGGAAGTTCTCTCTCTGTGCACCGTGTGGCCTGAGACAGCTGTTTATGCTTCGTGTCCCCATCTGTAAAATGGACACTAAGATGCCTGTCTCCAGATGTGTGGAGGGGATCAGATGAAATAATGTCTGTCTGGATCCAGGACTCAGGCACAGTGACACCCAATAAAAGTGGGGGATGCCGTGTTTCTCCCAGACAGGGGCAGTGCTCTGCAACCACCAGCCAAGAGGCGCAGAAAGCAGCCACGATGTCCCCCTGTCCCATGCTGCAGCCACCTCCACGCGCCCCTGGTGACAGCTCCTGGTTGTGGCTCCATGACAAGGAGAGGGTGTAGCTGCAGTGGCCACTCCACAGGCTCCCATCCTTGAAACAAGAGGTCACACAAGTAGCTGAAGGTGGGGAAAGGCTGGATTTTGCAGACCCAGCTCAGCATCTAGGACCTCTCGGTGGCAGGAGGGTGGGCAGCGGCCCTGCCTCGGAAACAGGCCCTGGTGGCAGTGAAGGAGCCAGTGGGGCTGACTTCAGAGCCCACAAACCTCCTGGAGGGTCTGGATGTGCACAGCCCCTCCTCGGGCCTCCTGGTGGGTAAGGGGCATTTCCTGGCCCTGGGCAGTGGTGTCGCCCCATGCTCCACACTACCCCTCCAGGGCAGGCACTGAGTCTTGTCTTTGTCAGCGAGTGGGAAATGCATCCTTCACTGGCTAGGTATATACCAAGTTCCTACAGGGCCAGGAGGTAGGGGGACTGGGGGGTCTCAACTGGGGGCAGTGATGAAATGTGGATGCTGCCCCAGGTCAGGCAGCCTGGCCGAGGGACAGTCACCCCTTTTCTTGTTGGAAGGAAAGCCAGAGAACCAGCCTCTCCCCAGACCTGTCCCCTCCAGGCTCTTGTCCCCTCCGCTGCTGTGCACCCACGAGAGGGGGTGGCCTTGGTGGGGCTGTTTCCCAGCGGCCAGGATTTCTCTGCCTCTCCTGAATGTTTTCCCAGGCTCAGCTGTGCTGGGAGCTTGACAGCTTGAAAGTGGTTCATGCTCGTGCTCATGCCGGATGCTCATGACTCCTGGGAGCAACAGTCAATCCCGAAAGCTGTGTTTCAAGGTGGAGGAAACGGACGCTCCAAGTGCAGTATCTTTTCCTGGTGCTTCTCACCCAGGGAGCTGAAACCAAGCCCAGGCCTTCCAGGCGCCCCCATCCTGCACCTTGTCCGGCCTTCACCTGCCACCACTTCCAGCCAGGGCCCCCGGGGCCATCGGCTTAGAGGCTTCTGGCCCCTCTGCCATGTGCACGATCCTGCCAGGAATGCCCCCCCCTCCACCTTCCTGGGCCTTGTGTTTCTGCCCTCTGCCTGCCCATGGGTGGGCTGTGCGAGGCTCCACTCTCCTTGCCAATAAATCAGAAAATAGGTATTTTAGGTGCAACAAATTGCTTGTTCAGTTGTTAATCGGGCAACCCTTCGGCAAGGGAAAAACAATTGAACCACGTTAATCAGCTGAATTCATACCAGGCGCGTCGCTCTGATTTATCAGTAATTGTCTCTGAAACCTCTTTTGGGGCGAGGATGTCAGTGTGTTTCTCTCTCTCCCTACAGTCTGTCAGGGACCGTTCTGGACACCCACCGAAGCCGCAGGCCATGGTTCCCTAGGAACCCTCACCCTCCACAGGCGAGTGAGGGGGGCAGGTGGGGGTCTCAGACTCGCCCTGAGCACGTATGTGAGAGGCTTTCTTCCCACCGGTGGGTACTGGAGGGGCACCCGCTCTGAGTGAGCAGGGCTGGGTGGTTCACCAGATGCCTCCCTGCCTCAGTTTCCCCACCTGTAGAAGGGAGATAATGGGCTCGGCGTCCTCCTGTGAACTTCCCAAGTTAATACAATTTGAGTATGGGGTCATCGCCATGGCAAGGAAAATAAGAAGGGCATCAGGATCCTTTCTTTCTTTCTTTTTTTCTTTTTTGAGATGGAGTCTCACTCCGTCACCTAGGCTGGAGTGCAGTGGCACGATCTCAGCTCACTGCAACCTCTGCCTCCCGGGTTCAAGCAATTCTCCTGTCTCAACCTCCTGAGTAGCTGGGATTGCAAGTGCACGCCACCACGCTCAGCTAATTTTTTTAATTTTTAATAGAGATGGGGTTTCACCATATTGGCCAGGCTGGTCTCAAACTCCTGACCTTAGGTGATCTGCCTGCCTCGGCCTCCCAAAGTGCCAGGATTACAGGCATGAGCCACCGCGCCCGGCCCCATCAGGATCCTTTCTTTTCCAGAAGTCTATTTTCAAGTTAATCACTTGTTTGTTTTTAAGTGAGAAGCTACACCTTGAATGTTTTCACTACATAAGACCGTGTTTGAATGTCAACCAGAATAGTTACGTTTCTCACAGGTTGCATTTCATTCCTGAGGACTTCAGTCTCTCTCTCCCTCTCTCGCTGTCTCTCTTGGATGGCACCTGCCCCGCGTGTGGTCACAGTGAGTACATGTTCCCGCTCCCCACGCACACCAATGCCTTGGGCAACGTGCCACCAACCTCCTAAGTGTCACTTCCCTCCCAAGACTACCAGGCGCTCCAAGGGACCCCCACCTCACTGGGGCCACCTCTCCGGCCTAGTCCAGCACAGCCCAGCCTCAGCTGCCCCCTTCCCCATCCTGGCTCCCCACTGCTGCGTCCTCCAGCCTCAGCAGAAACGCCTCCTGCCCTGGAAGCCTTCCAGCTCACTGGGACAGGCTGGACCCCAGGGAAAGGTTCTGTGGGCCCTGCTCTTCACCAGTGGCCACTCAGAGCTGCAGCCCCTTCCTCAGCTGTGCAGAGTTTGTTCATCATTGGCCTCGTGTGTGGCCTGGTGTCTCAGTTCACCTCTGTGTCCCCAGCATCCCCACACAGAGGCCTGGTGGATGAAGGGGGCTGAATGAATGAATGAGTGAATGGATGGATGGATGAATGAATGGATGGAGCTGGTGCCCCTGCCCTTCCTTGACACCTCCCTGGGCTGGGCGTTCTGCCTGGGCTGACGCCCTAGCACAGAGCTCTCGTTCTTCTCAGAGTGACAGGGACGTTCACTCTATGATTCAGTTCAGCACTGAACAGCTGTGGCTCGAGTCATCACAATCCAGGTGCCAATGTCCTATTTTCCTAAAGCAGCCGTAACTACCAGAGGGCAGAACCTTCCACTGTCCTCCCCTGAAACTCCTTGTTCCTTCTCTGTCTTATCTGGTCACATTTGACCTTTGCCCTCCCCATTGGACAGCAGGGGTCGTGGCCCCAGCCCAGAGGCTGCCCTCAGGCTGCCCAGACCAAGGCTTGACCTCACGCTGGGCACGACCTGAATCAGTACTTTGAGGCTGATGGAGGGCGTGCCAGCATTTCTACACATTTTTATGCTCGGCTTCAGGGAAAGTTATCTCCAAATAACAGCTGAGGCACCAGTCATGGGAGATTGTGGAAACCCATCCACAGCTTCCCAGAATAAACTCTCCCAGGGTCTCACCACAGAGCGAGTGCCCATGGTGGCTTTCGAGAGGCGTTCAGGTCCTCAAGCCTGCATTCTGGCCGTGATCATGATTTCTAAAACTAAATTATTGTCCATGTCTATGGAATGGATTCTGTAAAGAGGAGGAAAGGAAAGAGAGAGGCAAAGGCAAAAATCTCCATAGAGGAAAAGGCCTACACAGAGGTTGGAAGCAGGGATGGGGCTCCAGGTTCCCATCTCCATCCACGGTGTTGAGGACATGGCCGTGCGGGGGTTGGTTGTGCTCTGCAGCTGGCAGAGGCAGCCCTGGTCAACTTGGGCAGGAAGTGGGCAGCCCAACCTCAGGGGCACTCCATCAGCTCTGACCCTTCTGCAGAAGTGGAGATTCCCTTTGCTTGGAGGTTGACATCCTAGAAGCAGGGCTCATAAAAGTGACTGCATCAGAGAACAGAGGCCACACTGAGAGACTGGAGGGCACGCAGCTTTTGCAGGCTAAAGGGGACACAGGGTCAACGGGGCTCAACTTGCCCCAGAGCCAAAGGCCAGGGCCACACTGGCCTCCTGACCTCAGCCGGGAAGAGCAAGCCTTTCTAGAAGAAGAGCTCCATGCACATGAGCATCTAAGTGACTCTTCCTTTTTATTTCATGGCATCAAGATCGGAACAGTAACAGTGAGAAATGAATTCCCATTGAAGGCCTCCTGCTCGGCAAAGCTCTGCGGAAGGCTGGCGTGGGTTTATGCACTCCCGCAGAATTGCTGTTACCCACAAAGACTCTGGAGTTTATAACTGTATTTACCTATTGAAGCCGAATAACTATGTATGGGGTGCTCCTTTTGGAGATGGGGTTATTCTGGGAGCCCAAAGAAACTGATGGACTTACCCACGCACTCAGGGAAGAAAGAGAACTTGAACCCAGCCGCAGCCAGGCAGAGGAAGGCAGGGCAGTCAAGGGTAGGAACGTGAACCTCGAACCCAGCTCATCCCACCATGACTTTGGACTTCTGGCTGCCAGACCGAGACAACAAATGTCTGCTGCTATAATCCACCCAATTCGTGGAATTTTTGTTTGTTTGTTTGTTTGTTTTGAGCTGGAGTCTCCCTCTGTCGCCCAGGCTGGAGTGCAGTGGCGTGATCTCAGCTCACTGCAAGTTCCACCTCCTGGGTTCACGCCATTCTCCTGCCTCAGCCTCCCGAGTAACTGGGACTACAGGTGCCCGCCACCATGCCCGATAATTTTTTATATTTTTAGTGGAGATGGGGTTTCACCGTGTTTGCCAGGATGGTCTGGATCTCCTGACTTCGTGATCCACCCGCCTCAGCCTCCCAAAGTGCTGGGATAACAGGAGTGAGCCACTGCGCCCGGCCCAATTCATAGTAATTTGTGATGACCACACCAGGAACCTAACACAGTTGTGATTATTTGCTAAGGAGTTGCTTAGTGGAGAAGACGCTACTGGCTTCAAGGAGGAAGTGAGGATGAGGCCACATCATTTTGTCAGCAACACAGAGGTTGGAAGGAGGGATAGGGCTCCAGGTTCCCATCTCCATCCACGGTGTTGAGGACATGGCCATGCGGGGGTTGGTTGTGCTCTGCAGCTGGCAGAGGCAGCCCTGGTCAACTTGGGCAGGCAGCTGTCTCGTGCCTGGCATGTGCCAGATACCTGGGCAAAACCTCCAAGGAAAAGAAACCTCTCTGCCCTCAAGCCTGCAGTTTGGATTTACCTGCAGAAAACAGGAGGTGATCCCTAAAGGAAGGGGTCCTTTCAAATTTGGGGTGCATTTGATGGCCACCCAGGTCCCTCTGTCCTCTGACACTTCCTGCCATCCCCAATCCTGATAATGGGCTACAATGACCTTGCAGAGCCCAGCCCCGCAGCCTCTGGATGACCAGATGGCACCTGACCCCACCAAGGAGGCAGAGGGGAGGCCCCCACGGTGCACCCTAACATGGCGCCAAGGAGCCTTTTCTGTGGAGCTTGCCTCTCCTTCGCCTGGGGTGGGGTCTTGGTCTCGGGCCCCGGCAATGAGCTCCTCCAGCAGCAGCTGGAAAACAAGATACTGTGCTGGGCGATCTGTCGATGCCATTGGATGGGGTTATGGCTGCCGCCAGGCTCCAACAAATTGTGAAATACAGATTGTTAGCAGCTTGCAGACCATTTGCAAATAAACCGTCACAGTCCGGCATTAAAAGACCCCCTAAATAAGCATCCTCGGGAAGGTAGTGACATGGGAGCTTGTTTATATCCTTTCTATTTGACACTTGTTCCATCAAAGGGAGGCTGTGCTCAGCGCCGTGGAGAGGCTATGCAGGCGGCATTTAAAATGCAAAGATCTGCTGATTTTTCATACGGAATTATACAAATGGAACCGCTCTTCCATTTTATGAGTGAATTAGGTAATGTATTGATGGTGCAGAAAGAACCAAGGTTATGTCCTTGTTTTCCATGATTTATGGACTTGGAGCATTTCACAGCTCCTGGTTCTGGACACAGCCATGCACCATCACTGTGTTTCTGGTGCCGAGAGAGCTGGCTTTCACACAGACGCTGGACGCTGGACAGATCAGAGGGGGTTCGGGGCCATGACTGCATCCTCCAGAGAAGCCCTGCTGGGAGAGGAAACTCCAGCATCAGCAGAGTGCCTTTGTTGTTGGGCTTTTTTCCCTCCTGCCGTAATGACTTATGACAAAAGGCAGAAGACAATGGCTTGGGATCAGGTCTGACTCCATCCTCTGAGGCTGCCAATGGGCCTGGCTTCTCAAGAAGGAGATCTGCTGGCTCGTTGTGGCACCTTTGACAGTTCTGGTGGAGGAGGCTGGCACAGCCAAGGGCCTGGGGGGGGTGAGGCGAGTTCAATGGAATCAACGGCGTTCCCATTGCATGGAGATGGAGGGTTTTAGATCTGCTCTGCATTTACCAGCAGCCCCTAGACAGTGATACCTTTGTGCCTCAGGGTTCCCACCTGTGAAATGGATAGATGTCTGTCTGTCTTGAATGATTAAGATGTAGGTCCATTTGGAGGCACGTGAGAAGCTGGAAGTGCTTGCAAAACCCTTCTCAACCCAGGATTCTACCCAGAAAAGGCCATGGCTTGAGAATGTCTAAGAAGTGGTGAGAAATAGCTCCTGGAAAGAAGGTCCCCCTGGGAATGTGCTCAAGGTACTCCCTTCCCCTCCCCCAGGTGGCCAGGCTGGCCATGAGGCCGCCCTAGACCTTGCTCCCTGGTCCTGCAGTCCATGACGGTGATGACTCAGAAAGCAGGCACTCAGAACACTCATAAAGGCGGATGTGCAGCTTCCTAGACCCAGGCGGGAGGTGAGCCTCATGGCCTCCTCCTCCCACCTGCCCCGTGAACTCTTAAACCTGGAGATGTGCTGAGCCAGGAGCGGATGGAATGAACATGGTTTCCACCGAGTAAAATTATCAGCGTGTTAACAGCTGCCCCCCAAGCAGCTGGGGATGCATTCCCAGCCCTGCACATGCAGACAGCAGCAACATTAGCTCAGCCTGGGGGCTTCAGAGACAGGCATGACACTAAATCTTCCCAAATCCATTGAGGTGAGTCCAGATGCACCAACTCAGAGGATCTAAAGGCTCGGCCTTTTCCAGACCATTCCTGGGGCCCTCCGCTCACTCCCCTCCTTCCTCCATCTCCTTCCTCCCCATTCTTCATGCCTCCCTCTCACCCTGCCCTGTGTGTCTGTGTCTCATGAATGCCTGTGCATCTGATACTCCCTGGAAAGCCCCTTACCATGCATACTCCTCCTCAGTACCCCCTGTCCTATGCATCAGGCTTTCCTGACCTTCTCACGCTGCATCTGTGCAAGTCCCACCCTGGCCTCTCTGGGGATAGTGATGTTCTTTCCTTGCCCCCTGAGCCCCATCCCCA
Source organism: Theropithecus gelada (assembly GCF_003255815.1). NCBI lineage: Eukaryota > Metazoa > Chordata > Mammalia > Primates > Cercopithecidae > Theropithecus > Theropithecus gelada. The sequence continues at coordinate 33,385,656 of NC_037668.1, read as the reverse complement.
CTCGGGAGCTGGCACACAGGGAGTGCCCTCAAATGGCTGTGGGACAGGTGAGAGGAAGGTGGTGTGACAGCTTGTTTTCAGCCAGGTGAGTCCCATGGAGATTTGAGTCAAGTATATTTGCAAGAGTCCCCAGGGGGAAATGCTATGGGTACCCAGTGCAGGATGAAACATTTTCCTAAAACCCGTAGAAATTCCTTCCTACATTTCTTTGCTTTCCTGGATGTCTGAAGTCACATTTGCCTTTCCCATAGATTAATGTCCCAGTGGACCCACTGAAATGGATGGACAGGTTCAAGGGTCCTCAAGAGTTGGGTCCCCAGGCCAGTGGCACCAGTGGCACCTGGAACTGGTAAGAAATGCTTACACTCAGACCCAGCCCAGACCACTGAATTGGAAATACCGAGGTCAGGCCGAGGAAGCTGTATTTTAACAAGGCTTCCAAGGATGCTGATTCTGAGCTCGGCGGGTTAAGTGAGACTATCAGCTGATCTTCTCTGGGCACTCTGGGCAGGCCCAGTGCCAGGCACATTATCCCATGAATCATTTTACTCTTCCCGTGCCCCTGAAGGAGAGATGCTGCTATTAACCCCATTCTACAGATGAGAGAGTGAGGCACAGAGAAAGGGAGTACTACAGCCAAGATTACACAGCAGGTAAGAGTCCAAATTTGAACCCCCACCATCTGACTCTTGCCATTAAGAGTGCTGGATCTCCAGCAAACAGGGCACTTGGAGCCTACACAGTATGTGGCTGGACTCCAAGGGGCCAAGGGCCAACTGGGGCCTGAACTGACACAGCTGGAAAACGATGCAGCCTTGCTCCTTTTGGAATAATCACAATCATTCTCATTATCATCACGATCACCATCATCGCCATCTCCAACATCATCACCATTACCATCATCATCATCGCCATCTCCAACATCATCACCATCACCACCACCATCATTACCATCACCACCATCACCATCACTATCATCGCCATCACCAACATCATCACCATCACCACCACCATCATTACCATCACCACCATCACCATCACCATCATCACCATCTCCAACATCATCACCATCACCACCACCATCATTACCATCACTACCATCACCATCATCACCATCACCAACATCATCACCATCACCATCGCCATCATTACCATCACCACCATCATCGCCATCACCAACATCATCACCATCACCATCACCATCATTATCATCACCAACATCACCATCATCACCATCGCCATCATTACCATCACCACCATCACCATCATTGCCATCACCAACATCATTGCCATCACCATCACCATCATTACCATCACCAACATCATCACCATCGCCATCGCCATCATTACCATCACCACCATCACCATCATCGCCATCACCATCATCACCATCACCATCGCCATCATTACCATCACCACCATCACCATCATCGTCATCACCAGCATCATCACCATCATCACCACCATCACCATCACCATCATCACCATCACCACCATCACCATCACCACCATCATCACCACTATCATCATTATCATTACCACTGTCCTCATCACCAACATCATCATCACCATCATCACACTCATGTCTGAAACCCTACAAAGGGCTCAGCATAGCTCTGGTTGGCTTTAGGGGTTGGAGGGAGGATACAGGAACCACACAATGCAGTGTTGGGTAGAGATCACCACTCATGAAAGAGCACAAACCAGGCAGACTCCATGCAGAAGCCACAGAGCACAGATGGGGCCATGAAAACTCAGGGCTGGTGGAGACTTCAGCTGCCAGAAAGGGCTGATAGGGCCTCATGGCTGGGCTCAGAGAAAAGGCATTCCAGGCATAGTCTTGGGTGGAAGTGGGGCCCAAGCATGGTTGTGGGGAGGGAGATGCATGGGGAAAGGTGGTCAAGCTCCACTTGGGAATGAACAAAGCATCTCTGAGACTTGAGAACGGGAAGCTACTATTTTAGCAACTACAACAGCAATGATCAGGCACCATATGAAGACCATCGATGAGCAGCGCAGCCTGCCACGTCCACACCTCCATATTTCATGGGTTCTAACATGCATGCAGCCTGCATGTTTACCAGCTCTGAAGTTGGGAAATTGGATGTGTGGCCAATTCAAGGCCTGTCGGCATCATCAATGGACCATAGTATCGTTGGTGGAGTCTGCATCAGACTCCCTGGAGCGATCCCAGCCCTGGCACTTCCTGGATATGTGGCCTTACTATGTTCCTCGCCCTCTCTGTGCTTCAGTTTCCTCATCTGTAAAGTGAAGATCATTACAGGATTGCTATGAGGATTGACCAGACCTCAGAGCAGCATCTGGAACTGATTGGCAGGCTCCAGAGAAGCTTTTCCGGTGGCTGCTGTCATCCCCTTCATTTTGCAGGTGGGGAGACAGAGGCAGAGATCATGAGTGAATCATCCAAGTTCATACAGCTCACCACTGTGCCCCATCAGGTGTGTCTGACCCCAAACGTGCGGCCTTCCTGCACGTGGTCTGCCTCTCCTTTAGAGCAGAGCGGGACAAATCCAGGGTGCACTATTCTGGAAAGACCTTGATTTGTCCAGTGCCTCTGATGGGAGTGAGGCTTGGTCAGAATGAGAAGGCAAAATATTCTGCCCCAGGCAAGGCCTCTGTCTCAGCCTGTGCTCTCTGCCCCAGCTGTACCTGTCTGAACAAGGTAAGCAGAAATGTCCAGAATATGGCCACAACCTGGCCCTTCTGCAGGCCAGAAGACAGAGCCCGAGGCACAAAAATTACTCCCTATGGGCCCTTTCCTAGAACCCTGGCTGCCTCATGGGTCTTCCCAGAGGCCTGCGCCCGGGGTGGGTGTGGCTGGCGGCCCCTGCCTCGCTCTGGCAGGCACCCAGCCTCCTTTCCTTGGCCTGGGGCTGGCAGAGGGGGACGCCAACAGTGTGGCCCAGTTGACACTCCTCTCCCTTGCAGTCTGTGGCAATTTTGCACACTGTCCGTGCTGCTGAAAACATGGGCTTCCAAAGGGCTTTACCAAACACTGCGGGCATTTAGCGGGCTGCGGGTTAACAGTGGGGCATTTCATCAAACTGTCTGAAATAACACTTGATGTTTGTCCAGTCTAGACAAAGGGATTTTGTATGAGTTTGGCTGTTTAATCTAAAAACTGCACCTGTCTCTTTGATTTATTTAACTCTTCCCCCCAGGATTTTAAACCAATAACGGGTGCTAGAGAACACTCCATTTCAAACAGAACTTGCTCAGAAGTTTATCTTTGCTATATTTCCAAATCCACCTGAATTCGAATGCCAAAGCCCTATTATTTAGCTCATATATTGTACAGGTTATAAGACACTAAAATGTAATCTTGCACAGAAATAGTCCATTTCTACTCTACTTCAGCCAAAAGTCCATATAAAAAACACCACTAGAAAGATGTTTGGGATGGAATCAAAGATCATAAGTAGCAATGCTACACTGAACTTCACCATTCTTACTGGAATGGAAACAAATTTTATACATTTATATATAAAAACTCCAGTGCACCTGAAAACACAGCTTTAATTCCCTTTTTCTGGGAAGTCATTTATGCCCAGCATATGTGCCAGACTCAAGGGTGGCTTTACATGAGAGATAAGTGGACATCAGTGGCCTGGATGGTGGCCAGCTTTGTAATGGTCATTCATTCAGAAACATCTGTGGGGCAAGGCTCTGGGCACTATAGGATAGAAAAGAAAGAAAGCCGGCTGACCCACAACCCAACTCCTACCCAGCCTCTGTTTCCCATAGGAAGGTGTAACTGGGTAGAATAGTGCCTCCTGTCCACTTTGAACCTCAGATTGTGACCTTAGTTTGAAATAGGGACTTTGAAGATTTAAGATGAGGTCATATTGGATCACCATGGACCCTAAATCCAATGATAAGAGGGTTAATTTTACTTGTCAACTTGACTGGGCTACAGGGTGCCCAGATGTGTGGTCAAAGATTACTCTGGGTGTGTGGGTGAGGGTGTTGCTGGATAAAATTAACATTTGAATCAGTGGACTGAGTAAAGCTGATTGCTCTTTGTAATGTGGGTGGGTGTCATCCAATCAGATGAAGGCCTGGATAGAAAAGACTGACAAAGAGGGTACTCTCTCTGTCTGACTGCTTTGAGCTGGGACATTGGTCTTTTCCTGCCTTCAGACTCAAACTGAAACATCAGCTCTTCTTGAGTCTCAAGCGTGCCAGCTTCTGAACTGGAACTACAACATTAGCTCTTCTGGTTCTCAGTTCTACAGTCTCAAATGAGAACTTACACCATCAGCTCTCCTGGGTCTCCAGCTGGCTGGCTGCAGATCTTGGGGCTTCTCAGACTCCCTGATCATGTGAGCCAACTCCTTGTAAGTCTCTCTCTACACCTACACACACACACACAAACACACACACACACACACACCCTATTGGTTCTGTTTCTCAGCAGAACCCTGATAAATACAACTGATGCCTTTATAAGAAGAGGCAAGGACACACGTGGATGGAGGAAGGCCATGTGAAGTGGAGGCAAAGATTTGAGTGATGCATCTATAAGCCAAGAAACACCAAGGACTGCCAGCAACCACCAGAAGCTGGAAGAGGCAAGGAAGGATTCTATCCTACAGATTTCAGAGGGAGTATGGCCCTGCCAACACCTTGATTTTGGACATCTAATCTTCAGAACTACAAGAAAATATATTTCTCTCATTTTAAGCCACCCAGTTGGTAGTACTTTATGGCAGCCACATGAATCATAATGCAGACAGCCTGAAGTCCTCATGTCACTTATGATCTGAGGCCCCTAATAAAGATTCCACAATATAAATAACATTCATTCATTCATTCATTCATTCATTCATTCCTCAGATATTTCTTGTGTGCCTGCTATTTGTGCGTCTTTGCTCTAGTAGCTGGGGACATGGGACAAAACTCACTGCCCTCCTGGAGTTCAGGTCCCAGGAGAGGAGACAAGCAGGAGAGAAGCCAATGTGTAAAGTGTACAGTGGACCCCATGGTGATGAGTACTGTAGAGAGAAATTACTACAGCAGGTTGCCAAGTGTTAGGCTGCTGTTTGAAATCGGATGGTTCTCTTCCAAACCTGAGGAAGTTGGCAAATGCACGGCCCTGAGCTGTCTCCCAGAGTCCAGGTCTTGGTCAGCAGCTTGCCCTTGGCCTTCCAGGATGAAGCAGTTAAGGGCATGTGCACCTGACTGTGCAGTTCGAATGCATGCTGTGTAGCCTTGTGCAAGTTACTGAACCTCTCTATGAACTGGCTTTCTGAGCTGTGCAATGGGGTTTAGGATAGGAGCATACCTACTGGATTGTTATGAGGATTACATAAGATGGTTCAAATGAGATGCATCTGGCTCACGGTCCTGTTGAGTCAATAAATCTTAGTGATTATTTGGAACTGCCCGAATAGAGCAACTGACCGCAGCGGTGAACATGCTCTAAGGAGGCAAGCAGGGTCCCTACCTCCTGGTGTTCAGTCTTAGATGGCGCATTCCCTCGAGTGTGGGTGGGAGGACCTATGACTCACTTCTAGCCAACAGGATACAGCAAAGGTGATGATGTTACTCCTGTGATAATGGTACATGAGATTGTAACACCCATCTCGCTAGGGGACTCTCTCCCTTGCTGGCTTGTTGTGAGTTATCATTTGGAGAGGGCTGTAGGATGAGGCACTGACAGCCAGCGGAAAACAGAGGCCCTCTGTCAGGCAGCCTTCAAGGAAATGCATGCTGCTAACAACCACAAGAGCTTGGCAGTAAATCCTTCCCCAGTTGAGCCTCTGATGAGATCACAGACCCAGCCAACATCTTGGTTTCAGCCTTGCACAGGGCCCAGCTAAGCTGTGCCCAGACTCCTGACCCAGGGAACATGTGAGATAATATGTATGAGTTGTGGTCATTTGTGAATGAGCAGTAGGTAACCAATAGATAGCAGTGCACACTCCTGGACCAGATTCACTCATATTTGCGATACAATTGCAAGTGCTCATTTCTACCCAACACCATTCTAACTGCTTCACAAGGATTCATTCTTCTTCAACTGCACCCAAAGGAATGCTGTGAATTTCAGGCCACAGGAAATATTCATAAGGGAGATGGTAATTCAACATAGCCCCTAGCACTGGCGAAAGGGACACCCTGCTCCAGTCTTGTGGACGTGGCTTTCTCTGCTGTGTGTGGGAAATGCATCAACCCACCCCACTGGGAACTGCTGTACCCACCATCTGAGAGCACCAGGGCTATCGACATGCTTCACAAGCCACCAGGAAATGTGCTACTCATGAACATAACAAGTACTCCTCCTCACCTGATATTTATGTTTTACGAAAATGAGTGAGTTGGCATTCCAACTGGAAGCAATAGTTGGCTCCAGCACTATGGACAGAGAAACGAACCGTGTCATTTTCATCACTTATGAGATATATTTAGCTACTGGTTTCTAATGACCTCAACACACAAGCACACGAGTTTTTGTTTTTGTTTTTGTTTTTTTTTTGAATGCCATGTCATTTTCATTCAGAGCATTACCTGGAATATCTTCTGCCCCGTATGAATACCCGCTGGCTGACTTTTTAAAAGAGTTTCTCCTGCACACCCTGGCTTTATGCCCACTGAATGGCAAGCCTTGGTTTCAGATGTTAAATTTTTTTTAATCCTTCCTTCCTTCCTTAATCCCTTCTCTGTCATCTGCTTGGCGTCACAGAGTGGGCCGAGAGAGGTGGAATCCCCTCAGGAAAGAGAAGAGAAAAGCCGCTGACCAGCTCCTGTGGAAGCCTTCCTGCATTTGAAGAGTTTATTTACTACAAATAAAAGCAATTAATCAGCCGGACAGCTGTACATACAGGGCAGCCTCTCGACTCATGGCATCAGGGACGTGTGAGGTCAGAATCCTCAACCTTTAGGAGCCCTACAAAGCGAGAACCTGCAGACAACTGCAGCTTACCCTGACCGTCTGCTGGCAGGTCTCCTCAGCAGCATCCCAGCCACATGTCACTCACTCAGACTCACCAACCTCTGCTCATGTGAAATTCATAGCATCACATTAGAGACATTTTGGTTAATTGCTTTTCTTTTATTTTTTTGAGATAGACTCTCACTTTTGTCGCCCAGGCTGAAGTGCAGTGGCACGATCTCAGCTCACTGCAACCTCTGCCTCCCAGGTTCAAGCGATTCTCCTGCCTCAGCCTCCCGAGTACCTGAGATTATAGGCACCCACCACCACACCCAGCTAACTTTTGTAATTTTAGTAGAGACAGGGTTTCACCATGTTGACCAGGCTGGTCTCGAACTCCAGACCTCAGGTAATCCATCCGCCTTGGCCCCCTCAAAGTGCTGGGATTACAGGCGTGAGCCACCACGCCCGGCCATTTTATTTTCTTTTTGAAACTCTGTAGCCAACAGCATTGCACATGTTCTTCCCACTCTTGGCAAATTTGAGAATGCAATACCCCTTTTGGCATCTACAGGCTAAAAACTTCAAGTGGCTAACTGTGTGCTGCCTGTCCCCCTTGGTGCAAATACTGAGAGCAAAGATTTGTTTGAGAGTATGTTGTCCCCAAAGGCCGGATGACAGATGAGCTGGGCACCCGACAATCCTGTCTTCCTCACTCCCATCCCCCCATCATCTCCTGATTACTTTGTGGACTGGATTTCCCAAGGAACGGCCCTTCTCTCAGTCTCACATGATTTCGAAGCTGACTTCCCAGAGTCCCTGAGGCAGCACTGGTTTCACTGTTTCTGAGAAGGGGTGGTGCAGGCGGCTTCAGACCCCCAGGAAGGCGAGAGCTAGGGTCAGGGTCTAACCAAGCCAGCTGGACCGGAAGCTTCATGTTCTGGGATGCAACCAGATGCATTTCAGAAGCGGGTGGCCTCTTCTGGATTTCTTTGCCAAAGTTTGGATTCTACTGATTTGTCGTAAATAAACTCAATTTTCACTCCCTTCACACAAATCATCTTTTTTTGGAACTGGTTAAAAAAAAAAATAAAGAATGCGCAAGTGCATGGAAGATGAGGAAATCGGAGGAGCGTGACTAAGACACTAGCCCCAAAAATGACACGAGGCGGCAAGGCCGGTGCACACTGGCCTCTGCAGCAGTGGGCATCATGAACTCGCCAGGGAACCTCACCCAAACGCACAGAGCGTCCAGGAACCAGGAAAGAGGAGGAGATGCACAAAACGAGCAGCGCGCAACCTAGAGGGAGGCGGTCCCTGCACGCGGACACAGAGCTGGGAGCAGCCCACAAGATGGGCTTCCTCCTAAACGTGGGCGTCCCAGCCCCTGCAGGAAGGCGAGCAGACTCCACGCGGCTTCTTTGCAGCAACTCCACCATACCCTCCAGAATGTCTTCCTTAGGGGGAGAGAAACCACTCACCATCTTCTCTCCTAAAATGTCCACCCACACCATCTTCGGGGCAGGTTTAACTGGCCTGGGCTACACCATTATCAACTGTAGAATAATGTGAGGCACTTGGTCGCTGGTGTAAACCAGATTGTTTAGTAAAGAACTTTGCCCGGCCGGGCGCGGTGGCTCAAGCCTGTAATCCCAGCACTTTGGGAGGCCGAGACGGGCGGATCACGAGGTCAGGAGATCGAGACCATCCTGGCTAACACGGTGAAACCCCGTCTCTATTAAGAAATACAAAAAACTAGCCGGGCGAGGTGGCGGGCGCCTGTAGTCCCAGCTACTCGGGAGGCTGAGGCCGGAGAATGGCGTGAACCCGGGAGGCGGAGCTTGCAGTGAGCTGAGATCCGGCCACTGCAGTCCAGCCTGGGTGACAGAGCGAGACTCCGTCTCAAAAAATAAAAAATAAAAAAATAAAAAAAATAAATAAAAAAAAAATAAAAGAACTTTGCCCAAGAGAGGTCAGACCTTTGCCCTGGGCTCCTGGAAGGCATCTCTAGGCCCCTGGCATGTCCTGCCTGATAAGAATTTCTGTCTTTGCCTGGGGGCCTTGGCCACCAGATGGTGGAGCAATGTGATTTAGGCTAGAGGCTTTGGGTCAGATGGTATCTGCTCCACCTCCCAAGGGGCAGGACACTGAGGTGGGCCGTGTGGTCATTCAACCAGGTCTATGTTAAGAGGCCCCAATAATAAACGCTCGGGACACCAAGGCCAGGCGCTTCCCTGGCTGGCAATGCTCCCTGGGCACTGTCACTCACTGTTGCCCAGAAAGCAATGTATCCTGACCTCAACGGGAGAGGATGGCCGGAAGCTCCACGTGTGGGTCCCTCCTGGCCTCTGCCCTACGCGTGTCTTCCCTCGGCTGGCTCTCATCTGTCTTTTCCTTTTAATAAACCATTACTGTGAGTATGACAGCTTTCAGAGAGTTCTTCAAGTCCTTCTAGTGAAATATTGCAGCTGAAGGTGGCCCTGGGGACCCCCAAACACTGCAGTTGGTGTCAAAAGTGGGAGTTGTCCTGGGACCCCCAAATGCTATAGCTGGCCTCAGACATGGGGGTGGTCCTGAGGACTACTCCCTCTATCCTCACACAGGTTCACTCCCGTTGCTGGCCTGAGGACGAGAGGAGGGCACGGGTTTTGCTCTGTTTCTCCCTGACCGCCCTCCAGCCCTGATGGCTCTGACCGCTGCCCTCCTGGGATCCACGGCAGAGGGACAGCAGCATTCTCAAGCCTGCAGGACGACGGTTCAGCCAGCGCCTGAGACGACTCCTCCACGGCCACATGGCAACGTGACTCACGCCCTGTGCAGAATCTCTGTTTGAAAACGCTGAATGTCAAAAAGGAAGAGCAGAGGCAGGCAACAAGACAGAAATAGGCGCGTGCAGATGAAGCAAGGCTTTCGTTTGCATGGAACTTTCTGCCAGAGATCCAAAACACGAGACAAGGAGGCAGAGCAGAACGCTGCCTGCTCACTCTACCCTGGGCCCTGATCGATCCGTCAGAGAACTGGAGCTCTGAGAGCTTCCCACTGAACCAGAGCCCAGCAGAGGGAGGCCCCAAGACCAGCAGCTGAGAGCCGCTGCACCAGCCACTCCTGAAGGCCTGGCCAGCCCCCTGGTGCCTACCCAGCTGCTGGGGCTCAGGGGCCTCCTCATATGAAAGTCCCTCATATCTGCCTTTATATTTCACTCCACCCTCTGTCCTTCTGCTTCTGCACTGACCTCTGAACCCAAAGCAGGGGTCATTGACCTTTGTCTGAAAAGGCCCAGACAGAAAATGTTATAGGTTTTGCAGGCCATTTTCTGTCACAACCACTCAACTCTGTCCTTATGAAAATCAATGGGCATGCCCCGGTGCCAATAAAACTTTATTTGCGAAGTCAGGAAGCCAAGGGCCATGGCGCCAATAAAACTTTGTTTACAAAGTCAGGCAGCCATAGGCCATGGTGCCAGTAAAACTTTACAAAGTCAGGCAGCCATGGGCTGTGATGCCAATAAAACTTTATTTACAAAGCCAGGCAGCCACAGACCACGATGTGCCAACCCCTGACCTAGAGAACAGCTACTAAAGCTTAACTAGAGCTCAGCGAGGCCTCCTCTCCAGGGCCCTCTTCTGCCCACTGCCCTGCCCTCTTGGCCGATTTGCAGTCTCTGGAAATCGGGTGACTAGATTTAACCAAAATACAGAATGCCCAGTAACATTTGTATTTGAAAGAAACAATCCTTTTTGTTCTTTTTTTTTTTTTTTTTTTTGGGTGGGGGGATAAGCCTATCTCATGCAAAACCTGGAACATACTTAACTAAAATACATTTGTTTGTCTGAAATTGAAACAGAACCAAGCATCCTGTTTTCTTTTATGTGGCAGCCCTATTTAGGAGTAATGAAGTTCAATTCATTTCATGGAGACCCTGACTTCTCGCTCCTGGCTCAGGAGTAAGACCTCTCCAGAGCCCATGATTCGTATAAAGCCTCGATCAGAGGACAAGAAGAGTCACATCTAAAATGCTGATAATGAATTCATTTATTCATTGACCAAGCCAGAGCCAGAGCCAGGACTCGCCCTCATCTGGCCAATTCCAGAGACACAAAGCCAGGACATGCCCTGGGAAGGCTGCCTGGCGGCATCTGTGTCCACAGCCCCAGCACACAAGCAGCCTCATGATCCCTGCCCCTCCACACCTCCAAATACAAAGTGCAGGAAGGAGTGAGTGAGTGGAGGCTCCCGAGCTGGAGCAGAGCTGCAGGGGGCACCACACCGGGTCAGGTGTCCCCAGAGTTTCAGTGGGACTGGGTTGAAGGCCTGTCCACACCTCACCAGTTTACAATTGTCCCGCCACTAATTTTGGAAACAGGCACGAGCTCTTGTTAGAAGACAGACAGAAAGAGAACAGAGAAAGAGGGATGAAGGGCAGGGGAGGGGACGGGAAGGAGAGAGGAAATGAGAAAGCATGAGAAGACTGGGCCGTCAGGGGCACCTCACTCATGCATCCTGTATACTTAGGTAGTTATCTATTGAATTAGTTAGCTATTGCTGGGTAACAAACTACCCCAAACACAGTGGTGTAAACACCCCCTACCCCCAGCAACCCCACCTATGAGCTCGCAGTTCCATTGATGCGAAGACTGGCTAGATTCTCCGCTCAGGGTCATCTCGCTGGGCTGACATCAAGGCATTGGTGGGGCTGTGTCTCCTTCTGGAGATCCTGGGGAAGAATCTGTCTCCAAGCTCATTCAGGTTGTCAGCAGAATCCAGTTCCTTGTGGCTGTAGGACAGAAGTCCCACCTCCTTGACTGGAAGCCCTCCTTCAACTTCAAGCCAGCCACAATACTGTGTCGATCCTTTTTAAGTTTCAGATCTCTCAGGCCACCACCCTCACCCTCCTGACCATGTCTCTATCTCCTCTTCCACCTCTGTACCCAAGGACGCCTGTGATGATACTGGACCCACTGGGAATAACAGGACGATCTCCCTATCGAAGGGTCAATGGATTAGAAATCTTTCCTACCTCTGCCAAGTCCCCTTTGCTGTCTGGGGTTATGTACTAAGGGGTGTGGTTTCACATCCCACTCACAGCTCTGGGGACAGGGGTGGAATCTGCCTGGGATCCCACCTTCTCACTCACACAGCCTGGATGCACACACTGGAAGGGCAGTGGAGCACCAGGCGAACCCAGCCCCATTCCCTGGAAGTGACTTTGCAGACAGCTCAGGTGAGCAATGGAAGGGCCTCTACCCCGGGTTCTGGTCCACAGGAAACAGCTGCCTGGGAGCCTCCTGAGGACGTTATGCCAGATAGTGTGGTCCTGGGATCCCCAGGCTGATAATTTTCCCATCTATCTAGAAGCAAAACACAGGGTCTTGAAAAGAAATAGGAAATATTCCCACGTTGTGTGGGGAAAGCAGATGCAAAACCAGTCTTCCATCACTGTAATGCACCCAGGATGAAAGTACCTGGCTGTGTCTGGCTCCGTATTCTTGACTGTGGCCCTTCAGGGCTCCTGGCGGAATGATTGTTTCATTGTTGTCTGATACGCTTGGCGCTCCTGCATGGTGCAGTGATTTGGGACCCAGTAAGTTCAGTGACATTTGGTGGCAATAAAGTCCAGCTCTACAGGGCCCAAGTGACCCCCAACCACTCCCTCCTCCTAGTCCAACATTGAGCACTTCACAACAATCCCAGATAATAACACACACCCCGGGGAGATGCCAGGCTCCTTACTTTACAAGTGTGTGTGTTACAACATGATTCTCAAGCAGCTCTGCCAGTCTCAAGCATGACTGCGCCCAGGCTGATAGGAGCCCCGGGATGGTGGGTGAGGGTCTGTCTGCAGGGCCCTGAGAGATGAGGAGAACAGCGTGCCTCACAGCTCTCCTTTTTGAAAGTCTACTCCTACGGCAGCACCTGAGAGCAGTGGGGACGCCTGCACACCAGGTCCCTGGCTAAACCATGACAATAAAAGCAGGCTCTGACCAGCTTCCTCGTGAAGCGCCTTGTTTCCATTAACTACACTTTCTGGTTACCCAGGGATTCCATTTTGCTCAGTCTCTGGATTTACAAAAGCAGGAAAAATAATGGGCTTATACCTTTCAGATTAAAGGCAGGGCTAACAAGGTTTCCAGGTCAATATGTTCACATTGTTTGATGAATGGGGATACGGCAGTCACAGTACTGGAAGAGGTGTGAGGGGAAGAATTGCCAGAGCTGGTGGGTGCATTTGCTCCTGGTGGTGCATTTCCTCCTGGTGGTACTCAGGAAAACAGAGCTGCCTGTGGCCTGTAGCTCCATACCTTTGAGATGGAAAGATCACAGTGCCCTGGGCTCCAAGTGGGCTGGGGATGAAGGGAGATAACGGATGCAGTACACATGCCACAGCATCACGTCCTCCTGACAACGTGACAGTCAGCTGCCATTCTTTTATTATTATTATTATTTTATTTTATTTACTTTTTTGAGACAGAGTCTTGCTTTGTTGCCCAGGCTGGAGTGCAGTGGCGTGATCTCAGTTCACTGTAACCTCTGCCTCCCAGGTTTAAGCGATTCTCCTGCCTCGGCCTCCCTAGTAGCTGGGTTTACAGGCAAGCACCACCACACCCAGCTAATTTTTGTATTTTTATTAGAGACGAGGTTTCTCCATGTTGGTCAGGCTGGTTTCAAACTCCTGACCTCAGGTGATCCACCCACCTCGGCCTCCCAAAGTACTGGGATTACAGGCGTGAGCCACTGCACCCAGCTTGCCATTCTTACTGTTACAAAGAATGGCAGCTGACTGTCACGTTGGGTCAGTATTATGACCATATTTACACTTTTGCTGTACTTTAGATATCAGTTTCTTCTATAAAATAAACAAAATCATCCAACACGATCCAATGTTATAAAGGACAATGGAAACAAATGCAGCCAAAAGTGTGATGTGGACTTATTTTTTTTTATTTTTTTTTTTGAGACGGAGTCTCGCTCTGTTGCCCAAGCTGGAGTGCAGTGGCGCAATCTCAGTTCATTGCAACTTCCGCCTCCTGGGTCCAAACAATTCTCCTGCCTCAGCCTCCCTGGTAGCTCGGATTGCAGGCGCCTGCCACCATGCCCGGCTATTGTTTGCATTTTTAGTAGAGACGGGGTTTTACCATGTTAGCCAAGCTGGTCTCGAACTTCTGACCTCAAGTGATCTTCCCACCTCAGCCTCCCAAAGAACTGAGACTACAGGCATGAGCTACCGCACCTGGCCTGTGATGCAGACTCTAAAAGACCAACACGTGTGCCTATTACCATCACCTCTGTGGAGAAATGATGAGATGACACAGGATCTCAGCTCAAATGACTTGCATGACAGCACATCCCTTAGAAGGGCCTTGAAGGGCCACAGTCATGAATATGGAGCCGTTACAGTCATCTTGGGTCCGTTACAGTGATGGAAGACTTTGTTTTTGCATGCTTTCCAAAAACAGAAATGTATGTTGTCATTTGCTCTGTTCCCTCTCCTCCGGAAGGGAAAGGGAAGAACATTCTGGAACACTCTGGAAAACTGTGTTGCAGTTAATTTGCTTACTTTCACACATTTTCCTGAGTAGGCTGCCCAGTGGGCTCTTGGGATAGGAAACTGGAGACCAATGAGGCTGGGCGATGAGACCTGCACTTGTCACGGCTTGACAACCCAACCTGGGCACTGGAGTGGGGCAACAAGGCAGTTTCCAGGGAGCCAGCAGCAGCCTAGGCAGCATGCTTCCATGCCAGCAAGAATGCTGCTTCCAATGAAAAGTGACAGGCTCACAAGCCAGGTCACCGCCAGGGAAGCTCCCAGTTCACTGTACATGGGTGGGTCACAAGTTCCTTGTCACTGTGGGTCGGGGCTGGTGTCATACTAAAAGGATCAATGTCAGCCTGGGTATTTTTCAGTAGATCACACGGCTCAGCTCTGAGGTCCAGGAAGAGGGGAAAGGAAAAGGCACCAAGAATAAGATTCAGCCCAGGGCAATTGCTTTAATCCACTCCCAAAATGGTTCATAATCCCTCTTTAGCACAGAGCTGATAAAAAGTGCTGCTTCTCACTGAGCCTCCTCCCTGGGGATGTGTGAGGAGTAAAGACAGACCGGCTGCCTCAGGCCCAGTGCTGTGGACAAGGTGCACAGGCATAGCGAGGCCTGTCTGCAATCTAGGATGAGGTGGGGAAGGAGCCTGCATTGGCTCTGTTGCTGGGCAGCCACCCGTAAATTTGCAAGGGGTCACCATCCTTCCAGCCCTGTGCAGGGCTGAGTGACATCCCCGTCCTTCAGATGAGAAAACTGAGGCTCAGAAAAATCATGGGAACTTCCAAAGATCACACAAGTGCTGCAGCAGTGCCCTAACCAGGCAACTGTGGATAAAGTCCAAGTCCAAGAAGGATACCTAGGATGCCTAGGTATGTCCCTCAAAGGATCAAAAACAGGGACCAAAACAGACACCTGTACATGTATGTTTACAGCAGCCAAAAGGTGGAAACAGCCCAAATGTCCATCAGTGGACGAACAGGCAAACAGCATGTAGCCTATTCATAGTGTGGCACAGAATTCATCACAAAAAGGAGTGAAGTACTGATGCACGCTACAATGTGGGTGAACTAACAAACATCATGCTAAGTGAAAGAAGCCAAGCACAAAAGGTTACATACTGTATGATGTGGTTTGGCTGTGCCCCCACCCAAATCTCACCCTGAATTGCAATAATCCCCACAATCAAGGGCGGGACCAGGTGGAAGTGATTGGATCATGGGAGCGGTTTCCCCCATGCTGTTATTGTGATAGTGAGTTCTCATGAGATCTGATGGTTTTATAAGGGTCTGGAATTTCCCCTGCTTGCACTCACTTCATCCTGCCACCCTGTGAAGAAGGTGCCTGCTTTTCCTTTGCCTTCAGCCACGATTGTAAGTTTGCTGAGGCCTCCCCAGCCATGCAGAACAGAGAGCCAATTAAACCTCTTTCCTTTATAAATTACCCAGCCTCAGGCATTTCTTCAAAGCAGTATAAGAATGTATTAATTGTATGATCTCATTTATTTAAAATGTCCAAAACAGGCCAAACTGAAGACACAGGAAGTAGGTAAATGGTTTCCAGGGGATGGGGAGTGACTGCTAAAAGATATGGAATTTCCTTTTAGGGTGATGAAAAGGTCTTGGAACTAAAGAATGGTGATGGCTGCACAACATTGTGAATACACTAAATGTCACTAAAGTTTACACTTTAAAATAGCTAATTTTATGTTATGTGAATTTCACTTCAATTTTAAAAGCAAGCTAAAAAAATGTTGGCTGAGTCTGAGTCCCTCCTGCTGGCTGAGTCTAGGTCCCTCTCATCGACTTACTCTGACTACCTCCTATAAAATTCAAATATGTCCTGTGGCAACTGACATAAATCCTACCTACTTGTGACTCACTGGGAACACCAGAATTCCTACATAAGAAATTGTCATGGAATTCAGTCTCTCACTGAAAATAAGGGAGGGAAAATAAAAGGCAGGCAGAGCACAGCAAGAAAGCCTGGCCTGTGAAGGCTCCACCCTGTGGACATTAACCCTGGATGTGCCCCGTCTCCCAGGCAGGGGACCCCGGCTCCAGGACATGCATAACCTGCGAAACTAGAGATGGATGAGCCTCCACACTCCCCAGGAATCCCCATCCCAGGACTGAGCCACCAGAGCCTGAGTTAGGGGCACGCTCCTCTTGGAGTCCTCAGGTACCACTCTGCTGACTTTGTATGACCTTAGGAAAGTTGCTTACTCCTCTTTTGCCTCAGTTTACCCAACTGTGAAATAAGGCTAATAATATTTCCTGATCTTGAAGGTCTGCTGAGAGATTTTGTTAATTACATTTTTAAACAGCTTTTCAGTTGATGAAGGAAAAGTGCAGACATGTATTACTTGGGCATTTTAAAGTCAACTAATGCCTCACCCCTATACCCTCACAACACACAGACACACACACACGCATGCACACACAGCACTGCTCTCTAAGCTACTTTAAGAAGAGGGCTTTTAGCTTTCAAATACACAGGATTGGCCCCACACAAGGAGGAAGAAAACTGCCACCCTAATGGCATTCTATTTTTTTTTTTTTTTGAAATAGAGTCTCACTCTATCACCCAGGTTGGAGTGCAGTGGTGCGATCTCAGCTCACTGCAACCTCCGCCTCCCGGGTTCAAGTAATTCTCCCGCCTCAACCTCCGACTAGCTGGGACTAAGGCACCTGCCACCATGTCTGGCTAATTTTTGTATTTTTAGTAGAGATGGGGTTTCACCATGTTGGCCAGGCTGATCTTGAACTCCTGACCTCACGTGATACTCCTGCCTCCAACTCCCAAAGTGATAGGATTACAGGCATGAGCCACTGCACCTGGACTCACCCTAAGGGCATTCTTTAGGGAGGAATCCAACTCCCCCGAACGTCTTCCCCTTCCCACTTGAAACCTCCACGTTCACTCAGTGCTGTGGGCTCATCGCCTTGTGTCTCAGGGGTTCTTCACAAAATTCAGACCCACAGCTTGGGTGGGATGACGACTCCACCCCAAGCAGCACCTGAGTGGGGGTCCAGTTCTCTAAGGAAGGGGTCCCCAACCCTGGGTCATGGACCAGTACCAGCATCTGTTAGGAACTGACCTCACAGCAGGAGGTGAGCAGTGGGTGAGCCAGCATTGCCATCTGAGTTCCGCCTCCTGTCAGATCAGCAGTGGAATTAGATTCTTCAAGGAGCACTAACCCTACTGTGAACTGAGTATGTGAGGGATCTAGGTTGTGCACTCCTTATGAGAATCTAATGCCTGATGATCTGTGGTGGAACAGTTTTATCTAGAAACCATCCACCCTGTCTTCCATGAAACTGGTCCCTGGTGCCAAAAAGGTTGGGGACTGCTGTTGTAAGGTGAGGAGGTCCCCACAGAGTGGGCAGGGGCAGGCGGCAGGTTGGGGCTGGAAGGGTGGAGATAGGGGCCCCTCTCCGCACCCTCCCGTGATTCACAGGTCCCTCTCCACACCCTCCCGTGATTCACGGGTCCTCTCTCCGCACCCTCCCGGGATTCACAGGTCCCTCTCCGCACCCTCCCGTGATTCACAGGTCCCTCTCCGCACCCTCTCGTGATTCACAGGTCCCTCTCCGCACCCTCCCGGGATTCACAGGCCTCTCTCCGCACCCTCCCATGATTCACAGGTCCCTCTCCACAACCCTCCCGTGATTCACGGGTCCTCTCTCCACACCCTCCCGTGATTCACGGGCCTCTCTCCGCACCCTCCCATGATACAAGGGCCCCTCTCTGCACCCTCCTGGGATTCATGGGCCCCTCTCCAGACCCTCCCGTGATTCACAGGCCCCTCTCCGCACCCTCCCATGATTCAGGGGCCCCTCTCTGCACCCCTCCTGTGATTCACGGCCCCTCTTTGTGCCCTCCTATGATTCATGGACCCCTCTCCACAACCCTCCGTGATTCACAGGCCCCTCTCTGCACCCCTCCTGTGAGTCGCGGGCCCCTCTCTGCATCCCTCACTCCCCCAGGGTCTGTCATTCCCTTTCCACTTGAACGCACACGGGCAGAGAGCATGACACTTTCCCTGGGACGCTGGATGGCTCCCAGCCCCCAGGACAGAAGCGGGAGTCCTGGGGCCCACTGGTCGTTCCAGTCTCCTCCAAGCATCACCCCCCTAAACATGCGTCTTCCTCTCCAGCTTCACGGAGCCAACTCCTAAGGGCTGACCCAAATACACCTGCCCCACCTTCCCCTGGGTGGGCCGGAGGAGCCTCAGTGGGCTATTTCACCGTGGTGTGCCTCCACATCCCCATCTGTGCAGCACACCCACCACCAGTGCTCAGCAAATGGCAGCCACCCCATTCCCTCTCCCTGGCTGTCCCTTCCTCCTCGGGCCCAATGGGCTTCCTTCCTCTCATCCTCTGAGAAAGGGGTCAAATGCTGCTACCTCCAGGAAATCTTCCCCATCTCCTTTTTCCTCTTGGCTCCTGCAATTCCATTTGCTCCTCTGTCCTCTCCTCCTTGGAGTTCCTGTAGGACCAGGAGAAGGGTCTTTTCATCCCTGTGCCCAGCACAGCACCCAGCATGCGGTGGCCACTCATCCGTGTCTGCTGCATGAAAGTGTCTGGATGTCAGGCCCATAGGCAGCCTGTGCCAGGACAAACCTCAGTGGCTGTCATACCTGTCACGCTGCCCGGCTCTCACCCAGGGCCAGCAGACCCTCGGGGGACCACTTGCATGGCTGGTGCCACAAAACCCCAGTCCCGCACTCCCCAGGGACCATCGGGGTGACAGCCTGAGAAACAGACGGCGTTGGAGTGAGTGCAGCGGCTCAGGTCTTCCCAGAGCATCAGGCTTCTGTGCAGAGAATCAAATTAGCCCGAAAAATGCTGAAGGAAGAAGGAACCTGGAGCTGTGGGTGCTCAAAGAGACCGTCCAGGGTAGTAATGGCCAGTAAATTAGCCCAGTACCAGGCCTTAATCAAGAGTCCCCAAAATGCCCCTGGAAGCCTGCGCAGTGTAATGCCACAGCATCCAGGAGACCCGGACGCCTAATGGGGCCATTCCGTCAACATTTTCTGGGATTTTGAAATGCAGTGTCATAAAAATAAACATGCTTACTCTTGTCTCGCATAATTGGCTCCCTAAAGAATCCTTGCCTTCTGAAAGCCACCGTGTCCCTCAGCAGGAAGCACAGCTTTTTTCAGCATCTGGGTACGGTCTTGAATTTTCTCTTGACAAAAAAGAGGGGGGTGGGGGCGTCAACTGAAAACCGACTCTCGTGGGGCTTTTTTTTTCACATTTTACCACATTCCTTTCCAAGCCAGAGAGCACGGTCCTCAGCCGGTCCTGGGGCGGAGGCTTCTGCCGCAAAGGCTGGCATCGTGGTTCAGAGAGGTTCCTTGCTAACACACAAAATACAATGATCCTGCCTAGTAACTGAATCTTTTCAAAAAAAATATATACATACACACACACACACACACACACACACACACACACATCGTAGCTGCATGCCTAGGAAGTCTACCGGCACCATCCGTGGGTGATTTCTTCACCCTTGCCTAAGATGGCTCTTTGCAACCATTCGGGAAATTGAATCCACAGCGGGATGCTGACTTCTCTCTGATCAGGGCTGTAGTCAGCCTGGGAGGGTGGTTACACGACTCTGTCATCGAGTCATTCAGATGCTCTGAGTAGAGGCGCTGAGTTATTCAGATGCTCCAAGTAGAGGCAAATCAGAGCCAGGCAGATGCCACCAAAGGGCAGCCCAGGAAATGAGCAAAATCGCCAGCTCTCTCCTGGGGCCATTTTTTCTTCACCTGGGTAAAGATGACACTCTGGATGCACCCCCAGCAGAAGGGCATGACCTGGGCCCCCCAGCTGATGGTGGGGATCAGCTGGTGGGAGGCAGTCCCTGCTGCAGCCTAAGCAGGGCTGACTCTTGGGCCCAACTGCATGGACAGGCTGCTGCTGTCACCTGGGAACTGCACCACCATTGTCCCTTCTACCAGGCTCAGAACCCATGAAGTTCCAGGCATGTCCTTTTCACCTCTGTACCATGGACATCCATGTGTGTTCTGTGTGGTGCCAGGCAGCAAGGAAATTGGCCCTGGATGCTGGGCTCAAATCCCATACTTGGCTGCCTGCCCCAGCCTGGTGGATGCTGTATTCCTTAAATACATCCAATCCAATGTGTTCTTCTAGACTAGGAAGAACAGGATGTAACGGTTCAGAGGCCAGATGCTGGAGCTGAGTGCCTGGGTTTGAGTGCGGGCTCTGCTATTTACTTGCTGTGTCGCCTGGGGAAATTCATTCAGGTTCTCTGTGCCTTCTCTACAAACAGGAGATCCTCAAAGTGCTCCTACCATAGCAATGTAGGAAACAGTTAAGATACGGCACGGGCATAGAACAGCACCTGCTACACAGTGAGTGTCATGCAACTGTTCACGGATATTTTGTCCACACAGGCCTCAGTGAAGGTGTTTATGAACAGGAACCTGTGGCTATGAGCAAGCCCCGCACTCAGGCCTCCCAAAAACGGCAGTTCTACAGCACTAGAGCCACCCTTCTTCCATCCCATGTCCCACGCAGACAAGGCCAACAGTCTATAGGCACTTTTCTCCCTCCAAATCCCCAGAAGGACTCAGAATCCTTCTCTACACGGAGCTCGAAGAAGCAACTACCAAAGAGGCCACACCGGTTGCCAGAGTTCAGATCTTTTCCCCACCCCTAGGTCTGGGGAGTCTCTGCCCCCGACACCAGCTAACAACTTAGCAGCTGACTACAAAGACCCTCTGGGGCCAGTTGGGCCGAGACCCTCATCCACACTCACGGGGCTAGCACAAGAGGGATACCAGGAGCTCCTCCAGGGGCCACCCTCCTCCCACCTGCAGCCTGAATTTGAGCTGCCTGGACGCCATGGGTTTGTTGTCATTTACCCCAGGATGGGAAATGTTCCCTTCACTTCTCCCTCTTCTGCATTCGGGTTCTTCCAAGTCTGTGGCTGGTGCCGAACAATCCCCATCATGGGATTCCTGGAATCCATGGCCTGCTTGAGGGCTGCCCCTTCTGTGAGTGGCAGCATCCAGCACCCAAGACCCGTGCTTTCTGGGGTGCTTCCCACAGCTCTGTCCTGTGCCTACGACCCCTGGCACTGCCTTGTCCATCAAAAATGATGCCTGGCTGGATGCAGAGGCTCATGCCTGGAATCCCAGCACTCTGGGAGGCTGAGGCGGGATGATCACTTGAGCTCAGGCATTCGAGACCAGCCTGGGTAACATAGCAAGACCCAATCTATTTAAAGCATAAAAAAATAAATAAAATAAAAACAAAATGATGCCCTTCAGCCCTCACTCCATGAGGATGGTTTCCCCAAACTGGCCCCACTGCCCCCCTGGGAAGGAGGAAGCACAGCTGCCTCCCTTACATTCCCTGGAAGGCCCCTGAAGCCCACACTTTCCACGTGCAGGGGAGTAGGCACGGTCTGGGTCCTTTGAGAGACCACTGACCCTCTTCCCTCCACCTCCAGGCATCTGGCCAGAGAGGAGTCCTTCTAATGAGTCAAAATGTTCCCCCTTATACCAGGGCAGAGTGGAAAAACCTGTTCTCCTCTATCGAACCAAAACACATCCCCGTGGCAGAATGCACTCGACGCTCAATAAATGCTTGTTGAATGAGAAATGTTCGAATCAACAATGGCTTATGTGTAGGGAGTTCTCTTTAGAACAAAAGGAAGGAGGCAATCCCACCCCAGAGCTGGACTGCGGGCGCCTAGCCCAGCACCCATCTAACAACACATAAGGGGTTTCTCGTGGCCCCACTGAGCACTGACGTTTGTGGTTATAAAGTGGAGGCAAGAGAAATGAAAACAACATCCACCAAGACACGTGCACACGAAGTTCATGGCAGCGCTGTTCCCCCAGCCCCAAGATGCCAGCAACGCAACCCTGCATCAACAGATGAATGGGCAAGCAAACGGTGGGATGTCCAAACATCGGGATACCATTCAGGAACAAAAAGGGAACGAAGTGGCAAGCTACGGCATAGACACACCTCGGAACATGACACTAAAGAAGTCAGACAAAAATGACCACACGCCGGATGATTCCATTTACAGGAATAGCAATGATGGGCAAATCCATCAGAGCCCAGAGGAGTGGTCATCAAAGGCTGGAGGCAGGAACAGGGATTGCTACAAACAGCAAAAGGGATCTCATCAGGGGCGAGGCCACTGTGCTGAAACTGGACCACGGCAATAGTTGTGCAACTCAGCCAATATCCTAAAAATCAATGAACCAGACACTTTAAATGGGTAAATTTCATTGCATGTGAATTGTACTTCCAAAAAAATGCACGCACACACACACGTGCACGCACACACACACACAAATATATACATAAAGGGTAATTCCTTTTACCCAGGCTTCTTAAGCTAAACCCAACTTTCTCAATGTGATCATTCATTGATTTCCACAGCTTTTAATTTCAAGAAAGCTCTCAATAGAGGTCTCCAACGATTTGGTGACATATTTATTTTTAATTATTAAACAGATTGAAGAGCAGGATCTGTGTCACAGATAGGTTTTCATCTCCCCATGGCGTTTCATTAATTCTTTGCTGCAAAATAATTTGTTATTTGACCATAAACCTTTTACTTAAAATCATGGGTGCCAGAAAGACTTGTGATTTCAGAGTCAGCTGAACACACGGCTAAATCCATAAAGTGCTGACTTGGCATCGCAGCAGCTGGGTCCTTCTTGCTTTATTTTTTATTGTTGTTGTTTTAAAATTTTGTTTTGTGTTTCCCAAAAGGGCAATCTGTAACTTAATAAAGGGAGTAAGAAGTAGATTTTGTATAAGACAAGAAAGCCACAGAGGTCAGCATAAGGAGCATGAATGGACTTTCGAGTCCTGGAAACCTGGGTTCAAATCCCACCTCTCCCATGAGCTAGCTGTGTGACCTTGAGCAAATTACCTAACCTCTCTGTGCTCCAGTTTTCTCCTGTGTGAATGGGAGCAATAATACCTGCCTTGCAGGGCCACCATGAGGATTATGAGGGTGGAGTGGGACAATGCAGAATGGCTGGACAGTTTAGCACAGTTGGATCACTTAGCACAAAGTCTGGGTTAGGAAAAGGGCTAGCAGTATTATAGTATTAGTTCCAGCACCTCCCATCTTGATGTGAAAGGAGAGAGAAAGAGTATCGGGTGTAGGTCGTGAGATCTCAGAAGTTCACAGCCAAATCTGAGACAGAGCTTCCCATTGTATCTCCCAGTTTCATTCAATAAGCCCTGAGAGAGCACCCCCCACACCCCAGTTCTTTTATCATAAAGCCCCAAATGAGGTGATAACAGCAAAGCCACAAACCAATGTCTGCCTTCTCAAACTTGAGGCTCATGTTTCCCTGATCTAGAAACAGGAAACCAGTTGTTTTTGTGTTTGACTTAAAACCCTCAGAGTATGGTCTTGAAGCCTATAAGCCAGGGTAGAAAAGTGAGGCTGACCCCCAAAAGCTGCTCTGTTTTCAGAGCTGACCTAATTGATGTAAAGATGTGGACAGATCTTCTTATCCAATAATTATGCACGAAGTCATTTATTACTGTCACCGATGATGGATCTCATAACATTAGCAACACCATACGTTCATATGCTGCTGAATTTTTTGTTCTAAAATGTGTGGCAGAGACACGACCGAGCAAGTTTTGTAAAGCAATCTTTTTCACCCATTTCCCCATTTCCACATCACCTTTGACTGCTGTTAAATAGAAATATATGACCCCTAAAAAAGCGAAATACTCACATACACACACGTGTGCGCACGCTCACCAGTCGGATCAGTTAGGCACTAATCTCTGACAGATTAGTAGAGAATATTAGTTTGTTTCTTTTAATTAAACCTTTTATTTTAACTGTGGAATTACGGCATTGTAAGACACAATACAGAGAGATCCTGTGTACCCCTCACCAAGATTCCCCCAGTGGTAACATTTGCAAAATGACAGTACAGTAATATAACAGGATTATGACATGGCTATCGTCAAGATAGACAACGTTTCCATCACAACAAGGAGGCCTGATGTTACCCGTTTGTAACCACACCCTCTTCGCTTCTGTTCCCCACCCCTTCTTTGACCCCTGACAACTACCACGAGTATTGTACCATGTCTATAATTTTGTCATTTTGATGCAGGGCAGGCATGCCCCAAAGTGGGGCTTAGACCATGAGGGTTTTTGGCTTTGCCTAGAAAAGAATTCAAGAGCAAGCCAGTGATAGAAGAAAAACAGCTTTACTGAGGAGGTGTTCCAGCTCTGGTGGTGTTACCAGGCCGGCAATGTGACAGCTCGGGGACTGCCCCTGCAGAGCAAGGCTGCCCCATAGGCAGTGTGCTGAGAGTGGCAGCTCAGGGCAGCTTTGCAGTTGTATTTATACCTACTTTTAATTCCATGGAGATTAAGGGGCGGCTTATGTCGAAATTTCTAGGGAATGGGTAGTGATTTTGGGTCATCAGGTCATCGCCATGGAAAGGGCAGTAACTCCTGGGTGTTGCACTGGCAGTGGTAAACTGACATGGCACACTGATGGGCATGTCTTACGGAATGGTGCTTCCATCCTGTCCCTGCTTTAGTTAGTCCTCAATTTGGTCCACAGTCTGAGTCCCACCTCCAGAGTCGAGTCCCACCTCCCACCTCAATTTCAATGCTATGAAATCATCATATAGTAAGTAACCTTTTGGGATGGACCCAGGAGTAGCCAGTCCCCCTCTCTCCTCCTGGTGCCTGATCTTATCCCAGCTCCGAGGTGGATGTACTTGGGGACACCCCCTAAGGGCTACCGGAGATCTGACGTGGACACCCTCCAGCCTGACTCTCTATTCAAGGCAGATTAACTAAGAGTTAATCTGAGTTATGTAACCAGCACCACTCCCTACTCCAAGGCCTCATGACTCACCAGCCCCTTTCAATTCCTGGAAGGGGTCTCAGAGGAAGAAAGAACGGAGTCGACCGTCCACGTTTGCCTGTTCTAGCCCCAGAAAGCCCCTGCCCTGTGTCCTCCTTGTGTCTGATTGGCACCAGGCAGGAGAAACCCTCTCAAGCCAGACTTCAAACATAAAATCTAGATCAAGGATATATTTGGCTTTCCAAGTTAATCTTTACATCAATTTGGTCTCTACTGACTTGTAACCCTTTGAAGAAAACTTGGCAACTACGTATTTAAAACAGATGACTCTTACATAACCCCAGAGAGGAGCCCCTGGGCTCTTGAAGGCTCAGCTGTTTGCATTCCAGTCAGGGTTTTATGTTTACCTACTTCATTGTAACCCAGGGTCACGCTCCAGGCACCCTGTGGCTTTCCCACAAAAAGCTCAGGGAAATGCAGAACCTAGGAACGCACAGGGCCCCACCTGCCAGACACCCTGTTTGTGTGCGGGTCAGAGGGACTGGGGCTGTGGAAGTGGAGACACGGTTGGGGTCCAGAAGCACCTCCAGCAACCCCCCTCCCCCCGACCCCCACCGCTAGAAAGACACAGATGCATGCCTTGGGGAAGCTGGCGCTGCTCTGCCTCCAGGGACCCAGAGACAGCTGTCTCCGGCAGGCATGGGGCTGTCTCCATTCCTGAGCTGTGTTGCCCTGCTCCCCTCTCCAATGCATGGAAGGAAAGGAAGCAGGTGATCAAAGTAAATAAACAACAGGGACAGACTGGGAGGAGTCTGCCATCAGCTCCTCCACTTGGACAGTGGATCCCCAAGTTAGGGGTGAGCGTGAAAGGGGGGTATGTACCAATGTTGCCCAAAGATTTGAGCTGCCTGCTAAATTTGCAATTTAGTCAAACATGATCGTCCCCGAGGAGTAGCACAGCCACTGACACTAGATGGATTCCAGTTGCAATCAATTCAGTAGCAGCAGCTGGAAATCGGCGCGAGCCAGGATTCACCGGGAGCGCAATGTTTGTGGACGGCACATTTGACTTCATCCGCCAAAGCTGGGCTGCACAGTCCCAGCTGCCGAGGGACTCTACAGCGAGGACGGTGACAGCCAAGCCAATGGATCCCTGCCATGAGGCCCAGACATGGTACAGCGCGCACTGAGAGGGCTTGGGGAACTGTGAATTATGTCATCACACACACCCAGGGCCTCCCAAACAAAAGGGGCCCCAGAACCTTAGGGCGGGGGAACAGATGGGATGGCCGCAGGGACATGAGCTGGGAATGAGCTCGTGGCACTCTGCTACGGATCACAGTCCTCAGCACAACCCAGCAAACGTATTCGGTGAACGCTCAGAGCTCCTGAGGAAGCCACAGCATCTGAGGTCTGCAGCCTGGGAAGCGACTCACAACCAGGAAGCCAACTCTAAACTCTGGGCTGCTTGCTGAGTACGCACCCCCTTCACCGGTGAGCTCTGGCAGGGCTTGTCAAGCCACTGGGTCTCCTTCCATGGCTCCCTCTCTCTGAGCTGATGGAAAGTATCTTTGGAGCTTTGCTACAACTACTAAACACCACTGCAAAAGACACAAAAGCAGTTCAATAAGTCTCAATCTGCTTCTCCCTCTTGGGGGGGGGGGGGAAGAGCTCCACATACAGCTCAGTTCCAACGCAGAAGTAAATAACCAAGCCCAGACTTCGCCTCAGGGGCCAGAGCTAAGAAAGCCCACCCAACCCCCACCCCCCGCCCAGCAAGTTAGACTGCATCTCTCCCATGGTGCAGGCCAGGCCTTCTGCCACCCCAGCTGGAGGCTCAGTGTATACCTGTCCTAACCAGGCTCCAAGCTTGGCAGCAAGACACCCAGTGCTCACCTGGGGAGCCATGGAGTGGCTTGCAAGCAAAGATGAAGGGCTGTCTTGAAAGAAAAAGTCCATTTCCAGACCTTGAACTTGCAACCCTTTGGCTCTGAGTCCCCAGGTGCCCATTGTGATGCGAAACCACCCAGACCCTCTGGGCACAGGCCTCCTTCTCTGGCCAGGAGACAGCAGTAACAAGACAGCTCTCCCATCAGGATCCCAAATAGGTGACAGCTCATCCTTAAAGGCACACTTACAGAAAATCTCCTGTGCTAACATCGAGGGGGGAAAAACAAAAGGTCAAACTTCAAAAGAACCAACAGAACTGTTTCCTAAAGCAAAATCCCAAGATCCGGCTGGAGGATGCTTGATAGGAACTGTTTTAGTAAATTTCAAACCAAAAGAGAGGTTTCTTTCCAAGATATTTACTCTCCTCTCCCTTTATCAAAATGTACTCATCTTTTAATCTAGCAACTTAGCAATAAAAAAAAAAAAATGTCTGTTCAAATAAGTTGCCATCAGGAATCAAGTGGCAGATGGCAGCTCAGGAAGCAGGTCAGAGCTGAAGACCAGCCACTGGCCAGGGTGGGGACCCGTCTGGTCATTCACAAGGCCTCGGAGGTCTTGCTGAGACCTGGGACAGTCCGGGGCAGAGCAGGGGATGGCAGGCCTGCAGGGCACCTGGATCAGGGTCATTCCTGCAAAGCTGTCCTCGCTCCATTTTGCCGACATCCCAAAACAAACAGTCCAAGCCTAAACCTTATCTAGCCCAAGCACACTTATCGATTCAGGCCAGGCCAATATCCAACACCCAACACAATCGGTTCCATGATTAACCTTTGAAGCCCACAGCAAGATCGGCCACTGCGAGAAGGGAAGCTAATAATAACATCTAACAATGTTCACTAGATGTGTTACACAGGATTCACCTCTGGGTGCAGAATCGGCTCATAAATCAAGGGTCGCTAGAAAACACTTGTCGTCCCCGTCCCCTTCCGATTTCTCAAAATCAGGACACGCACTAGATCCTCCCTCCCTTCGCCTCACTCCCCGCGCAGCTTTATCCAGGAGTGGGGGCGGCTCAAGCAGCCGGCTAACAACTACTGGCCTTTTCGTCCCCAACGCGGGAGCGCAGTGCATCCCAGTGGACAAACTCGAGAACCGCACGTTGCTCTCCGCCTCCACCTCTGTCCTCCCCGCTCGCGGTTCCAACCCGGGACCCAAAGACACGAGCTCCGTGAATGCCCGGCAGGAGGGCGAGGGCTCAGAGGCAGCCTGCCCAGCAAAAAGGACAGCTGTGCTCTGGTGGGCCCTGGGCCACCCCAGGCTGAAGCCGGAGAAGCCCAAGAACCCCGGCGGGCTGGCAAAGTTTGCCGAGAAGGGTCTTTCTGGACACCCCCACCGCGGGCTCTAGGCTCGAACCCCCTGTTCCACCTGGCCCTGGAGTCCCAGACACAGACAAGCCCCGGGAGCGCCGGCGGGCGTGTGTGCGTGTGTGTTTACAGGGGGGTGGCCGCCGGCGCTCCCCAAGAGCCCCAGCTCTCCCGCCCCAGCTGCCAGCCAGCTGTGGGCGTCCGTCGGGCCCGGAGGTCACCCGCAAACAGCTGGGTCGGCAGCTGGAAGCCTAAGAGGCCCCTGCTCAGCCCCGGGGCCCCGAGAAAGAAGGGCGGGCGGAGTGGCTGTTCGCCTCTGGTTTCCTCCAACTCCGCCTGCGAAGCTCTCGCTGGGAGCCCGGAGCTTTAGCTTTCCCCAGCAGCCCCGGCCCCCGCGCCCGCCGCGCCCAGCAGCCCGCGCCTCGCCCCGGGCCCCGGGGAGGAGGCGCGCCGGGGCAGCCGGCCAGGACACTGCGCTGCTGGCGCCTGGAGCTGCGGGCGCGCCCGGCCGGCCCCACTGCCAGGGTTGCTGGGGCGGGCGCCGCTGCCGGGACCCCGGACGCGCGGAGCCCTGGAGACCCGGCCGCTCCCCGCCGGGGCCGCGGCGCTCCAGGCTCCGGGATCAGGGCGGGCGCCCCTATCCGGTTCCCGGTGCACCCCGTTGCCCGCTTGCGGGAAGCAAAGAGGGGTCCCTTGATTTGCAACGGAGAGGAAAGCGCCGCTTCCGCCCAGCCCGGCACCCACGCGCCCAAACGCACCCGGCGCCGGCCGGGTCGCTCACCTGAGTCCTAAAAGCTGTTGAATCCACATGGTCACGTTTCGGGGAGCGGGGCCTCAGACCTGGCTCGCCCGGGCCATCTGCGCGGCGCCCGCGCCCGCTCGCTTCCGTCCCGCGGCGCCGGTCTCCGGCTCTCGGTCCGCCGCCTCCCGCCGCCCGCCGGCCGCGGGGCGCACAGCGAGTCAGAGCGCGGCCGCGCGGGACTCCATGCCGGCCGGCGCGCCGCCGCCGTTGGGGCGCATGGCTCAGGCGGGGCGGCCCGCGGGGGCGCACATCCTTCGGCCGGGGCGCGGGGCTCGCGGCCCCCTCCGCGGGCGGCACAGCGAAGGCGGCGGAGAGGCGGGGCGTGTTCCGGCGCTGTCGCCGCGCAGTCAGGGGGCTGGGGAGCTGCGGCTTCGCCCTCCGGGGCGGTGAAGAGGGAGGCCGGCGGCGCTGCCGCTCACGGTGCGTGTCTCCCGGCGCGCGGCTCTTGCCTCCAGTCGGAGCTCCACGCCGATGGGGCGGCGCTGATTAGGGTTTGGGGCGACGCGACGCGGGCGGACGCGGGTCCCCCCCGCGTTGCCGGGTCGGGGGGCTCTGCCAGAGGCTCCGCCGCCGATCGGCGCCACTCAAGTTGCCCGGGGGCTCCGTCTGAGCGCTCGCTCTGCAGACGGTCGCGGCCCGGAGGCTGGCAGGAGGCGGGCACGGGAGGCGCGCGGGGCGAGGGCGCCGTGGAGCGCGGGGCGTGGGGACGCGCGGCGGCGGCGCCGCGCGGAGGAGGCGCGCGGGGATCCCGGGGCCCCGCCGCCCGCGCCCACCGCGCCCGCCGCAGAGCCGCCCGCGCTGCTCGGCCGCCTCGCTCTTCGCGTCTGCCTCTCAGCGCGCTCGCCCCCGCCTCCCGGAGCCGGTCCCAACTCCGCCCGCCCGGCCCGGCTCACGTCACCCGCCTTCCCCGCCCCTCGAACGGGAGCTCGAGTCCCCGACCCGGCCCCGGCTCCTGCTCGCCGTCCCACCTTGCGGGGGCCGGGGTCGCCGCGGGGTGGGGGGGTCGGAGGGCTGTGCCCAGCGAGGGCGACAGCGCAGGCGGGGGCTTCTTCAGCCCCCTTCCCCATTCCCGGTCGCGTCCCGGTCCCCACCTTGCGAAAGGCTCGAGAGAGGCCGCAGGCTCCGATTGGACCGCCGGGCGCCGCCGGATGGTGTTGCCAGGGTAACCGGATGGCATGCGAAGCCGTTCGAGGTTCCGACCCGGTTACGGGGACGCCCAGTGGACCCGGAGAGCTACTTTGGGGAGGGGGCGGCCCCGAGGAAGAACTGGGTGGGGGCGCATGGAGCAGGGGCTGTGCGAAAAGTTTCCTGGGGCGGAGCTGCGCCACGCGGGCCGCGCAGGAGCGTCTGTCCGAGGGTCCCCTGCGAGGGACTCCTCTGCTCGGCTGCGCGGGCTTCTGCGTTGATGAAGTCACCGCGTTCCGGGTCGGAGCTTCAGCGCTTCTCTCCGGAACCCAGCGAAGCCCAGTCCTATGCCCCTTATTACCCAACGGTCTCTCATCGCCCAGCGCAGCTGCTGCCTGGCCAGGCCCTTGCTCCGGAGGAGTCACTGGAAAGTTCCAGGGAATCTGGGCCTCCCAGACTCCCCACCGGCGTTTCACTGCTCCTTCCCCATGCCAGGACTCCTCTGTGCCTACCTGGTTAGTCTGTATTTGCAAAAAAACAAAAACAAAAACAAATACACACACACACACAAAAGGGGGGGCACTTAAAGGAGGACAGACACTGGGTGGGGACCTTTCCCTGAGAGAAGTGACATGGGGCGGAATCCTCCACAGACCCTCTGACGCTTTGAGAAACCACGACAAAGCCCTGCTTTTAATCCTCCATAGGCTGAGGGCAGTGCGGAATCCGGACCTTGGAAAGGACGCTGGTGCCACCCTTCATCTGGGAAAGGTGCAAGGGGCGGGGGATACCAAACCGAGTCTTCGCTCTGCGCTCTGTGCAGGTGCTTGACCCAGGCCAGCTCTGGAATCGCTCCAGGCCATGCGAGAGCCGTGGGAGGGAGATGGGGGGCGGGGGCGGGAAGCACTTCACAGGTGAGGCCTACCTGGGAGGGGCAACCAGTGAGGGGCTGGAGGGGCAGAGCCTGGAGGACCATGGCTTGGGGCTCAGTCTCCCAGGAGGACCATGACTTGGGGCTTAGTCTCCCAGGAGAACCACAGCTTGGGGCTTAAGTCCCCCAAGCAGCCCTTTCACCCCCAGGCCTCCAGGATCTTTGCCAAGGGTCTTGAGGAGCCAGGCACAGGCAGGAGGACGAAGACAGTGACTTCCCCACAAAGACTCCCAGGAGAGGGCCAGAGGCAGGGAGGTGTGGTGGCAGGAGTGCCAGCCTTGCGGTGGGTAGAGCAGGGGCCAGCGCTTGCTGAGTCGCGGTCCTGGCCGAGTTGTCTGGCCTCTCGGACCCTCGGTCTCCTCTTCTGTAAGATGTGGGGCCCACAGCCCTTGCCCGGGGAGGTGTTGGCAGGGCCCCATGAGGCCTCACGCACGGTGTGGCTGCGGTCATCTGTGAGCCGGCCAGAGGATCAGAGAGGCAGCAGGGTGACTCAGCAGTTTCCCTGCCGGGCCGCCCCTGGGTCATCGTCCCCTAGAACCTCTCCCTGAGGGGTGTGAGGGAGCGGATCCCATTACGAGTCGGAGGAGACAGGGAGGTCCTGGAACCAGCGGGGCCCATGGCGGCGGGCGGGGAAGGAGGCGCCCGCAGTGCTGCCACCTAGCGGGATGAGGTGGCGGTGCTGCACCAGGGAGGCCCTTCCTGCAACCCGACTGGACCGGGAGGAGGCCGGCTTCGTAGACGAGGAGCCAGGAGGGCAGGGAGGGACTCCGGACCGGACCGTGTCGGCTCCAGGAACCCCTTGGGCAGCCTTGTGGACACCTGCTAACCTCTCTCAGAATGCCTTCTAAATGCATAGTTGAAAAAGCCCAGGATTATTAGGAAACCAATTATATGCAAATGCATTATCAAAAGACTAATAAAAACAAATTTCTGACATAGCCGTACATATTTTTTATTAATACACTTAGTAAGCAATTGACTGATCTTAAATTACCTTCCTTTTGAAGTCCAGATATGCAGCAATAATATTCTGAGGTATCTGCAGCCACGGCAATGTGATATGAAAATGCCTGTGGTTTCTATGTTTGACGGTCACAGGCACCGTGCTCTGCCACCTCCATTTATAATGAAAGGAAATGCCAGGTTTCAGTTAGGGTTAAATAAAGATGCCAATTTTCCCCATCTGAGTTGAAAGACCCTTTGAATTCTATCCAAGTACCCTGGGAATCTCTGGGCAAAGAGAATAATAGAAGGAAGTGTTTCCTGAAAACCGAGATGGGAACAAGCCCTGCAGAAGTCTCCAGGTGAAGTCAGAACCTAAAGACCACAGCTGCTGCCCCCAGTGAGTGAGGGCCTCTTCAGTCTATGGGGAGGGAGGATGCCCTCTGCCCCCACCCAGGCTCAAAATCATGATTTGGGACCAGGGTACACTGATTTCCTTTTTCTCTAGCATAACTCAGGTAACTCAGGTCCACCTCTCTCCAAAAAGAGCAATCCGCCTATTATTCTTATTTATTATTATTATTTTATTTTATTTTTTTTTTTGAGATGGAGTCTCGCTCTGTCACCTGGGCTGGAGTGCAATGACGTGATCTCAGCTCACTGTAACCTCTGCCTCCCAGGTTCAAGCGATTCTCCTGTCTCAGCCTCCTGAGTAGCTGGGATTACAGGCATGCACCACCACGCCCGGCTAATTTTTGCATTTTTAATAGAAACGGGGTTTCACCATGTTGGTCAGCCAGGTCTCAAACTCCTGACCTCAGGTGATCCACCCACCTTGGCCTCCCAAAGTGCTGGGATTATAGGACTGAGCCACCGCGACTGGCCTATTATTATTCCGATGACAACATCATTGTCTTTTTTACAGACTGTAAAACAAAAAAACCTTAACTTGTATTTCAGCATTTCTAGAACTGGTTTTCTATACTTTGATGGCTCTCATATTTCTGACTGGTTCAGTTTTCTTCCCTTGGGGTTTGGGAAGCTGTGTGTATGTCACTCCCACTCAACACACACACACACAGACACACACACACACACACACACACACACACACACGCCTCCCAGCTTCGGCAGATACAAAAGGGAACTGTTCAGATGTCCATGCTGTTGAAAGTTCTTCTGGTCACCCTGCTAATTCTGGCCCCTTCTCCTTGCTGGGGGAAGTCCACAGCCTGGAACCGTGGGGAACCCCTGCGGTCTCCTCACCTAGTCCCCTCCCCTATTTTCCCAACAAAGGAGCCAGCAGGCCCCCGCAGGAGGTCCTCTTTGAAGCTCTCTGAGGCCATTTATCTAATGGCCTTCACAGACATGACTATTTTTAAAACCCATCCAAAGCCAAATTGAGCTGCCATTGTTCATTTTTCTCCCAAGGAGGTAAATGTGTCTTAACCATGACATTTGATTAAGTAGCTAAGTTTGTGATTTTAAATGGAAGGGAAAATGCTGATTAAAATTATTATAAGTTTCTTGAAAGCATTCACAGGAGTATCTTCCCTGACTCTCCTATCTTCCTTGCTACCGTCTCCCAATAAAACTTGCAGGAAGCTCATGGTTGTCGGGGCAGGGGGAATGACGCAAAGTTGCTTTTCCTTCTCAGGGAGGTTATATGCTGAAGATTTGGGGTTTCCTCCCCCTGGCACCTGAGTTGTTTCCTGGGTGAGGCTGCACACAGCTGCACTACATGTACCAGCTGAGTGCAAGGCAGAGACCAAGCCTTGGGGCAGAGGTGGGAGCCAAGGAGTTGTACTCCCACCAACAAAACGACTCACAGGACAATCATCCTGCAGCCCAGCAGCGGCCGGGCAAGAGAGAATGCCAGACCTGAACTGTCTGTTAAAGTGTACTGTGCATCAGAGAGAGGAAGAGGGGATTCCTGGGCTTGCTCTGAGCAAGTGATAGCCTCCTGGTGCAGAAGGAAAGAAGGCCATCTAAGAATTTGATCTGGCCCAGGATGGAGAAAAACTCTCTTCTCAAGGCTTTTATGGATCTTCTGTGTCGACAGGTTTGCCTCTTCTCTTTAGATGGAAAGGGATGAAGAGAAAGAAGGTTAATCTAAATTGCAAAGTAAAGTGACAGGATTTGAAAGCAGTTCCCTGGCATTGCTGGGATTGGAAGGTCTGGAGTGGCAAATTAGAGAGAAGAGGGGAGTCCAAGAGTGGGGTCCACACCAGGGAAGCCCCAAAGGGGAGGGCCAGGGGGCTAAGGTGACCAGTGAAGCCCTTATGCTTTCTCATAACTGTGACTGGGACAAGAATCTCAGGTTTCAATGTTGCAGCTCTGTCTCCTTTCAGAAAACCTCCACGGAGCTCAGGCTTGTGCTGCAGGTGTATGGAGGAGTGATGGAAGGGGTGTCTCTACTGTGGGGCAGCCAGAGGGGGAGGCCATAGTGGCCAGAGGAGCAAGAGGAAGAACTGGGACCCTCTGACTAACTTAGAAAGAGACTTAGGAAATAGGACCTTCCTTCCTCATATTATAGAGGATTCTGGGCCTTGCATGGGGGACAAGAGGAGTAAATGCAGAAATTCACACAGTCCTCAGGATGGGACTTGAGATAGATAGTTTGGATTTAAGGGAAGGGGGAATTGGGGACATGAGAGAGTCAGGCACTTGGTTTCACGTAACATTGAGAGATAACATCGCTGGCCCTGAAGGTCTGGTTCCACTAGTAGGAGAGGTGTGTGTACGCACTCATCTCGTTGACTGAGCCTTGAGTAAAGGAGATGGGAGTATGTACTCATCTTGTTGACTGAGTCCTGAGGAGAGGAGGTGAGAGTGTGTACTCGTCTTGTCGACTGAGCCCTGAGTATCGGAGGTGAGAGCTGCACTCATCTTGTTGACTGAGCCCTGAGTAGAGGAGGTGACAGTATGTACTCACCTTGTTGACTGAGCCCTGAGTAAAGGGGGTGAGAGCTGCACTCATCTTGTTGACTGAGCCCTGAGTATGGGAGGTGAGAGCTGCACTCATCTTGTTGACTGAGCCCTGAGTAGAGGAGGTGGGAGTATGTACTCATCTTGTTGACTGAGTCCTGAGTAGAGGGGGTGAGAGTATGTACTCATCTTGTTGACTGAGTCTTAAGTAGGGGAAGTGAGAGTATATACTCATCTTGCTGACTGAGCCCTGAGTACAGGAGGTAAGAACATGCACTCATCGTGTTGACTGAGCCTTAAGAGGGTAAAGAAAGTGCTAGTGAGTGAGGGTCATTGGGAACAATCAGGGCCTGGGAAGAGGAGCTCCCAAAATGGATGATATGCAAGCAGGTAGAGCTGGAGGTCTGACCTGGGAGCAGCCGACCAGGATCTGGAGACCATCAGCTCCACGCAGAAGTGGCAAAGCTGGACACCAGCTTTGAGCCTGGGCTACTGATGCCTCTTCCAAGTCAATTCATAAGCCACATCAGCCAGCTCACACTAGATTATATTGCAACAACAAACAACCCCAAGAGTTGGCTTAACTCAACAAAGGTTGATTTCTTGTTCATGCTCACAAATTCCAACAGCTGGCATTTGCCCTGCTCCATACTGTCTTCATCCTGTGACCCAACCTGAAGGAGCTGCTCTTACCAGGGACATCCCAGTCACATAGCACAGGGCAAGGAATCATGGCAGATTCATGCCATAGCCCTTGCGGCTTCTCCTGGGAAGGGGCATATGTCACCTCCACTCACATTTCATTGGCAAAGCAAGTCACAGGGCCAGGCTGATGTCAGGTGGGGAGTAAGGAAGCATAGACCTCACACAAGGAGGACAGGGGACACTGCACATACAAGTCATACAATCTTCTACACTCATGGGCACCAACAACTCAAGAAGATAATTTGTATCTTGTTTTTCTCAGGCCCCTAAACTTGATAATGTCAGAATTTGTGAGAAAGAAAAATGCATGTTTCCCATGAAGGATGCTGAGTTTGCATCCCTTTCTCTGCCTCCAAAGCTCTGATCCATGAGGTAGACACCAGAGGCGGGGGCTTGTAAATCACACTGGGCTGTGGGAGTGATGGGTTCACCTCTAATTCTAAGATGGCTAGATAACGCATCTTTCAGGGTTGTGCTTCTGTCTAGAGGGGAGAACTGTGATCATTCCATAAAAGTCCTCAAGAGATTGGTTAATAGACATGTTTAATAGTAGAATAGGGTGACTATAATCAACAATAATTTACTGTACATTTTTAAATAGCTAAAAGAAAAGCACTGGAAAGTTTCCAACATGAAGAAAAGATAAATGGTCAAGCAAATGGATATTCCAATTACCCTGATTTGATCATTATGCATTATATACATGAATCAAAATATCACACATACCTTCAAAATATGTACAAATATTATGTGCCAATAAAAAGTCATCGCCATCATTACCATCACCATCATCATTATCTCCATTATCATCACCCTCCTCATCACCACCATCATCACCATCACTACCAGCATCACCACCACCATCACCACCATGATCAACACCACCGCCATCATCACCACCACCATCACCACCACCACCACCACAATCACCATCACCACCATCATCACCACCACCACCATTATCATTGTCACCACCACCATGACCATCACCATCACAACCTCATCACCATCACAACCACCATTATCATCACTATCACTATCACCACCATCACCATCATTATGACCACCATCACTACAACCATGACCATCACCACCATCACCACCACCATCGCTACCATCACCACCACCACCATCATCACCACCACCACCATTATCATTGTCACCACCACCACCATCATTATCACCACCACCATGACCATCACCATCACAACCTCCTCACCATCACAACCACCAGCATCATCACTATCACTGTCACCACCATCACCATCATTACGACCACCATTACTACAACCATGACCACCACCACCATCACAACCATCACCATGAGAGCCACCATCGTCACCACCACCACCATCACCATCACACCATCAGCATTATTATTTTTTTAGAGTTTTGTTGGAATTCAGTATCTGCCAAGATACCCATTCTTAAAACATGAAAAAGCAGCTGACCCTCCTGTGGCCCCCTTTTTGGCCAGTCATTGCAGGACTTCATCTTCCCCAAGCAGCAGATCTGGTGGCATACAGGCCACTCACCACCAACGTTGAGGGTTACTGAGCAGAAAAGTCACTTCCTCTAGCAGTGCCCTGTCTGAGCTGCTGTCCTTGGACTGGAAGAAGCTTCTGGAACATGCTGGGAAAGGAGGAAAACATTTCACTTATTGAGTGGCCTGATGCAGAACAGATACACACCTGGTTCACTCTAGTTCAGCCTAAAACTCACCCTCGTCTATAAGCATCAGCCTCGGCAGGATGCATTTCACATTTGTGATCTCATTTAACCTCCACAAAGACCCAGAAGGGTTGGTAACATTAGCATACCCGGGCCTACTATTTTAAAAATTTAACACCCATGCAGCCCAGGCACTGAAGTGGAGGCCGGCCACAGACAGAGCCAGGCAATCACTGGCTTTTCCTTAGACAGAGAGATGGTTCCTAGGAGAGGAAGCTCCAGGCTGGGGTCCAGGCTATGACCCAACCGGTGTTCAGGTATTCAGTTTTGCAACATCCACCATGGCTACCTGATCAAGTGAGCATATGTCAGAGGAGCCTTCAGCTGGGAAGGGCTGACAAGTGACCCAGACTTGACTTGCCCAATGCCGAGGCTTCCTTTAGTACCTCCCATGGAGGACACTTGAGACAAAGTCACGGCTCAGTCCATTTATTTCCCACACTCTGACTATGCCGTGCAGGGGAGCCCCTGGCAGGCAGCACGTGTTCAAGGCAGTGGTAGCCAAATGCTACAAATTGCTGTCCTGATGGTTATTTTCCTACATACAGTAGAGCTGATCCCTGCACAATGCTGGTCCTGAGTTTCACCTTTGATATTGCGCTGATGTGCAAATGTCCACTTTTGTTTTATTTGATGGAACATGGCTAATTGCTAAGAATGTGACATGCTGCTGCTGACCATCCAATGTTCATTCTCCTCTTCTTCCTTACTGACAAAACTGCGGTGGTGGTGGTGAGGGGTGGGAGAGGGTATAACAAATGTGCCAACTCAAGAGTTTATGTTTGCAAACCTCTCTTATACCTAGGGTGGATCGTAACACGGTTGTGGCCAATGATGTGTAAGCAGAAGTTGTTTGATGTGACTTCTGGCAAAGCTCTTAAGGAGAGGACTGACCCGTTACCACGTATCTTTTGCCTTCCTTGTCCTTAGTCCTGGCTGGGACGCAGATGAGATGCAAAAGGTGGAGAAGCTGTGTTGTCATCATGTAGTAACAGATTTGAGGGTAGAAGCTGCACTCTGATAATACCAGGGAAAAATAATACCAGTAGTCCAGGGCCCTGAGACATCACAGATGTCCATTTGAACCCCAAATTACCTGTCTCCAGATTCGCTATCAGGCAATAAAAGGAAATCTTTCATTAGTTTAAGCTGTAGTTTGCTCCAGTTTTCTATAACTTTTGGCCAGCTATAATCCTAAATTGACAGAGGGAGCAAGTGCTTATCTGCAAAGCAGTTAAAAGCCAAACACAGGCCTTCATTTCTTCAGGGTTCTAATTTTTCTAGGGAACAATCTTACCTACTACTACTAAAAGTTATAATCGGCCAGGGACGGTGACTCACGCCTGTAATCTCAGCACTTTGGAAGGTCCAGGCAGGTGGGTCACCTGAGGTCAGGGGTTCAAGACCAGCCTGGCCAACGTGGTGAAACCCCATCTCTATTAAAAATACAAAAATTAGCCAGGCATGATGGTGCATGCCTGCAGTCCCAGCTACTCGGGAGGCTGAGGCAGGAGAATAGCTTGATCCAGGAGGCAGAGGTTGCAGTAAGCCAAGATTGCACCACTCCACTCCAGCTTGGGCGACAGAGTGAAAAAAAAAAAAAAAAAAAAAAAAAAAAAAAAAGTCGTAATCAAAGAGGAAGACTAAGATAAATGTAGAATCAAAGGGCTACATAGAAACATAAATATAACATGTGAGTTTTAAGCTAAACCTTCACATTATCCCTTATACAT
The DNA here is from genome assembly GCF_003255815.1 of Theropithecus gelada. Classification (NCBI taxonomy): domain Eukaryota; kingdom Metazoa; phylum Chordata; class Mammalia; order Primates; family Cercopithecidae; genus Theropithecus; species Theropithecus gelada. The sequence continues at coordinate 33,346,217 of NC_037668.1, read as the reverse complement.
TTTTATCTACACCTATTTCACCAAAGCTCAAAGTCATATTATTGGCTGAGATTTGCATTGGGATGGGGTGGTGAAGCTAAGAAATTCGTCATCCCTTTGTTCCAGTGCTGCTGGACTTTTCACTGAGTGAAGAAGTAAATGCTGAGTCTCCCAGGAGGCTGACTCCTCCTGGCTCTGGGTGTGCATTCTGATGAAGATTCTTAATTGTAGGCACCAACAGAAGGCTCGTGAGAGGGCAACATGGATCTCCGTGTCTGAGCAGATGTTTAGATGCTGAATCAGGCCCAAGGCTTCCCAAATGAATTCAAGGAGTTTCTTTTTCCCAAGCTACAGAAAGTGGCAATAGCAATCCAGGGTCTGCACTGGGGAGGAGCACTGCCAGGACACGTCCCTCCCTGCCATTCCCCCTACCCCCAGGACACGTCCCTCCCTGCCATCCCATCCCCCTTCCCAGGACACATCCCTCCCTGACATCCCATCCCCCCCAACAAGTCTCTCCCTGCCACTCCCCCACCCCCATCAGGACACGTCCCTCCCTGCCATCCCACCTCACTCCCCCAGGACACGTCCCTCCCTGCCATCCCACCCCCTTCCCAGGACACATCCCTCCCTGACATCCCGCCTCCTTCCCAGGACACACAGTTCCATGAAATCAGCATAGACACTTGTATCAAGCAAGAGGAAGCATGTTACTCAGAAGAACACAATTTTTTGCTTTGTTTTTGTTTCTGGGTTTTGTTTTTGTTTTAGGAATTAAACAAATAATTTCAAGTTCTACCTCCACCTCCTACCAGCTGCATGATCTTAGACCAGTGACATCACCTCCCTGGCCGTGATTTTCACATCCAGAGAATGCGGGGGGAAAAGGACCATGCCTCAGGGACCAGGCTGAGGATGAACTATGAAAACCTGTCCTATTGGGCACTCTCAAACAGTCACCATTGTTGGTATGAGGCCCACTATCAGTGAAACTGATTGAAATTGATGTACACCTGAGGACAGCCATCAAGTGTCTATTAACTTAAGTTTTATGCAGCAAGCATTTATTGCACATGCTCCTGAGTCCCAGGTATGCTTTGGTAAATTAAACACCCTTCGTCCCTGCCCTCACAGGGTTTTCACAATATAGACAGACACGTAAGATATAAATGCACAATTGTTCATTGAAAATCTCTGAAGGCACTGGCTGACTGTTTTCTGTGGTTCTCAGCGCCATCACCACTCTTCCAAATTCTCTCCTGTTCTCAGGGGTTAGAAACCTGCAAACTACATTCCCTAGACTTCCTTGCCTGTAAGAGCAAAAAGATCCCATGTATGCTTGTGAAATGATAGTGTCTGGATCCCAGAAGACAGTTAGTAGAATCAGAATGCAGGAAAGCCTGTGCCACAGCCACACATGTTCATAAGAATCATAACTTATTCAGTAGGAATTTAGTGAAGACTGACTGTACACAAGGTATTGCTAAATGCTGTGCAGGATACAGAGATGCCTGCGCCTCTAAGAAACTTGGTAGAAAAATAATGGCCCACACCCATTTGGGTTAACTTCTCTTTGAATAAAGCAGTCGGCAGTTTAGACCCACTCATTCTTCAATTCATTTATTCATTCATTTATCCAAAATTGATTGTGTGATGGCTGAATCCAACAAATGAGGTATCTACTCTCACATTATTTTCTATTGTGTTCCAGTGAATTTCAGCAAACATAGACCAGACTAACATCCCTTTGAAACCTGAACTTGGGGTGAGGGTCTGCTGAGATTGGGTTTTCTCCATGCCCAGATGCCTCTGATCAAATATCAAGTCCCAAAGATGCAGGTGAGAAAGTTATTAAGTGTTCTGGGACTGGGATACTGGAGATATTCATTAACCCTGGCTTGACATGGGAAGAGGGGGCAGGTAGGTTTCTTTGCATAGTGTTTAGGAAGGCGATTGTCAATCTAGGAGAAGTGAGTTCCCCAGAGGGAAGGGGGCTCTTGGTCAGCAGGTTGACCCATATGTGTGGTCTGCCTGGAGCTGTGGTCCTTGGGTTCTTGGTAGCCTCCTTGCACTCAAAGCACTCTAGCTTGAACAATAAATTCTACAGTCCATTCTGCAGTGAGGATTTTCGTTTCCTAGGGCTGCTGTAAGAGAAGATCACAGACTGGAGGTGTTACATGACAGAAACTCATCTTATCCCAGTTCCGGAGCCTGAAAATCCAAATCAAGGTGCTGGCAGGGTTGGATTCTCCTTGGGCTTCTCTCCTTGACTTGCAGGTGGTTGTCTTCTGGCTGTGTCCTCATGTGTCCCCAACTTCCCCGTGTGTGTGTAGCATCCCTTATGTCTCTTCCTCTGCTCGTAAGAAACTAGCCCTATAGGACTAGGGCCACACTCCTATTACCTCATTTAACCTTAATTACCTCCTTCAGGGCCCTGTCTCCAAATATATTCAGTGGAGGTTTGGGGCTTCAGCACAGTAGTCTTTGGAGGCCACAGTTCTGTCCAGAACACACTGACTCTATCCACCAGGTACCGCCACACCGATGGCTTTCAGCATTAGCCAGAGCCCCTCCCTGGGGATGTAAACCCACCTGGGGTGTTAAGAATGAGGAATGAAAGTCCACACATGTACACACATGTTAATAGCAGCATTATTTACAACAGTCAAACAGTGGACACACCCAAATGCCCGTCAGTGGATGATGGATCCATGCAAGCTGATTTTATCCAGACAGTGGCATCATGTTCTGTGGCCGGAAACAGGAGGGGAACGCTGGCATTTGCCACAACACGGAAGACCTTTGAAAACATATTGCAACAGATTGAATGAAAAAACAGAAGAATTCAGCCACTTCATATAATTTCTTTTTAACTTGGAAATGTTATTTTTAATCAAAATGTTATTTACATGGCGCTGAGTGTACGGACAACCTTTGAAAACATGGCGCTGAGTGTAAGAACCAAACAGAAAAGGCCACGTGTTGTTCATTTATAGGAAATGTCCAGACTAGGACGTTCTAAAGAGACTGAGAATGGATCAGTGGCTGCTTAAGGCGGGAGTGGTAGAAGGAGGATAGAAGAGTGATAGCTAAAGGGCACGGTTTCTTTTTGGGGTAGCGGAATGTTCCAAAATTGACTTTGGTGATGGTTGCACATGCTGCAGATACACCAAAATTCACCAAGTTAAATTGAAATGCACACTTTACACTATTGAATTATACACTTTAAATGGCTGAATTGTATAGCATATGAATTACATCTCAATAAAGCTGTTTAAAGAAATCACACATGGGTAAAATGTCCACACAAAGTAAGATAAACCAGTGGATTGTAATGTAATAGAGCCCAAAAAACATGGGTACGGAATTCCCCTTACAACCCATCATTAATCAACCACCACTTATCAAAAAACGCCCACTTGTCAAATTTCAGGGTGATGTCAAACAAGATCCCCAGTGTTACCTGAGAAGGCTGGTAAGACACTCATCTCTTTTCTAACTAATTGGAAGTTTGAGGCCAGGTTCTTTTCCTATTCTTCAACCAAAACAACATATTGCAACAGATTGAATGAAAAAACAGATAGAAGAATCCAGCTGCCCCACGTAATTTCTTTTTAATTTGGAAATGTTATTTTTAATCAAAATGCTATTTACATTAGCAATAAGAATTAAAAAAAAAAATGAGGCTTGAGACGGAGACTCAGTGACTGAGTCTACTGGCCTCAGTTGTAAAACAAGCACTGTTATTCCCAAGCCAGCCTAGCTGCTCATTCAATCATTCAAAAAGAATCTTTGAACGCCCACTCTGTGCTGAGATGATGATGATGAGGATGAGGATGATGGTATCAGTACTAGCTAACATGATAAACTAGCTGCTATGTGCCAAATGCTTTCCCAATCTGAGCCATTTAACCCCACAGCAGTCCTGGAAAGTAAGAATCATTAGCTCCAGGAGGCAGCCGCAGGGATAGGTCTGTGGTGTGTGTTCCAGAGTCGGAGTCCTGGCCAAGGTCTGCTCTGGCCTTTTGCTCACTGGGTGACCCACACAAGGGGCAGGAGGCTAGCTGTCTACTGCTACATCTAACACACAGGCTCTCCTCTTGGAGCTTGGGGAGGTAGATAAGTTACTGTTCCTAACATTCTTAGCCTGACTGAAGTGCTGGCCACTCAGTCACTCATTTGTCCCTCCCTTCCTTCCTTCCTTCCTTCCTTCCTTCCTTCCTTCCTTCCTTCCTTCCTTCCTTCCTTCCTTCCATCCTTCCTTCCTTCCTTCCTTCCTTCGGTGATATATATCAAGTGTCCACCATGAACCAGAGTGAGACGCTTTCCTGAGGTCCCAAGATTTCTTAAACAAAATACACAAAGCACTTACGTAAAAGATGGATACACTGACTACATTTAAATTAAGAACTTCTGTTTATTAAAAATTCCTTCAAGAAAATGAAGACAAGCTACAAACTAGGAGAAGATATTTCTGACATATATAATGAAAAAGCGTTAGTATTAATTATATATATATGTGTATGTATATAATGTGTGTATATGTGTATTGTGTGTGTATATATATTTAAAACCAGACATTATTAATGCAAAGATAAACGCACCAATGAGAAAGTGAACAAAAATATAGAAACAGACATTTCACAAAAGAGAAAATAGAGCTGACCAATAAACATTTGAAGAAAAATCCAACTTAATTAGTAATTGGGTTGAGTGAAAAAAAGCAGGTACCGAAACACTACATATAGCATGATATTCTTTATCAAAATAAAGGCCAGAAAATCAGATAAAATAAATAATCTGCTCTTAGGCATCCACGTAGATATGACACAGCTATTTTCAGAGAAGAAGTGGTCAGCACTAATCCTGAGAAGTCTATAGGCACATGCAAGTCATTTGCTAGTTATTTTGCTAGTTCCTAGGTGGCATGGTAGATTCATGGGAGTGCCTTGTGTTGTTAAAAATAAAGAAACTAGGCCTGGTTTGGTGGCTCATGCCTGTAATACCAACATTTTGGGAGGCTGAGGCAGGAGGATTGCTTGAGCCCAGCAGTTCAAGACCAGCCTGGACAACATGGTGAAACCTTCCTCGACAAAAATACGAAAATTAGCTGGGTGTGGTGGTGCATACCTGTGGTCCCAGCTACTTGGGAGGCTGAGCGGGGAGGAACACTTGAGCCCAGGAGGTCAAAGCTGCAATGAGCCGAGATGACACCACTGTACTACAGTCTGGGTGATAGAGTGAGACCCTGTCTCAAAAAATAAATAAATAAAATAAAGAAACTAAAAATAATAACAATGATGATGATAATAATAATAATAGAGTAGGCACAGTGGATCACGCCTGTAATCCCAGCACTTTGGGAGGCCAAGGCAGGAGGATCACTTGAGGTTGAGGGTTCAAGATCAGCCTGGCCAACATGGTGAAACCTTGTCTCTACTAAAAATACAAAATTAGGCCGGGTGCGGTGGCTCACACCTGCAATCCCTGTACTTTGGGAGGCCGAGGCAGGTAGATCCCCTGAGGTCAGGAGTTCGAGACCAGCCTGGCCAATGTGATGAAACCCTGTCTCTAATAAAAAAAAAGATAAAAAACATTAGCCAGACATGGTGGCAGGTGCCACCAAGTAATCCCAGCTACTTGGGAGGCTGAAGCAGGAGAATCGCTTAACCCTGGGAGGCAGAGGTTGCAGTGAGCTGAGAGCTGAGATCACACCACTGCACTCCAGCCTGGGTGAAACTCCATCTCAAAATAAATAAATAAATAAATAAATAAATAAATAAATAAGCCAGGAATGGTGGCAGACTCCTGTAATCCCAGCTACTTAGGAGGCTGAGGCAGGATAATCACTTGAACCCGGGAGGCAGAAGCTGCAGTGTGCCGACAGAGTGCTACTGCACTCCAGCCTGGGCGACAGAGCTAGACTCTGTCTCAAAAAGTAACAATAATACTAGCGAAAGTGGGCCAGGCATGGCTGGCGAGTCATGAAACCAGGCATGGCATTCATCAAATTACGTGCACCTAAAGTCTGCAAAGGGAAACAAACAAGAATTGAAAAAGCAAAGCATCCCGGCGGTTCTCCGTCCTTCCTTCCCTGCACTCTGTCTGTGTCCTGAACAGCAACAGTGCTGACCCCATGAGCCTTGCCCAGCAGGTAAGGGTCACCTTCTCTTCCCTGCACTGAGGTTCCCAATGGAGACCAGGAGGCCAGGTGTTTCTTAAGCGTTTCCTGTGAGGTTGTGAACCAAGATGGAATCATTGCCTCATCCTCTGTTTACCAGAAAATTCTCTAAGCCAAACCCTCCCATAGCCTCTGGTCACTTCACTCACCCGAGGGCTCCTTTGTATTTAGAGGGCAAAGTGGGCTCTGTTTCCTCTGTGTCCTCTCACTGGGGTGGAGAAGTCGGAAAACTCACCTTCCCCCGTTTGCCCCTGACAGTACCCTGTTAACAAGAGTTGCCCAACTTCCTTAAATCATCCTGTCACTTCCTCCTCATTTCGACACCTCTGATGCTTGAACGCCTGGGAAACCCCGAGTCGTTTGCTGTAGGGCCTGCAGGAGGACTGTCCCCACCCCGACACTGCACGGGACAGGGGAAGGGAGAACACCCGGGGAACTGAATCTTGAAACGCACGAAGGGGACACCGTCCTGCCATCTTTTCAAGGCCATTTCCCACAGAGAGCCTGCAAAAATAAGTGTCGTGGCTGGAGAGCACATTCCAGCTCCAAAGGCTCTGTTCCTTTCACTTTCTCCCGCGATTTCTCTTATTTTTCTGCAGCTCAACAAGGCCGGTCCGCTGATGTGAGCATCTTGTGATCTCTCCCCCAGCGCAGTCTGCCTGGCAGCTTCCTGTGCTCCCAGCAAGAAGTGGAGGATGACCTTCAGCCAGACGAGGGAGCGCAGCGCGGATTAGAAGGACGTGGCGCGGGGACTGGCCTGCTTGTTGGGGCGGGGACAGAAATCCATTTCCCTCATTTTCCTCCACTCCAGTGTGGGCCACTTCCTGAGTCTCCGCACACACCACTGTCTGAGGCGCTCACTGACCTGCTCCAAGGTGAGGGATTCCCTGTATTTGGGGCAGAACAGACATTCCCACCCCGCAAGGCTGCAGTGCGGGACAGACACGTGGCCTGGCCCCGAGATGCTGCGGAATGTTTGTCCTGGATTTTAACACGTTTTCGTCCCCGGTGGTCCCAGCGGCTGCTGCCAGGGACTAAAACACCTTTGTCAGATTTTCAAAAGTCCCAGGGAAGGGAGGGGAGAGCCCAAGGTGAGCGCACTGCTTTACCCGAGGCCCTATTTCTGCACCAGAAACTTTTCTCAGCCTGATCGCATCCCTGCTTCTAGGAAGGGCCTGTTCAGGCTTTCAGCCAGAAGCCAGAGAGCACAAATGAGCCCTCCCCTGAGTTCAAAAATAAAATCCTGGTACAGTATGATGATCATGATTATTGTTACCATTATTACCAGCACTGCAATCATTTGTGCTCTGGCCCTTTCATCCCAGAATTTCAAAGCAGAATGCTTTATAAGGAGATGGCTATTCATTTGTTCAGTGAGAGGCACCCTTTGAAAATGGAGCTTTCAGACTCTTGACGAAAAAAAAAAAAAAAGAAAAAACCCTCTGATTTCTACTCAGCATGATTAACCAGACGAGGGCTTTCCTGAGAATGAATGTGTCTGTTGAGTGGGGTCCAGACACTGAGGTCAGAGGCGAGGTCCCGAAACACTCCAGGAAGCAGCACCTCGGGTGTCCAAGCTTCTGAGACTCTCTGCAGCCCCCTCCCATGGTCACCCTCTTCTCAAGAGCTGCAGGATCAAAGGTCACAGGCACACTGGCTGCTCTGTGCTGCCGCAGGGCAAAATGGCTAAGCCACAGGTTCTGCCCGGTGGCTTGGGCTCAAACCCGAGCTGTATCCGAAATTCCAGCTGCACGTCCTCAGGCAAGTTACTTAACTGCTCTGTGCTTCAATTTCCGCTTCCATAAAATGGGTTTAATGGTAATTTCCACCTCTCATGGTTCTGTTAGCTGAGTCGTCACAGGCCCTGCCCTGGAAGCAGCATCGGGCACAGAACAAGTTTTCAGTAAGTGACAGTGACGGTGGTTCCCGCCGTGGGGATGCCACTCCCTGGCTTGAAATACAGCAAGGGCTCCCTGTTGCTCTGATAGGACACAGATCCTCCGCACAGCACTGGAGGCTCTCCAGGGCCTGGCCCCTCTTTCCTCTGTGCGTGCTCCTTGGTACTCACCATTGCTCTGCCCACTCCTCCCTCAGCCCTGCCATTGCCTCGTGTGCTCGTCCCCGCAGCCCTCTGTCCACCTCACTCACCAGTAGGCCCCTGCATCGGCCAGTGCTTCGTCTTGGAGAGCTCCTCCTTGCACTCATGTCCCTTGGTCAATCTGCCCTAGTCCTTTAGGACTCCTGTGAGTGTCACCTCTCCTGAGAAGTTTCCCAACTTCCCTGTTTCGATCAGCTGGATCCCCCTCCAGTGCCACAGCCCGTGGCAGGGTCTCCTCCTCCCCCTCCGCCGTCATCCTTCTTTTTCTCCTCCTCTTTCTTTTTCTGTTTCTCCCACTGGACCCTCGTTCCGGCAGGGCAGGCCTTGCCTCTGGCCATCTCAGTGCCTGGTCCTTGCAGACGCCCAGGGGCTGCCTGGGAAGCCTCTCCCACCTCCACGAGGGGTGCTGCAGCCTCAGCATATACTTCGGTGTTTGAGAACAAGGCAATGTCCACACTCGTCAAGGAAGCTCTTTCCCTTCTATTGGGTGTTTCTGGGGTCAGAGCAGAGATGACAGGGGAGTCACACGCTGCCTGGCTCACCAAAGGTGCTGAGTCCTTAGTATGGAGCAGATGGACGGGTGTGTGAGAAGGTGAATGGATGGGTGCATGCACAGGTGGGCTGCACAGTTCATTCCAGCTGAGGCTGAAGTCCCTCTTTGTCCTTCAGGTGAGGCTCCCAGTTCACCTGGTAAACTCATTCATCTGTGTCATCATAAAACCCTCTGACAAATTAATGGAAAACGTAGAGTGACTTCTAGGGAGACCCCCAATGAGTAGACAGCTTTTTTCATTGTAGTTAAATATCGTAAGTGGCAAGTTCATTCTGGATACATATTACATACAAGAATTGTATAGTGGTTCACGCCTGTAATCCCAGCACTTTGGGAGGCTGAAGCCAGTGGATCACTTGAGGTCAGGAATTCGAGACCAGCCTGGCCAACATGTCTCTGCTAAAAATACAAAATTTAGCGGAGCATGGTGGTGCTCACCTGTAGTCCTAGCTACTCGGGAGGCTGAGGCAGGAGAATCAATTGAACCTGGGAGGTGGAGGGTGCAGTGAGCCAAGATCGAGACACTGCACTCCAGCCTGGGCAACAGAGTGAGACTCTGTCTCCAAAAAAGAAAAAAAAAAGAAAGAAAAAGAAAAGAAAAGAAAGGAATTTTACTCAAGAGCAGGCCCTTGACTGCGTTTGAGGTTACCTGGCTGAGAACAAGAAGGTGGTTAAACCAAGGGAAGATGTTGGATAAGGACTGTGCACGGGTGTCACCTTCAAACGTCAAGAAGCAGCAGGTGTCTTTGTTCTTCACATTATTTATTTATTAGCTGACATATTAATTCATTTATTTCATAAAAACTGTTGAGCCTCAGCTCTGCTGTGGGGTCACCCAGTCATATGAAAACATGAACTACGTAAGAGGAAAGATGTAGACATACTGAAAAGACATACGTAAAAGAATCACGGTTTGCGATTACACATGTCCTCTGGAGACTGCCTGGTCCCACTGCTGTTTTCAGTTAGTGAATACTAGGTTGAGGCATGAGGGCACAGAGAAGCCTAGACACTAGCCTGAGGTCACACAGCATCCGCACGTGATCACTGTGCTGTGCTGCAACCCAGTCCTGCAAACTCATTTCCCCAGTGAGCAAACCTAAGGCACTCGCCAGGCTGGGAAGACAGCCTGCAATATGCCAACTGTCAGGTCACTGGCCCTCCTGGCATCCAGTCTTGTGCAAATGACCAGTTAACCCCTATAAAGTCTGTCTAACTCCACCCAGTGCAGAAGCCCCAGTGTGCTGTTCAGTATTTGTGAGCAAGAGGACGCATTCCGCTTCTTGGGAAAGGGCTTCCTTTCGTCTTGAACGTTGGGGATTGACAGCAGTGGCTCTGTTGCGGGTCCGAACACGGAGGAGTGGCCCAGGCTTGCAGACAGGATCTCACGAGGTTTAGCCTTTCTGAAGTCAGTACTGTAGAGATAGGCAGGTTCCCATAAATTGCCTTTATGTGCCTGAAGAAGATTATGCTATTTTGGGCTCTGGAGACTTTTAAAAACAAATTAAAGGCAAAACACAATAGCTCAGGATGTCTGACTCACTCAGAAGCAAAGCAGGCCCACCTTCCACGCAAGAAGAGATCAAGGATGCAGAGAGACGGGGTTTCCCGGTGGGAGGACTCGGCCACAGGAAGCAGACGGCAACAGTTGTTTATTTTGAGCTAACACGAGCTCATCCACTGATGTCCACGGTTCCTCCCAGCACAGGTCATGTGGGTGAGTGATGAGCAATGAAGCCACACCTTCTGGAACTGAAGGGAGGCTGGTGGGATTGGAGGGGGTGGCACCCCCAAACCTCCAATGCTGCCTGAATGTAGCAGCACTCAAGTCCTGCTGTGAGGAAGCAGCCAGGGGCTGGGTGTCCCCAAGGCCTGAGCATCTCCCAGGGTCCTGGGTACCCGTGGCTGGCATCGGAAGTTGCTGGTGGTTGTTCTTTGTGGTTCACAGGATCTTGGCTGGGACAGCATCCATGTTGGAGGAGAGCTAGGGAGAAGACAGAGCTCTGCGGGGACAGAGGTGGGGAACCAGCTCCATGGCTGCGCTGCTGGCTTCCTACAGCCTCCCACTCCGAACAGGACTTCGACATGACAGAGATTCCTCACTTGTGCAAACTTGAGGCAGGCTCCTGACTCCCGCCTCCAGCAAGGCCCATGCCCGCACGCACTTCTCTATAAAATCCAGTTTTACCAAGAGCCCTGCTAAGTCATTTTGGCCTGAAACCCCCACCTCCAATATCTAATTAGGTTCCTCATACCCCACCATCCCCCAGGGAAGTCTGACCACCCCAGCCTACCTTCATCAAGAATTCTGTTAGGTGGCTCAAGCCTGAACCCCCCGGCCCCCGATGTTTCCTCCTGGTCACTTTCCATCAGTGGACCCCGCCCTGCTCCTTGGCTGCGAATCCTCACTGCCCGTGGTGTGTTTGGAGTTGATCCTGGTTCTATACCCAGGTCTCTTTCTATTGTAATCGTTCCTGAATAACATCTGTTCTTATCGCTTCAGCTACCATCCACCACGGGTTTCTTTGACAGATGGGACTCCTTGGCCTGCACTGCTCAGCACTGAGGTTGGCGGGTCCAGCCTCCGACAAGCGAAGTGCTGGCCCCCAACGTGGGCTCCTATGTGGATGCTTCTGTACCCGCTGCTGCACTGGGCACCCGGGGCCTGAGCCCACCTGCCCTCTGAACCATTCTCCAGGTCAGGCAGGCAGCACGCACCCTGTGAACTCCCTCTGCTGAATTAATCCACTACTTCACTGCATGCATCAGGATGAACCCCCTGCTGTGTGCTGTGTGCTGTGTGCTGTGTGCTGTGGGCTGTGGGCTCTGGGCTGTGGGCCATGTGCTGTGGGCCGTGGGCCGTGTGCTGTGGGCCGTGGGCCGTGGGCTGCATGCCGGGCACTTAGGAACCAAGGCACAGCATGAGCGAGTCCCTGCCTTCAGGAAACGTCTGGTCTGGTGTGAGAACAGGCATGTAGACACTCAGTTGTAGTGCAGGCACTGTAGGGTTTGGCATAGCTACGGATCATACAGAGATCATCTCCTCCTGTGGCAGCATAAAAATGTCCCCCAAAGATGTCCTCGTCCTCATCCCAGAACCTCACAGGGGGCCTTTTTGGGTGGGATTAGTGTAAGGATTTTGAGGTGGGAATTTATCCTGGAGTAGTCAGCATTGTGGGGAGTGGTGCCATCACAGAGGTCTTTGTAAGAGGCAGACGGGAGGGCCAGAGTCAGAGGGGGAGATGGAAGGAGGAAGCAGAGGTAAGAGAGAGATGGAAAGATGCTGTGCTGTTGGCTTTGAAGACGGAGGAGGCGGCCACAGGCCAAGGATTGCAGGCGGCCTCCGGCAGCTGGGAAAGGTAAAGAGAAGGAGGCTGCCCTGGAGCCTCCAGGAGCTAGTGCTGCCGACACCCTGATTCTGGGACTTCTGGCCTCTAAAAATGTAAGATAATACATTTGTGTCACGTTGAGTCTCTAAGTTTATGGAGACACCAATTTGGCACAGCAGTCATCGGACACAAATACTTCATCCCCTGACCGCCCCCCCCCCAATAAATCTGTGGATGAAAGAAAACAGGGTCATGAGCTGGAGAGCAAGCAGAAGAGGAGGGTGCATATGGACACTTTAAAATCTTTACTGGGTTGGAGGGGGTGACCTCTGAGCAGAGGCTTGATGGGTGAGGAGGGGCCAGCCCAGGGCCGTGGACGTCTGAAAAGTCAGCGAGAGCCAAGGCCAGTGTGCAGTCAGCAGCACAGTCTGAGGCTATGCCCAGCGCAACTGGCTCCACCTCCTGTCCTGGTTCAGGAGTTTTTGTTCTTCTCGTGGTCCAGCACCGGTTGTGAGCCCAGAGCCCCACCCCAACCGCACAAAGCTCTTTCTTGGATTGCCCCAACCGCCTCCTAGCCTGGGTGGTGAGAGACAGCTCCAAAGATATGGTCTGGCCTTGGGAGTGGGGGGTCCAGTGGAGCACCCCGTGTAGTAAAGAATGTGGCCTGGCCTGCAGAGAGGTCTGCCCTTGTCGTCGGCTTCTGGGAGGAGCTTTGTTGAGACTGTGACTGTGCCGGATCTTCAGGTGGGGTTGACCATGCCAGAAAGACTAACCCTGTGGCTCAATCAATCAATTGTGCACAGGGAATGGAGCCCCGACAAAGCCCCGGACACTGGGGCTCAGGGGAGCTCACCGGCTTGGCGGTGCACCGTGCCTCTTGTCACGCCTCGATGCCAAGAACGTGACACATCCTGACTCCACAGGGAGAAGACACCAGCAGCCTCAGGTCTGGAGTCCCCGGCCCCGGCTCCTCCTTGGGTTGACTGGATCTGTGTCCTTTCCTGTGATAAACCATGGCTATGAGTAGAACAGCTTTCAGTGGACACCGAGTCTTTCTAGCAAGTTAGGAAACCTCAGGAGTTTGGGGAAATCCCCCCAAGCTTGCAGTCCGTGTCAGAAGTGCAGGTAATGGTCACCTGCATGAGACCAGGTCCCCTAAACTTTGCCGTTTGCCTAGCTCTGAGTAGACCCTTCCATCCTGGAGGGGTAACCCTGGGGTCCTGCAGGCCCAGCATCCACTGCAGACCCCAAGTGCTGACCTGCTTGGCTGGGTCTGACTGTGCTGGCTGTCCTCCACTCTCCCACCCCAAGAAGGGCTCGAGAACCGAGGGTAGCTGAGCAACCGCTTTCATGTTCCGGGTCCTTTGCTGTTAATTGTTATGGCTTTGAGTTTCCTATCAAATGTGAGTTAGAAAGTCAGCCTCACTGGTTGACCACCTCAAAAATGCAAATCGGTGTAATTTCAGTCAATACATGCGCACTGAGCATTAAAAATGCAAATTTTCTGCTGTGCAGAGAGCAAGAAAGAGCAGCACCTTGTTTAGGAGCAAAACTCAGGACGGCAGGAGAACTTTTCCACTTCCCCAGATGGACACTGGGTCCTTCTCTGGGACAGAGGATGAGGGTGTGGCCACAGCTCTAGGTAAGGGACCTCAGAGGCATCTCATGGCCCCAGCTCAGTCTGCAGTGTTGTTAAAAAACAACCAAACACCCTGGCACTGCGGCCAGCCAAGCAAGCCAGCCCTGTAGCCCCTTTAAATCAGAAGGAAAGATAATCGCTTCCACACCCTAATTTGCTTTCTTGATTCTCTTCCACTTTCCTTTCCTTTCTCATCTGAGCCCACAGTGAGAAGAACCACCGTACTGGGTGGGGCCTCCAACTCCCACATGGGAGCAGAAGTGAGAGAAGACCTTTGGGAAGGCTCTGGAAGCCACACCACCAAGGGTGCACCTGGTCCAGGCTGGGGGAGAGCTTGGAAGTCCGGGCCCAGGCCTGGCCACACCTGGGTTGTGCTGAGGGCAGGTGCACGTCTGTGCCTGCCAAGCCACACACCAAACCTAGGTCCTGAGTTTGATCTGTGTGGGTTACAAAGCTTACGAGGACCCAGAGGTAACACTGATGTTTCGGAACCAGTTTGTGTTTCCAGAAAGGTGCCCTCCACTTTCCTGGCCCGGTCTAAACCCCGCCCCCAACACCACCACCAAGTGATCTCCCTGCACCAAAAGCTCAGTTTGGCAGCATAGTCCGGCTGACGCATGTCAACACGTGAATGTCTGACCTTGTCCACCTGCGTCTCAGCTCCTGTGGGCAGGTGCCAACCCTGCTTTTGCTTCAACATATGCCTTGCAGAAAATGTGTTGCAATGAATGAATGAATGATACCCATCTCCTAATCTGTTCAGAAACTCAGAATACTGAGTTATAGATTCCAAGGTCTATTCTGACCTTTTACCTAGACAGGATGTCCCTGCACAGCACACCCGTGGGATGGGCCCCCCGAGCTCCTGCAGGGACAGGGCACTGGGTGTCTGAGCCAGCTGTCTGTGGTGTGAAGGAAATCACTACAGATTTAGAGGCTTAAGCCACACCATTCATTATCTGTCAGTTGCTGGGGGTCAGGAGCCAGGCTGGGTCCTTCGAGTGAGTCTCACAGAGTCCATCAAGGTGTCAGCAGGGGCTGAGGTCTCATCTGAGCTCAGGGTCCTCTTCCAAGCTCCAAGGGTTGCTGGCAGAATCAAGTTCCTTGCAGCTGTGGAGCTCATGGTGGCTCCCTTCCTCAAGGCCAGCAGAAGAGAGAGTCTGGGACTCTGGCTCAGAAGGGTCCTCACCTGATTAGAGCAGGCCCACCCAGGGGAACAGCCTTTTGGAGGACCTCAACATCGGCTGATTAGGGACTTTAATGATGTTTACAAAAGTCCTGCACCTTTGCCATAGGCTATTGGCTTGGAGCAAATCACAGATCCAACCTTATGTGAGGGTGGACACGCCCACAGGGCCATCTGAGAACTCTGCCAGCTGCAGCATCCACAAGGCAGCCCATCCCCAGCCTCCTGTGACTCGAGGATGACTCCTTCCCATGGGCTGAACCCCACATCATTCTTGGCCAGGCAGCCTGGCCTGGCCCCTCCTCCACCCTTAACACTAGCTGCCCCGGGACTCCCCGACACAGTTCTCTGCATTCAGCTCTGTGCAGCTCCCCAACGGCACCCACTCAACCCAGGCTGCCTTTCTGCCTGGAAGGCCCCTCCTCCTCCCCCAGGCCCTTGCTTTCCTCATTTCCTCCCCACTCCACATCCCAAAGCAAATCCATCCCAAATGTAGCTCCCTTCCTCCACTTCCATCCTGGCCATGAGCAGCTTTTTCTTCTCCAGACTCAGACTTTAGACTGTTCCTTGACCCCTTTCTTTCAGAACCTGTATTTTTGCTGCATGGCTCACATCTAGCCCTTCTCCTTCTTCCCAAAGCAGCGTCCTGGTCAGCCTGCCCCATGGCCTGAGCAAACAGACACCACCCATCGCTATCCTGCACCTGGCCCTGGGCAGCGCTGTCTGGCAGGACTTTCTGGTTGGTTCCTGTGTATCTGGGGAGGCCGGGAAGGACAAGCAACCCTAGCTCACCTCAAAAGGAGGAAGGTCTGTGCTGGGCCGTGTGCTCGTGTTGCTTATCCAGAATCATCTTGCCTCCCAGAGTGGATATTGTTCCTCATTTTAAGGATGAGCAAACTCAGGCTGTGAGAAGTTAAGACCTGCCTGGGGTCTCAGTGCTGCAAGATGAAATACAGGATGCCCCGTGTCATTTAAATTTCAGATGAATGGTACCCGTCTCCTAATCTGTCCAGAAACTCAGAATAATGGGTTCTAGATTCCAAGGTCTAGTCTGCCCTTTTTACCTAGACAGGAAGTCTAGAACCTATCTAGTACCCATCATTCCAGCCTGGGGTAAGTGAGTGACCTGGAGGAGCTGCATGGATCTGAGAGCAGAGGACTGTGGCGGGGGAGTCCTGGAGAGCAAGTGTCAGGGGTGGCAGAGGGGAATAAATATAAACTTAAGCTTAAGTGTACCTCAAATATAGCAAGGGCTATACTTACACTAACACATGCTCATTGATCTGCGATTCAGATGGAACTGGGTATCTGTCTCTTTATCTGCTAAATCCAGCCACTCTACCTGGGTCACACAGCTAGTAACTAACACAGGAAAAGGAAGCAGAGTCTACATCTGATGCCGGACATCAGGCTCCCATCCTCTGGTTTGCTATCTGCCTGGGGATAGGGACTTGTCACCACCTCTCATTCTGCCTCGCTCCACTGGTGAGCAGGGCCTCCAGCAGCAGCCCTGGGCAGCCTGGTGGCAAACTCCGAATGCCCATGCATGAGTCGGAGGAGACAGCGGGTCCTTGCTGTTACAGGGATGTTGTCCACACTGGCTCTCACTCTGTAGTGCAGGCTCAGCTCCCTGCAGAGGCTGCCGCCACTGGTCCCTTTTGGAAGGCCTCACCCCCACGCCTGCGGCCCTTGTTCTCTGCCTTTGCTATTTATCAATGCAGAGCAGGCCTGGTACATGAAACCCTCAAATTAAAAGTTATGCGGGGTAGTGATTCCAGTGATCCGTCTGCGCTGGAAGTGGGGCGACTTTTCCTCCTTTGCACGTCACCGCCCGTATTAAAGTGTCATATGTAAATGATTAAGCCGATGAACAGTTGTATTTCCTCCGGCAGCTGACAGTTCCACAAGATGGAGAGATTTTAATTCAAAGGGGCACAATAAAGAAAACCCTTCCGGATGCTGGGAATCTCAGGAAGGAGGCTCTGAGGGATCCCCGGGAGCCTGTTGCTCAGAAGATGAGGAAGCCTCTGCCCTTGGCTGGGGACTGATTCTGGCCATGAGTAACTTGTTTCTGTAGCGTTCATGCCAAGAGTCTCCTGGCTTGGGACAGCCGGCCAGTCCCCTGCACTGGAACATCTCAAACTCTGTGCTTAGAGGTTGGAGACAAAGAGCTGCTCTGTTTATCTGTTTTTTCGGTCAGTTTTGGACTGTTTTTACGTCTTTGTGGATGGTGAGAAGGTCTGGGCTTTACATTTGTAGTTGAGACACCTGTCAGAGCTCAGCTGTCCCCCCAGCACAGCCCTGGGCTCCTCCGTGGGCTCCCTCGCCCTCTGTTCCCACAGAGGAAGCCACAGATGGAGCTGCTCCCGGCAGCATCCTGGCCAAATGGGCTGCTGCTGCACCCCCAGCAGCCTGCAGTTTGGCTGTACCTGGGTCCCTGCAGCCCTGCACCTGGGGCTGCTGGCAAAGGTGAGGTGGAGGCTGCTGCTCCCCCAGGAGCTGTCCAGGCCAGCCTTTCCATGTCCTGTGCCCTGTTCATCCCCTGCCCTCACCCTGAGACTTGTTGAGCAAACTGTGTCTGGCTGCTGCACTCCACACCTGGCCTGCCCTTCCTTGTCTTGTGCACTGCAAGCTTACTCACAGAAAAGAAAAAATTCTGATAGAGAGTCTCTGCCAATCTTCATGGTGTAAATGCTCCCAGCTGGGCCAATTTAAGCCACTATCTGTGTAACAACCTGTTCACAAAATTCCTGAACACCCAACAATCAGCTCTAGTGTGCCTGCCCACACTGGCTCCTGACCACAACGGCACGTACCACAAGTTGCCCACATCAAGGAGCTGGGTTGCTGTGCTTATGTCTGTTTTGTCTCTTCTGGACACTTCCTTCCATAGGGCAGGGCAGGACCCACATGCTGCATCGTCCTTGCATCTACAGGACCGGGGTCTTCACACTCAGCAAACATTGCCCACCTTGGTGATGCATGCTGGGACTGCCATCCCCAGGCCCCAGGGCTCACCTCACCCACCTGCCCCCTTCCACCTTCCACCTCCTCCTCTGTGCCCCAGCAGCATAGAACCTGTAGCTTCCACTTGCCTGCACCCAGCCCTCCGCCTGGCCCCAGCTCCCAGCTGCCTCAGCACAGGTGTGCCGTCTCTTCCTCCAGGAATCTCTCCCTGGTCAGTCACCTCTTGGCCAGGTTAAGGAACCCCCAAGCCCTGCACAGGTCTCAGCATGTTCTCTGCACTTCATGTAATAATTATCTGTCGTGTTCCCTCTGCATGAGTGGCAAGTCTGAGGTCTCATTTAGACTTCAAGACATTCACCAAGAAGCACAGTGCCTAGAATACAAGGGTCGAGGGAACCTTGACCGAATGAAAGAATGGAATCTGCCCAGGCTGCAAACACGGCTTCAGGGCAGCAGGGGCCCATTGGTGGAAAACCCCAGAAGCTGCTTGATCCCAGCTCCTTGGGGTCAGGTCCTGTCCTTCTGTTCCCTCTTGGATCCACCTGGGCAGGCCCAGGAGACACTGACCGCGTGCTCAGCCCCATAGGCCACAGTAGGTGCTCCATGAAAGTATAATTGGGGAATAGATACAGGTGGCTCTCGAAAGACAGTGTCATTCATTAGCTCATTACAGACCCAATCACCGTTGAGCGGAGGGAGACGCAGGTTTGCTCCGGGTTTGCAGCTCCTCCTGTCAGAGAACCTTTGGAATTAAGGCATCGGCATTAATTGCGATAGATCCTCTGAAAAGCCTTCCTGTTTATAATTTGGACAAATTGCCCCGCATCCTCTTGCCGCGTGTCTGTGTGTGATGTGCCTCAGGGAGGTATTGATTTATTTTTGGTTGTAAGTGAGAGTTAATACCGCGTTGGCGGCTGCTCCCTGTAGATGTGGGGACATGGCCTTCCCTGGAGGCCACAGAGATATTTCAAGCACAGAGCCTTCCTCTCCAGGGGGACTGGGTGCTCTGCGAGAGCAGGAGAGAGCCTGGATGGAGCTGCCCAGACTTGTCTATCACTCCTTGGGAGGCATGAGACAGGCTGTGGAGATGCCACTCACTGCAGAGGACCAAGGGCTGTAAAGCTTTAAAGATACCCCAGTCCCCAGTCTCTGCTGCCCAGTGCAGGCCTGGAGCCACCTCAGAGTGAGCCACGTGAAGGCAAATGCAGGTGGCACCCGATGTTCACCCGGACGTGGGTTCTGGAGTCAGACACATCCAGGTTCCAGCCTCTACTCTGAACACAGCAGCTGAGCGGCCTGGGCTGTTAGTGATGGGTTTCAATTTGCAAGAAACGGCGTGGGAGTCGGGGGTTAGGAGTGGGGGGATGTTACCTGCCCGGGTAAGCATGGTGTTTGTACAGCGTCCCTCCCTGCGAGAGCCATGGCCTCCCACTCTGTGGGTTCCTGCGAGTGTCCATTAGCTGCCCCATTTCACCCTGGCAGCTGCAGGCTGGCTCACAGGGAAGCCTCTCCAATTTCTCACTTGTAGTTCTCTCCTGTAGAATGTGCCAGAAAGTAACACCCTGAATTAGGGAGGAACTGGCCAGAATAGCCCAGGCTCTATTCCAGCCCCACCGCCCCACAGAAACAGATGTCCTTTAGCTCAGTGGGGCCTGTGGCCCCAAGGTATGAAACCCAGGACGGGCTACTTTCCAGGGTCCTTCAGCTGAGGTGCAGGTGGGGCCAGAGCAGCAAGGCTCCTGCCAGGCTGGGCAGCTTTCCTGAGCCTTGGGGAACCAGCTTGCCATGAACTCTCAGCTCTGCTGCCTCTTGCTGCCCATATATGAGGCGTTGAGCTGCTTCATGTAGTCTGTGCGAATGTCTGTCTCACCACACTCAGACAGGTCGGTAACCGGTGCACAGGGAATCTCCTTCACAGCCGCCCCTCCCCTGCAGCAGGGAGGAGGTGTCACCAAAGCAGGGCCTGTCGGAGTCCCTCTCTGGCTGTGATACCGACCTTGGGGATGAGAACTGTGGGGGATGCTTCTAAGGGTGCGGTGACCCTCGTCCCATTCCTCCTGATTTCCTGCTCCCCCTTCCCATAAGCCGTGGCCATGCATCTGCCGGCGGCTGGACACTGGGCAGAAGCAATGGATTCCACCTCCAGGCCTGGCCAACCAAACCCTCTCAGAGGATGCCCCCATGGGCTTTCCTGTTTCGGTGGCAGGGATGGAGATGGCCCTCTGGGTGACCTTGGGAAGAGCCACACATGGAAAGAGTGTGGGCCCAAGGATCAATGTCTTGGAAAACCCTGGAACAGTAACTCCTAGACAGGACCAGACACAAGCAGAAAACAAACTCTGTTCTGTCGAGTCCCTGTGATTTGGGGTTAAACGGAGGAAAGCTGGCACAGGGAGCAGATGGCAATCCTGGCCCGCCTATGTCAATCTCGCCAGCCCACGCAGCGGATGAGAAGAGGGAAGATCCCACAGAGAGAAGGCAAGTGAGAGGGAGAGCCGCGGCTGTGGGGTTTGGGTTCAAGGAGGTTTGGCCCCTATCAGGGACTGGCTGCACCCCAGACCACCAGGCACTCTGGCAGGTGGATTTTCTCTGTCTTTTTTTTTTTTTTTTTAAAGGGAGATTGGCTTGGTTTTCTGCCTTGTGGGTGCACCTTGTCGCAGGGATGTGGTGAGAATTTGCTGTGATGCTGGACATGAAACTCGCAGCACTCTGAGTAATTGGTTCTCATGGACATTCACTCCCTTTCCCTGTCTTTTCCCACCACCCAGCATTCATGCAAGTGAGAGTGACAGAAGGATGCTCACTCATGGCGTCCAGCCCGGCTCCCTGGGCAAAGGCACCGCGGGAGGGCATCTCTGCCAGGACCAGGCTGAAAGGCTCTCCTGCAGGATGCATGGGCCAGGGCCACTCACAGAATCTGGAGGAGCCATTACAGCTATGGTCTCTGTAGAAATAGGGGGTGTGGGGGCAAAGCTGGGGAGAGGGGGTGGGGAGGAAAGCAAACCAGGTGACCACATATGTGTGTCCCTTGGAACAGGGCCGGTGGAAGCAGAGTCCGCTTTGGAGTCAGGAAACACTGGTTTGCTGCTCACCTGCCTGGGACTCACCTGGAAATCTTGTTGGAATGCATACTGATGAGTTCCTGCCACGACAGATTCTAACTCAGTGGGTCTGGTAAGGGTTCAGACGTGTCTGTTGAGGCCCAGGCTGAAGATCGCTTGTAAGAGCAGTTGTGGCAGCCCCCAGGTGGTGCTGGGTCAGCTACGCCACCTGGAGCAGCTGGATGAAGTGGGGGTGTCAGCTCTTTGTTCCTGGGGCTCATGGAAGTTGGGACACCCCCGGGCAGTGTTAGTCAGTCATCCCTGTAGGGTGACCATCATCTGGTGATGTGTTGCTCCGGCACCTGGTCAGTTTGGCATGTGTGTCAGATTTTTCATTTTCTAAACAAGTTTATTTTGTGAATACTCATATTAATTTAAGCAGGACATGGTCTGGTAGACTCCACCTTGATCCCCGGCTTCGGCAATGATCTTGCCCACTAGTGAGTGAGACATGTACAGCGAGCGGTTTTTAATTTAACCTGTGGTTCGAGACCACTGGCAAGGACCAGTTAAGCTTGTTTTCAGCTCTTTCCAGACCCAACAGCCACCCCTCCCTATCCAGTACTATACCTGGGCACCACAGAGGAAGCTGCTCAGGCATCAATCCCGGGGGAACTACCTCCTTCTGGCCCCAAGCAAGAGGGCAGAAATGTCCCACGTTACTGCTCCCGCCCACCGTGGCCAACATTTGGTGGACAACTGTGCTGTGGCCCATGCCACACCCGAAAGATGTCAAAGCCACCAGATGCCAGTCGTGGGATCCGTGGGACATTACAGGGCAAACGTGTGAAATGCAATGAAGAAATAGAGGCTGGGTGACCCTAAACACAGACAGGGAGCTGCCACGCACTCTGGCTACAGGTGATCATCGCTGTTTTGTGGGATGAACATACAGTAAATTATTTATTTTCTCGCTTGCTAATGCCTTTACAATTTTGTAATAAACCCGTTTAATAGCAATGAGCTAAAATAATGGAAGTACATGTTTAATGAAAAAGCACAGAATTTCCATTGGCCATTCATATTGATGATGAAGCTGCAGCTTACACAAAATACGTATTGGCATTGTTCTGACCTCGGAAAAGCCAAAGGATCATCATCTGCTAAAGAAATGGCCGCATCTACTTCCAAAGACGGTGGTCGAAGGCTTTGTTGAAGACAAGGGCATGCAACCTGTGGCACCAGAAGGTCAGAGCATGGGTTTTCATTGAGATCAAACGCTGCTCTTCTACACTCAGCTCACACTTGGCAGCCAAGTTTCCCTGTGCAGGTCTGTAAAGTCAAGCAGTTAACTGTTCATGTGCCAGCACCACCAGCAGAAGAAAAACTCAGCAAACGGTCACTGAAGCCAGTTTCAAATGACACCATCTGATACTTCATGTAGGAAGTCACTGAATTCCAGCAATAGGCCCATGCTTTTCAATCCCATTTGTGAACTAAAAAAGCAACTTTCAGAATTTCATTCTGGCCTGCAATTCCAGCATTTTGGGAGGCTGAGGAAGGCAGATCACCCGAGGAAGCAGATCACCCCAGGTCAGGAGTTCAAGACCAGCCTGGCCAACATGGTGAAACCCCGTCTCTACTAAAAATGCAAACGTTAGCTGGGTGTGGTGGTGCACGCCTGTAGTCCCAGCTACTTGGGAGGCTGAGGCACGAGAATTACTTGAACCTGGGAGGCAGAGTTTGCAGTGAGCTGAGATTAGGCCATTGCACTCCAGGCTGGGCAATAGAGTGAGAATCTGTCTCAAAAAAAAAAAAAAAAAAAAAGAATTTCATTCTAAGGGGAGACATTTGAGACTCTAATGAGGACTATTGCAAATTCAGTGAAAAGGTTCCACACTGAGGCCAGGAGAAGTGGCTCATGCCTGTAATCCCAGCACTTTGGGAGGCTGAGGCAGGCAGAATCACCTGAAGTCAGGAATTTGAGACCAGCCTGACCAACATGGTGAAACCCCGTCTCTACTGAAAATACAAAAATTAGCTGGGCATGGTGGTGGGCACCTGTAATCCCAGCTACTCGGGAGGCTGAGGCAGGAGAATTGCTTGGATGTGGGAGGCGGAGGTTGCAGTGAGCCAAGATCACGCCATTGCACTCCAGCCTGGGTGACAAGAGCAAAACTCCATCTCAAACAAACAACAAAAGGCTCCACACTGAATACAAAATTCCTTGTTTCATTGTGGTGGTCACATGTGGACATACTGGATAACAGTTTCTGGGTAGAAGTGATATTCTTATCATATGAAGATACCTATGGAGCAAATAGGAACCACGAATGGATTGCAGGACACCTTCATTCAAACCTGTGTCCAACCAGTTGAGATAATCTAACAATCAAACAATATAAGTTGTAGTTGCACAAACTTACAAATATTTATATGCATACAGTTGGAGTAGCTGAATTACAATACTTTGTGACAAAGCTGATTTTGTCTTTTTTTTTTTTTTTTTTTGAAACAGAGTTTTACTCTTGTCCCCTAGGCTGGAGTGCAGTGGCGCAATCTCATCTCACTGCAACCTCCGCCTCCTGGGTTCAAGTGATTCTCCTGTGTCAGCTTCCCAAGTAGCTGGGATTACAGGCGTGCACTACACCTGGCTAATTTTTGTATTTTTAGTAGAGACAGAGTTTCACCATGTTGGCCAGGCTGGTGTCGAACTCCTGACCTCAGGGGATCTGCCCGCCTTGGCCTCCCAAAGTGCTGGGATTATAGGTGTGAACCGCCGCACCTGGCCACAAAGTTGATTTTTAATTTTAAAAAGATCTCAGTGTGCGGCTATGCCCTCTCCCTGTGCCCATGATGAGGGAGATTGTACAAACCAAGCCCGTAGAAAGCTGCCTTGTAAGTTAGGGTCCTACACTGCAGTGAGGCTTTTCGTAAACGAATCCTCTAAATTTTGGTTGCACCAAATAGTTTAATGAATTCAATGATAGAGCAATGACAACAATAAACTTCAGTTTCTTTCTTTTTTTTTTTTTTTTTAGACAGGGTCTTTTTCTGCCACTCAGGGTGGAGTGCAGTGGCACAGTCACGGTTCGCTGCAGCCTCAACCTCCTGGGTCCAATCAAACCTTCCACTTCAGCCTCCTACGTAGCTGGAACTACAGGTATGTTCCAATTAATTTTTGTATTTTTTGTAGAGACAGAGTCGTAGTCTGTTGCCCAGGCTGATCTCAAACTCCTGGGCTCAAATGATCCTCCTGCTTTGCCTCCCAAAGTGCTAGGAGTACAGGCATGAGCCATCTTGCCTGGCCTCAAACTTCAGTTTTTAAAGCTTCTAGAAAATAGCAATTGTTGAAGACAAAGCTTGCAAACAGGAAGACATTAAATATACCCCTTACAAGTGAGGGAGGGATGAGATAAATTAAACAATGAGTGTCCTGACAGCATATAAGATTAAATTTTGAAATTATGTAATTTTGCTTCAGAATATCTCAACGTGTGGAAGGCATCTTTTAATGAAGCCCTAGTTTTAATTAAACTCATTTATAAACTGTACCAAAATGAGACAAAATTAAAAGATATACAAGTTTGCTGTAATCTAAAATTTGAGAAATATTGAAGAGAAACTTACAGAGAAACAACTCCAAAACAGACAACTTATTTAATGAATTTTCTCTTGTAAAGGTATCTGAATGGAGCCAAAAAGCCAACATCTGGAAATACATTTGAGTGAAATATTTTCACTTTTCAGTGTGAGGAAAAAAAAAAAAAAAACAGTGAGCGGAATTTACTTTGAGCTCACCAGGTACCTCTGCACCTGCAGAGAGAAAATTGTCTTAATTAAAATGGTTACGGTCTAACAGAGAGGAGTCAGTTTAAGGTGTCAACAATTTCTAGTGTACCAACCAAAAAAAAAGAAAATAAAAAGCAACTTTGAAGAAGGGCATAGAAATTTTAAGAAAATATTTTTAAAATGTTAGAACTCTATTGAAAAGAAACTCCTTTAGAAAAATTTCAATTGGGGCCGGGTGCGGTGGCTCAAGCCTGTAATCCCAGCACTTTGGGAGGCCGAGATGGGCGGATCACGAGGTCAGGAGATCGAGACCATCCTGGCGAACACAGTGAAACCCCGTCTCTACTAAGAAATACAAAAAATAGCCGGGCGAGATGGCAGGCACCTGTAGTCCCAGCTACTCGGGAGGCTGAGGCAGGAGAATGGCGTGAACCCGGGAGGCGGAGCTTGCAGTGAGCTGAGATCTGGCCACTGCACTCCAGCCTGGGCTACAGAGCGAGACTCCGTCTCAAAAAAAAAAAAAAAAAAAAAATTTCAATTGGATTCACCAATACATTGAAACGAATTTACCAGTCTCTCTCTATATTTATATATAATATATGTTATATGTTATATATGAATTAAATATATATCTAATTAAATAATAAATTAATTAAATATATAAAATAGTTTTATTTATTAAATATAATAAATAAATATATATCTAATTGAATAATAAATATATTACATTTGTACAAGAGTAATTATGGCAGGCCAGGCATGGTAACTCATGCTTGTAATCCCAACACTTTGGGAGGCCAAGGCAGGTGGATCACCTAAGGTCAGGAGTTCAAGACCAGCCTGGCCAAAATGGTGAAAACCCATCTCCACTAAAAATATAAAAAATTAGCTGGATGGGGTGGCAAGAGCCTGTAATCCCAGCTACTTGGGAGGCTGAGGCAGGAGAATCACTTCAACACAGGAGATGGAGGTTGCAGTGAGCTGAGATTGCACCATCACACTCCAGCCTGGGCAACAAGAGTGACTCTCCACCTAAAAACAAAGCAAACAAACAAAAAATAGAGTAATAATGGCAAAACCATGATTACTTTTGTACCAATTTAATATATATTTTTATAAATTTATACAATAGTATATATTCTGTTTATATTATATAATACATATATGTTACATATTTAATTATAGTATATATAAAATATGCATTTTATATATAAATAAATATATATAATATATATTTATTATATAATATATAATATGTATATTATATATAATACGTATTTTATATATAAATAAATATATATTCATTTATTTTCAGTAGCTCCTTCCCTCTATAAAGTGTCCTCATTTGGACAACACTTGGACACAGGGTGGGGAACATCACACACTGGGGCCTGTTGTGGGGTGGGGGGAAGGGGGAGGGATAGTGTTAGGAGAAATATCTAATATGATAATAAAAAAATAAAAATATCATAAAAATAAAAAAAAATAAAGTGTCCTCATTTAGATGGCAGATTGAATAACTATCCTATGGATTATCTAAGTGTGTCTAGAACAGAGGTTTTCAAATTTTAGGTTTTCCAGGATGGTTTATTTCATTCTGACGCATGTGGTTTGAGACCTTTTTTAAAAACCGAGGTATAATTGAGAACACAGTAAGTGTACCCTCCAGTAAGTTCTGATCTATGTATACATCCAGGTGACCAGCACCCACTCAAGATAAGGAAAGTTCCCATCACTACTCTAAAAAGTGGTTTTGCGCCCCTTTTGCAGCTAGCCCTGCCTCCAGAGGTCACCACCTTTCTGATTTCTGTGGCCGTAGACTATGTTTGCCCGTTGAGAGCTACACTCTGAGAAGTTCGGGTCTCTGGTCTTTGCAGGCCCTGGGGTAGAAAGTACATGTTGTCTTGGACAGGCCCTGATTCTGCCCTATTTATTGCAGGGTTCTGTGGGTATAGCGGAGTCTGGGGGCCCCTTAACAGAGACCCCAGAGGCCTGGAGGGCCACCTTTGGATAGCACAGCAGAAAGCGTGCTACTCCAGAGTGAGGAGATCACAGGCAGGGGCGTCACAGGGGCTGGCCTCCCAGGGACTCAGCCTCCCTGGCCTGACACTGACCTGAGACCCAGCCCTGCCCCTGCCCCTGCCCTTCCCAAGTCAGACCTCAGCACCCCCAGCCCCTCCACCCGAGGCTGACCTGGCTGTTCTTGCTCCTCAAGACTCTGTGTGACTCATTCCACCTCACAGGTATGGCTTCTGCTGTGGGCACGTGGCAAGACTTGGCGGGATGAGGAAAGATGCTCAGTGTTGGTCCTTCCCTTTAGAGACTGAGAAGTCTGAGGGTCCTTTCAAGAGAGGAAGGTTTGGGTATCAGAGCACCGAAGGTGCCCAAGTCTCCACCCTGGGCCAGGGAGGACCAGGTAGCACTTTGGCCAGACCGGCAGAGCCCAGCCCCTGCCCAGCCCCTGCGAGAATGCATTAGTGTCCACCTTCCTACCCCACAGGCTCGGTTCCCGCAAGGTAGAGGTTGAGATCCAGGTAAGGACAGCAGCACCGATGCTCAAGCTGGTACAGACCAAGGCTGGGGCGAGAACAACACACACTGAGCTGTGATGGGAGTACCAGGAAAGAAATCAGGCCTTGTGGGGGGCCTTCTAGCCTCAGCAGGGCCTGTCACAAGTTCAAGGGCAGCAGTCAGTGTGTCTGCAATGGGGGGGGGGCCTCTAGCCTCAGTGGGGCCTGTCACGAGTTCAAGGGCAGCGGTCAGTGTGCCTGCAATGAGGGGGGCCTCTAGCCTCAGTGGGGCCTGTCACGAGTTCAAGGGTGGTTGGCGCGTCCACTGTGAGTGCTAACCATGAGCAGGACCCCAGTCAGGGCAAGCGCCAACTCTGGGGGAGCAGCAAGTTGGAGGCGAGGGAAGGGATCATGAACCCACCAGATACTAAGGTGTGGAGGAAACAGCTGCAGGTGACACCCCACAGTGGGAACTCAGGAGGATGTGGGTCCGAGCCGTGACTCACCACAGACGAGCTGTGAGCATCCTCTGGGCAAGCCGCTCACACTCTCTGAATGACAGCCCAGCCCAGGGCCACCGAAAGACACCAGGAGTGGATAAGGTGGTTGGCACAGGGTTGAGGATACAGTGAGCACTCAGTCAACGAGAGTGAGGGTGGAAATGATAAAGAATAGGGTCCCACTAGTGTGGGATTCTGTCTCCATGGAGGAACCGAGATGATGCGACCTCATAGTCTGATCTGACAAGGCGTCCTTCTCTCCCCTTCCAGTCTACCAGGTAACCTACCTGCCTATCAGGTGCCCTAGCTGTATCAGAGGTATCCCACCTGCCTACCAGGTGCCTTAGCTGTATCAGAGGTATCCCACCTGCCTACCAGGTGCCTTAGCTGTATAAAAGATTTCCTACATGTCTACTAGGTGTCCTAGCTGTACTTGTCTACCAGGTGTCCCACCTGTCTGCTCAAGCTCCCTGCAATCTTCCTTCTTTAGACTGTGTGCACCCCATTGTCTGGAATTCTGTCTTCTCCCTGAAAACTCTTCTCCCTTCCTACTCCAGGAGGGCTCCATGCATTCCCCAAAGACATGCCACACGTGTCCCACCCATCTGGAGCCCTCAGCTCAGGTCTACCCGCTCGATGACACACCAGCGTCCCTATTGTGTGCAGCGGTCTTAACACCCAACACAACCCAAAACCTGCACAGGAGGCGAGCCTCAGAGCCTGGCAGCTGACAGCTATGTGAGTCGGCAGCTCTCCTTCACCGTAATTAGTTACTAATGACAGGACGATTACAAGTGCCTGGGAAACGTCGTTTCACACACGGAATGTTAGACACCCTGCGTGGTAAGCCTCACTCTACCCACTGGATAGGTGATATAGCTGAGGCTTGGATAAGTTAGGCCACTTGTACCTGTAAGAAAGCGCTGGGTCCTGACTCCGAGGCTGGCTGCCCCGTTGCTCCACCCTGCCTCCCCGCTGGAGGGGTGGGTGTGCCCAACCTGCCTGTGCCCCCTCCTTGACTAGACCTCAAGGCCACCTGTGCCCACTTCCAGAGGCCCCTATGCAGCAGGCCTGGCCTATTAGGAAGTTCCCAAGAGGCTCTGACACGAGGCCTACAGGGCCCCCCAGACAGTGGGGCCAGTGTTCTCTACAGCCTCTGCACCCTCAGGGTGCACCCCCAGGGTTGACACTCTGTTACCCTGAGGGGGACAGGAGGCCTCTGAGACCCTCCTCTGGACCTGGCAGCGCCACTCCTACCCCTGCCCCTGCGCATAGAGAGAGATAAGGAGCCCAGTGTGTCTTGCCAGAAATCAGCCTGGCTTGCATCTGCGCTCCACACTGCCAGCACTGCGGGGATTATTTTTACCTGCGATCGCTTGTTGAACGTGTCTGATAATGTATTTATAACGGCCCGAGTAACTCAGCTAATAGCAACCGCCCTGAGTGACAAGGAAAATGGTTAGAAATTGTTCCCTGTAAAAATAATGAGCTCCGCTGAAATGAGCCAATCAAAACAGCCTCTGAGTGGCTCCCGCACAGCCAGGTGTGGGGTGTGGAGGGGGCGGGTGCCAGCTGGCAGAGCCGCCTGGTCTGCTCTTGGTACGATTTATGGGGCAGGATCTGGGTGGCCAGGGGGTCCCTGTCCGTTCCTCGGGCCCTGCCAGCAGTCTGTCCCCAGGCACCGCACTGGGGAAGCCCAGCTATGATGGGGTGGCCCAGAGGATGATGCAAGCAGTTTGCACCGTCCCCTGAGGAATGACCCAAGCCCGTGTCTACACAGCTGCAGGAGCCTGAGTCCCAAGGCCAGCCCACGTGAGGGTCCCCCAGCCACCTGCCCACAGGCCCAGAGCTCTCAGTTCCTTCCAACCCACGCAGTGTGACCTGTCCCCTTCAGCCCTCATCCACCACTCTGGAATGTCCCCCTCCTGCCCTCCCCATTGCTCCCTCTGCCAGGAACCTTCCAGCATCTCCCTCTCCCAGCTCACCTTGTCTCTTCCCCCAGACTCCTTTCAAACAGCACCCGCCTCCACAGGGACCCTCACTGCCCGGCTAGGAACAGGCCTTTGCTCTGAGTCCTGCAGAGCCACAGGAGGCTGCCGCCTGAACTCTGGGCTGGTCTGGGTCTCTGGACACCCGTCTGCTTGTCTGTTTGCTCTGCTGGAATGGGACCTCCTGGGGCCTGAGGCCGCTCCTTCCTTTCCCAGGTAACTGAATTGCGTGAGGTTGAGAACAGAAGCCTGAACCTGAGCATCAGAGGAATCAACAGCAGAAGAGCGGGAGTTTGCACAATTGCCTAATAGAATCTAGGGACACTTCGTTCCAAATCACAGATGGCCTGTTCTCCAGCACAGATCCTTATCTGCCTCATCCTGTCTCCTCCTCACCCTGGTTCTCGGTGGCCAGCTCTGCAGATTTGCCCTCTAACTTTATCTTCGTGTCTTCCTCGTCCCCACGTCCACCTCCTTGATGAGCTCAGGGCTCATCAGCTCTTGCATTGGCCCAGTCTGTGGGTGGCCAACTGGTCTCCCTGCCTCTCTTCAAAGCTTTCTTCCTTGGGGTCCAGTCTGACTGTGCTGCTGCTCTATATCTCACTCCTCCATGGCTCCCTAATGCCTGGACAGTGGAGGCTGAGCTCAGTCCCCGTGGTCAGGCTGCTTCTCTCCTGTAGCCTACGAAGTCCTCAGTCCCAGCTGCAGACCTGACACACTCCTACAACGAGTCACTCAGTTTCTCACTCAGGAGGCTTCGCTCACATTGTCCCTTTCCCCCCATGCCTGCCCTCCCCAGCCGCCCTCAGGGCCCTCCGTCCTGCCTAAAGCCTGGTCACTCCTGGAGACCCTGCCCCTCTGCCACACCCGAGCCAGGCAGACACTCTTGTCTGCATGCCTGGAGGGGCGTGCGTTTTAAACGCAGGAATGCATGTCGCTGTCTTTGCACCTCCTGTGTCGCACCTGGATCCTCTCTTCATGGGGCTTGCCTGTGAGCTTATGGAGTGGGGCAGAGGACCATGTTCCCTCTCTTCTGAACCCACACTTACAGGGGCCCTGCATTCCACAGGCCAGGGCTGAGCTCACACTGGAAGTAAAAATTGGTCCTGCAGAGTCAAAGTCAGAATGGCAAGGGCTTGTTTAAGCCTTGTTAAGTGATTGCGGGCACCTGCCCCCCATGTGCACATGGCCTGACCTCATCCCCAGGATGGCTTTGTGGGGTTTGGTGGTTACTCTCATTCTGCAGACAGGGAGCATGGTGGGGACAGTGTCAGGCTCAGGTGCAACCAGGCACAAATATTTCCAGGCCCCACCGTGCCTCTGCCACACCCAAAAGCCCCCGCGAGAGTCCCATGGTGGAACTGTTGCAGAAGGGAACTGAGGCAGATGGTCTAGAAACAGAGCCCCTGTTGAAAACTAGGAAGGATGTGGTGTTGCAAAACCTGCCAATAAAATGTCTGGGGGCTTTTCTCCTGGGTCCAGGTAATTTGGTGTCTCTGTCAGGGCCCAACCAGTGTAAAGGAAACACATGGTATATGAACAAGGAAAGACTAATTCAAAGCAAGGCTCATGATAACAGGGGACGGGACCAAGCAGGGCTCAGCCTGAGGACAGAGTCCCTGAGCAGAGAGGTCTTCTGAGGCTACAGACTCTGCCCCAGAAGAAGATCAGATGGGCCCAGTGCCAAGGGCTGGATGTGAATTCTGAGAGTCCCAGGCTGACTTCAGAATCTAACTATCCTACTGTTTAAGTGGATCCCAAACTTAGTGGAATAAAAGCCTTTTCTCTGCTGCTGCCAAATGGTGAGTGTAAAAGTGACGGTGTCTGTGTCAGCACTCGGTTCAAACCGAGTCGCGGATGAGGCAAATTGGATCGTTATTCATTTTATCGGTTACTTATTTTTAGAGCAATTTAACAATTACATGTAAAGTGCAAAGCACAGACCCGATTTACAGCGAAACTGTGAATTTACTGCCTCCACTTAGGCACCTGACTATTTATGTGCTTCCGTTTAGCATCTTTTTCCCTTCCCTTGGGTGCCTGGGTTTAACATCATCTTCCTATCAATTTATAGGAGAATCCTTCAGGAGGACGAAGGTGTAAAGAAGTTGGAATGAAAGCCACTAACACGTGGGCTAGTCCATGTTCTAGAGTCCTGTGGATAACCAGGGCCTGTGTGGATGCCACGGAGCCCCACAGTCCTTTGTGGGGCAAGTGGGGCAGGAGGCAGAGGGAGAGACCCTCCTAAGAGAGACCCCAACCTCATCCCTGGACTCTGCAGGCTTCTCATGGTGATGGTGTGTCTAGGGGATGGGATCATCGTACAAATGCTTTGAACCCTCAGAAAAGAAAGAGACATCAGTCCAGTAACCCTTGCATCCTCAGGGGAAGCCTTCCTGGTGTGGACTTCGGGACGGGGGTGTGCTCCTGACTGTTTCTGCAAAGCATACCCACCCTGGCAGCCCAGGAACACCCAGGAATGCCAGGCTCTGCTGAGAGAAGATTCTGACCTTGGTTGTCAAGGCGGCTGTCATGGTGTACCGATCCTACAGAGAGATTAACAGAGAAGGGGAGAGGAGGCGGGATGGCAAGGAGGGGAGGGAGAGGAGGCAGGAGAGGCACGGGGAGGGGCAGCCTCCTACCTGAACTCAGGCCGCAGGCCGCCTGGACTCCATGTCTGTCTTATCATGGACCCCATCGGGTCTGTGCCTGGGTGACCCTGGGGACTGTCTCTGTGTCCTTGCTGGAGGGCCACTGTGGCTGGCTGCAGGGAGCCAGGACACATTTGTGTGGAGGAGCGGCAGGGAGACTGCCCACCTCCCACCACCACCACTTTCCCTGCTAATTGAATGCCGGGGAGATGACAGGTCATTGCCTCCAGTTTTATTTGTTGGGAAAACGCAGGAAAGTGCTACAGATCGTGATCGGGAACAAAGCCGAGGAGATAACAGGAGACCCATCTTGGGCCTGTAGAAAGACAAAACCCTGTCCCTGATTAGACACTGCGGGCAAAGCTGGGAGGGGGCTGTGGGTGGGATGTGGAGTGTCATTTGATTGTCTCTGCCGGCAGCACTCCCCGGAATTGCCATTTAAATTAATCAGCGTGTTTAAGCACCATTGAACTTGGGGTATTGTCAGCTGCAGCAGGGAGGCCGAGTGTGGGGCCGCCTCAGCCCTGGCAGCTGGATGACGCATATTCTCCTATCACGGTATTTCTAATGGTGACTCTCTCCCTCTCTGTAGCGGGCACCATCCTCACTCCTCCTTTAGGAAAAGGGCACCCACATCTCCTTTGGGGACCCCCACTTCATTCTGTCTCAAGGAGCCTGGGGGCCTTCCTGGTTTCAACTGATCAGCAATTCCCATGGCCCTGGCCCCAGGGATCCATGCACAGGTGGGCACGTGGCTTATGTTGGCCCCACTCAAGGGACCTCCCACCACCTTCTGGGAGGGGTGAGACAGACCAGAGCTCAGGCTCTCCCACAGGATGGGCAGGGGAAGAGAACAGCCCTGGCCCAAGGGGTTGATAGTCATTAGCACTGGTGAAAGGAGAGTCAGCCTCAGAATGAGACCTGAAAGCAGGAAGAGGCAATCAAGCGCAATCAGGTGGAGTGGGGCATGGGTCAAACTGTGGGGCCCAAAATCCATGCCTACCTGGAACCTAGAATGTGAGGTCTTTGCAGAGGTCATTAGTTAAGACAAGGTCAGCCAGGGGCAGTGGCTCACACCTGTAATCACAGCACTTTGGGAGGCCAAGGCAAAATAATTGCTTGAGCTCAGGAGATTGAGACCAGCTTGGGCAACATAGTGAGACCTCATCTCTACAAACAATAATAATTTAAAAAAATAGCTATGGTGGCACACACCTGTAGTCCTAGTTACATGGGAGGCTGAGGTGGGAGGATTGCTTGAGCTTAGGGGGTTGAAGCTGCAGTGAACCAAGACCTTGCCACTGCACTACGGCCTGGGTAACACAGTAAGACCCTGTCTCCAAAAAAAAAAAATGAGGTCATACTGGAATAGGGTGGCTGGGTGGCTATACAGGCAATATGACTGGAGTCCTTATGAGAAGAAAAGGAACCTCACAGAGACTCATTGTAAAGATGGCTGTGTGAAGAATGAGGCAGAGATGGGAGCAATACAACCACAAGCCAAGGAACAAGAAGGATTGCCAGGAGCCACAAGAAGCTATGAGAGAGACTCAGATGGAGCCATCCCCAGGGCTTTTGGAAGAGGGATGGGCCTGCCCACAATTTGACTTCACATCTCAGGCTTCCAGAACAGTGAGACAACACCTGTTGTTTCAAGCCAACCAATTGAGTTATGTTGTTACTGTATTTAGGGAACTCATCAAGAAGTACAACTGGGCTTTGGGTGTTGAGGCTTTCCCACCCCTGGACAAGACAGTGGGGTTAGCTGGGCTTCCAAATGCCCTGCCTTGCTTCAGCCAGTTTGAAGTGGGTCATGGTGATTTGTGACCAGTGGATTCCTAATGAACACAGCCTCTGCAACAAGCAAGGGAACACATCTGGCTGGGCAGGAGTAGGAAATGTGCATGTCAGTGCAGAAAAATCTGTACCTTAACCACTCAGTGAACACATTCCAGACCCCTCCCCAGGCTCCCTCACAGCCCAAATAATCAAATACTTAGCCCACTTTTGAAGAGCTCACTGTGCTGCTGGAAAAAGAGAGATGCAAGCTACTTAACTACAATGCAGCTTACTACAGAAAAGTCACCACAGGAATTCACAGATGGCTTGATCCTGCCTTGCCATTTTGATCATCAAAGGCTGCATTTAGTGGGCAACATTTAAAATTAGACATTTCAAAAGTAGGCATTTAAAATTAGACATCTTAATGGATTGGGGAACATAAATTATTTCTGAGTAACATTTTAATGTACTACATATCCCTTTAATCCAAATTACCAAAGTTTATAAACACTGAGTTCCTACTGATGAAGAAGGAAATATTTAGCTCCTTACTGCTATGACCATGAGATCACTTTTCAAAGGGTGGAGCTGAACTTGACCTACTTTACTCACTTCTGTTGTTTAGTTCTTGGTCCCAGTCAGGAAAGGAGGAGAGAGAGCACTGTTTTTGAGTGCTTATGTGCCAGGGTTTGGACTATGCATTTTCAGGTGTCTTTTCCAAATTTTCATAACAACCCAATGAGGAACATAGTATCTGTCTATTTCAGCTCAGGAACTAGGTTTAGAGTAGTTAAAAAAGCTTTCCCAAGATCACACAACTGAGTAGTGTTTCAATGTGATTCTGTCTGATTCTAAAACTCATGCTTTTTTCATTTCTACCAAACCATGCTTCATCTCTACAGGTTTAAAAGGAAAACAGGCCCAAAGTGGTTACAGCCTAGCCTAAGGTCACAAAGAGGGTCAGGGGCAGAACTGAAGATGGAGTTAAGACTCGCCTGGTTGGTTCTCAGCTCACCCTCTGTGCATCCCTTGCTCTTCCCTGTGTGTGCTAAAATGTTACATAAGCCTCTTAATACGCAGAAGTAATCCTCAGAAAACTCATTTGCATTTTGTTTTCCTAACAAGGAAAATGGAGCAAGCTTCACTTTGTCTGTCCTTCAGGGGAGCAAATATTCCAGAAGGAAGTAGTTTTGGATTGTTGAAATCTGGTCCTTCTTACCCCTGGGTGGGGTAAACTGACTCCTTTTAAAATGTCTCTAATCTGGGCTTTTTTTTCCTATGGGCAGCCCATGCACATGCCAACTGGACCAGAAAGGAGGATGGGAGGAGGGAAAGTGGTACTCTGGGCCCTGAGATTTGGCTACCTGAGCCTCATTCTGACAACATGTGCCCAGGGACAGCAGAGGGAGCAGCGAGAGGGCTGGCTCAGGGAGGCCCAAGGCAGGGGCAGCTGTCACCTGTGTCTTCCCCTAGGCACCCACAGGTTAATTATGAGCTCAGTAAGGAACTGGAGAGCATGTGCATGTGTGCTGGTGAGGTGCAACAGGCAGGTCGGTTCACCCCACTCTGGAGATAGGGAGAAGAGGACCCCGTTTGGTTTCTCTCTGGGGTTTCACCTCTCCTGGTTTCTATTCAAAGGCTGGGCCCCCAAAGTCCTCTCCTTCATGCTCTGCTTTTTTTTTTTTTTTTTTTTTTTTGTGGATCCTGATCTCACCCTCATCTGGGGAAGTCTCACCACCCAGAAGCAGAGCCTCTGTAGTACAACCACTACCTCCCCTCCTCAAGCACAGAGGGCCGCTCTGTGCCACTCCTGCTCTGAAAGACAGAAGCATTATTTTCCCCACCTACGTCAAGGTCTTATCTTTTCATATTGAGAATATTCCTGCAACAAGCCGAAAAGCCACCTCAAATGTCATGCTGCTATTATGGGTGGTTCTGCCCAGCCTGTGAGACAGGCAGAGGCTCTTCCCTTGATCTACACAGGAGATGGCACCTGTTTATTTAAGAAACTCATAAAACAGTGTGGTGGGCTGACAGGTGGCCCCAGAGAGAGAGGTTGCATCCTAATCCCCAGAACACGGGAATGCCACCTTATGTGACAGAAGAGAGAATGTTCCCTTTTATGGCAAAAAATGTGATTAGGCTAAGGATCTTGAAAAGAAGAGCTTATCCTAGATTATCTGGGCAGGCCCCAAATGCAATCATGTGTATCTTTATAAGAGAGAGGCAGAGGGAGTTTGGGGACAAACACATACAGAGGACAAGGCAATGTGAAGACAGAGGCAGAGATTGGAGCGACGTGGCCATCCGTGAGGAACATCAGGAGTCCCTAGAACTTGGATGAAGTGGGGAAGGACCCTTTCCCAGAACCTTCAGAGGGAGTATGGCCCTGCTGATGCCTTGACTCTGGACTTCCTACCTCCAGAACTGTGGGAGAATAAATTTCTGCTATTTAACGCTATCAAGTAGGTGGTATTTTGAGACAGCAGACAAAGGAGACTCATTCACAGAGTAAACTTCTGCACTGAACTGGCCGGAGAGGATGCAGACAGCACAATTCCATTTTTGGATCTGCTCCCTCTGGGGCTCCAGGGACCCAGTGCCTCTAGGTCCTAATCCAGTTCTCTGGGTTCTGGACACTCTCAGGGTCTTCTCGCCCTCCTGGCTTTCTGAGGCAGCAGCCCGCTTTCCGTGTCCTGGACTAGGAGCCACCAGGGCTGGGCAGGTGGCCTTGTAAGAGTCTCACTCACGTCTGTTCTGCACAGAGGGTGGCCAGGGATTTTTCTGCTCTGGCCCACAGCTTGAGAAGCAGCAATGCCCACTCCTATAGGCAGGGGCAGAGCGGGAGAAAGTGATGAGCTTTGGGTTTAGAATGACCCACATCTGGGCATCTCAGCGACGTCTGGCCCCTGAGCCCTCCCCATCTTTTCCATGGGACTAATCATAACCAGAGCAGTTCCTCCTGCTGTTCATCCTCTCCACTGAACCCTCCTCTCCTCTGGAGCTTTCCCAAGTATTTGTAGAAGATGTCATCACAGCCTCCATGGTATGGACGATGAGGACTTGGCAGTGAACAAGCAGAAAAGCCTCATAAAATGTCTATCCCAGCTGGACATAGTGGCTTATGCCTGTAATCCCAGCACTTTGGGAGGCTGAGGTGGGTGGATCACCTGAGGTCAGGAGTTTGAGACCAGCCAGCGTGACCAACATGGGGAAACCCCATCTCTATTAAAAATACAAAATTTTTAGCTGGGCATGGTGGCACATGCCTGTAATCCCAGCTACTTGGGAGGCTGAGGCAGGAGAATCACTTGAACCTCCAAGGCGGAGGTTGCAGTGAGCTGAGATCATGCCATTGCGCTCCAGCCTGGGCAACAAGAGAGAAACTCTGTCTCAAAACAAACAAACAAATAAACAAACAAAATATCCATCCTAGGAGAAAACCAACAAAAAAGGTGAAAAAATAAAAAGAGAGGGAGGTCATTCCAAAACATAGTGACTACTCGAGAGAAAGAAGCAGAGAGATGAGATGTGGAGGGTCAGGACAATGTGGTCTGGGCTGTGTCCCTCCAAATGTACCTGTTGGTGTCCTTGCCCCCAGGAGCTCAGAAAGTGGCATATTTGCAGACAGGGTCTGTAAAGAAGCCATTAAGTTAAAATGAGGTCGTTAGAGTAGGTCCTGATCCAATCTGACTGGTGTCGTTATAAAAAGAGGACATGAGGACACAGACACAGAGGGATGGCCATGTGAGGACACGGAAAGGTGACGGCATCTAAAAGCCAAGGAGAGAAGTCTCGGGAGAAACCAGCCCTGCCAACCTTGGTCTCAGGTTCCAGCCTCCAGGGCAGTGGGAAAATAAGTTCTGTCGTTGAAGCCCTTTGGCCTAAGGTGCTTTGTTATTGCATCCTAAGGAAACGAATGAGCAGGCGCAGGTGCAAAACATGACTTTAGAGAGGTGGGCGGAAGGGGTGCCTGGGGGCTGGTTGGTGAGACATTATGTGCTAAGGGAGGGGAAGAACCTGCCAGCTAGAGGAGATGAAAATGAAAATGCCCCAGCAGAGACCCGTCCACATGACGTCTTGTGGACCGTACTAAGGGGCTTAGGTTTTGCTCTAAGGACTCAGAAAATTATGGAAAGATTTTAAGCAATGGATTTGGTTTACATTAAAAACAAAGAAGCCAAAGAGAAGCCACTCTGGCTGCTTGTGGAGAGCAGGCTCTGAGGCATGAAAAGCCGTGGGAAGATGGGTGGGAGCTACTGCAGGAATCCAGGACACTGATGGGCCCACGATGGGGGCAGTGCAGCAGATACAGCAGGTACAGGGATCTTGAGCCTTGCAATGACCCAGCCAGACAGCCGCAGAGCCGAGTGAGGATTTGAGTGTGGGAGGAGGAGAAAGCACAATATCTGGAACGCCTTTCGAGTTTTGGGGCGGTCAGATTCATTGAAAGGCGGAAGACCAGTGAGGGACAATGCCAGGGCAGGCAGGAGACCAGGCTGCCCCTGGGACATGTTGAGCTTGAGACGCATGGTGCATTTTCAAGTGGAGAAGTCAAGCAAGCAGCTGGATGTGTGAGAAGACCAGAGCCATGGGGAGGAGACCGATGTTTGTGAATCATCAGCCCACAGGGTGATTTAAAGCCATGGGATTGGATGATGAAGTTAGAATCAGTGGAGATAGAGATGAGAAGGGGTCAGGAGGGAGACAGGGTGCTCCGATCTCTAAAGATTGAGCCAAGGAACAGGAGACAGCAAAGTAGTTTGGGGACGAGCTGCCAGGGAGGTAGAAAGTGACCCAGGGAGGGGTGACATGAGAGAAGGAGGACCTGCTGTGCTAAATACTGCAGAAAGGTTGAGCATGATGAGCACAGACACGTTCCTTAGATTCAGCCACGTGGAAGTCCTTGGCGACCTTGAAGAGGTTGGGTTTTAGTGATGAGGATGGAATTGACCACGTGCCAGGCAGGTTGCTGCTGCTGAGAATCAGAAACAATTCCTGGAATCCACTTAACCCACTGCTTGGTATAGCATCAGTCATTTCAGCCCCCATTTCTAAGAGTATGTTATTATCAGGTCATGCTTGAGATTCTTCCAGCCGTGAGGTCTGTTGTAAGCACCGATATGGGCAATGTGCAGAAGAACCTTGTTTTCCAAGGGCACGTGCCCTCAATTTTCCCAGGCAGTTGTTGGGTACTCACACAGTAAATTCTCTGGGTAGCATGTGAGCTACATAATTAACATTCCTGTTTTCTCCTTTTCAGTGGTCTGGTCAGCCTCTGGGACCAGGGCAAAGGCTCCTGAAGAAATGTAATAACCAGAGGGGTCACGTTCCCAATCATGGAGCCTCACCTCATCATTAAGATAGCCTAAACATGTTGGAATGGCTGGAGTCACCCCGTATGACCCCAATAGCCATGTTATAGACTAGAGAGGATGTCTGGAGGCTGCAGCCCAGAAGCAGGAGTCCGGAGTTCCAAAGTCCCCTTGCAATGCTCCCGAGGGTTACCACATTAAGGTTAAAAGGTATACCAGCAGGCTCAAAGGCTTCTCCGCCCTTTGCATCAACATACATATTAAATATTATATTTTTGTATCATGTTACTATGATTATATATGTATAAATACAGAGATGCCAAATTATGTTCCTGTGCATTTGTTAACTTCAAAACCAAAGCTGCCTTTTGTTCTCCTATGTGACTCCTCTAAACCTGAAAATCTTTGCAAACACCTGTTAGGGAGATACTCCCAAAATACAGCTGGACTTGGACAATGAATTCTACCATTTTTCTGTCTACAGAAGACGATAGAACTTTGAAAAACATGAAAGCAAACCCCTCCAGGGGCAGAATTGACTCGACCCTGAATGGGTACTAGGAATGTGGGGAGTTGTCCCTGCCAGGGGAGCCCCGAATGGTACCTGTCTGCAGTCAACTCTAAAGTTCCCTGGAATGTCCCAGCTCCCAAGGCTGCATCTGAGACCAAGCAAGACTGGGATTTGTTCCCAGACAAGAACCTTCATTGTACCTTTAGAAGTCCACCCGCCCAACCTCTATCCAGAAAATAGATTCCTATAACCTTGTTAATAGGGTCAAGGCCAAACACGTCACATGAGACCCTCCAGGCTGTGAGCCATGCCCACCTCACGTGGCACTTCCAATCCTCTTCCTTGCTAGCACTATAGGCATAGAGAATCCAGTAAGGAGGTGTGATTGGAGGTCATGGCCAAAGCCTTCCGCTGGAGGCAGGTCTGACTCTGATGCCAGAAGTACTGCTGACTCTTTATGTTTTGCCTTTTCCTGGTTGAAAATGTTTTGCAAGCCACCAGCCAAGTTGGGAGTTTCACTGTCAGGGCAGTTGGCAATCCTGCCCTAATGGAAAATGAAGGGGAGCTAAACGTGGTGTTCACAGTGCGCCTTTCACAGGAAACTTCTATTACCTGGTGGATGGCCTAATGCCCGGCTGTCAGACCCATGACCAGGCGTCCCTCATGGGGAACTTGGTCCTTCTGGTAGATGCCCAGCTGACTTTTGTCTGAGCTGCGTCCAGTTTATGCCTGCCTGACTGTTGCTCTGGTGTTGGAAGCCCGGCATTGCATTCTCCCTGGCATCTCAAAGCCTGGGGTAACACCTAGATCCTCCGACGGAAGGCACGAGTTCTGTGCACGCCACAGTAGGAAACGAGTTTGAAGACTTTTTACTTACAGATCCTGGGCAAGGAGGGAGCAGTGAGTTGGGGAGGGCAGCCCTCCGTCCTCCCAGGCAGAGACATAGTCAGGCAGAGAGAGAGAGCGTGTGGCAACTGGCAGTATATATAAGAAACAGGGTGTGAGTCACTTTAGGATCACGGGCAAATGCCTGAATCGTCCGCTTAAGGGAAGCAGCAGGAAAGCGCTGGGCAGAAGAGATGTCTCTGGGTTCTTATTTCTGGGCACCGGCTTGAGCCATTTTGATGTAGGGGAGAACTGGAAACTGTTCAGGGTGACTGAGCCCTGCTCCAAGCTACACCTGTATTCAACATTCTTACAAATTGACGTAAGGATTGACTACAGAAGAATGCTAGACCCCTCCCAGGCCATGCCTGCAGTCCAGCTGCGCTTCTTGAAGGCAGGGCTAGCAACATCCACCCTGGGTTGCCCAGGGCTTTGTATAGAAACTCCCATGCAAGAGGCACTTGGTAAATCATCCTTAGATGACTCAATTACTTAAAATAAAATTTGCAAAACGAACTGATCTGGCCTGCTCAGTGCTCAGCCATTTGTCAGAACACAGATGCCATCGAAAACAAAGTGTTCTTTTTAAAGGTTTTCATGGGAGGTGTTTCCTTCCCCTGAGTTTTAGTATCGGTTTCTCTGCCAAGGCCACCAGAAGGGCAGCTTCCACCAACCTTCATTCTCCTGTGCCCACGTTCACGAAAGCTATTTCACTCCGTGAATCTCCCTCTTGCTATCTCGGTCTACGTGCTTGTGTCTGTTAAGGTTCTGCCATGAGCCATCTAGAAAATCATTCTCAGGTTTCAGAAGGAATTGCGTTTTGCCAGCCGATACATGGGTTTGTATGACACTGTTGGGTGCAGCTCCTTTTCTTTCAAACAGAAGACTGCTAAAAACAATTGGAAACCTACCAGGTTGACAAGTGTGAAAACACATAAAGCAGAGAGACGAGCCAGCCTCAGGATACAGTGTCCATCAAGAACACGCTGGGGCGGTGCCTCCACAGACTCAAAGCACCTGCCTGGCCTGGCCTTAGGTGCCACTCCTTGACTCCTGTCAGGGCCTCGACTCAGAAGTCCACCTAAGTTCATCCTTTAGTCATCAGGAGAGTTCTTTCACAGAGGCCTGGACTTATCCAGGATGAATCCTAGTTACAGCAGAAAGGCTGGGGGGCGGGGTGCAGGGCACTGTCTGGCACTTAGTTTGTTTTTGCTGTGAA
This sequence comes from Theropithecus gelada, assembly GCF_003255815.1. Lineage (NCBI taxonomy): Eukaryota > Metazoa > Chordata > Mammalia > Primates > Cercopithecidae > Theropithecus > Theropithecus gelada. The sequence goes on along the minus strand of NC_037668.1, from coordinate 33,304,091 downwards.
AGGGTTGTGGTGAGGTGGGGACCATGAACTGGCAGCAGACGCTGTCCCTTTGTGGCCAATTTCTATAGCGTCTTTGTCCTACAGAAATTCTACTATTTGTGGAATTAAGATACAGATGGAAATGCATGCCTGTTTCGGGGGTGATTGTTTGGTTACCTGGGAGCCCTTGTTTTCAGAAGGGGAGTGAGACAGCTCTGGGGATTCTAAAACTCACTAAGGGAGAATAGTGTGTGTCCGTCAGGCTCCTGGGAGCTTAGAGTACACCTGCCTCAAGGTGAGACCAGGTCAGGCTGCCATGCAGTGGCCCCCGCTCTCATTCAGGCATGGGTACATTACTGGGCCTGTCAGGACAAAGCAGCCCCAGATGGGAAGATATTCTGACTGCAAATGACCCAGGGAGAGGATGTCACAGCCTCACACACACTCAGCCCCGGGGCTGAACAGCTTTTGCCGAGACCCTTGAATCACCAGGCTGGGTGGGAGTAGGGAGTGCCGCTCCTTTCTGTTGCTCCAGGTCACATCCTAGAAAGAGCCGACCCCTGATTCTCAGCTTCTTGGTGTTGTGTGTTGACAGTCACATCCACTGCATGTTTCCATCAGCAGCCAGCGAACCTGACAGGAATAGGATTGACGGGAACTGAATAGAAATCACTCTGTTAGTGCCAGAGAATTTGGTTCATCAGAAAGCAGCAGGGTGTGATTTTGTCCATTTGTTTAAAGTCAAAAAGGAGAAGGCAGGGAAGGGGGTGAGCTGATTTTCCAGGGCAACTGAGTCCAAAAGAAGATAGTACTGGGCTCCAGTGGCGTTAGTTTTCATTAACTGCAGGGACGGGAAGAAGACAGAGGGTGTCCTTCAACAACTGCAGGGCTGGCGGTGCTGGGGCTTGAATCCAGAGGGACACTTGCTCGGGGAGGACACAATCTCACCACTCATATGCCTGCATTCTCTTTGCATCTGTCCCCTCCCTTTTCGTATTTCCAAGTGACTTGAGGACCCCACAGGCATCTTGATGCATGAAAATTACGATTTGGGCAACAGCAAGGGTGGACTGATGTCTGTTTGCTTTTCTTCGCCTTTTCTTAACTTGGTTGGATCAGCAGAGGTGTGCCCCACTCTCAGGTCTGAGCGTGTTCTGAGAAAGGTTGTGAAAGATCACTGACCAAGCCCTTAAGTAGCCACGGACTCATCCACCCAGGATGACCAGCACCCAGCAGCCAGGGAAGATCACCAACCCGGTGACCAAGTAACCATGGCCTCTCCCACCCGGGACAGTGAGCATCCAGCAGCATGTGATTGACTTGCAGGCTGGAAACAGGCTCCACTCCCAGTGTGGAGGGCGGAAGGGAAGAGAAGACAGATGTGCAGCCTGGAAGAAGACAGAACTGAAGAGGGGCCGAGAGCCACGCTGCTGGTGCCAGAGAAAGCTTTCCCTGGGCCAGAGGGGCTGGGAGGGACAGAGCTCCCACCCATTCATCCTGAGCAGAGCCTGGGGGTGGGGAGCAGACTCAGTGGGCCCTAGAACCAGCAGGACCTGGGTTGGATATGCCTGCTGTGCCACCCTGGGCACATTTCTTACCGCTCTGAGCCCCAGTTTCCTTGTGGGCTTTCGTGAGGGTTGATAGAGTTAATGCACATACAGGAGCTGGTGAGTTTCTGTACCAGGTATCACCACAGCAAACACCCTCATGTGCTTTGCAGGCCCTATGCAGGGCTCCAGGCCGAGGCTGGGGCTCCGGGGCGGTGTCTGTGCCTCGGGCACTGGAGAACCGCCCTGCACATGGGAAGATCCCAGGAGGAGTGGCTGTACCTCCTCTACCCAAGCCTGGCCTCAAAGGGAAGAAGGAGATGTGTTCTTCCCTCCGTGAGAGTTTATCTTATGAGACGTCTTACTCATACCTAAGCAAGAGCCACACAATCCTAGAAATCCCCAGTGAAATGCTCCACACACTGGCAAGCCCAGAGGCAGCGCATCTTCCGAGCCAGGCCCCGTGACGGGTCCTGGAATCCTGGGAGGGAGCTTCACCGGGGCTGAACCCCAGAGCTGCCACCAGCCGAGTTGCCACCAGCCAAGCGACTCAGGCCGGGCCCCTGACCCTCGGTGGATCCGTGGATCTTGGCTTCATCATCTGCCATTCTGAAGCTGGTCCCAGGACAACAGAAGCCCCTTCCAGGTGGGGGCATTAGGACTGGGCTCTGTGCAGGCACAGGGCTGGGTCTGTGCCAGGGATTTTGTCAGATAGGAGGTCTGGGATGAGGCTGACACCTCACATTGTTAAGGAGCTCGCAGGTGTTGGTGCTGCTTTTCGGGCAGTGAGACTGCACCCAGGCCTTCAGGCAGTGGGATCCGCCTCCAGCCTTCTCCAGGCTGGTCCTGTGGCTGGTAAGGGGCAGGCGGGCCAACCCTTCAGAGACAGAAGCTGCCATGTCACCCTCATCAGCACCAAGCCTGCACCCACAGGCTGCGAGGGAGTCGCAGACGCCGCTGAGAAGGCATCATTAACAATCACATGCATCGTGCACACGTCTCGCTTCAGGCAAGTCCCAGAGGCTAAAACCCAAACCCGCCCCACAGATGCACTCAGCAGACCCCAGCTAAAGCCCGCATCAAAAGTGACCTCTGCCGGGCGCGGTGGCTCAAGCTTGTAATCCCAGCACTTTGGGAGGCCGAGACAGGCGGATCACAAGGTCAGGAGATCGAGACCATCCTGGCTAACACGGTGAAACCCTGTCTCTACTAAAAATACAAAAAACTAGCCGGGTGAGGTGGCGGGCGCCTGTAGTCCCAGCTACTCGGGAGGCTGAGGCAAGAGAATGGCGTAAACCCGGGAGGCGGAGCTTGCAGTGAGCCGAGATCTGGCCACCGCACTCCAGCCTGGGTGACAGAGCGAGACTCGGTCTCAAAAAAAAAAAAAAAAAAAGTGGCCTCTGTCTTCTCGTCCCACTCCTGTTCCCACCCTCGGGACGGTGCTGAGCTGGGCGGGAAAGAGGTGGGAGCGTTCCAGGACAAACACCCTGTGAGCATCTCCCTCCTGACACGTCCTGTGCAAAAAGTCACAGATCACTCTGTACGTCACACAACTCGTGGATGGCACAGGGATTAGAGAATCTGCCTGGTTCTCTTCACAGGGCGCTGGTGAGAATAAAACGAGACGGTGGCAACTGAACTTCATAAACGCTGAAGTGCATGTAAAACACAAGTCACCATAGACTCATCTCTCTATGCACAGTCCCCTGCCCAAGAGAGCCCTTTCTAAACTATCTACCTCCAGAGCCTTTCATAATAGGGAATGGGGCCACGGGTTCAAACTTTCTCTGTCCCTCTGCAGTTCTCCTTGTTGGGTGGGCTCAGAGGTGAAGCCATTGGTCCAGGATGTGCAGCTGCACAACCCCTGTCTCTCTGGCTCCAGAGCCTCCCCTGCTTGCCCTGTCCCAGCCAAACTCAGCCAAATCCACCTCCAGCCCCCTGCCCTGGAGCTCAGGTGGCAGTTCTCTCACCCAGGCCTTTCCAACAGCGCCTTCAGCAAAAGACAGATGTTCCCTCAGTCCCCAAGGCCTTGCTCCAGCTCACGGTCAGTCTTTCATCTCCCTGCTTTCGTGGCCCCTGCAGCCAGGTCACATAGCCTCTCTCCTCCGGGACACACTAGGCCCTCCTTTGGAGCTCCTGATCATGTCTCTCTTCTGTCCCAAATCAGTCCGTGGCAGCCCCTACTTTCTGCAACGTGACCTCTGCCTCCTCAGTGCTCAGCATAGCAGACCCGTGGCAGATAGGAGTAAAAAACCCACAGGCGACTGACAGGTTCCTGCAATCACTGGAATTTTGTTAGGGCTTGGGTTTTAGTTATGGACAACAAGGTGGGCTTGGGAAAGTGGATTAGTCAGCGGAGGAGGGGGCCAACTGCACCGCCAAGCACCCACATGTTTACAGCTTCTCCCATATCGCCTGGAGCCTGCAACTTACTAGGTGATGTGTAATTTACTAGGGAATAGGGAAGTAAATACCTACTAGGCACTAGGCATTCAAATACCTAGGATTTCTTTTTTTTAATTTATTTTTTTAAATCTTACTTTAATTTTACATGTGCTAATTTTACTTGTCATAATAAATTACTTGATAATTTACAAGTAAAATTTTAAAAATCTTACTTTAATTTTACATGTGCAGAACGTGCAGGTTTGTTACATAAGCATGCATGGTCCATGGTGGTTTGCCACACCTATCAACCCATCATCTAGGTTTTAAGCCCCGCATGCATGAGGCATTTCTCCTAATGCTCTCCCTCCCCTTTGCCACCACCCTCCAACAGGCCGCAGTGTGCGATATTCCCTTCCCTGTGTCCAAGTGTTCTCATAGTTCAACTCTCACTTATAAGTGAGAACACGCAGTGTTTGGTTTTCTGTTTCTGTATTACTTTGCTGAGAATGACGGTTTCCAGCTTCATCCATGTCCCTGCAAAACATGTGAACTCATCCTTTTTCATGGCTGCATAGTATTCCACGGTGTATATGTGCTACATTTTCTTTATCCAGTCTATCACTGATGGGCATTAGCATTGGTTCCAAATCTTTGTTATTGGAAATAGTGCTGCAATAAATGTAAGTGTGCATGTGTCTTTATGGTAGAATGATTTGTAATCCTTTGGGTATATATCCAGTAATGGGATGGCTGGCTCAAATGTTATTTCTGGTTCTAGATCCTTGAGGAATCTCCACAATGTCTTCCACAATGGTTAAACTAATTTACACTCACATCAACAGTGTAGAAGCGTTCCTATTTCTCCGCATCCTCGCCAGTATCTGTTGTTTCCAGACTTTTTAATGATCGCCATTCTAATTGGTGTGACATGGTCAAATACCTAGTATTTCGTAAGTTTAAATTAAACACCTAGTATTTAATAGCTAAGTTTAAATATGAGGTATGGATAGTATTGAAATAAATAGGTATTCAACTACCTAAGATTTGATAAGCAAGTTTAAATACCCAGTGTTTAATAAGTAAGTTTAAATATGAGGTACAGGTAGTATTTAGATAGTTGGTATTCAAATACCTACTATTTGATAAGTAAATATGTAGTGATTTACAAGGTCTTGCCTAGAAAATCTGATGACATAATTGTGAAATGGTGACTGTGAAAAAGGACTCCGGAAGGAAATCCACACCCGTGCCCTGGTAGATGGGAAGGGGGAAGACGTGTCTCTCCCAAATACCAATCCCTGGGGACGGGTTGTGCATGGGACCTGTCCCTTCCCTCCGGCTGGTCCAGGAACACTCCGAAGGCAGGATGCTTGGTGATCCCTGTGTTCTGGTGCCAGTCCCAGAGGTGGAGACATTTAAGTCATTTCTAAATCAGTAAAACCCACCTGCAACATTTCCTTAAATCATACATCCCCTGGGGCAACTAAAGTATGATTTTATTAACAAACATTCTGATTTGATTAAGCAGTCCAAGATCTTTCCTAGCTTGAGCGAGGTTCTCTGTGGTCGGCACGCAGCTGGGTTTCCTCCAAGGAGCCCGCGTTGAGAAGGCCGTGTGGGAACCTGATGGGAGGGGCCCGGCCGTGTCGGTGCTGGGGCTCAGTCTCCAGGAGGCTCCCCTGTCTTCTGATGTTCCGCAAGCCACAGGCCGCCTCTGCACCAGAGCTGAATTGTCTGGAGAGGAGTCTGCACAGACGGCTGACCCCACCAGGCTCTGATACCCCTAAAGAAGAAGGGAATCCTCGGAGTGCCCAGGACACAGCACCGCAGTCAGCGAACAAGCAATGCCAGGGCTGGCCGAGGGGGCTCCAGAGGGGACGGCCTGCTCGTCACTGTGTAAAAGGCAGATTCTAAAGACCAAGGCCCCAGGCCCAGTGACATGGGACATGCGATGATGCAAGCCGGGCTCCAGCCCTGTTCTCGGAGGAGGCGCTGCTCAGAGTGCCAGCCTTGTGTGTCATGGACTCTCTAGGACCCCACTCACAGCGTGCTTGCGACACTGACAGCTTTTACTAACTGTAGTTAGTCAGGGGCTTTTGAGGGATTTTCCTGGTGTATCAATGTGGGCTGCTTCAAGGCATTTTTGTGCTGACATCCCATGGACCCTTCCTAAGCCATGTCCCCTGAGCCTGGGAGTGCCCCCTGGCACAGCTCGGCCCGTAGTGGGTGGCTGGGACATCACAGTTGCAGGGTGCCTTGCTGGCCACACCTAGCTCTTACATGCCTTGAGATGGGAGGAAGTCCAAGACCCCCACTCCAGATGGGGAGGGCGCTGAGGAATAAATGATGCATTGATCCTGCCCAGGACTCCACGCCCAGCCACGGCAGCCCCCGGGGAACTGATGTTCACAAAGCCCCAGCAAAGGCCTCCAGCACCCCAGCCGTGTGGGGCCCAACAAGCCTCACAGAGAGGACAGCCGGCCTCCATGCTCCCATGGCACTTACTCTGTCCTCAGCCGGCTCCTCTGGGCAGAGGCCCTGCCCAGATAGAACAGGCCCTGCCTGTTCACCACTGTATAAACAGTAGATTCTCAAGATCAGGACCCCAGCCAGGCCAGTGTCATGGGAAGTGCAGTGGTGCAGGTTGGCTCCAGCCCTGTTCTCAGAGGGCCCGCTGTTCACAGCACCAGCTTCGAACTTCAAGAAACATGTCCACACTATCCCCAGCATAACCACTGGCCTCACCCACAGGAACGGCAGTCCCACTGGAACGCAAGCCCCTCTGGGTGGCTAAGTCAGTATGCTCTGTCCCCGGCCCCTAGAAGGAGGCCTGGTTTACAGCAGGTCCTCCCTAAATACCTGTGGAATGAATATTCCACGCGCTCCAGAGAAGCCTGCAGCGCACAGGTGGCTGGGGTTTATGGAAACGCTGGAATCCCTGTCTGGGGAGTCACCATCGCACACACCTGAAGGCACCAATGGAGCAAATGCGGCCGCTGGTGCTAGGATGTGGCACTGTTCACTTGGTGCCGTAAACTAGAATCTTGTTAGTTGGCATCCAGAATTTCTTAAACATCTGGTAACGCCTTTTGCAAACACAAGCATGTTCGTGAGTGTAAACTCCATTTTGCAGAAGGAAAATCGGAGGCCCAGAGATCAATGGGAAGAGGTGGGGTGGCCAACAAACGCTGAAGAACCCCAAGGTTAGATTCCACATGATGTTTATGGAGGACCTGCTGTAAGTCAGGCCTCCTCCTAGGAGCTGGGGACAGAGCACACTGCCTCAGCCACCCGGAGGGGCTTGCGTTCCAGTGGGACTGCCGTTCCTTTGGGTGAGGTTTATGGTGACGTTGAGGATGATGTGGGACATGTTCCTGGAAGTTCGATTTTGGAAAACCGCCTGTTATTCTCTGAATTGCAGAATATGCAGGTGACTGCATGTGCACCAGCTTGTTGAGTTTTAATTTAATTTTTAATTTTATTTTATTCTGAATGGACATCTTGCCACCCAGGGAGACTGTGTCCCCAAGGGTCGTCAGGCCTGCAACAGGGTCAAAACCAAGAGAGAGCCTGGGCCCGGCCACACTGTGTTTCTGGTGTGCTCAAGTCCCTACTCCATGCAAGGAGGGCATCACCCGGGGCTGGGACCCATCGGGGCGTGGGTGCCCAGGGTGGGTTCTGGCATTTGGAAGGGACGGCGAGATGCCAGGGCTCTGTCTGCACAGGGTTTGGAAACAGTTGTTGGGCTCACTCCTCCCCACCGAGTCTGGGCGTGCAGGCAGAACCCAGGCGTGGGGGTGGCCTGGAGGCGCAGGCTGTGCAGACAACGGCAGGAGGGACCAGGTGCCTGCAGAGGCCTGACGGCTGATGGCCGCAGTATCCACTAGAGGGCTCAGGCTTGCGCAGGCAACCCTGGCTCCCCAGGAGGGCAAGGCCACCTGGCTGGCACAGCTCTGCTGCCTGTTGTCGGCTGAGCTGAGCTGAGCCAGGGTCCCGTCTGAGGGCTGCCTCAGAAGCCTGCAATGACTAAGCCTGTTTGCAAAGAGACAGGGCCACCTAAGAGTTCTCCCTTCAGTGCTCAGTGGATGCATCCAAATTGGGCTCCTTTTCATACTTATCTGCCCTTTTTCTCCCTCTTCAAATACCGGAGGTTTCCTGTAACCCCCAGAGCAGTCTGGAACTCACTGCCTCAGTGGGAACGGCAGAGGAGAGTGAGCTATAGAGCAAGATGTGCGAAACTCACCCCTTCCAGCTGGGGAGGACCGGAGGCTGGTCCTGCTGCGTGTTCAGCCTCAGACCAGGCCCCCACACCTATGACACACCAGCACCAGGACGGGCCCTCAGATGCTGCCCCCAAGATGCTCACAAACTCGCCAGTGGAGGGTGAGGAGATGAGCTGTTCATGGTTTCTGACATCATAAAACCCTTTATCAGAATGGATGGGGGATCAATAGTGGGTCCCTCAGTGGCTGTAGTCAGCTGAACAGAGGCATCCGCGTCCTAATCCTCAGAACCTGGGACCATGTCACCTTCTATAGGAAGAGGGTCCTCACAGATGTGATTAAAGGCTTGGGCTGGGGAGATGATCCTGGACCTTCTGGATGGGCCATGCATGCATCATACGTGTCCTCCTTCTCAGAATTCCGCTTACTTCTTGGAAGGCCCACCCTGGAATTCCCATCCCGGAATGCCCCATTCTCTTTCCCCCTCTTTGCCCAGAGGCCTAGTTGAGACCAGGGGAGTTGACATCTGAGAGAGACATTCCCCCAGCCTGCACTCCTAGGGGAAAGAAGTGATGGGAGAATTCGCTTGGAATTCATTCTTGGAAGTGTGTGTCCACCTGCTTCCCAGCAGTGCAGGGCTTCCAGGAGGGGGCAAGAACTCTTAACTGGCCTCAAAGTGGCAGTCACCTCTAGTCCCCAGGATTAGAGGAAACGGCTCGGACCTGTTAACTGGGTGGTTTTTCTACAACGGCCGAATTAGTGAAGGAATGGCCAGGCTCTGCCAAATTCCCCACAAAGCCTCCAACAGAGGAGTTGGGCAGAGGCTGGACGTGTCAGTCTGAGTCGGCCTGCCCCACCCTGCAGGTGTGCATGGATTCTGGGCCCTGGGGTGAGTGTGGGAGAAACACTGAACCTGTTTGCAAAGGACGGGGCCATCTAAGGGTCCTCGCCTTCAGTGCTCAGTGGCTGCATCCAAACGAGGCTCCTTTTCATACCTCTCTGTCCTTTTTCTCCATTCTTCAAATACCAGAGGTTGCTTGTAACTTCTGGGCCTTCTGTGACCCAGAGGTGGCCACCGAAAGCAGAAATCTGTTCACTCCATCATCAGGCATTGACTGAGCAGCAGGCGCTGTTCTGGGCACAGGAGAAACAGCAAGAACAAGAGTGACTCACACTCTACCCTCATGGAACTCACTTTCCAGGGGAAGCCCGAGGAGAGACCAGCAAGCAAAACTCAAGTCAACACAAAGCATGGACGACAGGATAACAGGTGCTGAGCGGAAAAAGAAATCACGGAGTAGGGGCATTGGGGTGTGGACGATGCGGTGGCACTGAGGGAAGCTGCCGTTTAAATAGGGCCACGGGGAGGTTTCACTGGAGCAGAGACCAGAGGCAGCATCTCCAGGTGGGAGTTACAGAGAAGTTTGGGTGGCAGCATCCAGGCAGAGGAAGCAGCCGGTGTGAAGGCTGGCTCACCCTGCGGTGAGGGACTACTCCTGGAACGCCCACCCTGGAATACCCATCCTGGATTGCCCCGTTCTCTTCCCCCCTCTTTCCCTGGAGACCTGGTTTTACCCTTCTTTCATCGCCCTGTGGTGAGAGATCCCTCAGCAACAAGGACAGGGCACCTGGAGTCAAGTGGAGATAAAATGCTTCCTCGGTAACACGAAGCTTGGGGCTCTGAAACTGCCCTTGTCAGAGTGAAACTGGAGGGTTGGAGACACCAGCTTTTGCTGCAAGCAGGTGAAGGCTGGCTCTGCTTTCAGGACCTAACAGGCAGAGGGAGGGGTCAGCGCAGCTTTCAGAGAGCAGCCCCTCTGCAGGGCCTTGCAGCACTCAGGACCCACCAGCCCGCATGAGCCTCAGCGGCTTCCCAGTGCCGCTGAGGAGCCGGGCGGCGTCAGCGGAATCCCAAACCCACGCGAAAGCTTCCCAAGGACAGGTGCCAATTTCAGGCCCATCATCACGGGCTGGCCCCACCCCCACTGCTCCCCTTTTTCCGAGGATTTCCTCGAAGCTGCTTGGTGCCTGTCGATGGCAGACACACTGATCTTGGTCAACCAAGACAACATGAGTGTTTCTAGTGCCGCACCTCCAAGATCCCTTGTTCAGAGATGGCCAGGCCTGGTTCTGGGGAAAGAGGCCCCTTTGGTTCAGTGGAAAACCTGACACGGAGATGCTGTTGGGAACGGGGTGCCTCCTGCATGCTTGTTTTGTCCTAGGTGCAAGCATGGATCACCTTGCTGGGGTGACCGTGGAGGAAAAATTAAATATTAAATTTGAACTCAATTGAACATGGACACAAACAAGGATCACCAAGTCCCCGAACAGGTTGTGTGAGCCCCTTGAGGGGTTCATCAGTGCCGTTTCAGAGAAATCTCTATTTCGATCTATTCCTATACATTAGTTATTAAAAAAACAATAGACAATCGCCGAGACAAGTTGACATTTTGTGTTCCCTGAGCCCAGTCTCGAAGGGCCCTCGTGACTGGGCCTCATCCCAAACAACTGGTTACAAAAAGAGCTCGGGTCCCAGACCGCGCCGAAGCTTCACGAGACCTCTCCTGGTCTGTGCACGGAGGAGTGGTGGACTCTGGAGCCCAGGCCGCTGCTTCCCAGTCTGGTGGTGAATCCTCCATAGTCTGGTGAGTGTAAATATCTCTTCCCTTCTCCCCTTCCCATTGCAATTTGCTTATTAGATCAATCTGCTCATTATTATATCATTTGCTTATTATAGCTCCATTGCCATTTACGTGAGATAAAGCTTGTTTACCCTGAAAGGTATTGTGTGTGCGTGTCTTTTCTTCTCCCCTCAGCGTTTCCCACACAGAACATTTCCGGCATCACGAACAGGATCCGAAAGCGAAAGCATGCCGTTTTCCGGTGGCAAAGACCGGCTGGGAGCTCAGGGCCTTCCCATATGCTGGGATGGGAACTCCCCAGTTCTCCCTCTTGGCCATTGAGCAGTCCAAGGGAACCGACCTTTGTGAAAACTGGGGATATAAATTAGTGCATTTTGAACCGTTGGCTGTGCGTGAGGTGCTGCAGGGAATACCAGTTGGTAAAGGGGACACTGAGGGAATTTCCTGGCATGGATGATGCTTGCTTACTGCTTATAAGTTGATGTGTCAAGATAGGAACTGGTTGCTTCAAGAGAAATGTAAGCTGGAAAAGGAAAATGCGAATCTGATTTCCAGACTGGCCCTGGCCTGATGCCAGGCCTCTGTCTTGACTGACCAGCTCAAAGCTCTCAGCCTATTGCTGAAGACAGCAGCTGTCTGAGTAGCCCAGTCAGGGTAGAACTGAAGAACTAGTCAGCTGAGGCTTGGAGCAGGTAAAACCCCAGCTCCAATCTCAAGGATAAGAAATAAACCCTAGTAAAATTCGAGGACCTGCACAAACTATAAAGTTCCTTGGCATCCTGTGGAATGCAGGGAAATAGTTTATTTTACCAAAGGCTAAGGCTAAAATACTACAATTTGCAAGCCCTACCACTAAAAAGGAGGTCCAAACCTTTGTTGGCTTATTTGGATTCTGGAGACATCGTATTCCCCACTTGGGTAACATATTACAACCTCTGCAGGCTGTCACTAGAAAACGCTATGACTTTCACTGGGGAGAGAAAGAGAGCATGGCTTTTAACAAGCTTAACAAGCTAAACAAGCGGTACAACTGGCCCTGGATCTATGGCATTTACGGGATGGGCCAGTAGAACTGCAAGTAACTGTCGTAGAACAACATGCTAATAGGAGCCTTAGGCAGAAACAAGATGGGAAGAGGGTATCTTTGGAGTTTTGGACCCAGAAGCTGTCAGAGGCTGGCAAAGCTTATAACCCTTTCAAAATTCAGCTGTTAGCTTGCTATTGGGCCTTGCTGGAAACAGAGCACCTCGCTTCGACCATGATGTCTTTATGACTATGACTCGAGTCATGAGTTCCCCCAGAACTCACCGCTTCTGATGAAGGAAGCGGTGGGAGCACCAGCAGGCTGAATTGGTAGCCGTCCTCCAAGCTATTTAGGAGGAGGCCAGAGGGATTTGTCACTTGCATACCAATTCTTGGTGAGTAGCAGATGGTCTTACTACCTGGATGCCCCAATGGCAACAAAACAAATGGTTAATTGGGAATAAAGAGGTTTGGGGAAAATAATACTGGGAAGATATCTGGATCCTGGTGCACACCACCATTATCACTGTTTTCCATGCTGATGCTCATGTGTCTCTGCTTTCTCTTAACAGACTGTTTAATCAGCAGGCAGATCAACAGGCCAACATTTCCACCATATCTGCAAACTTGAATGTGGATGAATGGTTGACAACACGTTCAAGCCTTACAATGAGAAGCATTACAGTGTATGGTGATATAATTGATCACGATTGCCGGGGAGAGTTAAAACTCATTGTGTACAATACCACTCCAAATTCTTTTGCTATAAAACCACAGATGTGGGTTGCTCAATTATCAGTGGTACCTTGTCAACAATTAACCCCTGAGGAAATTTCTGCCTCAATAGAAACAACACATAGAACCGGAGAATTTGGGTCAGTCAGAGTGGGTAACTTAAAACCTGGAACCAAAATATGGGTACAGCGTCCATCAGGTCCCACCCCTAAGGCTGGTCACCTTGTAGTCATGGGAGCAAAAAATGAAGGCAAAATACAATTTCCTAAAGATGAAAAACAATGCCATGTTCCCCTCCGGTTTTGTTATTACGAATAATCTGTCTGCTAGAAATCAGGTCGTCATGTCTGAGGCTGAGAACGAGTTCATCAACTGGGTAGCCACTGCCGCAACAGAAGCCAACTGCAGTCAGTGCTGCCTGTTCATCGAGCTGCCGGAGGCCGCCAGGAATGGGCTACCTTGGAGAGTCGTCCCTGCTAACATTTCTGAATGGATATGCCGATGCCAATGGGGATGGGATAATATCATTTGTAATCCAACCTGGACTTCTTTTAAACAAAAAACTGTCTATTTTTGCCCAAGCTCAAATGAGACACAGCACCTTTGTTACTTAAATTACACATTATAGCAATACAATTATAGCAGAGCTCTTCCTATTCTGGGGGGCCCTCTGGGTATGTGGATCCTATAGGTGGCGATACCTGCCCCCACACTGGTCGGGGAGATGCACTAGGGGGTGGCCATTAATTCCATTCACGATCTGAGGTAATATTCCCCTCCCCAGTCGTCTAGATGCTTACAAACACCTCTGGTTGCGAATGCACCGGACTCCCTGGTGGTGGTACCCTATCACAGTATTCTCCCCTGCCGCCGGTACAATCCTGTTTCAGCAACAAATTTAAATACTACGTTTTCATGTAGGAAAGCTCGAAATGATAGTAGCCCTGGACTTCTGTTGTTATCAGATGAATTTGCTCAGCTGCATACTGTTGCGTTGCAACATCAAATGGCATTAGATATGCTTCCCGCAGCCCAAAGAGGGGTCTGCACCTTACCGCACACTGAATGTTGTATGTATGTCCCTGGCAGTTCTCACAACGGGACTCTCCTTGCAAAGCCATGCTGGGTGTGGTTTTTATTAATCATGTTTTTAATTCTCCTGTGCTTACTCTGTCTCTGTAATCTGTATCCACTATGCCTTCCCCATGTAACTGTAAGAGTATTTTCTTACAATTGAGTATTAAATGGAGGCCGAATGTGAAGGAAAAGTTAAATATTAAATCTGAACTCAATTGAACGTGGACACAAACAATGGTCACCAAGTCCCAGAACAGGTCGTGTGAGCCCCTTGAGGCATTCATCCAGTGCTGTTTCAGAAAAAATCTCCATTTCAATCTATTCCTATATGGTAGTTATCGAAAAACAGAAGACAATCGCAAAAATAAGTTGACCTTTTCGTCTTCTTTGAGCCCAGTTGTGAAGGGCCCTCGTGAATGGGCCTCATGCCGAACAACTTGTTACAAAAAGAGCTACAGTCTTAGACTGCACCAAAGCTTCACTAGACCTCTCCTCGTCTGTCCCAGATGAGTGGCCGACTCCAGAGTCCAGGCTGTTGCTTCCCAGTCTGATGGTGAATCCTCCACAGTCTGGCGAGTGTAAATAAATATATATATATATATATCTTTTCCCTTCTCCCCTTCCCATTGCAATTTGCTTATTATATCATTTGCTTATTACATCCATTTGCTTATTTTAATTTGCCTATTACATTAATTTTCTTATTGTATCTGCCTTGCCATTTACGTGGGATAAAGCTTGTTTACTCTTAAAGGTATTGTGTGTGTGCCTTTTCTTCTCCCCTCACACGTCTCCTGCACAGAACAGTGATGCACCAGCAGAGCTTCAGGGCTTAAAGGGAAATGCATCTATTCCGGTCCTTAAAGCACTTCTGGCTCCTGCAGCTTCATTCTGGCCCCGTTAGCTTAAGTCTGAAATTTGACAAATGACACTCTTCTGGGCTCAGCCAAGGTGCGAAGTTTGGGTGGATGGGGATGACACCCAGCACCGACCCTGCCATTTGGAAGTTTTCAACAAAGTGAGTCAGAACTCACTCTGAAGCCACATCATTTCCACTGAGCCCATCTGGCTGCCTTTGTTGGATGCTGGGGGATAAAGGAAGGAAGGAAAAGGAAAGGATATCCTGTTATGAAGCATCAGTCAGCACTTTTTAAACTGTAGGATCAAGAACTCACCTCTTGGATGGCACCATTCTGGTGGGTGTGGCCACTGCCCTCGTGGGTGGAGTTGGGGCCTGAGACTGTGCCACACACACCCGTTCATCCCCCAAAGTGTCAGTCACACACTGGGGACAAAGTGGACACTTCTTGCCTGGATGTCGATGTCCCGAGCTGGCTGAGAGAGGAGAGGTGCTAATAGTCAAGATCGCCCTGAAAAGCCTAAAACATTCACACAACCTGGATTGGTCTATCGATGTGGTTTGGTGTCTAGATAAAGCAGTTGGCATGTGTTCAAGGGACTGTGCTGTAAGAACAGCAGGAGCGTTTGGACAAGAAGTTTCTCCCAATCCAGCTAGGTGCAAAATGTGAGCGTGGTGGCCTGGCTGGGGGCAGCAGATCCAAGCCCCTCTCTGGCAGGGAATGGGGTGGGGCAGGGGCCACCTCGCCACTGAGGCTACGTTTTTCTCTCGGGAGGACGAGCCCGCCGCCTTTCTTAGTCTCCCTACTCTTCACTGAGCTCATACGGCTTGAGTTCCTCTAAGGAAAATGTAGGTCTGCTGGGCTTTACTGTATTAACGATGAATTCATAAGTGAGTGAATAAATGAGCAACATTGGTTGTGCCCTTCTGAGGACCTCTGGATGCTGAGGGTGATCTCTGCTCCAGGCTTCTCACGGTCTAGCGCTGGGAAGTCAGGAACCCGCACGTGGACCCTCTGTTCCCAGGCCAGGACCTGTTACTCAGCTCTCTTCTCTGCCTTGCTGGACAGAAGTTGAACCCAGTGTTCCAAATGACTGCATCATGGGAGTGGGTCTCTACCTTCACTCTGCTGTCTAAACGTCTTTGTCTGCCTTTGAAGAGTATTCACATTCTGCCTCCAAATTACATTTCCATCTCACCTCTTATGATCCCTTTCACCCTCCTGAATCAGTAGCATCCAATGCAGTGTCTTTCTTCCGTCCTCTGAGTCTTTACAGGGAGTTCCTGATCCTGTTAGACTCCTTCGACCCTCATTCCTGAAGCTCCTTCTCCTGTAAGCCTTCCTCAGTACCCTCCCACAAGCCTGGTCAGTCCTCCTCTGCTTCCTCCAGCATATTTTTCATTTCCCTTTTGCTTTACAAATGACAATACAACATGCATCTATTTTCCTTGCAAAATCGTGTTCTCTTTGAAAAGAGGGTCATTATTTATCCTCATGTGGCTGGTACCTACAACACGCCTAATTCATGGCAGGTGCCTAAGGCCCCTGTGGGTTTAATGGAATAGTCAGGCTTCCTGGACAGATATCCCCAGGGAGGAGCAGCGTGGAAGGAAGCCCTTCTCCTGATTCCAGAGAGGGGATGGAGCAAGGATGTGGGTGCGGCTGTGCATGTGGCAGCTGCCTCCTCTTCTAGAATCAGGTCATGTTGGATGACTTTGGTGCCAAGGGGCAACAATCCCCTCTATATCATCATTATGTACATTTAATTTTTGATTTTAAAAAAAGTGATGTGACATTTTTGCAATCATGGGAAAACCTGTCTCGTTTTTTTCCCCCCCAGAAAAAGGATTTTAATAATCTCACCTCTTTAAGCAGCTCACGGTAGGAACCCTTGCCTTGGTCTCAGTGGGGACCAGCTGTACTGTCCCCGTCACCATCCCTGATCCGGCCAAGACCTTCCTTGGGAAAGTCCTTTGGAAAGTCCTTCCTTTGGAAATTTCCCAGAAGAATCTGAAACTGCATCGGGAGGAGATGGTGCCTCTGGCCTTTGTGGTAAGGCAAAGGCAGTTCCGGGGCTGCCACGGAGTCCCCACCCCCTCTCCCACCGCAAGGGAAGAAAAGCAGACGCAGTACCGAGCTATGCCACCAGGGGCAGGAGACCAGGCACTTTACGCAGACCCCAATTTGAAGCTCAGCGCAGCCTTCCAGACTCTCACTGCCTGTGGGGTAGACCCTTTAGGCATATCCACCCACACCCCAACATGCACTTGTCAGAGCTTGCCTGCCTTCCTCCCCCCTGACTATGCCTCCTTCCCTCCTGGCTGACTCCACACACCCACATGGGAAGGAGACAATGCCTTCTCCTCCAAGAGCTCCCCCAAGAGTCCCAGAGAACCCCCTTCTTCTCCCTAAAATGAACAGATGCATCTGCAACTTTTATTTCTTGAAAAGTGCCAAATTACGTTTTAAAGCCACTTCCATCATCTGATCTCCACGTTGCTTTTCACAGATGTGTTTGGAGGGTGGGGAAGGTGCAGAGGAGACATTTGTTTCCTGTTTCAGCCCAGATTGGAGAATGGGTGAAAGTAAAATATTTATGTTCTTTGTACCCAGCTTGTTTTTCCTGTTTTCCTTCAAAACAAGAGGTCAGAGCCCTTATGAATGAACAGATTGTTGACTTCGATGTCTGAAAACACCCAAAATATCTCCTATTAAGGCCCCCGTTCCACTTCCTTTGTTCTGCCTGGGCGGATGAAGCTGTCTGTGTTCCAGAAACAGAATTTCAAATTAGATTATTTGAATGAAATCAGCAGCTGTTGATTCAGAAGAAATGAAGAGCTGGTGTCATCAGATCCTTGAGCAAGAAGAGACCTCAGGAAAACATCTGGCCCAAGCTCCTGCACAAGCCAGTGGGTGCCCTGGCTAGATGCAATAGAACAGATGGTTTGCATTCTCTTACTGAAGGTCCCCAGGGACAAAATGCCACATCTCCCAGGCCGCCCATTGCTGACTGGCCATTTATAGAAACATTTGTTTGAGTTGAGCTCCTGCTTGCAGGAAGTAATAGCTTTCAGGGAATATTGTTTGGGTGGGGAGAGAGAGAGGGAGAGAGAGAGAGTTTCTACTCAATTCCTGGAAACGGCTTGAGAGCCACAGAAAAGCGTTAGCACAAAGGGCCCTAGAAGTGAGTCAAGGAACCTGCTGGTACCTCTCTGAAGTGTTCCCATCTAGGATTTCAGATGCAGCCCTTGTGAAGGTTAACTTTATGTGTCAACTTAGTTGGGCTGAGATATTAGCCAAATATTATTCTGAATGTATCTGCAATGTGTTTTTTGATGAGATTAGCATTCAAATTTGTAGATTCGAGTAAAGCAGATGAGCTCCATAATGCAGGTGGGCCTTATCCAATTAGGTGAAGGCTTAAATAGAACAAAAGATTTAGCGCCTCTGAGCAGGAGGGAACTCTACCAGCAGAGGGTCTTTGGACTTGAACTACAACATCAGCTCTTCCTGGCTCACTGAAAGCCTGCCTTTTGACTCAAAGTGCAACTCTTTTCGGAGTCTCCCGCCCACCAGACTCCTTCATCAGATTTTGGACTTGCCAAATCTTCACCATTGCATGAGCCAATTCCTTAAATACACATACACACACACACACACACACACACAGAGACACACACACACATCCTATCGATTCTGTTTCTCTGGAGAATCCTGACTAAAACTCCAAGAAGTGGCCCCCAAAAGAGCACAGGGTGAGATGGTTCCGAAATAACAGACTATAGAATTCTACATGCTCTAGAAAGAAATCTTTTGAAAGATGTTTTATTTTCCTATTTCAGTCTCAGCATGTTCCTGCTTTTCCTATATTTAAGGATACATCATGCCTGCAGAATTACACACTCCATTCTACCTTCAAGACATCCTGCCAGCATCTGCACTCAGCCACCAAGTAGGAGCCCCAGTGCCCATCTCCTGCCAGAACGGCTGCTTTGGGTGGTCTTCTCATTTGCTTCTGTACGTGGTAGCCAAAGTTTCTTTCTAAAATGCAAATCTAATCACACCTGAGCTAGAACAGACCACTGGAGTCTGGTTTGAGGATGGAAAGGCCCTGACTTGGACTCTTTTTGGTTGCTTTTACTCTAGTTTACTCCAAGGCCGCTAAGAGACCACAAAAAGACCATGTGCTCCTCATCACTTCCCTGGTTTTATCTCAGAGATCTAGAACCCAACCTCCCAGCTCCATAACATATCTCTGTCTACTTGGTTCACTGTGTTATACTCAGCTAGTTTTTCCCAGAACTTACTGAGTCTCTTCCTACCTTAGGGATGCAGATATGTTCTGTCATCT
The DNA here is from genome assembly GCF_003255815.1 of Theropithecus gelada. Classification (NCBI taxonomy): domain Eukaryota; kingdom Metazoa; phylum Chordata; class Mammalia; order Primates; family Cercopithecidae; genus Theropithecus; species Theropithecus gelada. The sequence continues at coordinate 33,285,266 of NC_037668.1, read as the reverse complement.
GTGCAGACCATTGCTCATCTTTCTCCATACCTACCCACAAGCCCTTCCAGGAGCTGATGATTATTTACTGAGAGTTGGCAGAGAGAGAGAGAGAGAGAGAGAGAGAGAGAGGTGGTGAGCTCAAGACAAATTTAGATTTCTATTCTAGAGTCTTGTAACAACACATACTTTTTCTTCCTTGTTCTTATGATATTTTCAATTGTATGTCTCTTTGTACCACTTATTTGTTCTATGCCTTTCCCCATAGAGACTAATCTCCTGGAAGCCTGTGACTATTTCTGGGTTAATTTTTCCTGGATTCCTGGGCTCAGCAGGATACATGTCATATAATTAATTTTCAGTTAATAAGGATTTGGATGGATGAAAGATCACCCAGTCTCTGGGTCTCTCTGGGCCTTGTCATCATCATGACCAAATACATCAGGATCTTTCTATGAAATTTTAATTTTTGCTTTTTTAAAATTAAAATCTAAAAATTATTTTCATCAGCAAGAGAAGAAAACACAGTCTCAATTTTGCTGGGAAGTGGTAGACATTTGCCATTCTTTCTGGCTGCCTTGCTTTGACTTTCCTACACTTGGAAAATTTTCTACCTTTGTGAGTCTTAATAGCAAGCAAAGTTACTTCCCATTAGAAAAGCTGAGAACTTCAGATATTTGTATCACCTTGGCTCTGTCAATCAGATGTTCTCAACGTTTTTATAATTGAGAGCTAGTGATGTACAAAAAGGATGAAGTGAGTATTCTCTGAAGCCAGGGTGACCATGGTAAACTTGAGTTCCTGGGGCAGTGAGATGGCTGCTATTAGTGACAGGCATCCAGGAGTAGTTATTTGATGGTGCCAACTGCAGCATCTAATTCTCAGCAATAACATCCTCACTGGAGCCAATAACTGGAAAGGAGATATATGGGAGGAAGCTGCTGAATTAGAGGACCCTTGGCCACTGAATCCCCATGAACTTCCCTGACAGCCGAAAGCCCACATTCCCTTTCTCATGGTGTGGGCTCCTACCTTCTTGAAGATACTGTAATTGTCTTGACCAACAACCACTGTGAGAGGCAGCCAGGCCTGAGTATGCCCTCCTTTTCTCCAGACCTTTCACTAGACTCAAAACCTAATTTGTCCACAGTGGAAACAATTATAAGCTAACACACTGAAAGAACTGCAAGATTACATTTATTCATATCAGAAAAATAATATATCACAACTCTAATCTTGGCTATTTAAACCAGGACCCAGAGAGAGACATAAAACATAGAAACACCTACGCGTCAGTTTAAAAGCATACAAATATTCCATATATTGCCGGTAATTTTAAAACATGGTAAATGCCTAAAGAATAGTAAGCAATTGATAGTCACAAAATTAAGGGTAGAGATAATGTCTAGGGATAAGAAAAGGGGAAGGGTGCTACATCCTGAGGTTCTAGTACAAGCTGGGGAGAACACAATACTGAACAGGCTGATTTATTTTCCCAGTATGAGTGCTGGTACCCAATATTTTGATTTCAATGTGCTAGGAGGTCAAACCTCTGAAAATTGTTGTGATTGTCTGATGAGTTGGTTGAATAGACCCTGACCCAATAATTCACCAGAGGCCCAGTCCTCTTCTGACTACTATAGAAGAAATCTAAGACAAAGAAGATTAAAATCCTGGAGTGGATTTCCCATCCACTCACTCATTCCCAAATTATTTTCTACAAGAGGGCAAGAGGGCTCAGAACACTCCTTTTGCCAAAGCATTAAGAGATTCTTTGGGCCAGGCATGGTGGCTCATGCCTGTAATCCCAGCACTTTGGGAGGCTGAGGCGGGCAGATCATGAGGTCAGGAGATCAAGACCATCCTGGCCAACATGGTGAAACCCTGTCTCTACAAAAAATACAAAAATTAGCTGGATGTGGTGGCACGTGTCTGTAATCCCAGCCACTGGGGACGCTGAGACACGAAAATTGCTTGAACCCAGGAGGCGGAGGTTGCAGTGAGGCAAGAACACGCATTCCAGCCTGGCAACAGAGCGAGACTCTGTCTAAAAAAAAGAAGGAAATTCTTTGTTGAAGGAAGCACCTGAATCTTTAAAAAGAATGGTGACAACAGTTGTCTTTAGGCTGAAGATGCAGAAGGTGCTGCCATTAAATTATCCAATTTAAATAGGAATTCTAGCATCCTGGAAGGCAGAGGACCTGAATACTTTACCGTCCAGGCAGAGTGAATGGGCAAAGTAGATGTACTTACAGCCTAGGCACCAAAAATATAACCAAATGCTCTGATTTAAGTAAATCATTGGGGGGCAGATAATTGATGTTGGGACCTCTAAGAACAAAATAGGCAGTGGTTACAGATTGGCAAATTGAATAAGGAGTCCAGACCCATCAGTGTGCTGTATTCAGGAGATCCATCCCACATGCAAAGACACACACAGGTTCAAAATGAAAGGATGGAGGAAAACTTAAAAAGCAAATGGAAAGAAAAAAAAGCAGGGGTTGCAATCCTAGTCTGTGACAAAACAGACTTTAAACCAACAAAGATAAAAAAGACAAAGAAGGTCATTACATGATGGTAAAAGCAACTATTCAATAAGAAGAACTAACTATTCCAAATATATATGCATCTAATACAGGAGCACCTAGATTCATAAAACAAGTTCTTAGAGGCCTACAAAGAGACTTAGACTCCCAAACAATAATAGAGGGAGACTTTAACACCCCACTGTCAGTATTAGACAGATCAACAAGACAGAAATTAACAAGGATATTCAGGACTTGAACTCAACTTTGGATCAAGCAGACCTAATAGACATCTACAGAACTCTCCACCCCAAATCAACAGAATATATATTATTCTCTGTGCCACATGTACTTATTCTAAAATTGACCACATAATCGGAAGTAAAACATGCCTCGGCAAATGCAAAAGAACTTAAAACATAACAGTCTCTCAGATCACAGTGCAATCAAATTAGAACTCAGGATTAAGAAACTCACTCAAAACCACACGATTACATGGAAATTGAACAACCTGCTCCTGAGTGACTACTAGGTAAATAATGAAATTAAGGCAGAAATCAAGAAGTTATTTGAAGCCAATGAGAACAAAGAAACAACATACCAAAATCTCTGGGACACAGCTAAAGCAGTGTTAAGAAGGAAATTTATAGCACTAAATGCCCATATCAGAAAGTTAGAAAGATCTTGAATCAACACCCTAACATCACAATTAAAAGAGCTGAAGACACAGGAGCAAACTAATCCAAAAGCTAGCAAAAGACAATAAGTAACTAAGATCAGAGCAGACTTGAAGGAGGTAGAGACACTAAAAACCCTCCAAAAAATCAATGAATCCAGGAGCTTGTTTTTTGAAAAAAGTAACAAAATAGATAGACTGCTAGCTAGACTAATAAAGAAGAAAAGAGAGAAGACTCAAATAGACACAATAAAAATGATAAAGGGGATATCACCCCTTACCCCATAGAAATACAAACTACCATCAGAGAATACTATAAACACGTCTACACAAATAAACTAGAAAATCTAGAAGAAATGGATAAATTCCTGGACACATACACCCTCCCAAGACTAAACCAGGAAGAAGTCAAATCCCTGAATAGACCAATAACAAGTTCTGAAATTGAGGCAGTAATTAATAGCCTACCAACCAAAAAGAGCCCAGGACCAGATGGATTCACAGCCGAATTCTACCAGAGGTACAAAGAGAAACTGGTACCATTTCTTCTGAAACTATTCCAAACAACTGAAAAGGGGGGACTGATCCCTAACTCATTTTATGTGGCCAGCATCACCCTGATTGCAAATCTGGCAGAGACACAACAAAAAAAGAAAACTTCAGGCCAATATCCCCTATGAACATTATGCAAAAATCTTCAATAAAATACTGACAAACTGAATCCAGCTGCACATCAAAAAACAGCCACTAAAATCAAGTCAGCTTCATCCCTGGAATGCAAGGCTGGTTCAACAGAGGCAAATTAATAAACGTAATCCATCACATAAACAGAACCCAAGACAAAAACCACATGATTATCTCAACTGATGCAGAAAAGGCCTTTTATAAAATTCAACATCCCTTCATATTAAAAACTCTCAATAAACTAGGTATTGATGGAACATATCTCAAAATAATAAGAGCTATCTATGACAAACCCACAGCCAATATCATATCATAGGTATTTTACTCTCTTTGTAGCAATTGTAAATGGGCAATGTCATATTGAATGGGCAAAAGCTAGAAGCATTCTCTTTGAAAACCAGTACAAGATAAGGATGCCCCCTCTCACCCCTCCTATTCAACATAGTATTGGAAGTTCTGGCCAGGACAATCAGGCAAGAGAAAGAAATAAAATTATTCAAATAGGAGAGAGGAAGTCAAATTGTCTCTGTTTGCAGACAACATGATTTTATATTTAGAAAACCCTATCATCTCAGCCCCAAAACTCCTTAAGCTGATAAGCAACTTCAGCAAAGTCTCAGGATACAAAATCAGTGTGCAAAATTCACAAGCATTCCTTTACACCAACAATAGACAAGCAGACAGCCAAATCATAAATGAACTCCCATTCACAACTGCTACAAAGAGAATCAAATACCTAGTAATTCAGCTATCAAGGGATGTGAAAAACCTTTTCAAGGAGAACTACAAACCACTGCTCAAGGAAATAAGAGAGGACACAAACAAATGGAAAAACATTCCATCCTCATGGATAGGAAGAATCAATATCGTGAAAATGACCATACTGCCCAAAGTAATTTATAGATTCAATGCTATTCCCGTAAAACTATCATTCACATTCTTCACATAATTAGAAGAAACTACTTTAAATTTCATATGGAATCAAAGAAGATCCTGTATGGCCAAGACAATTATAAGCAAAAAGAACAAAGGTGGAGGCATCAAGTTACCTGACTTTGAACTATACTACAAAACTACACTAACCAAAACAGCATGGTACTGGTACCAAAACAGACATATAGACCAATGGAACAGAACAGAGACCTCAGAAATAACACCACACGTCTACAATTATCTAATGTTCAACAAACCTGACACAAACAGGTAATGTGGAAAGGATCTCCTATTCAATAAATAGTGCTGGGAAAACTGGCTAGTCATATGCAGAAAACTGAAACTGGACCCCTTCCTTACACCTTATAGAAAAATTAACTCAAGTTGGATTAAAAACTTAAATGTAAAACCCAAAACCAAAAAAACCCTAGAAGAAAACCTAGGCAATACCATTCAGGACATAGGCACAGACAAAGACTTAATGACAAAAATGCCCCAAACAATTGCAACAAAAGCCAAAACTGACAAATGAGAGCTAATTGAACTAAAGAGCTTCTGAACAGCAAAAGAAACTATCATCAGAGTGAACAGGCAACCTACAGAATGGGAGAAATTTTTCTATAATCTACCCATCTGACAAAAGTCTAATATCTAGAATTTACAAGGAACTTAAACAAACTTACAAGGAAAAAAACAAACAACCCCATCAAAAAGTGGACAAAGGATATGAACAGACACTTCTCAAAAAGACGTTTAAGTGGCCAGAAACATATATGAAAAAAAGCTCAACATTACTGATCTTTAGAGAAATGCAACTTAAAACCACAATGAGATACCATCTCACATCAGTCAGAATGGTGATTATTAAAAAGTCAAGAAACTATAGATGCTGTCAAGGCTGTGAAGAAATAGGAATGCTTTTACACTGTTGGTGGGAGTGTAAATGAGTTCAATCATTGTGGAAGACAGTATGGCGATTCCTCAAGGATCTAGAACCAGAAATACCATTTTACCCAGCAATCTAATTAATGGGTATATACCCAAAGGAATATAAATCATTCTACTATAAAGACACATGAATATGTATGTTTATTGCAACACTATTTACAATAGCAAAGTCATGGAATCAACCCAAATGCCCATCAGTGATAGGCATAAAGAAAATGTGGCACATATACACCATAGAATATTGTGCAGCCATAAAAAGGAATGGGATCATGTCCTTTGCAGTGACATGGATGAAGCTGGAAGCCATCATCCTCAGCAAACTAACACAGGAACAGAAAACCAAACACCAAATGTTCTAATTCATAAGTGGGAGTTGAACAATGAGAACACATGGACACAGGAGGGGAACACATGGACACAGGGCCTATTGTAGGGGTGGGGAGCAAGGGGAGGGAATTTAGAGGATGGGTCAATAGGTACAGTAAACCACCATGCCACACATATACTTATGTAACAAACATGCATGTTCTGCACATGTATCCCTGAACTTAAAGTATTAAAAAAAAAAAAAAAAAAAACGGAAAAAAAGAGAAAAAATAATAGATTTGCTTACTCAAAATATGGTTATGATAAAAATGTGGCCTCATAAAAATGCTCCAAAAAAGCCTGTTCAATTTGTACAGCTCTGATGAACAGAGCTTGAAATGAGCCATAATGATGCGGCCGTTCACCAAATTCTCTGAACTAAGTCAGTCCACAGAGCCAGGATCTCTTGAATTAGGAGCTAGCTACACATCCTGGAGACTCGATCTGGGGATAACCTCACAAATGTGTATCATCCTCCTAGCTCTCTCCAAAAAGAACCAGCAACATTTTAGCAAGTCGTCTATGCATTGGGCAAAGGAAAATGGTCAGACTCAGACTCAGGGATTGTTGGACATGGGCCAAGCTCACAGTAATTCTGGGTTCATGTTAGACTGGGGGATCATGAATGTCATATGACACATGGAATTTTGCACTAATCCCTGTTCCGAAGATAGGTCCAGGAGCACCTCGAACCAACCTAATTTCTGAGTGCATTTCTAGCTGGAAGAAATACAGCAAAATCCCCACAGTGTCTTTCTGATCCATGAAATAAGATCTATAGTTGTAGAAAGGGCCAAGTAGAAATAAGTAACCATTCATGAAGACATTTTGTGTTCCTTAAGCTACCAGAAAAAAACTATGACGTTGACTCAAGTGATGGATCTTGACCATCAAACGGAAACAGTGATAAACAGTGGAGGGAAGGAGGAGTATGGAATTTAGGGGATCCCCTGGTGCCTACTAGTACTACTAAGCCCAATCGTAATAAAGAAACTAGAGCTGTTGTTTATGGGCAGTCCCACCAAGGCCTCAGATCCCTCAGGAATGAGGGGTTGAAATATGACCCCAAGTAAAGATATGCCCAGCCGAAGTGTTGGTGGAAGGCAGAGGGAACGCGGGGAGTGGAAGAGGGCAATCGTAGACAGGAGCATTTGTTCTCACTGGTGATTCCACTGAGCTACTCTTGTTAAAGTCACCAATCACCTCCCAATTGCAAAGACAATGGTGGCTGCTATGGTTTGATCTTGTTTGAATTTCAGCATAGTTGACTCACTTGGTGTTACTTCCTCCTTGGAACACATCTCCTCTTGACTCCTGTGATCCTGCACCCTTCCAGGTTTTTCCTGTCTCACTGGGAGCTGCGGCTGAATCTCCTCTGTCAGCGCCTCACTCTTTGATTGACCTGTAAGTGTTGGAGGGTCCCACATTCTCCCTATTTGATGCCACCTTTTGTGAAAATAGATTTCTCTTTCTTCATTGGTGGTTTTCTTCCCTTGGCTTCCAACACAGCACATACTTTTGGTCTCTCTCCTGCTTCAGTGTCTGCTCCTTCTCACCTCCTTTGAGGTTTCTCTTTATCTACATGGCTTCTTTTTTTAACATTTTATTTTATTGTATAATGTTAAATAACTGAGCAAGATACAGAATTATATACTTTTATATGCAGCTTTTTAAAGCCAGAGAGCCAGAGAGCTCAGACCTTGGTACTCTTCTCAAGCGTATCCACTCTCTGTGCAGTCAGTTGGACGGTTTAAAAATAACATCTACGTACCAATGAGTCCATATTTACGTCTTTGGGCAAGACCCTCTCAGAAAGTCCAGATTCCAGCCCCAGTACAGGCTCAATGTGTGCACATTTGCAAATTCCACCAGGATCCTTCACCCAAACTCCGGATTTAATATCCAAATGCTCGGTCCACAGCTCTGCAGGGAGAGCTGACATCTCAAATTCAACATGTCCAAAATTTAGCTCTGAATCCTGCTCCAACTTTCCTCGAGGAATGGACACTCCATCCTTCCAGTTTCTCAGGTCACGAACCTGGGCCATCCTTGACTCCCTGCTTTCTCTCAGCCCCACACACGCTCTCTTAGGTTGTCTTGTTGGCTCTCCTTTCAACGTAGCCCCACACTTCCTCATCTGGAGATAACAGACAAGCTTCTTTAGGACATACCATGCAGAACAACTTTAGTATAGAGAATTTTGTATAGAAAATGTCTTTTTATAAGAAATTCAGAAAAAAAAAAAAAAAACGTTTTCCAACCCAAAACATCTGTTTGAAGGCATCTGATAGCAACTGAGATAGCAGGGATGTGTGTGACCATGATCCCAGAGACAGGCCCACCCCAGAAGGCAACCGGGGCTGTGGCCTGACTTTTCCACTTGAAGCATTTGCTGATTTGGCAAAAGGAGGCAGAGAGGCAGGGTGCGGTGGCTCATGCCTGTAATCCCAGCACTTTGAGAGGCTGAGGCGGGCAGATCACGGGGAGTTCGAGACCAGCCTGGCCAACATGGTGAAACCCTGTCTCTACTAAAAATACAAAAATTAGCCAGGCGTGGTGGTGCGTGCCTGTAATCCCAGCTACTCGGGAGGCTGAGGCAGGAGAATCGCTTGAAACTGGAAGGCGGAGGTTGCAGTGAGCTGAGATTTCGCCACTGCACTCCAGCCTGGGTGACAGAGCAAAACTGTCCCCCCCCCACCCAAAAAAAAATAAAAATAAAAAATAAAGGGAGGCAGAGAGATTAAGAAGGTGAGCAGAGCTGTTTGCAGCTCCTGGGGCAGGGGGTGGGGGTGAAAGACGCCCTGGCTGTCCAGGAGGAGGAGGTGTGGCAGCGAGCATGCCGGGTGTCAACTTCAGACCCGGAAGGGCTGCGGCCTGGGCGTAAGAGCCACCATCAGTAGACTGGCCTCCCTCAGACCTCAAAAAAGGAATGAAGGGAGAAGGAGGAACAACAGCAACAACAACAGAACCATAAATCCTAACTTGCAAGGGCTTGATTACAGCCTGATTAGGTCATCTCCCTCCCCACCTCCAGCAAGAAGAAAAACATAAAGGAGCCCCATTTAGTGCTGTGTTCTCTGTGCAGGCAGCTCCTGATTTATTAGCAGAAGTCTGGAAGTTGAAAAACGGAAAGAAAATGGTGTTTAGGAAGCTGAGAGGCTAGCAGAGCTCTTGGTAATCTCACAGTGTTAGGGAAACAAAATTCAAATTCAGGACCTTTCTATCACAGGAAGCCCTGTTAAACACCTCCTATTTTCAATGCCCCATGGCATTCAACAAAATGCAAGAATTAAATAAAAACCAAGAGAAAAACAGACAGTAGAAACAAGCCCACAGTGATTCACAGATGTTGAGATTTCAGATACAGACTTTAAAGTAACTGTGATTAATATGTTCAGGAAATTTAAGAACAAGATATAGAATGTTGGCAGAGAAATGGAAACTGTGAAAATAAATCAAGATGAAATTCTAGAACTCAAAAAAAAAAATAAACATCTACATATTAAGCACCTATAAAGACAAATGCAATGAAAAATGGGCCAAAGGTTTAAACGGGCACTTCACAAATGAGGATATTCAAATTGGTCCATTAAACACGAGAGGATGCTCAACCTCATTAATCATCCAGGGAATGAAAATTAAAATCATGAGAGGATACCACTATAAGCTGACCAGAATAGCTAAAATTAAAAAGCCACAATACCAAGTGGGGAGAAACTGAAAACTTCTTAGCCTGTTGGTGGGAACGTAAAACAGTGCAACCACTTTGGAAAAGTGTTGGATGGCATCTTCTGAAGTTGAAATATGCATATCCTGTGGCCCAGAAATTCCACTCCTAGGTGTACACGAAACGAGTATATACTTTAATGGTCTTACTCACAGTGGCCAAAATAAGAATCAACCCAAATCTCCAATGCAAAGTGCACCATGGTATATTTGAACAACGCAAATCTATACAGCAACAAAAATGAGTAAATTCTTGCTACAATTGACAACTGGATGAATCACTCATCATGTTGAACAAAAGAAGCCACATGTGGGAAAATACATATTGTAATATTCCATTATATAAACTCTAAAAGAGTATACCCTACTCTATGGCTGGTTACCCTTGGAATCGAGATGGTGGGTTGGGGCTGGGACGGTGTGCTGGAGAGCGGGGTCGGGGACACGTGGACATGTTCAATTCCTGATAATACCTCCAGCTGTATGCCTATGGTTTGTGCACTATTCTGAATGAACAAACATCTAAATAGAAAATGTGTATTTGAAACAACACCACATCTCTAGAACATGCACACTCATCACCTCATTACTGCCGCTGTCTCAAGCCCCTGTCACCTCCCGCCTGGACTTCTGCAGCAACCTCTGGCTGGTCTCTCTGCTTCCACCTTGCCCACCTGCTGTGATACTCATAACAGAGCAACCACAGGGATCCTGCTCAAACCCACATCAAATCCTGCAGGACTGGGGCTTTCCTGCCTCTCTGACCCCGCCTCCTGCCACTCTTCCCCTCCCCTGCTCTACACCTGCTGCTCACTCTCTTTCTTGAAGACATCATGCTCACTCTTGCTGCAGCTCATCTGCAGGAGTTTCTCCTGCTACCTGGAACGTTCTTTGCCTTGGTTGCCCCTTGGTGGCATCTCGGTCCCAGAGTCCTCAGCTAAAATTTCTTGGGAGTCCTGCCTTGACCTGCCAGCTGAGGTGGCCACCCCTTATCTCAAGTCATTTTGATTCTCTGCACTGCCCTTTCCCTTCCTAATGTATTTTCTTCCTTCCTCCCTCCTGCTCTTCTCCCTCCCTCCTTTCCTATCTGCTCACTAGGATGAAACCTACAAGAGAGCAGACCTTGTCTGTCTGATTCCTGCAGCATCCTGAGCATCTCAAACAGTGTTTTGCATATATATGAACATAATAATTATGTGTGAAATGAATAAAATAAGTTTGGAAAATGCTGCCCACTATTTATCTCTCTTGGAGAGCCTTAATTTACATTAGCATATTAATGATTCTGAGAAGTCCTACAGTAAAAAAAAAAAAAAAAAAGAAAAAGAAAAAGAAACCTACTTAACTTTCACTCAGTATTTCCCAACCTTTTTTGAACACAAGACACTATTTTTGCATTACATCTATTAATGCCCACTTTTGGCAATGCCACCTCCAGGGGTTTGCAGCTATCGGTGTTGAGGCCTCCCTTGTGGCAGACACCCACACCTGGATGAGCATTATACCCACATTATCTCCATCGCCATGACAACCAGAAAAGCCAGGCATTATTATCCTCATTTTAAATGTAAGGAAACTGAGGTGTGCTACACTGAAGTGGCTCCTTGTGCGATGTGGGCAACACACATATGAAGCTGGGGTGTGGCTCCACTTCTGCCTCACTCCAAAACCATGCTCTTGACCTCTTGGTTGGGTAAACACGATGGCAAAGCTCATCACCGTGCGGAGCGTGATGTCCCACAGCAGTCTCCACCTGCCTGGAAGCAGCGGGGTGAACGCACACCCATGAGTGGGTTGATGGCTCAGCTTCTTGGAGAGGGTGACACCCCCCCACTTCATTTTGTATTTCTGCACCCTCATGAAATGCTCCAAGTCATCACCATGGGACACATTCTCAAGCACGTTTTCATAGCCACTAAATTACATTTCATGAAATTCTGGGGCCAAACAGACAGAAAAAGATGGCAAAACTTAACAAATTTCCAATCAACACAAGGGGATAATGTATTCAGCCTTGGCTTCATGCCAGGAATGCCAGGAATGAGGAGCCATTTCAGACCCTCCTTTCTCTAGGGCTCTAACCCTTGCATTGCATCAGCTTTTGTTCATCTTCTGGTACCCTCGGGGTTTGTCCAGAACAGAGCAGCTCTGAAAAATGCCTACCACTTTTAGGTACCATTGCCCAGGGGAAGCCTGCCTGGTGGTACAAATGAGGTTGCTCAATGGACATGGGAGTTCACTGGCAGCAAAGGAGGTCCCTTCCCTTCCCCCTTTAGGCTTGCTCATCTGTAAGAATGTGGTCATGAGTAAGCTTTCCTCTTCATTGTCTTATGAAACCCCTGGAGTCTGAGACGATGGACAGACAGCAGGAATGTCAAAATACTTCAAGAGCCAAAATCCTTGAAAACCACAGAAATTCTAACCAGAGACCCACACACCCCAAGCTCCCTTGTCCAGGTGAACTGGAAGAAGGCCCCCTAGTCAGGGTTTCACAAGCTTAGCATCATTGACATTGAGGCCAGATGATACCTTGCCAGGGGGAGATTGTCATGTCTAGTGTAGAATGTTCAGTAGCATCCCCGGTCCCTACCCACTACGCTAGGAGCTCCCCCATTCCTTTAATTTGTAACAACAAGAAATGTCTCCAGATATTGCCAAGTGTCTCCTGCGGGGGCAAGATTACTCCTACTGAGAACAACTAATCTAGATTAGTGAAAAGTCTAAAATAGAGCATGTTTTAAAATAGAGATTAATTTGTCAAATAGCATACTGGATCACCAAAACTAAGTGTTTCCCCTGGGGCGCTTATTTTAGTAAAAAATATTCATTTTTTCAATCAGCAAATATCTTTGAGCATTAAGCACCAGGCTGGTCCCAACCTACGTAAGGTCCCCGCCTTTCAATCTAGCAGAAAAGCAGATAAGACAGATTGGTAATTGGCAAATCAATTATAGATCATATAAATGGGGTCCTCCGGTCCTTGGAAATCAGCTGCTAACTACAAGGAGTTCAGCCTCCCTCCTGCAATCTTGTTTGCATTATAAATTTGTTTAGCTAAACCTTCCATTCACTGTGTCTCTGAATTATCATAAATTTCAGATTAGTGGCATGCATACGAATGAGTGTTTGCCAGTTTCCGAGCAAAATGAGCTGAGAGAAGGCCTTTGAGGGCTTATCTGACATCCATGGTGGCCTTCCTAAGGACCCTCTTCTGGCAGGTGCAGGGAGGGAAATCAGAACAGTTCTTGCGTGGTCTGAAGTTTAAAATCAAAATGGTTGAGGGGCTTGGCATTTCAAGCCAGTGTCAACATTTCTGCTCTCCCCATGGTTTATTAACAAGGCACTGTGTCCTGCTTTTTATATCGATTTCGAAAGAAGTTCACCAGCTTTTAAGTTCAAGGGCATTTAAGGAAATGGGGGTAGTTGTACTTTTCCAAAAAAATCTGTTTCAGAGGGGGAAAAAAGGTAATTTAGTTGTGTGGGCTAGGAAAAAAAAAGAAAAGAAAGAAAACCAAGCCAAACATGTTTGAAAAGTAGTTTCAAATACCCTCTCCAAACGGAACTCGGGTCATCCGTTAGAAAAGAGGTCTCTCAGTCTCTCCCATCACCACAACAATTTTGGTTTAGAGGCATCAGCCCTGGTAAGCGAGTAGCTCCAGCCTCCCTCTCTCACCAATCACTCTCCTAGCCGACTTGCTTTCATTGTAGGACCCACCTCATGGTCTTCACTGCAACTTTCTCCAGCACCAGGTCAGACCTAAAAGCATCAAATAACAGCACAGACAAAACTCAATGTTGTTGGTCAAACAGCAAAAAATGTCACAGTGTCAGAAGGCGTGTGCATCAATGTACATGCAATGTGTCCTCTTTTGCTACCTTGCCATCCATCATGAAATGCCCTGAGGTGCTCGTACCAAAAAGAACTGACATCCAAATATAAGAGATTACAAAGCGTGGAAGAAGATAACATTCTAGCATGCTTGCATACCTGCCTTTCCAGTGGGTCCTTCCTATGATCTCATCCTGCAGAAGGCTCTGTGAGCTCTTGTCGCCACTGGCTGGCATGAAGGTCATGTTCCTGAAAAGTACCCTGGTGAGTGGCAAAAACTGAAACTGACATCAAGAGCCCAAGGAAAACAGGGAATGAGAGGAAAACACAAAAGTGCTGTCCTTCCTACTGAGTTTTCTGCTGTAAAACTTGTTGAGCAGGCTGGGGTGGGGCATATCAAAATCCCCGACAGGTGATTGGTGAGGGACAAGGAAACACTCCCTTTGAAGTCCTCCTACCCAAAGTTCTATGCTGGCCTGGCATGGAGGCTCATGCTCTTGTTTACCTGCACAAGAGCCACTGCCGTCATAAGGATGATGGTTACTGTTCAACGTGGATCCTGCTTATGGTTAGAGGATGAGAACCGCTGTCAGATTCTTGCATTGCCTAAAAATATCCCATGGAGGCTCCAACAGTGCAGCTGCAATTCTGACACGCGCTTTTATTTTATCCTCCAATGACAGATCTTCTTTGTCTTTGCTTGTTCACTTGCAGCCATTTTTGAGCATTAGTAGGACATACAGAGAATAAAATATATGTTTTTATGCACCCAAATGATTTCGAAGCACTGCATTAGAAGAATAACTAATTCCTATTGCCTGTATGCACCAAGCATTGACAAAGTGTTTCTTAGACATTATGAATGAAAGAGCATGCAGTTAATCTCATTAACTCCCAAGTTTCCCAAACGGCACCATAGTAATCTGTGGATCAAGCAAGGCCAAGTTCATTGCTCAGTGCAGTGGGGAGAACTCCACCTTGACAGAGGTCACAGGGAGGTGAAAGGGAAACACGTATAGATTTTGGGGTGTCTGGGTTTGGGTAGTTCGAGATGGGTTTTTCAATACACAGATCTGATTGGGATGTTTGCCATATAATGGTTGAGGATTGGTGGACATAGCCAGGCAAGAGTTTTGGACAAAATTTTGATGAGTAAACAATCATCTGATAAATAATTGGGTTTTCCCCATGTATTAGTCTGTTTTCACACTGCTGATAAAGACATATCTGAGACTGGGTAACTTATAAAGAAAAAGAGATTTAATGGACTCACGGCTCCACACAGCTGGGGAGCCCTCACAATTATGGTGGAAGGCAAAACGTGCATCTCACATGGTGGCAGACAAGAGAGAAAATAAGAACCAAGCAAAAGGGGTTTCCCTTTACAAAACCATCAGGTCTCATGAGACTTATTCACTACCACACGAACATTTTGGGGGAAACCGCCCCCATGAGTTAATTATCTCCCACCAGGTCCCTCCCACAACATGTGGGAATTATGGGAGCTACAATTCAAGATGAGATTTGGGTGGGGATATAGCAAAACCATATCACCCAGTTAGTGATCTATTGTCCTGAGAATGGGGTTGCTTGCCCAGATGAGCCAACTATGGTGCTGCCAAACAGATTTTGGGGGTGTTGCTGAGGGTGATAATTCTGTGATTTACTCATTTACAGCCTTATCTTCCTGGCAAGAATTTCTCAGCACGAATAGTAAAGTTAAGTCGGGGCGAGTGCCTTCATTTCAGTCCTGAGAAGTAAGATACCCGGATGTAAGCATCGCAGTTCTGGACCCACCTCAGCAATCTTCGGTGAGAGAAACTAGTATCATCTTCCATTAAAAAAAAAAAAAGTAAGGCACAGAGAGGTTGAGTAACTTGCCCAAAGCCACACAGCTAGTAAGTGGCAGAGTCAGGATTTGAACCTGGGCTTTCTGGCTCCCAAATCCATGCCCTACATGACACTGCCATTTGCAAAAACAAGTCCCAAAAAAGTACAGAAAAAGCAGAAGCCAGAGAAATCTGCAGAGAAAGTCCATTAAGCCATCCACAAAGCCTGCAGTTTAATTAGAAATGCCAGGGTGTCACTCAGCGAGTCAAGTGACAGGGGCTCTCTCCTCTTCATGCCAGCGCAAGCCTCTCTCACCCACCCCAAGGATCACAGGAGAGAAAGAACAGTAAGAGAACTGAATCGAATCTCATAGAGGTAAAAAGAAAGCTGCAGATTGAGATATTTTGAACATTCAGATAAATAAACAATGCCTTTATTTCAAAGCCATGATTGGTAAGGTAGAATGCCATGTTGTGGCCTGAAAAAAAAATTATCTCTTGTTCAAGTCCAACAAGATTGAACTTGTTAGAGCCATTTCTTCACTCTCCTCTATCTTCTGCAACTTCAGAGCTGAATCTTATTTAGATTCATATGCATGCAAGAAGATTTACCACTTTCCAAAGGGCTCAGTAGCTGGGGAGAGCTTAGTGGAGAAGGTGAGCTCTCAAGGGTGGTGGGGGAGTGTGGGTGGTGAGCAGCTGGTCTGTTCAGACAAGGAAGTTGCTGCTTGCAGCAGGATAGGGTAATAGGGTACGAGGCGAGGGGCAACAACTTGAGTCTGATCCAAGAGGCAGTGGGGAGCCACTGAAGGTTCTTGAGCAAGGGAGATACATGGCAAGGCAGGCTGAGACTCACAACACAGAAAAACAATGAAGTCGGTGAGTTTAGAGATAACCATCGGAGCTGATTTATACGACTTGCAAAACTGTGTTTCATTGAGAGGCAGCGGATCTTTGGTAAATGATTAGGAAAATAAAATTTTAACTCAGACCCATTGGGACAATAGTTAAACATTATCTCTGCTATGTTCTCACCTCCATATGGGAGCACGTCCATCTATGATCTCCCTGGGAGGAGGAATTTACTGAGCTAGAGGCCTTGTCATCAAATACAACCTCATGCTGGCGTGTTCAAGGAATGTTATCTCTCCCATATATAAGATCGATTCTACTCTATATTCAAAAGCCCTTAAACGTGAGAGGAGCAATCTGTCTTCGTTTATGGCTGCAGGAGGTGGAAAGGAAATCTGCCATATTAAATAACCCAGTGGAGAGGCAGCAAAGGTCATAATCGGGAGGGACATCCCCTTCCTGAACCCAGTCAGCAGCAGCTACCAGAGCCTCAGGAAGGGCGGAGATGAGGAGCCCCCCGCAGGCCTGGCCCTGGACACTTGCAGCCGCTGTGTCAGGTGTCAATGCCAGGCAGGATGCTGGGGCTAGCCTGAGGGGTGTGATGGACTGCCCTGTGTCCCCAAAATTCCTATATTGAAGTCCTACCCCATAGTACATCAGAACATGAGTGTATGTGGAGATGGGGTCTTTACAGAGGTCATCAAGTAAAGGCGAGGTCACTAGGGTGGGCCCTAACCCAATCAGTGGACATCCTTATTAAACAGACACACAGAGGGGCGACCCTGTGAGGACCCAGAGAGAAGATGGCGTTTACAAGCCAAGGGGAGAGGCCTTGGGAGGAACCAGCCCTGTTGACCGACACCTTGATCTTGGACTTCCAGAGTTCAGAACTGTGAGACTGTCCATTTCGGCTATTTAAGCTGCCCAGTCTGCAGTACTTTGATATAGCAGCAAACTAATACAGATGGTTTATGCAAAAATCCACATTCCATGTCTATGCAGCTGAGGCCAGTGGAAGGTTGTACAGCTGGTTACAAATTAGCTGCTCACAGCATGGATAATCAAAATTAATACAATCTAGTATGTTCAAAATCTAATTCTTTAAAAAGGGGTAAGAGGCTCCATGAGACTTTGTATAAATCAGAGACTTTCTCAAAGACTGACATTGATTTTCAAAAAATGTTAGAATGTTGCCCTTTCCCCTGATTCCACCAAATCCCTGGAGGCGATTCAAATGGAGGCCTGGTTTGATCAATCGAGAGAATGAAAGCAAATGACAAACTCCTAGGTAGGAGGAAAACCTTACATAAGGGACAATTCCTCCGATCAGTTTTCTATTCTTTCTAATAAATCAACTGGTCATCGTTGAGCTGGCAATCCAGGCGTGGGTGGAGAACTGAGTAATTTTGTTCAGGTAAACTGGCTCTCTGAAACCCTGCTCCAATCTGAAAAGTGAGCTGGGGAGTTAGGATGATCTGGCCAGTCATGCATTAACTGATCCCAGCACGCCACTCTTTCTCTGCCTTCCTGCTACTAAAAAATTACATGTTTCCTGCAACTGAGTTCATCTGTCTTTTCCATGTGCTTGGATCTCAGGTCAGGTCTTCACCCTCTTTTTTTTTTTTTGAGACAGAATTGCGCTTTGTTGCCTAAACTGGAGTGCAACAGCACGATCTCGGCTCTCTGCAACCTCTGCCTCCAGGGTTCAAGAGACTCTCCTGCCTCAGCCTCCAGAGTAGCTGGGATTACAGGTGCCTGCAACCAGGACTGGCTAATTTTTTGTATTTTCAGTAGAGACAAGGTTATTTTCGGTAGAAACAAGGTTTCACCATGTTAGAACTCCTGACCTCGGGTGATCCGCCTGCCTCGGCCTCCCAAAGTGCTGGGATTACGGGCGTGAACCACTGTGCCCGGCCAGTCTTCACCCTCTTAGGCAGCTGTGGTGAGCAGGAAGGGGGTTCCCTGGGTGGAGGGGAAGCTGCAGAGATTAGCATACACTCTCCTTGCCTGGGTGCACAAAGGGTTAACTGGCTGATGGATGGCTCACTGCTTATGAAGGGGGCGGGCGCTAATTCATCCTGGAGGCACCAGCTTCAGAAACAGAAACCTTGGCTGTAAGAGAGAGCAACGGCACATAACCCCAATTACACAGAGTAATAAGGCTCAGCAGACACGTCCAAGGTATGGGGAGTATTTGCACCTGCTCAGCAGTTTCCTCTTAAAAGCCAACTATTTATATCCATCGTCGCCCTCGGACTCGATGGGAACCAAATGTACTTGGTGTTCTCTCTAGTAGGGGGTCTCATGTAACCATTTTATTTTTATGAATGGGTTGTTAAATCTTTAGAAAAGGAAAGTTCATTCCTCACTCACCGGAGGAGGTGGTTGGAGGGGGGGAGATTCACCTTGGCATGACCTTGTCCATGCCCTCCAGCTGCTCTTGAGTACCAGGGAGCCCAGGGCTGTGGCACCCCCTGGTGTAAGAAGTGGCCTGGTTGGGACTCTGCTTGTGGGTAACTCACATTCTCTCTGTGCCACCATCACTACTGACCTCCTAGGTCCTCTCCCTGCCACACACTGGCACATGAACATGGTACCCTAGAACCTCAGTGTTCAACCCTCAATTGCCAGCATTGAAGTGACCTGGGAAAGAAAGCTTAGAAACATAAGAGAGCCTCATGTCAAACAACTATGTGAGAAGCCCTAGGGTTAGGGCAAAAATTGACAGGGTTTAAAAGCTTCCCATTTTAGCCAGGCCCTGTGGCTCACTTCTGTAATCCCAGCACTTTGAGAGGCCGAGGCAGGAAGATTGCTTGAGTCCAGGAGTTCAAGACACGTCTGGGCAACATAGGGAGGCCCCACACCTCTACAAAAAATAAAAATTTAGCCAGGCTTGGTGGTGCATGCCTGTAGCCCCAGCTACTTGGGAGGCTGAGGAGGGAGGATCTCTTGAGCCCAGGAGTTGAAGGCTTCAGTGAGCTATGACTGCACCATTGCACTCCAGCCTGGGTTACAGAGAGAGACCCTGTCTCTAAAAAAATAGGCTGGGCACAGTGGCTCACATCTGTAATCCCAGCACTTTGGGAGACCAAGGCAGGTGGGTTACTTGAGATCAGGAGTTTGAGACCAGCCTAGCCAACATGGTGAAACCCCATCTCCACTAAAAATACAAAAAAAAAAAAAAAAAAATTGCCAGACATGGTGGCGTGTAGTCCCAGCTACTTGGGAGACTGAGGCATGAGAATCACTTGAACCCGGGGGGCGGAGTTTGCAGTGAGCTGAGATCATGCCACTGCTCCACCCTGGGCGACGCTTGAGACTCCATCTCAAAAATAAAAAGTAAAAATCAAAATGAAATAAAATAAATAAAACAAGTCTCCCATGGGTTTCTATCTTGCAGATGGGGTTGAGAAAAACCATCTCAACCTGAAATTTTGATGGCCTGACTTTCCCATCCCTTAGGGAAGGGAGGGCCAGCCAGGTCTCTTGGCTCTGCTGCTGCTAAGAGCATCACGGTTGCAAGTGGCCTAGGGAAGGACAAAGGGCCGAAGGAGAAGGAATTGGGTATTTACTGAACACCTGTATGTGTCAGGCACTCAGCAAGATGCTCTACAAATTTTCCTTCATTTAGTTCACTCAGCAGCATTTGGGGGAAAATACCATTTTCTCAGTGCAGAGGATTAAAGATGTCCATAAAAATTCTTTGCCACTCTTCCCACAGAAAGGCGAACTCCTTGCCCCTCCACTTGAATCTGGGCGGGCTCTGTGACCGTTTGTCCAGTGGACAATGGCCGGGGTGATTCAGTGCTGCCTTCCGGGCCGGGACTTTCAGAGATGGCAGCTTCCATTCCCATCAGTTTAGAATGCTCACTCTTTGGGAAGACATTTGCAGCGTAAGAAATCAACTATTCTGGCCAGGCACGGTGGCTGATGCCTGTAATCTCAGCACCTTTGGAGGCCGAGGTGGGTGGATCACTTGAGGTCAAGAGTGTGAGACCAGCTTGACCAGCATGGTGAAACCCCGTCTCTACTAAAAAGGCAAAAATTAGCTGGGTGTGGTGGAGGGCACCTGTAATCCCAGCTACTCAGGAGGCGGAGGCAGGAGAATCACTTGAACCTGGAGGTGGAGGTTGCAGTGAGCCAAGATCGTGCCACTGAACTCCAGCCTGGGAGACACAGTGAGACTCTGTTTCAAAAAAAAAAAAAAAAGAAAGAAAGGAAATCAACTACTCTGAGATGGCCGTGTTGCAAGGAAGCCCACGCCAGCCCCATGGAAAGGCCACGGGGAGAGCAGGCCGCCCCACCTGCCCCAGCCTTCCTGCCAGCCCAGCTTTGGTGCCTAAGACGTAAGTGAAGAAGTCAGTTTGCCCTTCCAGCCCTACCAAACCTTTGATGACTCAAGATGCAGCCCCCTTCTGGATGTGACCAGAGAGATTCCAGATGAAAAGTCACTCCGCTGAGCACAGTCCATCCAGAAACATTAAGAGATAACTTACAATTGCTGTTATAATGAACCACGAAGTGTCAGGGTGGTTTGCTCCACAGGAAACCACAGGAAGGGATCATGAGAAGTCCCATGTGTCTTGGTTGTCCTAAGAAAAGAAAATGGGTCTCAAAATGATTGACTTCTCTGAGACCACGAGATGACTCAGCTTTAAACCATCTCCTAAACAGTGCTGTCACCATTGTCTAACTCCCATCACACCCACCAAGCCCCCTCGCCTTTTCATCTGCACACCTGTGCACGCACCTGCCTCCACCCCTCTGTCGGAGAGCAGCACCGTCAGCCCCTTTCACAACCCAGAACCGTGATGGAGTGTAGCCGCTGCCTGCCTGCCTGCCGCGCATCCGCCAGAAACCCCTTGACGCGGAGTATCCATCAGGCTGCTGCCGCATGAGCTTCCTGCCTGCTGCTTGCAGCAACGTCTACTCTCAGAAATGCCATTACACTCTAATGAGCCACTCGGAAGCATCAGCTTTGCAGCCTGCCCAGCTGCTGCGAGGGCCTTTATGGCTTCACTGCAAAGATAAAAACACCCAGAACATTCCTGAAACTGATCTTAAACTAGGCTTTACTAGAAGGCAATCTGGCTGTCTGCTATCAGCTGATGAAATGCTGAAGGTCATTTTCACAAGGAGAGCAGAGTGGCAAGGGCTGGGTGACCACAGGGCCCAGCTCCTTCCTTCTTTTGACTGGAATTGACGGGCAGTGCTGACTGCGGTCAGGAATCCAGGCATCTATAGACACACACACACAGTTTTTGCCTTCACTACCCATCTCCAGGGCCATAACAATGTCCTGACTTCTCAGAATGGGTTGGTTGGTTCATTCTCTTCTCTGCTGTCAGGAGTCCCAGAGCCCAGGACACCCGGGATGTCACTGGGTAAGAAACAGCTAGGTTTAAAAAAGACAGGAGCCCATGCTGCAGAATGGTGCTGGACTCTGACTTCACAGGGTCAGAGTGGAGATGGCTCAGCCAGTTTGTTTTGTTTTGGCCCCAGAACATATATCAGGTTCAGGGGACCAAATGCACATTCAGCATGGGGATGCCCCCGTGCAGGCTCTAATGATGACAGTGACAATGACAATGATGATCATAATGACTATGACAATAATCATCAGCATAATATATCTGCAGGAACAATGTTTGCTACAGGCACTTCCAGGAAGGCCTCCATTGAGCCCTCACTCCACTTTGAGAGGGAGGTATGAAAGCTTAGTTGGGGTGAGTAACCTCCCTGAAGCCACCCAGCGAGGACGGCGGGCTCTGATTCCAGCACCAGTTTATTCCTCAGCACAGGCTCTCAACGTGCTTCCCTCGTGGAAGCCGCTGAGTCTTTCTGTGTTCTCCTTGCCTCACTCAAACTCTTCTTCCAAGGTTTGCGGGAGCTCTGAGGGACGTGGAGAAGGATCTCTAGCTTGATGAAAGTGACCTCTTTAAAACACATTTTGTTTTTCTTGAGATTGACAGAACTATCTTCCAATTTTCAAGGGTTGCTCTGTATCAGAAAAACCACACACCAACGAGAAGCCCTTCCTTGGTTCACGGACAGCTAATGATCTTGGAAACAGTCGCACTCCTAAACTTATTAACAATTCTACCCATTTTTATTAAGCATCTAGTGGGCAAGGCCACCATGTTGTCTGTGGATGTGAGAACATGGGAGCCCAATGTCACCAAATGGGTCCAACTTTAAAAACATTTCCTCACGAATATAGCATGACACATTATTAACATGCTGTTAAATACACTTGTGTGATTGTAGAAAAATGAGGTCTAGCCACAGTAAAATTATTTTATTATTATGTGCATATATTAGAAGATTAAGTAGTCAAATAACCAACTACAGCAATAATAACTTGCTATGCTTTTTCACATAATTTTGCTTACGATATGTTGATTAAACTCAAGTTCATTATTCCAGACAATATTGACCTACTTTGCTCCATTTAATATCATCCAAACAGCACTTTCGTATATTCTCATAACCGTCAAAACTGTCCTGTCCTTGGTAGATGGGTTGCTCGCATGAAACGGTAACTTTCAGGCCCACTGCTGATGGAGCCAGGAGTGGGCATGCCAGTTTGCCAGAATGGAAGTCAGATCTCAGTCTGTGACCGCATTATGTCTAGCTCAGCTCTTTTTTCTAATTTTGGGGGGTCAGAATGAGATGGGTTGGAAGATGTTTTGCACTGGGGGATGTTGGCCAGGAAAACCTATGGAGGTGGGAGGAGGTTAGTTCACCCCTCCCTATGGGTCTCTCACATGGTGCGTCATGTCAGAGATGAGACAAATGGCAGCAGAGGTGCTCAGGTGACTGCTCGGCTGGACAGGGAGCCCAATACTCCATCCAGTGTCCTCAAACATGGTGAGATGTCATTTCCTCTTGGCCTTACCAGAGCAGCCCCTTCCTCCCAGATTTCTCGTCCCCTTCCCACCCCACAGACCTCCTCCCAGCTCCCCTGGACCTGTCCTTCAGGTCTCTGGTCAGTGACTCGTCCTGTGGACAGCCTTTCCTACACCAGGTTGGCTGCTCCTCCTCTGTGGCCCTTTACTTCCTCATCCCACTGGATTAGACTGCCATTGCTTGTCCGATTGTCCCAGCAAGATCCTGAGCTCTGAGTGTGGGGGTCTGCAGCACAGAGTCTGGTGCTCTGTAGACATCCAATAAATATTGTTGAACAAAATGAGTTCAGGACACAAAACCCTGGAACTTATGACCTGAAAGAGCCTTTCGTTGATCCTAATTTCCCATGATTTCAATCAGTGAAAATCTAACTCCCTGAAGTCAATCTACCCGTTCTGTAAGTTTTGACAATTGATGACACTGCAGAGCATGCCATCTACCATGATGGGAGGACATCTCTTAGATAGGCCAGAAGTCATTTTGACATTCATTAAGAGGGCCAGATATTTTGATGATGCTATCCCATCCCGTTTAAGTGAAAAACAGATCCTAACCTATTGTAAAGTTATTTATACATTCACTCAATGAACAGGCACTAAAGATTCATGCCAGATGTTGTAAAACAAAGATTATTAGAGACATAATTAAAGTAACTCCCAGGCCATGGGGAGAGAACATAGGATGAAGTCACTAAATTGGATGCGAGATCAATGAGCTACAACAGAAGGTTGACCAAGCAGAAGACATAGCCTGTGAGTGCAGAGAATCTGCCTTGCAGGGACCAAGCCCTGACCCTCCCTCCAGGTGGCACACACCTTGTGGGCCCCAGGAAGCTTCTTGTGCAGGCTTGGAGCCCAAAGGCCCTCTGAGAACTCCCCACTTCCCTTGCATTCATAGGCACCACACTAAACAGCAGTAGGCGGAGACCAGAGGTTGGATGCTTCACTCCTACGAGGTGTTTGTTCTCCAGTAAAATGACAGTCTTGGACCAAGCCAGTATTCAAGGTTCCTTCCAGCTCCATCTTCCACACAGAAAAAAAAAAAAAAAAAAAAATGGCAACAAGTTTGGCCGCATGCAAGAGACTGGTTTTGCTTTGCCTGAGCCGCCTGAATCTCGTCACCAGTCCCATCATCACTTCTCAAGCTACCCAAGAAGGAAAAGGAGTGGCTGTTGACGTAAAGTGGTCTCGCGTGGTCGTGACGTGGCCCAGGTCCAACCATGACCAACTGAGGCTCCTCTGTAGCTCATGGGTCATATGGCTTCTCCAAAGGGGCTGGTCATCACCACAAGCGATACAGTTGAGGGCTTGATTTGTTCAGGTCAAAGTGAACAGAGTAAATTCTGAGCCCTGAATATCCACTTACAATGTTAAAGGTGGAGAAAGCACAAAGTAAACTTTCCAAGTGTGTGCTTCCATTCTAAACTGGGATATTCCTGGTTTAGGGTTGTATCTTCACAGAGCTCAGAAGTGATTTTTTAGAGAAAAAAAGAAAAACTTGATGTTTGTTAAGATTTTCCTGAGCACTTATGAGATACACAGGCTGCACAAAATCCCAGGAACTTAAACAAATCAACAAGCAAAAACCAAATAACCCCACTAAAAAGTGGGCAAAGGACATGAACAGACACTTCTCAAAGGAAAACATATAAGAGGTCCAAAAAACATGAAAAAAATGCTCATTATCACTAATCGTCAGAGAAATGCAAATCAAAATGACCATGAAATACTATCTCGTACCAGTCAGAATGGCTTTGTTAAAAAGTTAAAAAATAACAAATGTTGGCAAGGCTGAAGAGAAAAGGACACTTGTACACTGTTGGTGGGAATGTAAATTAGTTCAGCCACTGGGGAGAGCAATTTGGAGACTTCTCAAAGAACTGAGAGTTGAACTGCCATTCGGCCGAGCAATCCCATTACTGAGTATATACCCAAAGGAAAATATCTCCTTCAACCAAAAGGATACATGCTATGTACATCACAGCGCTATTCACAATAGCAAAGACATGGAATCAATCCAAGTGTCTATCAGTGATGTATTAAATAAAGAGAATGTGGTAACGTATACACCATGGAATACTATGCAGCTATAGCAAGTGAAATTATGGTCTTTGCAGCAACATGGATGCCGCTGGAGGCCATTATCCTAAGCAAATTAAGGCAGAAATGGAAAACCAAATACCCTGTGTTCTTACTTATAAGTGGAATCTAAACATAGGGTACACATGGACATAAATAAGGGAATAATAGACACTGAGGTTTACTAGTGGGGGTGAAGGGCAGGGACAAGGGCTGAAAAAGTACCTACTGGGTAGTATGTTTACCTGGGTGACAGGTTCACTCTTACTCCAAGCCTCAGCATCATGTACATGTACTGCCTGATTCTAAAATAAAAGTTGAAAAGGAATAAAAAAAGAAGTCCCAGGTTTGTCTCTCTGCCTTCTTGAAATTCACACTTCAAAATTTCCTTTTGGTTGGCTGGTGACTAAACTTATCTCTTGGAGGCCTGAGGAAAAGTGAATGCCCAAGGAGGCCATAGGTTTTATCCAGGGATTTACGCCCGTGGGTCTCAAAGTTTTTGGTCTCTGGGCCTCTATAAGTTCTTTAAAAAATTGAGGATCCAGAGTTTTTATTTATGTCTATTCTAATTTAACATATTAGAAATTAAAACTGAGGATTAAAAATATATTTATTATTTTATTAAAAATATAAGCTTTTTACATAGTAATATAAATATTTTTACTAAAACAACTGTATTTTATGGAACAAAAAAATTGATGAGTGGTGTTATATCAAAATTAAGTGTGGTGTTATATTAAAAACTTTGCAAATCTGTTGAATCCCTGGTTTAACAGGAGACAGATGAATCCATAGCTGCTTCTCCAGTGAATCACAATTGGTTCATTGTGACAGTCTATGTCATGTAGTTTCTGGGAAGCTCTCATCTCCACCCCAGAGAGAATGAGAGTGAAGAGGACAAGTAATATCTTCATCATCTTAGTATCTGGAAGAAAATAGTTTTGGCCTTGAAGACTCCCACCCACCACCAGGTCTAGGGACCTCCCAGGAGCACTCGTGCCACATTTTGAGAATCACAGCTCTGTACAATCTTCAGGTAGAAACATTCAAGATCCAGAAAATCTCAAGGTTTTAAATCCCTGAGTTCAAGCCCCATCCCATCACTTCCAAGCTGTGTGACCTTGGGTGAGTCACCTAACTTTCTGACCATGTCAGTCTCTTCTTCTCTAAAACAGAATCAATCACACCTACGTCTAGGCCATGGTGAAATGAGAAGTAACGGAGTCCCAGCAGTAACGTGGAGCTTGGCTGGCCCCTGGCTTCAGTAGACACTCTTTTCCCAGAACGCTTCCTTCCAAGTGCAAAGGGATCTTCCATCCGTAACTCCTGACCCCTCTCTGCCCCATGCCCTCTTCTCTTCCCCAGGAAGATGCGTGACCTGTCTTATTGGTAAATTTGGGAAGATAAACTGAGGCTGTCTCTGGAGAGCACATGCGCTCTGCTCCTCCATGGTTGAACACAGGAGTCCTGAGCTGGGTGGGCAAATCTACGTGGTGCGGTTGGCTTTGAGGCTATTGGAACTGGAGCTGCATCTTCTAAACTAACCTCTGCCAGTGACGTGCTCACATTTCATCTTCCAATGGCTTGTTTTTCTTTGTGTTTGTTATTTATCTATTTGTGCAAAACTCCAGGGGATTGGGGAGGGGGGTGGGATAGGAAGAATCATACCGGTGTGCCCAGAGGTCCCAATAGCTACCATTATTACCATTATCAGCATCATCATCTCATCCTTCATTCTGTCACTCATGCCATTTCATGCTGTAAAAATAGTTATTGTAGCCACTGAGACACAGTTACATACACACCCCACTCTCTCCAATATCTTCCAACAGATTTCTAAGTCTATTTCAAATTATATAAGAATGAGATACCTCAAAATACTCCCATAATCTAAGCATCATCAATTGGACTCAAGAGTAAGGGATTAAGAATAAATTGAAATTTTGGATTTGAGGAATTAGTTTCAGGATGGAAAAATGAATGTCAGTTAGTTATTTCACCAAACAACATAGTCAACCATAAAAAAAATTCTCTCCTGTGAATGAGAAATGTGAGAACAGTTGTTTAATTCTTGGTAAGTCTCTTACTCACTTAGTATAAGCATTTATTCATTTACAGGCTGATAGGTGGTTCTTGAATAAAATTAATGAAGAGAAAATAGTCTTTAGGGCATGGCTCTGTGTCCCGCCCAAGAGCATGGCCAACCTTACAAATTCCCAGGAGCCTCGGTTCTAGGTCAAATCCCCAAGATCGTCACCAGATGCTGACCGCCGGCCCTTTCTAGGCCCTATCTTCAGCCACGGCCCTTTGCCTCTCCCTTTTGCTGAGAACGCCCTGCGCCGGTTTACGCTATTGGATACAGTTCCAAACCCATTTCTAATTCAGCTGGGAGGTATGTGAACGCCTTCATCCAGGCAATTGCTCCCAAGGCCGCAATTCTGTTGAATCTTTTTTCCTCCCTGGCCTGAGCATCCCCCCAGGGCCTCTTAGTTATTGCTTCCAAGCTGCATCAATTCATGCAGGCCACTAAGGTGCCATCAGGGTCCCCGAGGCCGGAGACAAGGAAGAGCACCCTCATTAGTAACTATCACCAGAACCTTCACTGGGGCTAAAATAATTAGAGCCACTTAATGAAACGGAGCCAATTAACTTCCAGTTTATGACCAAGAAATAATTTCACCATGTGGTACAGACTCAGAGACAGAGGGAGATGAACAAATCCCCAATCAGGGAAACGTTACCTTGCTTTATGCATGAGCTACCTTTCACATGACCTTTTCAATATCCCAAACCTAAACCAGCCTGGGACTACCTGATGACTCCATCCCCAGAGAACATCCATCATCCTGGAACATATTTTTCCAGAAAGCATTTCCAGGTAGGACCTTCCTCGAGTTCCCCTTGCAGAAGAGGAGCCATTGACATGACCCCTAGTTGGCTGTAGCTCACAATGGATGATAAAGGAAACCAGTGGCTCTATCCTCTTGGACCTGAAGACCTTAGAGGCAGGGAAGGCAGCCCCAGTGTGGACCATGATGTTGCCTTCATGGCTTCAGAACTCCTGACTGCAGCCTCTTTTGCAGTGTAGTGCCCGTTCTACCCCAGATTCACCTGTCTGAGGACTGGTTTCCTAGAGTCTTACTCTTGCTTGGTCAGTCCAAGCCACAGTTAAATGCATTAGCCCTGGGGGCTTTTGCAGGTCACCACATGACCCCTGTGACAGCAAACCCAGTTGTGCTTCAGGGTAATCTTTATGGCATTAAGATGGGCTGGAGAGATTTGGGCTCTGAGCCCCCAGCCTTACATTCTTCCAATCTCAACCAACAGGGCTGGGGGTCACAGCCAGATGCAATACAGCAGCTGGACCACCCCAGAATGCCAGCTCTCTCCTCAGTCTCTCTTCAGAACAGTGAGGCAGCTGGGGCAGGTGTCTCCTCTCCTCAACAGAGCCTCCTGACCCTGGTCTTAGCCTAGTGTTGCCTGCTGCTCACATAACAGTCATGGGCCAGGGATTGTCGTAGGTGAGGGGAGCACAGACATGAAAACGGCACAATCTTCCTCAAGAAAATAATAGGCGGGTCAAACAGGTGCCCAAATAATTCTTATATAAGAAGGCCAAAAACATGTGTCAAGAGAGGAGGAAGAGATGATAGATTCATAGAGAGGGAAGATTACAGGGAGTGTAGATTCAAGGAAGGCTTCATGGAGGAGGTGCCATTCTCGAAGGCTGTTGAATGACTTAGGGTGGGATAGATAAGAAAAGATGGAGGAATAAGAAAAAGCATAGGCAGAAAGAACAAGCATATCTATCAAGGAATAAGAATGAAAGAAATGAAATGCGAGAGGCCTAGGGGGTAAAGTTGGCATCTTTGCGATGGATTGGAGATGCAAGAAGAGTAAGTGGAAAGAGACTTGGGTGACGCCCATGCCTTTAGTTTGAGTGCAGGGCAAATGGTGGCGGCATGTTCATAAATGACTAAGCCAAGTTTGGGCATGTTTAGTTTGAGAAGTAGGTGGGGGCATGCAAGTGGAGATGTCTATTCAAAAGTGTTAGAAACACATCTGGAGTTTGAGAGGATGGGTAGACCAGAGACACAGATGTGGGAGTCATGGGCATAGAATTGAGAGTGAAATGAAATGACAGTGCTCAGAGAGGAAGACCACAGACCACCTCAATCACGTGCTCAGAGTAAAAATTGTGGAGGACCCTGCACATAAACATCAACAGCGTGGGAGGACAAGAGATGGCGGACTCTGAGAAGGCTGCCAAGGGGCAGGCAGAGACAGCAGAGATGAGTGCGCTGCTGGATTCACATCTCTTCTCCTCCAGGGTTTCCTCTGTGGCATCCAGAAGCACGCCAGCCTTCGCTTAGTTCTCTATCCCCACTGCCCATCAGAGTCCTTGGGACACAGAAGTTACTCAAGTGTTGAGAGCTAGCAACAGGAGGGAGAAGCAGTGTGGGGTAGTGGTGGCGGTCACATGGTTGGGCTGTGTCCCCACCCAAATCTCATCTTGACTTGTATCTCCCAGAATTCCCACGTGTTATGGGAGGGATCCAGAGGGAGGTAATTGAATCATGGGGGCTGGTCTTTTTCATGCTATTCTCGTGATAGTGAATAAGTCTTGAGAGATGCGATGGGTTTATCAGGGGTTTCTGCTTTTGCTTCTTCCTCATGCTCTCTTGCCACCACCATGTAAGAAGTGCCTTTTGCATCCCACCATGATTCTGAGGCCTCCCCAACCATGTGGAGCTGTAAGTCCAATTAAAACTCTTTTTCTTCCCAGTCCCAGGTATGTCTTTATCAGCAGCGTGAAAACGAACTAATACAGGGGGCAACTCTGGGAGCTGGGAAGAAACCAGAAGGTAAGTGGCTTGGAGCAAACTGGGTCTTCGTGGCTTACTGGAAAACCCTCCCTAGGCTTGGTATTTCCCTTCTCGTGAAATTGTCAATGGGAACATTCTGTTGACACTAGAGGATGAATTCTGCTTCAAGGAGTGAGAAAGTACAGAGGGTTCCGTCATCACCCCTCTCAGATGCTTGCCCGTGCTGTGAACCACTGTGGGAAGAAGGAGGAAAGCTGTGGGTCCAGCCCATAGGGAGCTCAGCTGGTGCCCACAGCAGTCCGTAGAGCTCTTCTCAGCTCATGATCAAGCCTAATATTCCAATGGCCCACATTTTCTTCCTTATATTCTCAGATATAATTTCCTATTAAAAATATAAATCCCCACAAAAGTTCACTTTTTAAAAATGTCTCATTCATTACTTATAACTAAATGTGAGCATAGAGTCAAAGGGAAAGAAACAAGATTAAAGAGAGACCTAGGTGGGTACTGCATTTCTTACAGAGGGAAGCAAGGTCCACCAGGTCAGAAAAAAACAAACTACATGCAAGCTAGAGCGTAGAGGCAGAAATCTCCAACTTACAAGTTTTGCATGAGGATTTTGGCAGAAAAAAAAATCTGTTTCTAGCTTAAAGATGTTAGCTCTGTAGTGTTTTCGATGTTTGGTGTCTCACCATCAAGGCTGGACTCCAAGGTGACCATGCTGAATGCTGTGATAGGGGCTGCCCAATGTAGTTTAGGATCCTGTTTGGATTTTTCTGAACTCTAAACAATAATTGATTCCCTAGATACTTAGCAGAATCTGACCACACACAGTGAAATTATTTCTTGTTCATAAACTGAAAAGTTAATTGACTTCATTTCTTTAAATAGATTCAATTATTTGAGCAATAATGAATCTTCCAGAGGTACTTACAAGTCAGGGATGCCTACAGGAGATGAAGGTTTAAAGATGCTACCCAAAGGCCCTTGCAAACAGCCGCCAAGGATCTTGCAGATTGGGAAGGGATTTATTTGTGCTTATAAAATATACAAACTGCCCTCAGTGGCATGATTAGGTTGGATGCAACTAGCTTATTAAAAATTAACACAGCCAAGAAATGATGCTTGTATCTAAGATAGAGTTGAGTATTGTTGAGAACAGGAGGAATTTTTAGTGGGGGGATTTTATGTGGAAACCCTCCATGTTCTCAGCCTCTCAGAGAAAGCAGCCAAGCCACACACCCAAAGCTATTTTGGCCTCCACTCACAGCGCCGTGACATTCTTTCCCTTCAACAGGACTCACTCTTGAGCTCTCAATGAAAAGGTTAATTCTTAAAGCTCACAGAGGAAAATTAGAGTCATGGCTGGATCCGTCCCGCATAAGGCTTCCTTCTATGCAATAGACATCTGAGGGTTTAGTTCAAACACCTCTTCCTACCATGTTCTTTCTCCCCTGCAGCTTTGACTGACTCTGAATGTTAATCAGTCCCAGAATAAAGTGTGTAATTAGCTGAGAATGTGACCTGACCTCCAGCCCTCTTCCCTAATAAAAGTTGTTTCAAATTGCCCTGACCCTGTGTCCCAGGCATGTTATGTCCTCATACCCATCCTCTCATATGCATGAATTACCTTCTGAAAGAACATGCTTAGAAGCAGAGTTCAATCATTAACCTTAACCTAGAATTTCACTAAAGCAAAGATATTAAAAACTGCAGGGTTAGATGGGTTAATTAGGAGCCAATATCCATCTTTTTCTTAAAACAAATGAAGACAAGAGAAGGGATCTTCATGTGCTATCATGGAATTCCTCTCCCCAAATGATGTCGAGATGACATTGTCATTTCACCATTTATGCAGCATGTCTATTCGCTGTTTGACTTTTGAAAAAAATCATTTGAAGTTAAAAGTGCAAAAACTAGTGTAAATATGGAATTAATTAAATCTATCTATGCTTAAGTCTTTTCAGAATTAACTTATGAAATGTTTGTCAGTTAAATTATTAACATGTTACTGTGAAGATAATGAGTCAGTTTAAGGTTATTTAATTGCTGGCAGAATTACAGTATTTACACTAAAATCTTTTCTGTAGCTCTATTCTCATGTGTGATAAGTTGCTGAAAGATTTTCAAGTCTAGCTCCTTCTGGCATTTTGTCTGGATGATTATTTTCACTTGAAATGATACGAATTTGTTTAATCAATAGGGTTTTCAGCTACTGGTTAGATGGATGTCTCTAGAAACCATGTCTGTATTGACAGTTAATAATGAGGCTAATTGATCACCCTCCTTCTATGGAGTGTAGTTGGGTATAGGATTGAGTCTTGAAAACCCAGACCCTGGCTCCCTTCCTGTGTAAGATAACTTGGGTTGGGGCTCAATTAGTGCCAACTCCCAGTTCTTTATTGAAAAATTATGGTTCTATTGGGAGCTGGACATTCATAGCACACAGTCCTACTGCTCTTTGAGTCCTTACTGGATAGTACAGAGATGTCCAGTTGAATGACCTTTGTGGTATTTTATTCATTCACTACTGGTGTGGGTTGAGATTTCAACCTAACTTGCAGGCCACTGCTGAGCAGCAAATGCCCATCCAATGTTCTCCCAAATAAGTTCTACTTTCCTGCAGAAAATCAGGACAGACTTTAGAGCAGAGTGCCTGAAGCAAAGGCCTTCATGTTGTGATCGATCAAAGAGACTGCATACATCAAACATGGCAGCTCCATCCACTGGCCTCTTTGATAATGCTTCTTCTCTAGCCAGATTGTCAATAGCTGACCTTTATCTAACGATAGAGCAAGACAGAGAACCACTATCAGTGGCAGGGATGACATGGAGGGGAGGCAAAGGCTCTAAGGGTATCTTTTAGCAAGGAGCTGGGGCTGCTCTCTTCTTAAATGGAACAACTATAGGAGGCAGAGCTGAGCTGGTCTAAAGAGAGCTAAATGTCACAGATTTAAATAACTGTTGAGGGCCACCGTTAAGCCCTGTGATATGTCCAGCTAGAGAATACAATGAGGGCAAAACTAAGTGGTCTATTCTCAAGGATTCAGGATTCAGAGAACGCCATCTTCCACCGATGCTCCCATTTTATAGTGAAAGATAAAGCACTCTCAAGGCTTATGGGAGGGAATCTGTCCAGTAGCAGAAGACTCCCCAAGTAGGGGAAGCCTGGCATATTGGAGAAGAAGTCCTATTGGGAGTTCAGTGTCTCTGGTTCCAGTTCTAGGAAATCCTGTGGGCAGCAGAGATGTTCTCAAGCATGACGTGGTCATTCTCAGGCTGCTGGGCTGACCTTTCTCAGAACCTCTGTAGCAATCCAGCCACCCGCATGAGGTTGTGCAATGACTATTCCCCTCTGGGGCAAGCTTTTGTTCTGTCAGGAGAGCAGGGTACACAGCTTTAGGGAGAAGTCCTCAGCACCACATAGCTGAATGGTGGGTGAGAATGGCTGTCATGGAAGGGGAGTGACTTCCTGGCCCCTCAGTGTACAGGTGCAGAAGATGGCAGAGCCCTCAGAACACCTGGATATGCTTTAAAAGGGTGGGCAAAATCTCTTTTTTGTCTCCTGTCTTGGCTAGGGCTAATGTTGGATCTCACAAAGAGATATGTGGTTCCTCCAAT
Organism: Theropithecus gelada; assembly: GCF_003255815.1. NCBI lineage: Eukaryota > Metazoa > Chordata > Mammalia > Primates > Cercopithecidae > Theropithecus > Theropithecus gelada. The sequence continues at coordinate 33,251,485 of NC_037668.1, read as the reverse complement.
CTCCACCTGCTTGGAGATGGGACCGGAGCAGCCATCAGGCCATCAACCCTATCCAGCCCAGGTCTCTGCCTGGTGGAAGGATCCATTCACCTCTGGGGTCACTCTGTCTCCATTCCCACCAGCCTTCCTAGGATGCTCCAAGCTCTCCAAGACAAAGAGAACGAGGAGAAAAACTATTAAATGGGAAGACTGTAAATGATAATTTTTTAAAGGACAAATAAAGCTTTACGCCCTGAGCCTGAGAGATGGGCTGTGGGGCTCTTGAATCTCAACACAAAATGCTGAGATGTGACATGCAGTTAATTTTTCCCAGGGAGGCCTATAGCTCTTCATGCCCAGAAACAAGGAAGTCAATTTCATGCCTCAGGGACATGTGGATGGTCTGCGGGATCAGGAAGGGACCCCTTCACTTGGGTGGGCACTACCGCTACATAGGGGATGTACATGAAAAGTTGTAAACTCAGAATCTCCAGAAACCTACAGAGTGGCCAAAACCAGACACTGGGATCATAAGGACAACTGAGAAATGCCATGATTAAAACAGAATCCAGTGGAGCATGTGGGAGGGGGAAATGAATTGTTTTAATACTGCCACCCTCCCTTTCATTTTTAATAACAGTGTTGTCTTTGCAATATTAGCTCCGTTAATTCTCACCCCCCATTCAATTCGCCTTTGTTTTCACACGCTTGTGCTGTAATTTTCAATTTAATTAGTTGCAGTTCTGTTCAATGGCAACAGGTCCTGGTTTATCTTCCCAGCTAATACTGCTAATTGTTTATCCAGACTTCAGTAATATCTCATTAACTTTATAGGCTATCGTTTCCACATCATCTACAGAATTAATTTTCTGCAAATCTAGAGATGTTGGTGCTTGTGAACATTTTCCTTCAGAAACAAAACAAAACCAAACAGAAAAGAAAAAAAAAAAAAAAAAAAACACCTGGCAAAGTTGGAGAAGCCAGTTGTCATTTTCTGTTGCATGTCCTCAAGAAAATAATGTCTAAAAATTATCTTTCCTTTATTTTTTAAAAAAGAACCCACCTAGGCAATTCTTCATTTTTATAACAGCCATTATCCCTAAGGCATTTGTGGATGCACAGATGAAAGACAGAATGTATACACACAAGGCTGGGAGGCAACACAGCGCGGGCCCTTCAATTATTTGATTTAATAGAATGAAGTTGTATCCAGATGATTTTTATGGCATCTGTCTCAATTATCAGGGCGTTTAATAACCATCCCCTACTTCGTACTTTGGAGGATGGGAAATTCAGAAGACAACGGGGCAGGATTCAGCTGTCATCCACCATGATCCCGTCTGAGAGTTGACACCCAGTTCCGCCCCCTCCCTCACCTCTTTGCTCCTCACCTTTGAACACAGGCGCAAAATGTTGGCTTTTCACATGCCCCAGAACAGGCCTCTTTGTGCCCATGTGGTTCCTCATGCTTAAGACAAAAAGATTTATTCTATTTCGCCTTCCCTCTACCCTCACCTCGCCCAACACATACACACCCTTGGACCATATGGATTGACTCTTTTCTGAGTTGCAGAGAGCAAAAAGTGACCTCCATTCTTGGTCACAAGCACAACAGAGTTTTGTTAGTAGAGTGTCCCTACAGACTGTATCCAAGGCTGCAGCAGCCGTGGCCTCCTCTGAGGCCTCTGTTGTCCTCTAGGCACCTTCCTTTAATATTTTGTGACACAACGGTCATGATTCTGCAGGTGTCTGTCCTCATGTGGCTAGAGGTCAGCCTCTTTTGTTTGGGGGAATGTGTGGGCCTTCTCCACAGCCTGACTGCCCAACAGGGGCATGTTTCTCAACGGCCAAGTTGTAGTCCCTGCAAAACTGGGAGCTGCTACTCATCACCTATGGAATTTGCTGAGCCCCAGGGGTGTGATCTCCAGTCAGTGGAAAGTTGGAGAACCTGGATGAACTGGATTGAAGACAGTAGGAGGTCTGGGTCTGGCAGCTGGTACCTGTGGCCATGGCAGAGATGAGGGTGGCAATACAAGAGGCATCCAAGAATCAACACGTGGTGGTCCCACTTTGAGAGGAAAAATCCAGATGGCAGGGGGTTCCTGAGAGAGATTCCATGGCAGCCCAGGACAGCGAGTGGGCACAGACTTCCCTTGATTGGCCATTACCCATTCAATGTGGGCAGAAGACAGGGGTCCCTGCCCTGGTGAGCATCCAGGAAGGATTCAGGTAATGGAGGCACATCTTGGGGTCCTGCTTCAGCAGCCCTGCTCACTGTTTCCCACACAGAACTTTCTCCGCAAACCCCACCCACCCAGACACGCTCTGCCTACTCTTTGTCCTGCCTTTGGCTGAGTTGCTACCCCATTAGTGATCCGAGGAAAGGGGTAAGCAAGAGTACATCTACTCCTAAGCAATTCCTGCTGTTCAGATTCCGGAAGGGACTTGTGAGATCAAAAGCAACCACAGTAGCCCTATTCTACACGTGCAAGAAAAAAAGGCCCAGAGAAGTGGCAAAAGTCTTCCAGGCACTCTGGAGACAACGATATGATGAGACATTCATCGTGTAGCATTCAGTGACCTGTGGTACCAGGAAAATCGCTTGATAAATAAGCACTTGGTTCTTCACATTTATAAGTCTTTGGAAATAGTGAGCACAATTCATTTTCACAAATACCTTCATATACTGACTGTGGCCCAACAAAAGCTACATACTGGGTGGTTTCAGATAGAAGTGGAAGAAACCCCACTCAAAACAGTTTAAGCAAAAATGAAATTATTCTGGCTTCTGTATTTGAGAAGTCCAAGGGCGGAGCCAACCCAAAGATTCCCTCACTGTGGGCAGCTTTTCCGGTTTCCCATTCCCCAAGGTTTGCCCTGTCTCTCCGTGTCTGTCTCTCTCTGTCTCTCTCTGTGTATCTCTGGCTCTATCTTTTTCTGTCTCTATTTCTGTCCTTCTGTGTGTCTCTATTTCTCTGTATCTCTTTCTCTTTGTTTCTGTTTTATCTCCATCTTTCTTTGTGTCTTTGTCTCTCTGTCATCTCTTTGTCTTCTCTATCTCTGTCTGTATCTGTCTTTCTCTGTGTCTCTGTCTCTCTTTGTCTCTCTCTGTCTCTGTCTTCTCTGTCTCTGTTTTCTCTCTTTCTGCCTCTGTCTCTCTCTCTCTGTCTCTCTGTGTCTGTCTCTCTCCACCTCTCTCTGTCTCATTGTCTTCTTTGTCTCTGTTTTGTCTGTCTTTCTCCATGTCTCTGTCTCTTTTTTTCTTTGTCTCTGTCTTCTCTGTCTCTTTGTCTCTGTCTCTCCGTATCTCTGTCTCTGTCTGTCTCTGTCTCTTCACCTGTCTCTCTCACACTGTCCATTGTTGTCTCTTCTTCTGCAAAAGCACTTCCTCCTGAGGGGAAGAAAGAGTGGGAAGGGGGTGGAGGAAGTGCAGCCTGATGGCCCTCAACTCTCGTCCTGAGAGCTCACTGTTCAGAATAAAGGGGCTGTGTGTCTTCTCTTCTTGGAGACTAAGTGAAGGGGTCTTGAGTCTAGGTCTAACAGGATTGCTCTGGCTTCTGTTTGAATGATAGACTAGGTGGAAGTGGGAAAATGGTGAATAGTGGTGAAGGTGGCCAAACTGCATGTGTTTCTAAGGTACAGATGGCAGGATGTCCCTCCAGGACAGATGTGGGACATAGAAGAAAGAGGAGAGTTAGAAAGGGTGACAGACTCTTTTGGCCCAACAAAGTAGAAACAAGACCTATCAACTTTAAGTGAACTGTTAACTCTACATGAATTCCATTTGTATAGTATAACTCACTCTGCCACTGCCTTTCATCACTCAGCAACTTGTGTTGGAGATTGATAGATTAATAGATAGATAAATAGACAGATAGGGAAATAGGTGACAGATATACAGATAAATTAGATAGATGATAGACAGATAGAGAGATTATAGATAGATATATACATAGACCAATAGATAGATAGATAGATAGATATAGATAGATAGATACAGAGATACATAGACCACTAGATAGATAGATAGATAGATAGATAGATAGATAGACAGATAGATGATAGAGATAGGTAGATAGACACAAAGGCAGAGAGAGAGATAGATGACAGATAGGTAGATGATAGATAGATAGATAGATAGATAGATAGATAGATAGATAGATGATAGATAGGGATACAACAGACTAATGGAAATACAGGTGTAGGTATAAATACAGGCACAGGTGCAGGTAGGTGGACAGGTAGAGGGATAGATGTAGGCAGACATAGATGTAGATAGAGATGATATAATATAGTAAATTCTGTGGCTAAGTCTGCCATAAAAAATTACCACACACTGGGTGGCTTAACAACAGGAATTTGTTTTCTCACAGCTATGGCTGCCTGTGATAGTCTCAGGTCCAGGTGTTGGCAGGGCTGGTTCCTTCTGAGCCTCTGATTGCCCTGGTCTCTGATGCCTGGGGATGCCCTCTAAGCAGCAGGCCACCAGACACAAGGCAAGAAAACGTGGCTCTGTCACCACCTGCTTCGCCATGTGCACTCGCACACCAGCAAGGCAGAGAAAGCAAAAGATCAGCAAAGCCTGGGCATCTTCTCAAGGAGAGTCTCAAGAAAAACCCTAATCCTGCCACACATCATTCTTCCTATGGCCCAAGTGCCCCTCCATTTCCTCCTGGACTCTCCTGCCCCCCTGAAGCCCACCCCTGCAGGACAGTAGAACCACATCATGGATGGCCTTGCCTTTAATCATAGGTCACGTGATTACATGTTCTTTTCTCGTGATGATGTCACCACCATAAGGTGGGGGTCCAACAACCAGGACACGGGGAGGTCTCTGCTCATCAGATGCCCCCTGCACTCAAGTGAGATTAAGAAAAGGTGAGGATTCCACAGGTCAGGTTTCACCTTTATTTTGACTCTCCCTCCACAGGGTGACTCTCTTCCTCTCATTCCTCAAAACTGACTGATGTTGCTGTTTTCTCCTGAACTTAATACAGTTGTGTATTTAATGTCATAACAACGTTTCAGCCAATGACAGACCGCATAGAAAATGGCGATCCCATAAGATTATGAATTCCTATCCCTTAGTGACAGCATAGTCATTGTAATGCTGTAGCACAATTACTTTATGTTTTCTATAAATTTAGTGTAGCCTAGGTGTTCAGTGTTTATAAAGTCCACAGTGAACAGTAATATCCTATGCCTTCAAATTCACTCACCACTCACTCACTGACTCACCCAGAGCAACATCCAGTCCTGTGAACTCCATTCATGGTAAGTGCCCTAAACGGATGTACCATTTTTCATCCTTGATACCGTATTTTTGTTGTATCTTTTCTATGCAAATACTATTGTGTTGCAATGACCTGAAGTATCCAGTACAGCCACGTGCTATACAGGTATATATCCTAGGAAGAGCAGGCTATACACAGAGTCTAGGTGTGAGCAGGCTGTACCATCTAGGTTTGTGTGAGTACATGATATGAGGTTTGCACAGCGATGAAATTGCCTGATGATGCATTTCTCAGAATGTATCCCCATTATTACTGGATGTCATTAACTAGCAATGTTAAGCTCCTTTACATAGTTTTTTTTTTTTTTTGGATTGATAAAAAGAAAATTGCTTAATAGGATTCTTTGCAAGTATTGCCTTTATGCCTGTTTAAGTAATCCTTCCCTATCTCCAAGTGATATCCTTTCCTCATTTCTTTTAAAATGTTGAAGCTTTATTTTCCACATTTAAGAATTTTAACTCATCTGCAATTCATGTGTACAATTGTGAGGGACAAATCTGATTCTCCTATAACAAATTTAAGGTCACCTCGGTCAAACCAAGATCTATCTAGGGTTGTGCGTATCTATTCATCCCTTGCCTCTGGTTTCTGTTTCATTGCTTTAATTTCTTATAGCTCTGCCAATGGCATAGTTTTTATTTCTATAATTTTATAATGAACTTGTACCTGTGATAGGGCCAGCCACCCATTCTTGTTCAGCTCTTTCAAAATTTTCTTGGCCATTTTTAAATATCCTTCCAGATCATTTCAATAATCAGTTTTTAACTTTCATAAAATATCCTGCTGGTCTTTTGGAATCCCATTAAATTTATAGATTAATTATTCTATATATTTTATATTTATGCCCTAGATATCTTATAATTTGATGTTTTGATGAGAGAGTTTCAAAATTATATTTTCTAATTTTTTTTTTTTGAGACAGAGTCTTGTTCTGTCACCCAGGCTGGAGTGCAGTGGCACAATCATGGCTCACTATAGCCTTGACTTCCTGGGTTCAAGCAATCCTCCCACCTCAGCCTCCCAAGTGGCTGGAACTACAAATGTACACCAACACACCCACCTCATTTTTGTACTTTTTGTGGAGACAGGGTTTCACCATGTTGCCCAGGCTGGCCTCTAACTCCTAGGCTCAAGCAGTCCTCCCACCTCAGCTTCCCGAAGTGCTAGGTTTACATATATGAGCCATCACGCTCCGTTTCTAATTATTTTTCTTTTAGAAATTCTTACATGATATTCAATATACACAATAAAATATAAAGAATAAAATAATATATGCTCATGTGCCCATCACCCGGGTTAAGAAACAAAACGTTATCAATGTCATTGAAGCTCCCTGGCCCCACTTCCCAGTCATACCTCTCTCTCTCTCTGTAAGAGGTAACCACTATTCTGTTTGGTTTTTTTATGTACATGCATCTCTTCTCCTCGTACCTCATATATACACATCCATATGTATTGCTATTGCTATATGTGCTTTTGACCTTTTTTTTTTTCCCACAGTGTCTCACTCTGTCACCCAGGTTGGAGTGCAGTGGTACAGTTTTGGCTTACTGCAACCTCTGCTTCCCAGGTTCAAGAGATTCTCGTGCCTCAGCCTCCTGAGTAGCTGGGATTACAGGTATCCACCACCATGCTCAGCTAATTTTTGTATTTTTAGTAGAGATGAGGTTTCACCATGTTGACCAGGCTGGTCTCGAGAACTCCTGACCTCAAATGATCCGCCCCCGTTGGCCTCCCAAAGTGCTGGGATTACAGGCACAAGACACCTTATTTGGCCCTTTTGACCTTTATATGAGCAACATTATTTTGGATACACTCTTCAACAACTTGCATTATGTATTTCTTTTAATTTAAACTATTTTTCTCAACATATTTGTGAAGCCTACCTCTCTTGAAAATTGTAGTGCTAGTTCATTTATGCTCATGGATATAGTATCCTTGCTAATATACATATATATAGATATATATCGATATATATATAGATATATAGATATATAGATGTAGATATATATAGATAGATATAGATAGATGTAGATATATATAGATATATAGATAGATATAGATAGATATAGATATATAGATATATATAGATATATAGATAGCTATAGATATAGATATATATAGATAGCTATAGATATATATAGATATATATAGATATATATATAGATATATATAGATATATATAGATATATATATAGATATATATAGATATATATATCTGTTTTCCTGTGGTTGGACATTTTAGATGTTTCCTTGATTTTTTTCTATTGCAGGAAAAATTGCTATGAATTCTTTTACTTGCCTTCTTTTGAGCTACAGGAGTTATTCCCTGGGCTGCATAACTAGGAATAGAATCTCTGGGCCACAGAGTCTGCATCTCCAATCTCACCGGGTATTGACATGCTATTCCCAGTGGTTACACCATCTACATTCCTGCCAGCAGTGTGCAAGGCTTCTCATTGTTTTACATCATGGATTTATTGGCCATTCTTATTCTCTTTTTATTGAATTGGCCATTTACACACTTTGTTCGTTTTCCTATTCTATTCATGTTTCAAAGGTATCACACATTAGATATCCTAAATATTGGTCCTTCATTGTTGCCTGTTACAAATATTTTTCCCAGTCTATCTATATATTCACATATCAGAAAATTCACCCTTTTAAAATAGGCGAGGCAAGGCAGCTCATGCCTGTAATCTCAGCACTTTGGGAGGCCGAGGTGGGTGAATCACTTGAGGTCAGGAGTTTTAGACCAGGCTGGCTAACATGGTGAAACCCCATCTCTACTAAAAATACAAAAATTAGCTGGGTGGCGGCATGCATCTGTAGTCCCAGCTACTCAGGACACTGAGGTGGGAGAATTGCTTGAACCTGGGAGGTGGAGGTTGCAGTGAGCCAAGATAGCGAACTGAACTGAACTGAACTAAAATAAAATAAAATACAAGTCAGTGGCATTTAGCACATTCATAAGGCTGTGCAACCATAACCACTATCTAATTCCAGAACGTTTTTCATCACCCCAAAATGAAACCCCATGCCCATTAGCAAACATACCCCATTCTCTGTTCCCCCGGTTCCTGGAAACCACCAATCTACTTTCTATCTCTTTGGATTTAACCTGTTCTGGATATTTCATAGAAATGGATTCATACATGATGTGGTCTTTCTGACTTGCTTCTTTCACTTATCATAATATTTTCAAGATTCCTCTGTGCTGTAACATGTATCAGCTCTTCATTCCTTTTTGTGGCTAATATTTCATTATATGAGTAAGGAGATCAAGCATCTTTTCATATGCTGATTGACCATTTGCATATCTTCTTTGGAGAAATGTTCATTTGAATCCCTTGCTCATTATATTTGTCTTTTTATTGTTGAACCATGAGTTCTGTATATATACTGAATACTAGAACTTTATCAGATATTAAAGTTTTTTTCACAATCTCTGGGTCATCTTTTCCCTTTATTCTGTCTTTCAAAACATGAAACATGAAATTTGTTAATTTTGATAAACTCCAATTTGTTAATTTTGTTGCTTATACTTTAAGAAACCATTGCCTAATCCAAGATCTATGCCTATGTTTTCCTCTAACAACTTTCTCATTTTAGCTCTTACATTTAGGCCTTTGATCCATTTTGAGTTATTTTTGTATATGGTGTGAGGTACGCATCCAACTTCATTCTTTTGTGTGTAGATATCCAGTTGTATCAGCATTGTTAGTTAAAAAGACTATTATGTCCTCCACTGATTTGCTTTGGCACTCTTATTGAAAATCAATTCACCATAAATGCATGAGTTTATTTCTAAACTCTCAATACTCTTCCATTGATCTGTGTCTATTGTATGCCAGTGCCACACAGTCTTAATTCCCACAGCTTTGTAGTAAGTTTTGAGACTTTTCTAGATTGCTTTGGCTATTCTGATTTCCTCGAATTTTCATATGAATTTTAGGATTACCTTGTCAATATCTACAAAAAATAAATAAATAATAAATATATAAATAAAAGCCACCTAGTATTTTGGTAGTTGTTGTGTGGAATCTGCAGATCTGTAGATCAGCTTAGGAAGTTTGCCATCTTCACTATAGAGGCTTCCAATCAATGGTCATATGATATCTTTCCATTCATTTAGATTTTCATTTTCTTTCAATTATGTTTTATAGTTTTCAATGTACAGGCTTATACTTCTGCTGTCAGATTTATTCCTAAGTATTCTACTCTCTTTTGTGCTGTTGTAAGTGGCATTGTTTTGTTTGTTTTCTTTCTGGATTGCTCATTGCTAACATATAAAAACACAATCGATTTTTGTGTATTGATTTTGTATTCTGCAACCTTACTAAACTTGTTTATTATCTCTAATGGTTGTTTATGCATTCCTCAGGATATTCTTGCACAAAATCATGTCATCTGCAAATGGAGATGGTTTTACTTTTTCCTGTCCAATATGAATGTCTTTTATTTCTTTCTCTTGCCTAATTGTCCTGACCTGTGGCTATTTTTGCATTTCCAAAATAAGATCTCCTGTTATCAAAAAGTTTTTTCTTTTTTAATTTAATGTGCTTGTATTTAGCAATTATTTCTTCTGTGGTTTTTGCTTATTTAGTTTTCTTTAAAAATATATATCCTTGTTGTGAAACATTAAAGGTAGTCCCATAATATTTTTCCAAATTTAAATTATTTTGCTTTTCTCATTTAGGGCTTTACACAGCTAGAACTGAATATTGAATGTGGCATGAGATAATGAGACTGGGACCTAATTTTATTTTATTTCCTATATGAACAATCAATTGTTCCACCTCCACTTATTGATTAATCCATTGTTTTACCACTGACCCACAGTAACATCTTTCTCTTATTTTAATTTTTTCACACATGCATGGATCTGTTTCTGGGCACTATGTCCAGTTCGGTCAGTCTTTTACTAATACTGCTGTTTCCTACTATGACTTATTTATTTATTTATTTATTCTGCGATGGAGTCTCACTCTGTCGCCGAGGCTGGAGTGCAGTGGCACGATCTCAACTCACTGCAACCTCTTCTGCCCAGGTTCAAGCAGTTCTCGTGCCTCAGCCTCCTGAGTAGCTCAGACTATATAGATGCTTACCACTATGCCCGGTTATTTTTTTTTTTTTTTTTTGTATTTTTAGTAGAGACGGGGTTTCTCCATGTTGGCCGGGCTGGTCTCAAACTCCTGACCTCCAGTGATCCACCTGCCTCAGCCTCCCAAAGTGCTAGGATTACAGGCATGAGCCACACTGCCTGGCCTCCTACTATGCCTTTATAATATGCTTTGACACGGCAATCTCCCCAACACACCCACATCACCTTGTTTAATTTCCTCAAGATTGTCTTGGTCATTTTCATTATTCTCTTACATTTTTAGTATAGAATGAGATAATCAATTTTCTCATTATAAAAAATTGAAATTTTGATTGGAATTGCATGACATTATAAATTTGAAGATAATTTTTATTTTTTTAAAGTATGACCCATTGATGATGTTTTCTATAGTGTTTTAAAATAAATCTATTGTAATTTTCTCCATTAAATTCTCTACAACTTCTATTACATGTATTCCTGGATTTAAAAAGCATTTTTAAACTTTCCATTTACAAAGCAACAAAAGTCTAAATTACATTTCATTTTTATTGCTGATATATGGAACTGAAATGTGTTTTCCCTTTTGGATTATTTTTATTTATTTACTTATTTTTCTGAGATGGAGTTTCACTCTTGTTGCCCAGGCTTGAGTGCAATGTTGCAATCTCGGCTCACTGCAACCTCTGCCTCCTGGGTTCAAGTGATTCTCATGCCTCAGACTCCCAAGTAGCTGGGATTACAGGCATGCACCACCACACTGAGCTAATTTTTGTATTTTTGGTAGAGATGGCATTTCACCATGTTGGCCAGGCTGGTCTTGAACTCCTGACCTCAGGTAATCTGCCTGCCTCAGCCTCCCCCAAAATGCTGGGATTACAGGCATGAGCCACTGCTCCCAGCCTATGATTCTTAATTATGATCAAATTATTACATTCTTGGCCTTTGGGAAATAAATCTATTCAAATTGACTCTTGAGCCTTATTTATTTATTATTACAATTACTTTAATAATGATGATGGTTATATGACCCCAGTAGTCTTTGGTAGTTCCTTTCATTCTATATGAAAGGTGACTTTGGCACATCTTGTTCATTTCCTGCCTCATATTTGAAATCAACTGTTTATTTAAGGAGCCCTAGTCCCTCTAATGGCACATAGAGACCACAGTCTGAGTGCTGGGAGTGCTCATTGCGTATGGGTGTGTCATCATTTTCAGTTCTTTTAGTGGATACTATGAAATCATGGATATTTTGGAAACATTTTAATCAGAAAATACATTATTAATCAGAAAATATATTGTTAATGTATGTGGATATTGTTAATATAAAGTAAGAACTATGAAATAAGTATCATTGATCCTACATCCATATTTTATTTCTCCCACAGTGAAAATCCTATTTTCAGAATACTAACACACTTGCTTACTCTCTTCATCTCACAATGCACATATAACCATCTCAGAAAAATAGCAGTACCATCAAAAGTGTGATTTATGAAAACTGAAGAAATATCTCCACATTTATTTTACCTTAGATTGTAGTCTACTAGAGATTTATAATCCAATTCATTGAAAGTCTTTTAAACTAGTTCTTTTCCATGGTGAGATTCCATGCAACTTGACTCAATGTATAATTAAATTCATTCATTTATTTTTGCTTTAGATTTCTATGAATTGCTTTGGGCATCTGATCCATTTTATGCTGAGATTTTTATGTGGTATCAGAGGTCATCTTCATTCTTTTGCATCTGGATATCTAGTTAAACATGCTTTTTATGGTTTTAAATATATTTTAAATTACATAAAATATTTACAAAACATTTCAAAGTCAAGTCTACAAAACTATGTGTATTCAAATATTTGGTTCTATGGCTCTTCCCACTAACCTATTGTTTCAATGTCTCTTTGGTCACCATTTTCTGTTACAGTTTATGCTTTACCCTTCCACTATGTCTTTAAATAAAAAAAAATACAAATATTTTTAAAATTTGTTTTAAATTATTTTAGTTAGAAAAATGGCTGAGATAGTACAGAGAGCCCCTAAACACTCTTCACCCAGCTTCTCCTGCTATTAACATGTTACTTAACCAGGGTCCATTCATCAAAACTAATAAATTAATACTGATAAAATGCTGCTAAATAAACTGCAGACTTTATTTGAAGTTTGCCACTTCTTTATTTTTTTTTACTAATATCCTTTTTTTTCTGTTCCGAAATCCAGTCCAGGATATCATTTCATGTTGTGTTCATTTATCCTGCCTCCTTAGTCTCCTACAGTCTGTGGTAATTACCTAAGTCTTCCACTATTTTTCATGGCCCTGACACTTTCCAAGTCCACTGCCCAGGAATTTTACAGGAGGCCTTTCCATTTGGGCTTGTCTTGCTTCATCACAATTAGACTGAGCTTGTGAGTTTGGGGAAAGAAGACCACAGAGGTAAGGTGTCCTTCTCATCACATAATGTATTAGTCTGTTTTCACATTGCTAGTAAAGACATACCTGAGACTGAATAATTTATAAAAGAGAGGGGTTTAATTGACTCGCAGTTCCACATGGCTGGGGAGGCCTCATAATCATGGTGGATGGCAAAGGAGGAGCAAAGTCATGTCTTACCTGGTGGCAGGCAACAGCACGTGTACAGGGGAACTCCCCTTTATAAAATCATCAGATCTCATGAGAATTATTCCATCTTATGAGAACAGCACAAGAAAGACCTGCCCCCATGATTCAATTACCTCCCACCAGGTCCCTCCCATGACAGTTAGGGATTATGGGAGCTACAATTTAAGACAAGATTTGTGTGGGGACACCGCCAAGCCATATCCCATCATATCAGGAGGTGCATGATACAAAGATGCCTTATCGTTGGTGATGTTAACCTCAGTCACTTTGCTAAGATGGTATCTATCAGGTTTCTCCACTGCAGTTACTATTTTTTCCTTTCCATACTCTATTTTTTGCATATGAGTCACTAAGTCTACCTCATCCATAAGGAGAGGGAAATTAAGTTCCAGCTCCTGGAGAGGGTAACATCTGTATTTATTACTTGGGATTTTTTTTTTCTAAAGAAGACTTGTTCCTTTTATCTCACTGAATGAATGATTGATTGAATCATTTATCCATATCAGTATGACTTCATGGATATTTGCTTTAGTATTTGGACTATAATCTAATACTATCATTATTTGTCACTCAACTTATTCCAGCTTTGGTAACTCTCTCAGGTTGATTCCTGTGTCCTTTTGACATACAAATATCAAATATGCATGCTATACATATTTTTTCTCATATATATGATAAAACCATAATACAAAAAAAATCGGTATCTTTTCTGTTTTTACTTGCTACCTTGATGTTTTCACTTAACTCTGCATCCTGGAGATTGCTTCGGAGCTGTGAAAAAAAAATCCTCATTCCATTTTACAGCTGCAACATAAGTGAGAGTACCATGGTGTCACTGGCCAGTCCTTAGTGATGGGCATTGGGATGGCCCTTCACCTTCGGCCCTCTCCAGTCGTGCTGTGCTGGTTCAGCTCGTGTGCATGTCTTTTCATGATTTTCCCAGTGAATCTTTGGGATGGATCCTAGAGGTGGATTCCTGGGTCAAAGGGAAAACATGAATAAGGTTGTGCCAAATTTTCCTTCATAGGGTTATAATATTTTGTGTTTCCACCAGCAACGTTTCCCAAGCAAGCCAACAGTGTATCACCAGTGTTCTCTATTTCTACCCACCTGCTGAAAGAGGGTATGCCTGTGCAAAGCTTAACACCTGGAGGAGCTGAGACAATGTCAAGTGGCGGCTCCAAGCGGTGCCCCAGACAAAATCTTACATGAAAGAGATAAGGTGAATGAATAGGGAGCTCTCTGGGTTCTAATTCATATTGGGGAGCTTCCACTTTTTGCTTCTCCCAGACGTGCTTGAACAAACCCTGGGACAGCACAGAGCACCACTCAAAGTCAGGTCACCAATATGATTGGAATTAAAGATCAATGATCTTTTCTACCTATGAGTGAAACTCACACGCTTGGCACGGACAATACACCAGGCATTTTCCATGGGGTACCCCGTCCACTCCTCACAACAACCTTATGAGGTAAGTCATCACTACCACTTTTTACAGAAGAGGAAACTGAGGTTCAGAGAGACTAAGTGACGTGCTCTACATCCACGGCTCATGCCTGGATGCACCAGCATTTGACCTCAGAGTTTTCTAACTTCCAGAAACATCATTCTTTTGCTGGTAGATGAAGACAACATTAGAAGCATCTGCCCTTGCTTGGGATATTGTCTTTTGGGTTCCACATCTGCTCACGTGTCAGTGGCATGATCTTGACTCACTATAGCCTCAACCTCTCAGGTGTTCCTCCTGCTTCAGCCTCCTGAGTAGCCAGGACTACAGGCTTGTGCCACTATGGCTGGATAATTTTTGAATTTTTTGTAGAGATGGGGTCTCACCATATCACCAAGGCTGGTCTCAAACTCCTGGCTTCAAGTGGTCCTCTGGCCTCAGATTCCCAAAGTGCTGGGATTACAGGCATAAGCCACCATGCCCGACGTCATATGTTCTTTTAACAAGGCTTTTCTTGTCTTGCTGTGGTGCGTCGTCTCAGATCCTGGGACAGCAGCTCCCTGGCATGCACATCCCATTGCTAGGGGCTTCTCTCCAAGTCCCCTGCCCCCGCCTCAGCCTGCATCATGTAGTTCCTCCTGTTTCTCCATGGTCAGTTGAGCAGAAGGGAAGAGGCACTATATTCTGCCTTCTGCCTCGTTGCTTCGGTCCAAGACGAGGAGTTAAAGATAGCATGAACGCAGGCTGCATTTCAAGCCCTGCTCATCACTCTGCTAATGAGTGTATATTCACAGATGAGACTTCTCTAGCTAAAGAAGGAATAAATAAATACAATTTGCAACAACTTTTTATGGGTTTCTCTCCCCAGCCCTCCCAAATGATTGCTAGGACTCTGGTGTTCTGGAGTCGAAAGTTGGAGCTTTGATTTTGCAGTCAAAGATTGGACAGCTCCTAATTCTCTCTAAGCTTCTCAAACGTCTTTCTCACACTCATTTTACGTTCCCAATTTGGTGTCTACCACTGATGCCTCTGGCATCTTTGTGTTTTAGATGAAGCCTGGGAAGCTGATGGAAGACGACATTTTTAAACTAGTGCTTCCCTTGGGATGTCTCCTTGGTACTGAGATATTTTTCCGGAAGGGAAGAGCCCTAAGGACCGAGACTTGCTTAAGCTCCAGGGTGGGTCACAAACACCTCTGGCATCCTCAATAGCTATGCTGCTGACCAGGCAGCATCTTGCAGCAGAATTATGCTACAGGAGCCCCTTTTTCATTTTAAATAAGAAAATTCTGTAATGATCCATTGTGATGAACTTGATTAGACTTCTGCAGGTAATTTAGTCGAGCATGACAGGATCAACAATGTCACCAGGTTACTTTGTTGGCTGGGGGCCATACACAGAGTGTCTTGGGTGGACATTCCAGTCGCCCTGTGAAGGAAGTGCCATTACCTCTGTCCTACAGAGGAGGAGACTGGGCTTGAATGAGCTTAAGCAGCTTGTCCAAGAACATTCAGTCAGCAAATTGTGCTGCTGTCCTACCTGTCTGAGCAGAAGTCCTGATGCCAAGACCTGAATCCTTGCTCAGAGATGAAGCACAGCAGTGGGGCTAAATCTTTTTGCTCCTCATCAAGTCACAGAGGGAGCCTCCATCACAGCTGCTGAGTGAGATGGAAAAGTGTCCACTTGTATGTGATTCACAGGAAAGGTGGCTTATAAAGTCCTGTGGTCTTTGGAGGGGTTTATTTTCACAGCTCAACCCCCAATAAGCCTTAGGGACTATGTAAGGGCTCTGTACAGAAACAGAAGCAATAGGGTGTGTGTGTGTGTGTGTGTGTGTGTGTGTGTGTGTGTGGTGCGTACAGGGCGTGGTGAGGTTTTAAGGAATTGGCTCACATGGTTATGGAAACTGGCAAGTCCAAAATCTTCATCGTGGGCCCACAGGCTGGAAACACAGGGGAGAGCTGATGTTTTAGCTCAAGTTCAAAGGCCGTCTGCTGGCAAAATTACTTCATCTTGGGGATCCTCAGCCTTTTTCTTAAAGCCTTCAACTGATTGGAGGAGGCCCAACCACATTATGGAGGGTCATCTGCCTTACTCAAAGCCCACTTACTGATTTAAATGTTAATCTCAACCAAAAAATACCTTCACAGACACATTCAGAATAGAGTTTGATCAAATACCTGGGTACTGTGGCTTAGTCAAGTTGGTGTATAAGAGTCACCATCACAGGGACTTTCTCCATCACTAGTGCTATATCCTGAACCTATTGGGACACATGATTTCCAGGGGTACAGAGAGGCAGGCCTGAGCAGCACCCTTGAATGTGCCCATGCAGGCTCCAGGGCTGCCTCACGTCCAGGACCACCCGAGTGAGCTCAGAAGGACCTATCTCAGATCAATGACATGCTACAAGTTTGGGCATGTCTTGCTGTCAGGGGTCATATTCGATCCTTTGTAACTTCTTTGAACTGAGGCCGTAGCCAGCTTCTGCTTCGGAATGTTCATCTCCTGCTGCGATTTCAGGATGGCCAGAGACCCCCAGAAGGGCTATAATCAGTCCTTTCTCCCTCCTGAGGGGATCAACAAATCCCCTGGTAAGGAAGACACCAGGTTTGCTTGAGGTTTATGATCATTCCAGGTATTGCTTTACTTATTTTTATTAATTTTTTTTTTTTGAGAGAGAGTCTCACTCTGTCACCCAGCCAGGCTGGAGTGTAGTGACGCATTCGCAGCTCACTGCAACCTCCGCCTCCCGGTGTAAGAGATTCTCATGTCTCAGCCTTCCAAATAGCTGGGATTACAGGCACACGCCAAGCCTGGCTAATTTTTCTTTTTTTTTTTGGTATTTTAATAGAGATGGGATTTCACCATGTTGGCCAGGCTGGTCTCTAACTCCTGACCTCAGATGATCCACCCGCCTCAGCCTCCCAAAGTGCTGGGATGACAGGCATGAGCCACTGTGCCTAGCCCAAGTATCGCTTTAAATGCCATCCTGTTTCCTGGTACCCTTATTTCGAGACCAGATCCATAATTAGACACACGAGATACCTGCCAATCGGGAAGGGTAACCTTTCACCTCGACTTAGCCAGTCAGAATGAAAAAATTGACTCCACAAAGCGGATATTTTGCAAACTTCCCACTAAATATTGGATTTATCATAACCTCTGGACTGAAGATTGGCTTCTGCTAGCCGGCAAATTTGTGAGCACAAAGGTGATTTTTAAAAATAGCTTCCAGATATGTGGTGTGGTAACAAAAGCACAGGGCTGTCTGGCGAAGTTGGTCATTTATATTCAGCGTTACCCGACAGCCCCTATCTGGAAAACGCTTTCCAGGTGCCCATTTTCAACTGTTGCTTACAAATTTCATAGCAATTGCTCCGAAGCTGCCTTTAGTTTTCTACTCAGGATTTAAATCCTCAACCTTTTCACCTGCCTTTTATGGCTCTCGCTGTGTGTGCGAGGCTCTCCAAAGCAGCCCTTGCCGGAAGAAATCAATCGCAAAAGCAATTGCTGGCTGGCTTCTAAACCACCAGAAGCTCAAACACTTGCATGGGTTTCAACATCACTGTTCATCTCAAAATGATTTCCCATGCCTCCTTAAGAACTCTATTTTCCCACTACGAGACAGTCATTTGCATCTTCCTCAATAACCTAACAAGAGAGAAACCTAACAAGACCAAACAATAGCGCGGAGTCAAACAGCCATCCTTGCTGCTCTATCCCGTGAGCTCCTGAAAGTGCCCTTGCAGGTCACCCAGGAGCCTGGAGCTTCACAGCGCAGTGCTGCCCGGCCACCTGCAGAGATGAGTTGACAGGTGTGCAGTCCTGGCGGGGGCTGGAAGAGGGCCTGTGAACTCTGACCCTCCGCCAAGCAGATCACATAGCCATGGGTTTTCCTGCTTCCTAGGAGCATTGAGACTATGTGCACCCTTGATGACCTTGCAGACGTCATTGTTAGGTCTTTAAATGTATAAAGAGCAATGACGGAGCATGGGAAGGTGTATTTCAGTCACCAGCACCTGGGGTTGACATCCAAGGAGGACCATGGACCTACTTTCGAGGTGTTCCTGCCTTTCCATTTCACCGTCGGTGTGTCTGGTCGGGTGGCCTGCTGTCATCCCAAAGCCTGGTGTTTCCCTGGGGTTCCTTTTTTCTGTTTTGTTGTTTGTTTGTTTGTTTTGAGAAAGTCTTGCTCTGTCGCCCAGGTTGGAGTGCAGTGGCGCTATTTCGGCTCACTGCAGCCTCTGCCTCCTGGGTTCAAGCGATTCTCCTGCCTCAGCCTCACGAGTAGCTGGGACTACAGGCACCCACCACCATGCCTGGCTAAGTTTTATAATTTTAGTAGAGATGCAGTTTCACTGTGTTAGCCAGGATGGTCTCGAGCTCCTGACCTCATGATCTGCCCACCTCGACCTCCCAAAGTGCTGGGATTACAGGCGTGAGCCACCGTTGCTGACCTCCCTGTGCTCTTTCTTCTTCGAGCCTCCTCAGCCAGCAGAACCTGAAACCCTTCTTTACACCGGAATCCTCTCTGGGACTAGGGGTTGATCTGGGGGCTTCCTGAGGCCAGGAAATGAGGCCACCAATGAGCATGAACCCTGGGAGGAGTGGGGGGACAGGGGCTCAGGCAACTACCAGGCACAACAGTCCAGAAGCTGCAACAGGTGACAGGTGACAGAGCGGGCAGCAGGATGCGGCATCTTCCCAGACTCATGGCGCTCTGCTGTTTTACCAGCAGCAGACACAGAGATGGGAGTGGCATCGTCCCTGAAGACCGCGGGTGGGAGCTGTGTCCACCACCCAGCAGTGCGCGAGGGCTTTGAGCCCGGGGCCCTCCTGAGAATCCGCTCTGCCTTGGTGAGAAAATTGACTCCTGTTTGGTCCCTCCAGCAGCATCCCCTTGTCCCCGAGAATCTGTCATCAATCACCTTCATAGCTGCAGATTCCTGAACTTGGCCTGGCAGAGAATACCGGCTTTATTGTTTGCCTGAAGGCTGGCCTTGGTGGGTCCTGAAGAGCCAAGGTGACTTTGATTGGCAACAACTTAATCATATTTCACATCCTCCTACAGACCTTATTTTGTTCCAACTGAGGAAGAGAGGACCTGCTGCAACTCGAGTTTCCTCACCTCCACTGCATCCCGCTCCCCACCGTTCACCCCCAAAAGGGCTTAAGAAACATTCCTTCCAGTCTGAGACAACTTTACAAAGGAAAGAAAGAGGTGCGGCCTCTGGGCTACCGCCTCTCTCTGCCTTCCAGTCATTTCTGTTTAATGCGGGAAGCACAGCCAGCTGTAGCTTTCCAGGTTGGCAAAAGAGAGCTGGTGCATAACCGGAGAAACCCAGGCACAGGCAGCCGGCAAGGTTCTAAGTGTGACGCCACCCAGACGGGAAGGCACCTGGGATCTGGCTGGCCCCGACGTTTCGCGGTGCTCTGTGTGGGGAAACGACGTGCATGTGTGATACTGCACACACGGCACCCGAAGGCTGCAAGTGCACACACACAGGGGCCTCTGCTGGCTGCACTTCTGTGCTGACGCATCAATCAGGAGGAGCACCAGCCCCTCGCGCAGGGAGATAGTAAGAGGCGATATTTGCAAAGGGCTGGCGAGCCACGCAAGCCAGCTGCTCGCTTATTAAACATAAGGGAGGAGCCAATGCTCTCAAAGATGGCACGCAGGAGGGGCACAGGACTCTTCATTAATTTTTTAACTTCCTGGACTCTGCCGTCAGCCTGTTTCAGAGTTATAGACCATGTAGCCCTATGCTCCAGCCTGCAATCAGGTTTAAAACGCTCAGCTTTCGTGCCCATTCCACAGTCAAAGGCAAGCAGGATGTCCGGGGAGTAACAGGGAAGCAGGGGCTACAATGACTCTAGGAAGCGAAGACACCTGCCCCAGCTCACGTTCTCAGGTTCAGGGCCCCAGTGAACCGGCTGTGCCAAGGTGGTTCAAGGTGACATGGCAGGGCAGGGCAAGCCACCTGACGGCCTAGCAAGAGCACACCCTTCCCAGAAATAGGACCATTCACATCTTTAGTTTGACATGAATGGCAGTGTATGATAGATGCTCCTTTGAACCTTGTTTCCTTTACACTGACCAACGTATCCTGGAAATCGCTCCGTATTCGCCCACAGGCATCATTATCTTTTTGACAGCTGTATATTGCTCCATCCCGTGGATGTGCCATAGTTGATTCAACCTGTCCTAGGTGTGAGCATTGAGGTCATTCCTGATATTTCACCATTACAAACCATCCGATAATGAAGCATCTTGTGCGTGTTTATTTTTGCATTGTTGGAGGGTAACTTCAGGGTGAATTTCTAGAGGAGGGATTTCTGGCTCTGAGGAAACTGCATATGTAATTTTGTTACCGAATTCCCATGCGGAAGAGTTGAGCCGCCAATAGGCACTGCTTTCCTTCGTTTCTGGAGCTGGCTCCCAGTGGTCGATTTGGAGCTAGAATTTGCGCAAAAATTGACAACTGAATTACGGGAAAATTGGGACCAGAGCCAGAATTTAATGACTGTTTTTCTGAAATGCAGGGGTTTGGCAATCTTCCAAGCTCTCTGAGGGATTACAACACTAACAACAGAATGGTAGACGGCGACCTTTACTTCACAATGACTATTTTTTAATTCACTGCTTCTAAAAACTCTGTCACTGGTAAATAAGCCAGGGTGATCAGTAACCCTTCGCCATTTTACAGGCTGAAACACACTTAAACAGGGAGCCTAGGAGCTTCCCCCAAAGATGCACAGCACTTATTGGTAAAACAGAAGACATGCTTTCCCCTTGATTTTGACCTTTAAAATGATGCCATCTTACCACATGTGCCTATAAATAAGAATACTATTAAACTGTCAAGTAAATGCAAGGGAGTCCGACGGACTGTGTGTGTTTCTTTTTGATGCCTCTCTTGACGCTTAAAAACACACACAGTCAATCCTTATTATTCACGGTTTCTGTATTTGCAAACTTGCCTACTCACTAAAATCTATTTGTAACGCCAGCATCAACTCGAGGTGATTTCATGGTCATTCCCAGAAGGGTGAAAATGTTGAGTCACCCCGTGTGCAGATTCCCAGCTGAGGCTGAACAAAAAAGCATTCTGTCTTCTTGTTTCAGCTGTCATGCTATCAGTGAGTGTCCTTTTTGTGGTCTATTTAGTTCCATATTTTTCACATTTGGGGACTCTCTGTTGGTGGCTTTGCTGTTTCAAATGGCCCCAAGCAGTGCTGAAGGGCTGGCTGTCCTGTGTTCTAAAGCACAAGCGTTGTGTTGAAGGGCTGGCTGTCCTGTGTTCTAAAGCACGAGCACTGTGTTGAAGGGCTGGCTGTCCTGTGTTCTAAAGCACAAGGAAGCTGTGATGTGTGT
Source organism: Theropithecus gelada (assembly GCF_003255815.1). NCBI lineage: Eukaryota > Metazoa > Chordata > Mammalia > Primates > Cercopithecidae > Theropithecus > Theropithecus gelada. The sequence goes on along the minus strand of NC_037668.1, from coordinate 33,229,664 downwards.
CATTACGGAGAAAACACATGTATCAGAGAAGCTTCGTTCAGGCATGAGTTACAGGTCTGTGGGCCACCAGTCCAATGTTGATGAATCAACATGTATTAAATCAGGCGTCTTTAAGCAGAAACACATAAAACAAGTCTAGGTATTGATTGGTTGATGAAAATATGATGGCCAGAGGCTCCTAGGGGGCCTAGTCCTATATTCTCTCTAGGAGCACTGGTTCAGTGTTTGCTGATTCAGTGTCCATGAACTTTATAGAACAAAACTCTTGGAGTAACAAGATTACCTATAAATTTAATACTTCCCTCATCTTTGGTTTCCTTGCCAATTCTTAAGGGATATGTACAGGATGCCTTGCCCATAAGCTATCACCAGACTCTTGGGTTAAGAGGCAGGCCTGGATGGGCAAAGTCTTCCATTTATGCCAGGCTTCAAGGTGATGGCCTCCCTCAAATTCCAACATCCAATGAGGCTGGATTCTTGGGAGTGTCTGTGTGTCCTGGAGCCATGCACTGGGCCCATCTCTGCAGAGACCTTGTATAGCATCCAACAATCAGAAAAAGAACAGCTTCCCCTGGTACAATGAGATGATAAGCACGTGGCACCCATTGGTGCTACAAGCTTTGATCTAACAAACATTTACTAAGGCCTTTTGGAAGCCTAGCATCACATGGAGCATTAGGGATAAAAGGACAACCAAGACATGCTCCCTGTCTCAAAGAGCATGGAACCCAGTGGATGAGACCAACGGAGGATCCAGTAATCATGACGTTGCTAAGACAGGGCTGCCTAAGATGGGGCAGCTTTTCCTTAAAGGACCACATGGTACCTATTTTCATCTCTGTTGGCCAGGTGACTGTCACCATTACTCAACCCTGTTGTCATCCTGTGAAAGCAACCTAGACAATATGTAAATGATGTGCATGTCTGTGTTCCCATAAAACTTTACTTCTGAAAACAGACAGCTGGTCTATGCATCATGGTCTGCCAACCTCTGGCCTAAGACAGTAATCCAAATCAATTTGAGAGTTCCTGGAGCAATTGGTTTTGGAGACTGCTTGAAGGAGGTGGGGTCTGAGCCAATCCTTAGAGAATTTTTATTATTTTGTTAGCCTGGGATAGGGAGGAAGAGCATTCCAGGCAGAATATGGTTGTGATGAAAACACGTGACAGTGACAGCCTTCGTCAGCAAACGAGCCCTCCTTTGTTTTCACAGCTCATCTGGTCACCCCCATGTGACTGAGAGCCAGATGAAGACAGGAGCTCATTTTTTAATTCATCATTTTCTTTCTGAGAGCATTTGGCAAATCTCTGCCTCTTGGGTGCAGGATCAATCAGAATAAACATCTTACCCAGTCCTTAGAGCCCCTAGCTGCCTGGGCTAATCTACTTTAATTTGTGTCATCGTTGTCATCATCATCATCATCATCATCAGCCTAATTTTCAATCCACAGTGGATGGCATTTGGCGCTCTTATTTTTCCTCCTCCTCTACCCACCAGGAAAATGCCTCTGATTTCTCCCGTGTGTGTCCTGATACTAACCCACGCCCCTGACAGCACAGCTGATCTTCATGAGTACATTTTTTTTTCCTCAGAATGTTGACGGTGTGAGGGTGGGGACTGGAACAAGAGAAAACTGGGGAAATGATTTGGAAGGATAAATATGATGTTTATCCATCCGTTCTTTGTTTCCCTCCTTATGAAGGACTGGGGCAAAGGGAATCACTGATCAGCTTTTCTCAACACACCAGAAGATGGAAAAGTAAGAAAAGAAATGAAATACCACATTGGAAAGTTCAGTTGTGATTTTCTAAATTATTTATCACCTGTGCAGAATTAAGGACTTATAGACAACTTCTTCGGGGAGTGTAACTCACCATGATTCGTTCATGACCATTGATGAACCTGGAACCGTTCTTTGGGCCACGACTTTTCACCAATACTCTTTGAAGAATGTGTGGTTCAGAGTGGGGGTTTCTGGACCAGCTGCATTCACATCACCTGAAAACTTGTTTTAAATGTAAATTATCTGGCCCCTACCCTGACCTACTCTGGGTACTCTGGGGATGAGGCCGGGCAATGTGCTTCACCAAGCTTTCAGGCGATTCTGATGCGTGCTCAAGTTTGAGAACTCTTCCGCTAGACAGAGTGGACAGCCCCCTTGCCCTCCCTGTGTGCTTTCCTGAGATGGGTGAACAACAATACGAGGAAGCCTATGTAACCGAAATGCTGTGAATTCCTTCTAGTTCAGCTGAAATTCACCTTTTCATTATCTGTAAACAAAGGGCTTAGTATGGAAGTGAATTAAGTGAACAAAATTACAAGGCAGCTTATTCAAAGGGGAAAAATTGTTTTTGGATACCTTATTACATTAATTGTCTATATGCAAATCATTTTTTCTAAATGCAAATGAGTCTCCATTATTAGAACAGATGCACGGAAACGTACCGTGAATATTCAAGTCAGCTCACTGCTCATGCTTGAATGCGATCCAACAAAAACACCCTCTCATTTGGACCCTGCTAAAATTCAGGCCATTTTATCCTCAAACTAGCAAGTAAATTCCTAGAGTGAACACCTGAGGACAGAAATCTTCATTTTTATTGATAAATCGCTAATAAAATTCCCACATCCATTGCCCCTTCCAACTTTGGACAGATCGTCGCAATGGTACCTGAAAAATAAGGAATGAAAAATGACTTGCAGTAAAGTGTGCCCCAGCTGATAGTCTCATCAGACAAAGTGACAGAGAATCTCAGGACAGGAGCATGCAAATAACTGAATGTTTCCCTAACCTCGTATTGACTTTGGCTTCTAAAATCAATTTTCTTTATTAGCAGATGAATCTCTGCAAAAGACCGGCTGTGCGGAATCTGGATAAATTATTTAAGCAGTAAATTGTTTCCATTCTAACTGGTAAGAGCAAGAAGGTTTAATGGTATATAGCAGAAGCTAAGGTCCTGGGGCAAGGTCACCCTGGAGGGGAAAATGAGAGCTTAAGGAACCCACAGAAGTATATCTTTCAGGTCAGAACCAGACAGGACATCCACACTGCACAACCCCCAGGAAGGGCTGTTCAAATTGTAACCTAAGTGTGATTGGGCACCCTATGCACTGTGCAGCCTTATAGAGTGGCTTTGGTAATCTCTCTCTCTTTCTCTCTCAATCTCCCTCTCCCCATCTTCCATGATAGAGAGAGAGAGAGAGAGAGAGAGAGAGAGGGAATAGATGAAATTAACATTTAGATAGATGAGATGATAGAGAGATGAAATTAACATTTAGATAGATAGATAGATAGGTAGATAGATAGATTGATTGATTAGAGAGAGAGGGAGAGGGAGAGAGGATTTATAGGATTTATTTTAAGTGACTGGCTCATGTGATTATGGGGGTTAGCTCTCCAGCAGGGTAGAGACAAAGGGAAGAGTCAGTGTTACAGCTCAAGAATGAAGGCTGCCTCAAGGCAGAATTCCTTCCTTTCTGGGGACCTCAGTCTTTCTCTGAAGGCCTTCAACTGACTGGATGAGGCCCACCCACATTATGGAAGGTCATCTTAGTTACTTAAAGCCTACTGATTTAAATGTTAATTTTACCTACAAAATAACTTCACAGCAACATCTAGACTGTTGCCTGACCAAACAACTGGACAACAGAGCCAAGTCAAGTGGACACATAAAATTAACAAGGAACTCAACTCACATGGTCCTTCGGAGGCCTCCTCTTCTTCACTCAATCCTTGGAACCATGTGTTTGGATACAGTCTGAACCTTGGATTTCAGGTGTAGACGATGAGTCAGGCCTGATCAGTCAGTTTATTCCTTTTCACTTCACGCTCACCTTCACTTCTTCCTACAGGCCATAGGGACTGCTTTCAGCTTTCAGGATGGAAACATGACCCAGGCTGGTCAATCAGAGTATTTTTTCTTTTTACTCTCTACTCCTGGCCAACGTGGTAGATCAAGGATTGGACAGTAACTCAAGTGGTTCCTATGAGACCCTACTCAGGTGAAATTGTATGAACTCTTAGAAGAACTGAGAGGTTGAGACAGGAAAGAGGAAAGCTTGTGAGTCCTCTAATACCATTTGAACCCCTTATCTAGAGTGTCTAGATGTTTCTATGATGAGACTGTAGGTTCTGATGCTAGCTCCAAGAGGGCAGAGCTGGGGTTCATTCACATCTCCACCTAAAATGCCTAGAACGATGCCTGACATATAATAGGAGCACAACGATTATATTCAAATAAGTGAATGAATGAACCAATGATGTTCCATTCTTGCTTACACCCACTGGGTATCTGTCACTTGTACAAAAGCACATACCTACATGAGCCACAATAGCCTGGGACAATGGACCATGGAATCCACCAAGACTTGTGGTACTGTTAGAACTAAAAGCAACTGTACTTTTCCATCCGGGTCATAGCTAAGCTCATTCAAAAGCTGTGTGACTCAAGTTGATTGGCAAAAACAGGCCTCATGTATTTTCTTCCTCCATAAGTGGCACTGATACACTCCTGAAGCTTCTTCTTCTAAAGACCTGCCAATGTTTCCCTGCAAATCAGTTGCTAACGAAAAAGAGACCTGGCTGAATACTAGTGGTCCAGAATAGGAAACCCTTTTCTTGGGCTTCCAGGAGTGTGCTGATTCAAAGGCAGGTGAGTTTAGGTATGGTCAAAAGATTCACAAAGAAGTTTAAAGTTCTTGCAACCAGGGGGTTTCGGAATTATGTTGTGTTTAGTTTGTACGTAGAAAGATTTTTCTCATATCATTGGCAGACATAGCAGGGGATGGTTTTAACACTGAGTTACCAAACCATGAAAGTAATGGGGAAACCAAGGCTCCCAGTGTGGTGGAGACAGAAGGCATGTGTGGTGGAGGTGGAGGTGGAGGGTCCATGTTGGGTAGAGGTGAAGAGTCTGTGTGTGGTAGATACGGTGGGGTCATGTATGGTGGAGGTGGAGGACCTGTGCATGGTGGAGATGGTGGGGTCATGTATGGTGGAGATGGAGGGTCTATGTGTGGTAGAGATGGTGGGGTCATGTGTGGTGGACATGGAGGGTTTGCGTGTGGTGGAGATAGTGGGGTCATGTATGGTGGAGATGCTTGGGTCATGTATGGTGAGGTGGAGGGTTCATGTGTGACAGAGTTGGAGGGTCTGTGTGTGGTAGAGGTGGAAGGTCTGTTTGTAGAAAAGGTGGAGAGTTAATCTGTGGTGGAGATGGTGGTGTCATGTATGGTAGAGATGGAGGGTCTATGTGTGGTAGAGATGGTGGGGTCCTATGTGGTAGAGGTGGAGGGTCTGTGTGTGGTGGAAATAGTGGGATCATGTATGGTGGAGATGCTTGGGTCATGTATGGTGGAGGTGGAGGGTTCATGTGTGGTGGAGGTAGAGGGTCCATGTGTGGTGGAGATGGTGGGGTCATGTATGGTGGATTTGGAGGGTCTGTGTGGGTAATGGTGGAAGATCTGTCTGTAGAAAAGGTGGAGAGTTCATCTGTGGTGGAGATGGTGGGGTCATGTAAGGTGGAGGTGGAAGGTCCATGTGCGGTGGAGGTGGAGGGTCCATGTATGGTGGAAGTGGAGGGTCTTTTTGGGGTGGAGATGGTGCGATCATGTATGGTGGCAATGGAGGGTCTATGTGTGGTAGAGATGGTGCGGTCATGTGTGGTGGAGGTGGAGGGTCTGTGTGTGGTGGAGATAGTGGGATCATGTATGGTGGAGATGCCTGGGTCATGTATGGTGGAGGTGGAGGGTTCATGTGTGATGGAGGTGGAGGGTCTGTGTGTGGTGGAGGTGGAAGGTCCATGTGTGGTGGAGGTGGAAGGTCTGTGTGTGGTGGGGGTGGAGGGTCTGTGTGTGGTGGAGGTAGAGGTTCCGTGTGTGGTGGAGATGGTGGAGTCATGTATGGTAGAGCTGGAGGGTCTGTGTTTGGGGGAGATGGTGAGGTCATGTAAAGTGGAGGTGGAAGATCTGTGTGTGGTGGAGACGGTGGGGTCATGTGTGGTGGGAAGCAGGTGACCCTGGGCCCCTGAGCCATGGGTCCCTCTGTTGTGGTGACTCTAGTCTGAGGGCTGTCTGGGATTGGAGACTCTCAGTGCTACCTCTGGGGCCGTGGGGCGCTAGCTGGGCTCCTGACTGAGGACTCCTCACCCTGGCAGCACTGTGCTTTCTTATTCCATCTCCCGAAGTCAGCCCTGTCCTCTCCCAGGTTCACCTGCTCCTGAAGGAGGAAAATGTCCATGAGCATCAGCTGATGAAACGTGTCTTGATCGGAAATCATGAGCCTCCAGAACTGACTGGCCATGTGCATTTGACTAAGATCATTCACAGAAAGGTGCATGGATGCCAGGTCGGGGCAGGCCTGGGGCAGGGGTGCATGTGTCAGATTTAAATTTAATACGTGTTAGTGATTTCATTTTTTACCGTGACTGAATGTACATCAGTCTCTGCTTGGGGGCTTTCTGGGCCAGGGTGCCCACACCCTCAGCAGAGAGTCTTGTTCAGTCCAGTGTTCCCTTTCTTGAAAGGCCCAGTCCACACCAGCAGACTCAAGTGTCAGGATCAGCAGTGGGTCTCAGGGCTGTGCCTGGCCTTCCAAGTCTTAGGGAAGCCTACTCAGGACCAGCGTCGTCCACTTCCCAGCTTTGCTGGTGGTCCCAGTAGATGCACAGCCCACAGGATTCAGCAAGAAATCCAGTACCCATGCTACATCTTCTTGGTCACTGCCCGGTGACCATGGCTGGAGGGACTCTGCCTCCCCGCATGGCTTGCAGCATGGCGCACTTCCTCTGAGCTGTCTCTTTTCTGGATTATCCTCCGAAACCCTCTTAACCACTTAGCACCACTTTCTTCTAAGCCGTCTGCCTTTTCCTTGAATTTCCACAGCATCCCAGACATAGTTGTTTGGGACCACAGTCTGACCGGTCCCTGCAGCCCAATCTGCAATAGAATCCTGGGGCTGCCACACGTTGTCATCAACCCTGTGGCTTCAAACAACAGAAATTCACCCTCCTGCAGCCGTCGGGGCTGGAGCTCTTAAATCCAGGTGTCCGCAGGGCCTTATTCTACTGATGGCTCTCAGGGTGGTTCGTCCTGGCCTCTTCCAGCTTCCGATATCAGCAGTCCTCAGCATCTCGCGTGTCACTGACACGATGCATCCCTCCCCTTCGGTGGCCAGCTCCTCCCTGCGTCTTCACATTGCTGTCTCTGTGCCTGTGTCCAAACTTCCCCTTTTTTCGTAAGGACACCAGTCATATTGGATTAGGGCCCACCCAAATGATTAGAGCCCACACTAAGGACCCCATTTTTCACTTCCTTACCTCTGTAAAGACCTTATTTCCAAATAGGGTCACATTCTGACATGCTGGGGGTTAAGACTCCAATTTATCTTTTCGAAGGACACAGCTCAGCTCACAACCCCTTCCACTGCCACAAAACTGTGTTCCACTCAGCAACACAGGGGTGGCTGGAGAGCAACCAGAACTACAGTCAGACATCTAGCAGCCCTCGGCTCCCAGCGCCGACCCATCCTATGCGGTAGACATGCAGCACTGACTCTAGGTCTCCACCATGTACACCTGTCTGCTTCCTCGGGCAGCCCAGGCTGGGGAGGCGGTGCCTGGACACCAAGGCAACACTCAGCTTTCAACCTAACGCCGGCTCTGCAGTAAGGACATCGGCAGCAAACCCTCCTCACAGCTCAGAGCATCCCAGCCTGAAGAGCCTCGCTCAGAGAAGCGTGACGTCAGGGTGCCCCTGGCCAGGGCCAACCTAGGTGGTGGAAGAGGATGTCTTGTCTTTGTGCCCCTAATTTGAAACTTCTCCCCTAAGTTAATTTCATGTTCTTCCTATAACTCTTCTCTCCAAAAACGAAACATTGACATTTTTTTACTTCCCTGATCTTCTATTTCTCTGTTTCGGGATAACTTTACTGTCTCCCAACCCAAATTAGACTATTCAGATCACAAGTTGATAGCCCAGGAGAAAAGCTATTCACTGTCTCTTACGACAGAGAATTCAAATAAGAAGTTGCCATCTCTGCTGTCCCAGAGCTGAGGATTCGTTGGAGGGGACATTCTATGTCGTTTCCTGGTGATTCTTGGTAAATGAGTGTCATTTGTGGTGGACACAGAGTTGATCATGCCTTTGAGGGAGGGGCGTGAAGACTTCACGGGGGACCAGCATGTGGAACGGATCCAAAGGGAATCCCTACGGTGATGACAGCATCATGCCAGGGAACGGTGCCCACTGCAGCGAAGACTTGAGAAGCAAGGCTGGACAGGCTGGACAGGCCTATGGAGATCATTTATGAAGCTGTGTGAAGATGAGGTGAGAAGGAGAGACAAAATTCATCGGGCAAGCTTAGGGACCCCACACAGATGCTTCCAGCCAGAGCAGGAAGCTGAGTGAGCAAAAGCACCCCAGAGCAGGCTCCTGCAAAGACCGTGGTCCTCTGCAACTGACATGGGTAGAATTTTGCCATTTGCTCTCCCTTCTGTTTTCACCACTGTTCCTGGGCAGATTCTTTGAAAGCCCGCCTCCTATAGGAGTCCAGGTCATGCTGGCCTCAGAAGCCAGGGTCAGCTCATTAGAGCCACCTGCTGTGAGAAGCTGTCACATGTGTCTCTCCTGAGGATGATTTATCCCGTGGCCCCATCTCCTCAGATGTCAGGGAGCCTTTGCAAAGTGCTTTGATCCCCAGAGAGGTTACCTGTGACCCAAAGGTTTGCAGAGCTGTCAGCAGCCTTGACCATGGGAAGCCTGGCTCCGCCCAGGTGTCGGCTCCAGCCTGACAGGGACAGGCCATCTATTTCCCAGGGGACCCAGGGCCCTGTTCAGGACTGGCTCCCGCAGATAGCTGCAGTGGCAGGGGCCAGTGTCTGGGTTAAGCACCGCAAAGTGGACGATGATTTAAGGGAACCACAAGTGGACAGCCTACATGAATTAACGCGACACTTCATGCATGCTTAATAAACCTTTTGTTCCATGTTTAGGAATTAATATAAACATATCGAACTGTCCGCAACAAAGCCATGTGAAGAAACTGCAGGGCTTGCCCCTGGTGGAGGTTGGGGGTCTGATTCATCAAAGGATTAATGCGACATGCTCAGCTCTGACTGAATCACTGCGCTTTTCTCAGGATGAATGATTAACGCCTTGTTGGTGGAAGTGATTAGAATTTTTACCCTCGCCTTTCTTGCTTCTTAGGACTCTGTCCTGTTAGGCTATCTTCGTCAGCATTCACCTCCATCGTATATAAAGTGCTGTTTCTAATCTACGTTGTTTAAAGCAGCTGACTGGGGCAGTCTGAGGAAGATGTGTCTGGAAAGAGCTGCACATCTTTCCCGTTCTGCAAAGGCGTTCAATTTTGTGACAAACTTTTTCTAAACAGGAGCAAGCCTGGAGGCCATCCGGCTTGTGATGTTCTTGTGCTTTGCTGGACAATCAGTATCATTTCCCAAGGATTGATCCACCGAGCTGCCTCCTCTGGCAATTAACTCCAGTCCCGGGCTTCTGATGGGACTCAGCCAGCACCTCACCTATCAGTGATAACCCTCTGCCCACCTTGTCCCCAGACTTATGCTCTGTGGCCAAGACATGCACAAGCAGACAGCACAGGAGCCTCAGGGCCATTGTGGAGCAGCCGGCTGCACCTAACTTCCAGCCGGCAAGCACTGGACAGGTGCCTGCAGGCTTTCTCGGGAGAAGCACTTCACATTTAAAAACAGCAAGGCTTTGGATTGTGTGGATAGGGAGGAAAAAAGGCGACTCGTAAGAAGTGGCCATCAATATGCCTCACTTTTGCATCCAAAGCTATTTCCAGTCTGTCTCAAGCTGTTTGTTATTAGGCTCTTCAGCATTAAAAATGTTCTGTATTTAAGTCAAGGCGAGTGCAGGCACTGGAGGAGGTCGCGGGGAGCTCCCTCCTTCTCACTCGCTCTAATCTTGTGATTCTTCCAGCTCAGGGGTCACTAAACCATGGTGCAGCCACACCTGGCCCACCACCTGTTTTTGCCCAGCTTACAAGCTAAGAAGGGTTTTTACATTTCCGAATGGTTAGGGAAAAAGTCAAAAGAAGGGTATTATCTTGTGACAGGTGAAAATTATGTAAGAATCAAATTTCACCATCCACAGATAAAGTTTCCCTGGAATGCGGCCATGCTTATTCCTATCCAGGTGGCCTCTGGTTGCTTTTGTGCCACGACTTGGAGTGGAGCCACTCTCACAGGGGCTGCACGGCACGTGAGGCCTGGAGCGCTCACTGCCAGGTCTGTGACTGAGACAGTGTGCTGACCCCTGCTTTAGGTAAGTTGTCATATATGGAAGGAAAAGGGCCAGGGTGTTGAGGAGCCTACGGTCAAAGTTTGGTTGGAATATGTGTTTGGGAATTAAATTTATCTTCTCACAGTTCTAGAGGCCAGAAGCCTGAAATTCAGGGTCAGCAGGTCACGATCCCTCTGTAGGCTCTTCCTTCCTGATTCCTCCAGGCTTGTGGCTTTATCACATGGCCATCTTCTCTGTGGCTGCTGTCCTCTCCTCTTCTTAGAGGCATACTCGTCGTTGGATTTAGGAGCCAATCTATATTCAAGATGACCTCACTTCAACATCCTTCACTTAATTACGTTTGCAAAGACCCTTTTCCAAATCGGAAAATCACCTTCCCAATTGGTGATCACCTTCACAGGTTCACAGGAGTTAGGGGTGAACATATCCTTTCGGGGCACTGTGGCTGCAGGGCAGAGAGCTGGTGTCTGGGAATACTTTGCCCTTTAACTCGGTGGCGCTGTCGCCGTTCTCTTCCCACAGCCATGTAGTTGGACCAATCACTGGCCTCCATTGTTTCTGCTCCTGGGGGTGGGAGGGGGGCATTCCTCAGCCTTCTGCCAAGGGTGGCAGCCTCTGGACAAAGGGACAGCCAATACTTACTCTGTAAGTCTGGGTACCTCTAACCCAGTCAGTAGAAATCAACAACCTCCCACGTCTGTAGAGTGTTTCCAAGGCAGCCCGTTCACGAACATGCCACTCATGGCTACAGACTGTGCGTTCCCCTCGCCTGTAATGTGGAGATGCAATGGAGACATGCAGGTAGAAAGCAGGGCTATCTCAGGGACACGATGGAGGGGTGCAGATAGAAAGCAGGACTATTTCAGGGACATGATGGGGACCTGCAGGTAGAGGGCAGGGCTATCTCAGCGACACGATGGAGAGATGCAGGTAGAGAGTGGGGCCATCTCAGGGACACGGTGGGGCCGCGCAGGCAGAAAGAGGGGCTATTTCAAGCCTACTGCCCTTCCTCCTCACTTTGCAGTGCCCTACAGGGGCTGTTAAGGTGGGGGTGGGGATTTGGGAGCACACAGGGGAATGGCCATCTGGGACTTGCCTTGGAGAAAGTTGAGGAGAGTCCAGAGGCCTGAGCTGCCTTTCAGGCCCCAGCATGGTTTGTGCCCATGTGAGCTGGCACAGACACACTCCTGACCATGGGAAAGCACTTAATAGAGGTTTAACCTTGACATGCCACCTGACAAGCCACAGAAATCCTGGCTTTAGACCCATTTCCTAAGACCCCCCAGGACAGACCTGGTGCCCTTGTGTTCTGGATGTCCACGGAGGAGACAGAGGCTGCAGGAGCAGAGCGCCACCTCCTGCTCCCAAGGATCAAGGGAGAGGTCTCTGCTTTGTCATCTCCTGAAGAAGGAACCACTTTCCCCAGCCCAGGAGGCCAGCTCCTCATGCCAGGCCGCAGGGCCGTGGAGAATTCCCTCTAGCAGCCTCCCTGGAGCCGAGCCTGGTTTCCCTCCCCACACTAGCTACTGCTCTCCCTACAGAAAGCCATTTTGCTGGGAAAAGAGCTCATTTATTGACTGGGTAATAGAAAGTCTGCCGGCTCCATTATTTTGTAGTTTTATATGCAAATTGCATTTAGATAGTCAAACCTGCTTTCCCCTCATCATCAGACATGAATAGAAATCAGCTCAGCTCACACCACCACACAAAACGGGACATGCTTGGGGGAGAGGGGCCCGGCTGTCTTCTGAATTCTCAGGTTCTCGTACCTGGATCCTGAAGGAGAAATCACGGAGTCTCTCCAAAGCTGAGTGGATGAGCGGAGGGCTGGGTGGGAGGAGGGGAAGGCAGGACCCTGGGGGCAGCTTTGTACAGACATGGTGGGGGTGAGATGCCAGGGTGCAGCGCAGGTCTGGGAGTCAGAGGCCCAGGTGGGACACATCTTGGATTGTCCGTCTGGCAAATTCCTCTGCTGTGACCTCACTTTTCCCATCTGAAGGGAAGTGGGGCAGATGAGTGGTTTGGTTCCTGTCCACCTTAAAAGGCCTGTGACCCCCTAGCTAGGCATGGATTAATTCACTCCTTCACCTCTGTTGTCTGGGTCAGCAGCCCACCAGGATAGGAGCATGGGGGTGAGACTGCACGAGGTAGATGGGACCCCAAAGGCTGGAATTGTGGGGAATGGTGCTCCCCGAGAACTGTCCCCTGGGATGCCTTCACACTCTCCCTCCCTGACTGTACTCCTGGCCACCCTCCTCCCCTCTGCAGGGCTAGAACCAGGGCAGGAGGGCAGTGTGCCCACCTCATCTTTCTAGGCATCAGCTTTCTTCCCCTTCTCAGGACACATGGCCAAGCCCCCAGGACGGGGTAGGGAGTGGAAGGAAACAGAACAGGTTTTCAGGAGAAAAAGGAGCCCACGGGCCGCCTCCATTCCCTGTCCTCCCTCTCCCCACCCTTTCCCATCTGTCTGCTAACAGCATTTGGCCTTTATTGGGATTTCTGCCCAGAGGAATCTATCAAAAGAGTTAGGAGAAAAAGTAGGAAATCCCTCAGTCATGAGAATCACACAGCAAGATGATGCTACTCTGTGGTTCTTGGATGAGGCCCCAGCCCCTCCTGGCCCTGAAGCCTAATTAATTTTATGTAACAGAACATGGTTGGTTCCAGACACTGCCTGGGTTGGGGAGGGAGGAAGCACACGGGGGAGGAGTGAACGGTCATGGGGGCATTGGAGGGACGTGCAGGAGACTTATGGGATATGGCTTATGATTTAGGGGCAGCCACAGCTGCTGTGGCCTAGACTTGCCATGAGAGAAAGAGGAGATTCCTGGGGAAGAGAGCCAGCAGGGCCTCCTGGGAGGCAGGAAACTGTCCATGAGTGCCCTCTCTTCCTCTCCCTTCCTCCCTTTCCCGTCTCTCTGTCTCTTCGTCTTTGCCTCTGCCTCTCAATCTTTCTGTCTCCCCATCACTGTTTCTATCTCTCTCTCTTCCCCTCCCCCTCTTTCTCTGATTCTTCATATCTGTCTCTTTCTGTCTCCTCAACTCTATCTTCCCCACTCTTTCTCGTTCCCATTCCTCCTGCAAACATGCATTGGGTGAGCTGAGCTGAGGAGGTACCAGGTCAGGGGACGCTGAGCTCCTGGGTCCACCTGGGCAACAGGCTCTGCCATGGAGGTATCCTAGTCGGTCCAGTTCCCCACTGGTTGGGAAGTGGATGGCCACAATGCTCTGAGAAGAACAGTAAGATGTTGACCCCACGAAACGGTCCCCAAAATGCAGTAACAAATCCTAAGGGGTTTCCCCACCTCTGGTCTCTCAACTCTGGTCAGATGTCTGCACACTCCACACCTGCCATTCCTACCCACGTCCCTGCTTTCCCCAGATCCCTGCCTGGGTGGCAAATGCCAGCGATTCCCATTGCAGAGTCACCCTCCAGCCTCGCACTGGAGGCTCGTCCCAACAGCCCAGTATGGCTCAATGTAACCTCCTGTTGAAAGCCACCGTCAACAATGCACAAATGAATAGTCGCCGCCTTGTCCCGACAGAAGTCTAGGTATGGACACCAAAAGGGGATTTTCATAGAATTTTCATGTCAAGAAGGAATATTTTTCTTTTGATTTACCTTTTCATTTAAACAGGGCCCTGCAAGGGTGGACTACACCACACCACCTTCCACACCCATCGCCTCCCCGTCCTTCCTCCCACTCACTGCCACACTCCTTGTTCCCTTGGCCAGGATGACCACTCTGCATGAGGCTCCCGGGGGGAACCTTCCCTGGAGCCTCGCAGATGTGTGCCTCCCACAGTTCCATCGGGTACCTCCGCCTGACTCTGCCACAGCTGCTCACCTCTGCATGTCAGCAGGTCCTGGTCGCCCCTCTAGGGGAGCAGAGAAGAGCAGGACGTGACCACTCCCAGCAGGCACTGGCTCCATCTCACCTGGGACTGTAAGGATGTTGTGTGTCCTCTGGGACTCAGGCCTCTTGATGGGCTGGCTGGTATCGAACTGGTTTGGTGAATGCAAATGGTGAGGAGATGACCAGGAAGCTAAGATGCTGTCCTTCCCAACTGGATGCACTCAAGAGTCTCAGGAAGTCATGATTCCCGATAACAGCCACTGGATTCGTTTCCCTGTTAGGAGCGGATCCTAAGAGTGCCACCTGCTCAGGAGGTCTCATTCATTCTCTGCCTGAGTGAGTGGGAATGTGTCAGTAGTTCTCATTCACTCTCCACCAAAACACAGTAGGGCCCTTCAGACTGCCTGATGGTTAAAGCATTAAAATGTCTGTGCCACTACTTAATAAATCAGGAAGCTTCCAGGCTGTGTAAGCCACACCTTGTTGAGAGGTAACAACCTCGTTCTCGGTGCCTCCTCGGCCCCAGCGTTCACTCAGGCCGTGCTTGGGGAGCCCTTCAACCCACGGCGGCACTGTGGGAGCCCCTCTCTGGGCTGGTCAAGGCCAGAGCCAGCTTCCTCTGCTTGTGGGGGAGGGAGAGGCGTGGGTGGGAACCCGGGCTGCTCCAGGCGCTCAGGGGCCAGCGTGAGTTCTGGGTGGGCCAGGGCTTGGCCAGCCCCCCACTCAGAGTGGCCGGCCGGCTCCGCCAGCCCCAGACAGTGGGACTCAGCACCCGGGCCAGCAGCTGCCCAGCGTGCACCGGGTCCCCCAGCACTGCCAGCCCACTCGCCCTGAGATTCTTGCAGGGCCTCAGCTGCCCTCCCACAGCGCAGGGCTTGGGACCTGCAGCCCCTGCCATGGGCTCCCGTGCAGCCCGAGCCTCCCTGACGGGCCCCGCCCCTTGCTCCATGGCACCCGGTAACATCAACTGCTCAAGGGCTGAAAAGCGCCGATGCACGGCTCAGGAGTGACTGGCGGCTCCCACCTAGGCCCCTACGAGGCATCCACTAGGTGAAGCCAGCTGGGCTCTTGAGTTGGGTGGGGACTTGGAGAACTTTTATGTCTAGCTGGAGGATTGTATATGCACCAATCAGCACTCCATGTCTAGCTTGGGGTTTGTGGACCCAGCAATCAGCACCCTGTCAAAACGGACCAGTCAGCTCTTTGTAAAAGGGACCAATTAGCTCTCTGTAAAACGAACCAATCAGTTGTCTATAAAATGAACCAATCAACAGGATGTGGGTGGGGCCAGATAAAGGAATAAAAGCAGGCTGCCCCAACCAAGCAGCTGCAAGCGAGTGTGCAATGTTTGTTTTTTTAGTGTTTGAAGCAACTATTGCTGCTGCTCAGTCTTTGATCTATGCCACCTATATGAGCTGTAACACTCGCTGTAAAGGTCTGTAGCTTCACGCCTGAAGCCAGCAAGACCACGAACTTACCAGGAAAGACAATAACTCCAGATGCGCAGCCTTTAAGAGCTTTAACAGGCACCGTGAAAGGTTTGCAGGTTCACTTCCGGAGTCATCGAGACTGTGAATTCACTGGAAGGAAGAAACTGTGGGCCCATATGAACATCTGAAGGAACAAACCTCAGACATACCATTTTTAAGAACTGTAACTCCAGGAGGGTATGTGGCTTCATCCTTGAAGTCAGTGAGACCAAGAACCTTCCAATTTCGTACACGTTGTGACTAGACAGTGTGCATGTGTGCTTCTAAAGTCGGTTTTGAAAGAGACTTAGCTGTGATTCTCAACCAGGGTTGATTCTGCTCAGGGAATATTTGGAAGTGGCTAGAGATATTTTTGGTTGTCACACTCTGGGGAGGCCAGGGATGCTGCCAAGCTGCTACAGTGCACAGGATAGCCCTTTCAAGAGGCCTCACGCTAAACATCAAGAGTGCTGGAGTTGAGAAGATTTGGTTGACACACCCCACAGGGCTCTGAAAAGCATCAAAGAAGGCCTCCTCCCCAGCTGGTTCGGTGGAGACCTTGATAGGAATTTTCTGCGGTCAAGGCTTCTGTGTCATTCCAGTTCTTTTCCAGAAACAACGATTGTGCAGGGTGAATGTGGGGGAGGGGCTGAGAGGTCTCTGTCCTGGAGCTGGGAGAAGGCAAGTTGCACCAGAACTCATTCATACTGATCAGTGGCTCTTGGCAGGTCCTGTGATGGACAAGGCATCTCCAAGTTCTCGTGGAAGACACATGCACTCTGCCCTCTGCCTGCACAGTACACAGACAGCGAGGGTTATCCTGGAAGTGTGAAAGCTCTGTTGGCTTGCAATAGCTTCTTCTCACACCTCTCAGCTCAGGGCCATAAAAATAGCAGGATCAGGACATCAACACAAGCTACCGAGAGTCACACAAGGGCAGGGTGTTGAGAATTTAGGGCTATGCTTTGAAATCAATACCAAAGTGTGGCTACATTCCCCTGGCCCTACAAAGAAGCCTGTACTTCTATTATAAACTCGTAATCCATGAATTTGTCTTGGCTATGTCCTAAATTCGTCTGTATTTTCAGTCACTGTCATTTCATGGAAGTGATAAGCACCAAACCTGTGCTCCCTGGAAGGCTGGAGCACCTCGATTTGGAGGGAACTTGGCTGCATTCACACTCTGCCCTCAAATGGTGCATTCTTCCCAGTAAAGCCTCATGGGTGGTGCTGATGGTACTGCAGCTCCTTTGATCTGAGGAAGGCTGGGAAGGCCTGGGTTTCACCGGGAGGACACTTGGTGGGTGTCGGGGAGATTTTGAGGTCTCCGCCCTCTTTCTCAGGGCCCTGTTCTGTGAAAACCCTCTCCACACCCCACTGCTCAGCAGAGGCAGCCATATTGTGTCCGGGGCTCCTCCTGCCTGCCTAGGTTCAGGCCACCAAAGGCAGTCACCGGGCAAGTGCCCAGCACGATTCCCTCACCAGAGTCCAAACTGAGGATGCAGGGGTGGCAGCTGGTAAGCACAGGGAAGGTAGGAGTGAGTCTCCTTCAGTGCAAAGCTGCAAGCAGACAGTACTGGGGAAGCAAAGGCAAGAAGCAGAGAGGGCAACAGGAGCCAGGGGGCCTCAAGCATGCAAACGCCCAATGAACCTGAGCGTCCTGGCCCAGCCCCCTCGACTCCCAGGGACATGCACGGGTTAACTCCCAATGCTGAACATAACCTTCCCAATCTGAGCCACTTTGACTGAGTTTCTTTTCCTTGCAATCAAGAACTTTGAGGGTGCAGCGCTCTGTCCAGAGGGGATTCTCTCAACACTGGGGCGCAGGCAGGCAGCAGGCAGGTAACCACTTGGACTTCCTTTTTAGGAAGGAAACGTGTCTTCTTGGGCCAGCCCTGCTTGCTGTGGTGTGTGCCCCCCGGCAGTTCCTTCAGCTCCCTGAGCCTCTGAGTCCTTCCCCGCCCTTAATTCCCTCTCCAGAGCCAGCTGTGAGAAGCAAATGAGAGAAAACACGGGGAACAGTGTCCAGCTCACAGAGAGGCTTCCCACCCCAACTCACGACCCTGCCTGGTGGCAGCAGAGGAGTCAAGAAAAAAAATGGAATGATCTTCACACTTCCTCTCTGCAAAACACACACACACACCGAGAGAGACACACACATACAGTGAGCTGGGCATGGTGGCATGTGTCTGATGTGTCTGTAGTCTCAGCTAGTCAGAGGCTGAGGTGGGAGAATCTTCCTGAGCCTGTAAAGTCAAAGCTACTGCAGTGAGCTGTGGTTGCACCACTGCTCTCCTGCCTGGGCAACAGAGTGAGACCCTGTCTCAAAAGAAAAGAAAAGGGAAGGGGAAAAAGGGAAAGGAAAAGAAAAATGAAATGATCCACATGGGCCTGGGGATATGACGAGGGAGGCAGGAGATCCCAGGGGGACCCATGTGGCCTGGCTTTTAGTTTTCTGGGTTTGCCTCAAGCCAGTGTTCTGCCCACAAACCTTCCTTCTGGCCTGAGCTGCTTGGAGTTGGCTTTCTGCCTCTTACAGCCCTGACTCACGGAGTGCCTTCGGGGCACTGCAGATTTCCAAGCGCTGGCCTTTGACCGCAAAGAAGGGCTCAAATGGTAGCTCTGAGACTTAGAAGAGCCAGGCCATCATTCCTGTGAGTGACCGCAAGCAAGAAAGCTCAGACGTCTGCTGCTCCCACGTGACGTGGGGTGAAAATTCATATTCTAACCCCCTGCCATGTTAGGGGGCTCTGAGGAGGCAACGGTTGTGAAATCATCTTGAACCAATAAAAGTTGCTAAAAGGAAAGGCATTCTTATCACCGTGAGTCCAGTCTCCGTGTCTCCATTAAAAATTCGACTCTAATCGATTCACCACTTCCTGCCGGCCGTGTGGCATCAGCACTAAGAGCTGGGGGCAGAAAGCCCTGACACCACGGTTTACGGTACCTGTGACTTTCCTTTCAGACACACGGCTGAAAACAGCAAGATGCCCAGAGTCACCCACTCTGCTCTCCACCTGGCAGGCAAATATCTCTCCTCATGCCGGGAATGATAATCCCCCCAGATGTGCCTGCCTGTCCTCCCCATGAAAGATGGCCTGTCATCAGTCCTCTGAAGTGTCAAAGAAACAATGCAGCTGCCAACGGAGCTGGTTCTAGACACCCTGCCCTCTGTGGCCTCCCGCAGCCTGGTAGAAGCTGGGTCTCCTCCTCCTCTTCTGGGCAAGGTGGACCTGCCAGAGTTAGATGGACTAGCAGAGGCCAGTAGGAATGACACTTCCTCGGCACAGATTTGGGGAAAACACTTTAAAAGTCTCCAAAGTCTTTACCCCTAAAGCACTGTCTGAGCAGAGATTTTGCTGAACACAAAAGAGCTCTCTGGAAGCCTGGGTGGATGGTCCATCCACCCTGCATCCCAGACAACTTGGCCTCCTGAAACCCCTTCCTTCTCCTTAAGCTAAGATTTCCTCTGCATGCCAGTGAGGGGTGAACCAAGCCAGCGCCGTCTTCCAAAGACCCATGCAGGACCAACAAAGGCAGCAGCTGCTGAAACCTCCATACAGGGGCCTCACGCAGGTTCCGTCCTTCTGCTTTGACTCATCACTTAGCACAATGTCCTCCAGCTTCATTCTCATTGCCATAGATGGCAGGATTTCCATTTTTTTAAAGCTCCATTGTAAGTATAGATCACATTTTTAATCCATTTATTCATTGATGGACATTTAGGGTTTTTCCCACATCTTAGCTGTTGTGATGTGAGGTACCTAAAACAGTCAAACTCAGAGAAACAAAGAATGGAAGGGTGATTGCCGGGGCTGGCGGGGGCAGTGGAAATTGAAGTTGCTGTTGGATGGATATAAAGTTCCAGTTACATAATATGTAAGTCCTAGCGATCTGCTTCTGTTAAGAGGGTAGACCTCACGTTGTGTTCTTGCCACAATAAAAGATAAAGAAAAAGAAAGGCAGGCTCCTCCAGTTCCCAGCAGGAAAGCCTTGACCACCAGTATCTTCCCTATCTGTGGGTCCACTGCCAGGAGCCTGTGTGCTAACTTCTAACTGATTCCGAAAGCTCAATTCCTCAGGAACCTCCTCTCTTTAATCCTGAGTCGAAATCACTTCACTTGGTTCCCTGGACATGCTGTCAAAGACACATACTTCCAGCAAGAGCAAATCTGTTAAGAAAGAAACACCTGGTCCTCAGGGGTCCACATCCGCTTAGTCAGTATCTGAGCCCTTGATGTGGACTCACTTAAGAATGTTCCTTTACTAGCAGAAATAAATGGCCGCTTGTTGCAGGATGTAATGTCTCAGCTCTAGTAAGGAGACATAGCTGCCAGCCCGGAGCCCCTGTCACCTATTGAGGAGCAGAGCACCCATGAGCCTGCGCATTGCGCGCATGGTTGGGGTGACTCAGACTGTGCTGTCTCTGAGTCTTACAGAGCGTGGCGTCCATTTCCTCTGGACTCCATCAGTGTTCAGGTGGGGGAGAGGAAGGAGTGATGTCTGAATATTCATGACATGCAAATTCAGGAAGCAAAATTGCCAGCGATTTACCTGCTATGCCTCCCATTTTCTCCGCCGCGCCCTTGGACCAAGCATCCTCAGCAGAGATGTGTGTTCCTGTGGCCGAAGCTGTCGTCGTGACGATTGTCTAGATCTGATGAGGTATTCGAGGGGAGCTGTCTTCAAGGTGTTCCGTATTTTCCTGGGAAAGAACAGTGGCTCATAACACAGTTAAGGTGAGGAGTTTAACTGGTATTTCTTGCGTGAGAGGCATAGGGTCCCTGAGAAGCAACTGCTAGGGGCTGAGTGGCTTTTTTCCATCTCTTGCCATTTGTCACTTCACTTTCTTTATCACACTTTAGACCTTTAAAGTCGGGAAGGTGGAGAGACACTGGTGTGGATGCAGTTCCCTCCTCATTGCTCTGCTGCGTGCTCCTTATCTCATGGGGATATGAGGAGAAGGACAAGAGACACCCACCATGGAATGTGAGTGGAGTTGCTCTGTGAGCTGCCCGGATGGCTTCAAGACCTGTGCACTTGAGGGCTCCATGCTCAGAAGGGCTAAACCTGCCCATGTTTTAAGGCTGCGCTATGGTAGTCCTTTGCATTTTCAGTTTGCACTGGAATCTTGGCTTAGTCTGTTCCGGCTGCCCTAACACAGTGTCATAGACTGGGAGGCTAGCACGCCACGGTTCCAGATAGAGGCTCACAGTTCCAGATAGAGGCTCACAGTTCCAGATAGAGGCGCCAGCAGGTTCAGTGTCTGGCGAGGTCCTGTTTCTTGGTCACTGTGTCTTCATGGAGTAGAAGAGGCTAGCTAGCTCCCTTTGACCTTTTTAATACGGGCATGAATTTCATGATGGGGTCCCCCTCATGACCTAATTACTTCACACACTTTAGTACCATCACCTTAGAGGTTAGGATTTCAACATATGAATTTTGAGAAGGCCTGAACATTCAGTCCACTATAGCACTGAAAATTAGGTCTCTCGCCCAGGTTGTGGGGATGCTGGGCTCCATCCATCATATGTGAAGAGGAAACCCTCCCTGCTTCAGAATGAAAAAGAGGGCCTGCTTCCGGAGGTCTGAGGAGTCCTCAGGGACTTCAGGAGCATCTGCCTTTAGTTTTGGGAGGCCCCAAGGGTGAAATTGAAGACCTACTGGGTGAGACGATACCTCTGGGACAACTTGGCCATCTCCCCCTCCTGGCCCAAGCACCTTGTGGCTCACTCTTTTCAGGAGACCATGGGCAGTAAACAACTGCTGTCTCACCTCTGCAACTTCAGGTTGCTAGAACCCGAAATAAACAGTTAAGTCATTAACACATACGCAAACGCCACCTACTCAGAGTGCAGTTACTTGAGTTCTGAGCGGGAGTACCCAGGTCCACCCAGAACTGCACTGGTTTTACTGTGTTGACTTTTTGCGTTGGTGTGATAATATCAGTTTTGTATAGGGTCCTAATCAAAATGTTGCCAATCTGGACCCTAATGTTTGTTAGAGCTTGCCTTCGCTGTCTAGGATCTGATCAAAGCTCATGCATTGCATTTTGAGGATACGTCTCGTTTGTCTAATTTATTCTAGAGCAGATCCCTTGCTTTAGTTTTGACTTTATTTATGTCTAATGATTGACGTTTGGAAGCATTTGGCACAGTTGTTTTACAGAATGCCTCGTAACTGGGATCTGTCTCTTTCCTCACAATTAAATTCAGGTGAAACCTTTTTTGTCCTGATCCTGAGTCCTTCTCAGTGGGCACGATGCTTGTTTGTCTCATTGGGGGTCAGAATGGTGCCCATCTGATCTCTCCACCAATGGTGCCCACCTGATTTTTCCATCAATAATGCCCACCGGACCTCTCCATCAAAACACACCTTTTCCATGGGTGAGGAAGGGAGTGCTTCGTGAGAGTGAAATACTGTTTATGAGTCAGCTCAGGCAGCTAGATGGCCAACACCACACTCCAGGGGCCTTCAATAGCAATTTATTTCCTCACAGTCTTGAAGGCCAGAAGTCCAAGAGCAAGGTGTTTCGGGGCGGGTTTCTCCCAAGGCCTCTCTCTCCTTGGCTTGCAGAAGGCCATCTTTTTTCTGTGTCCTCACAGGGCCTTCCCTCTGTGGATCTATGTCCTGGTCTCCTCTTCTCATGAGGACACCATCCTATTGGATTAGAGTCCATCATAATGACCTTGTTTACCTCAATGACTGCTTTAAAGACCCTCTCTCCAAATATACCACCTCCCGAGGTGATGGGGGTAAGGACTTCCACGTGTGAATTTGGGGCTGGACGCAAGTTCATGGTTGCCCATGGCAACCGGCAGCTTCTACCCAAAAGTTTCAACATAATTGATGGCCTTGCTTGCCTGTTGTGTTACAATGGTGGCTGCAAAACAGGAACGTTCTAACCTATCATTCTCTGATTCCACGACCTATGAGCCTTCTTTTTTCTAGAAAGAACTGTTCACTCACCACCCTTTTCCAGACCTTTCTGGGCACCGCTACAGACAATGGAGTTTCTTTTAAATCTCAATGTCTTATCATCTGTCGCCAGCATTATTCTTCTGATACTCACATCATTCCACATTGGGCCAGTGGGGATCCCTCAGGCTGTCCCTGGGCCTTTTCTTTCTTTCTTTTTGTTTTTTTGTAGTCTCACTCTGTTACTCAGGCTGGAGTGCAGTGGTGTGATCTCGGCTCACTGAAGTTTCCATCTCCCAGGTTCAAGCGATTCTTCTGCCTCAGCCTCCCGAGTAGCTGAGATTACAGGCACACACCACTGTGCCCAGCTACTGTTTTGTATTTTTATTGGAGATGGGGTTTCGCCATGTTGGCCAGGCTGGTCTCAAACACCTGACCTCCCAAAGTGCTGGGATTACAGGCATGAGCCTCCGTGCCTGGCCTGTCCATGGGCCCTGTGCTTGCTTGCTGGCTGCTGGCACAGCAGGATGATCCAGGCCCCCAGCACTCTCCCTGTCCCATACCTGGAATCGGACACTTCTCCGTGTAGTGCTGGGCCCTGTGAGTGGGGAGCAGTATTCATAAACTGAGGTCTGGGCACAGGGGGTGCCATTTTGTTTTGTTTTGCTATTAGCACCTTTCGGAGACGTGTTTTTGAGGGAATTTAGATTTTCAGCGTTCTTTTAACTAGGTTTTATTTAAAAACTCTGTTATAAAAGAATGAAAATGTCCTTGAGGCCACACTTTGTCATACACAGAGAAATATATTAAAGGCTGAAGGAAAACAGAGTCTCTACGTGGAGAAAAGCCAATGACGGGGCCTCCCAGGAACCCTCGCCCAGACTAAACGTATTTGAAATTTTACAAATTTTACAAAAGAGCCACTGCGTCGTGATTGCTGCATATTTGGAAATGACTCTAAACGTTCATCCCAGAGAGAAAGCTGCAGGTCCATGGAATGGCATGGGGAGAAGGTTTTACAAGGTGCTATGACAGGGCAGGAAGAGAGGTTTGTGAATGTTGGCACAGGAAAACACAAAACAACCCCCATTGCCTTAGGAAATAATGGGTTTGGCGCTACCAGCGATGGCCCCAGAATGAGATGTTGCCAGGAATAAAAGTTTTGGTTTTCTCCTCAGGTGTTCTTCCCCAAGCCCTCAAGGTAGAGTTCTGCCCATGCCTCTGTGTGCCCCTGCAACTTGGCATCACAGTCAGGCTGTGTACATGGCGGTGCTGTCTCCTGGACTCTGACTTCTTTGAGGCCTATGTCTTGGGTGTCCACTCTGTGTCAGGCCTGAAGACACAATGAAGAGCATCACTAGAACAAAAAAACACAGCCCGACATCAGCTCCACAGAGTCTGGGGTCCCA
The DNA here is from genome assembly GCF_003255815.1 of Theropithecus gelada. Taxonomy (NCBI): domain Eukaryota; kingdom Metazoa; phylum Chordata; class Mammalia; order Primates; family Cercopithecidae; genus Theropithecus; species Theropithecus gelada. The sequence continues at coordinate 33,205,729 of NC_037668.1, read as the reverse complement.
TGGAGGATGCAGAACATCAACGGATGACACCGCGTAAAAGATGCCACTGCTGAGAGTGCAGGCGCAACCGAGAGAGGCTCCGTATGATGGAGGCAGCTGTTGGTCCAAGGGAGGGGGGGGGGGTTGGTGGAAGTCATAATCACACAGAAATCTCAAGAATGAAAGGATGTGGGGAGAGGGGACAAGCAGGGTGCCAGGCAGGGTGGCTAACGTGCTGAGGGCTTGAGTCAGGGTGCGAGGAGGGGCAAGGTGGAGTGTGAGGAATATGAGAGACAAAAGAAGGCCGCACAAGGAGAGCAGAGACTGTGGAAGGGGGTGGTAATGGAAAGGAGGCGGGGCTGGCTTTGTTGTGGAGTGACTTTAAGAAGAATCTGGAGAGTGTTGGGTGTACACTGGCTCCCCACTTCCATTATTATTCTACACTGATGTAGAAGGTCTCCATTTCTCAAAACCCTTGGGCTTCTTTCTATGGACTAAATCGTGCCCTCCTAAAATGAATATGCTGAAGCCCTAACCCCAGGTATGCTGGTATTTGGAAGTGAGATCTTTGGGAGGTAATTAGGGTTAGATGAGGTTGTGAGGATGGGGCCCCCGAGATGGCACTGGTGTCTTCATAAGAAGTGGAAGAGAGACCAGAGCTTTCTCTCCACCGTGGGAAAACACAGTGAGAAGGCCGCTGTCTGCAGACCAACAAGAGAGCCCTCCCCAGACACGGAATCTGCGAGCAGCACCTTGATCTTTGATCACTTTACAGCCTTCAGAGCTGTGAGAAGAAATGTCTGTTATTGAAGCCTCTAGTCTACGGTATTTTTGTTAGCACAGCCCAAATGGGCAAATATGCCTCCTGACCCCGTTTACTCACTCACTCTTCTGAGTACTGTCTGCTTCTCCAGGTTTTGATTGTTGAACGGGACAGGCTGTGCCCACAAGGTGGAGGTCTGCAATTGCTCAGGCCACCTGCGACTGCGGGAGTCACTGTTCTGGGGTGCACTATTAGGGAGCCCCCTTGCCATATTTCCCCAAAGTCGCATTTTCATTGCATCCATGTGTGATGAAGCTGGCATTTTGGTCTCCATCTGCCTGACTCCCTGTTTATCTCAGAATTTGTTCTAAATCTGAACAAATTATGCATGACCCCCCTCATATCCCAATGTAGGAGGTGGCGATTTTGTGGAAAGGGAAGAAAGGAGGCCAGGATGAATGTTCATGAAGCAATTAGGAAAGTCATGCAAGCTCTGGACAAGAGCCGGGAGAACTTGGGTTGAGGGATGGTGGGAGATACAGAGTAGTGTGGGCTGAGTTGAAGGGGTGCTCAGGATGCTGGTGGGAAGGATCTGATGCTGTAAGAAGACACTATCTATGAAGCAGAGGGCTGCTTTTCCCAGATGCCAAATAAGATGGTGGATCAGGGAGAAGGAGGTCTCAGAGGAATCCCAGGCTTTTGGCTGAAGCCCTCCTTGGAGAAGGCTCCCTGGACATGGCCACAGCAGGTGGGGTGGGGGTCCCTCCTCCTTCTGTCCAGCTATGCACCCTGCATGCAGGCCTGCTGCCTGGAATGGCTCTGGAAGCTGGGATGAGAACGATGACCAAGTTCCACCAGTTTACTTTCTCATGGGGAGCACGGACAGTAAACCAATACACAAACCAACAAATGCATCGTCTGGGGCCGTGGTTACTGTGCTGAAGGACAGTGACAATCCTGAGCTCAGTCCTGCACCTGCTGAGTCTGAGGTGCCTTTGAGAAGTTTAAGTCTGAGGTGCCTTTGAGAAGAATGCCAAGAGGCACAGGACACAGCTGCCCCTCTGTTTCCGGCACCACCACCCACCCGCTCCCTGATAGCTACACATGATGATTAATTCCTCCGTTTACTTGTGCTTACATTGAATTCAAAGGGCAGGGCCATTGTTTTGAGTTCATAAAGGTCAAGGGTAAAATCTTCCCGGATGTGGACCCCACCTCTGAGGAGGGGATGCTGGATATGTCCTGGGGCCCTTGGATGTTGTATCCAGTTTTGTTTGGGCCGGTTAAGCTGACTTTGCTTAAAGAGAGACGTTCTCTTCAAGTTTCAGCCAGATCACCACAACCAGTGAGCACTGACCCCAAACTCCATTGCAGAACCACAGAGATATTTCACTGTGCTTTCTTCTTTGTACACACATTGGCTGCAGGAGATGCAGAGACAAGTAAGACAGGCAGAGCCAGGCTGTCATGGAGCTTATGATGCTGACATGACATAAGCAAATAGAAGGCAGGTTTGATTGAAATGGGGATGAGTGACTGGAAGCAGAATAAGATACAGTAAGGGTGGGACAGGATGTGAGGGTGGTGTGCAGGAGGGGTCTTCAGGGAGAAGAGCTGAAGAACTGAAGAACTGGAATTTGAAAGGAAAACTCAAAGGCTCTAGACTGGACTCCTGCAAATCTCTAGAGACAGAAGGGGCTATTCCAAAAGGCAGCCAAAGCCCTACTTTAAATTAATCCTGATCATTGAACACACTTGTCATGTATTTTTTGGGTGCTTCTGGATTCCTAGAGGCCATGGCTTTTTCTGAGGTCTCCATCTTGCAGAGATTCTTGTTACCACTCTTCAAAAAGAACCATCATAGATTTGAGAAAGGGTCAGAGGGCGTGAGCAACAAACAGCAGCGGGGATATGAGGGCTCCTGTAGGCAGACACAAGTATTTAAGGGGAGCTACACACTTCAGGAGGCCGAGGCAGGTAGATCAGATCACTTAAAGTCAGGTGTTCGAGACCAACCTGGCCAACATGGAGAAACCCCATCTCTACTAAAAATATGAAAAAATAGCCAGGTGTGGTAGCGCTGGCCTGTAAACCCAGCTACTCAGGAGGCTGAGACAGGAGAGTTGCTTGAACCTGGGAGGTGGAGGTTGCAGTGAGCCGAGATCATGCTACTGCACTCCAGTCTGGGCCACAGAGCGAAACAAAAAAAAAAAAAAAAAACAGGAGGCCACAAAGTGAAAAAGTTTCCAGTGTCCTCTCTCACCATTATTGTAGACTCGCTTAAATATTCCTTTATATAGAATCTCTCAGGCACTCCCCAAGCCTTCAGAGATTATCTGAGGGGGAAAGGTAACTCACACCCAACCGCAGACCATTAACTAACAGAAGTGGTCGTACTAAAAATCAATGGTCCAGAAAGAGTTTCGATTAATGAATGAGCCCCGGAGTCCTGCCATGCTCTTAAAGGGAGTTTGGAGTTCTTTCCCGGCACTTGGGGTTGACTCAGCAAAAGTAACCGGACCCCTGGCAAAGTGTGCTTAGACCTGCTGTTAGAGACAAGATGTGAGGCTGGATGCAAAGTTGGCCTCACTCGGTGTGGCAGGAGTTTGTGTTGCACGTGCTGTTTCCAATTGCCATTTCCACATCAAATCGTGGATTGTATTCTTTAGTCGGATTCTCAACAAAATGTGGTATGAAGAATTTGACTAGCCTTTGTCCGTTGTTCCTGAGGAAGACTCGAAATCCCTGGAGTTTTCCCAATAACTGGGATGTCTTTGTTATTCATGAACTTTTTGAACAGCATGTGCATTGGTGATAACAAGATGAGGGTGGGGGCTGGTCACCAGAAAGACTGATCTTTTTTCTTTTTTTTTTTTTTTTTTGGAAACGGAGTCTCTCTCTGTCACCCAGGCTGGAGTGCAACGGTGCGATCTCGGCTCACCGCAACCTCTGCCTCCCAGGTTCAAGTTATTCTCCCTGCCTCAGCCTCCCGAGTAGCTAGGATCACAGGTGCCCGCAACTATACCCAGCTAATTTTTGTATTTTTAGTAGAGATGGGGTTTCGCCATTTGGCCAGGCTGGTCTCAAACTCCCAGCCTCAGGTGATCCACCCGCCTCAGCCTCCCAGAATGCTGGGATTATAGACATGAGCCACTGCACCTGGCCCAGAAAGGCTGATCTTGTGATGAGAGAGTTGGGGCTTTGAGCCTGGTGGTGCCAGACTGGAGGGAGGAGAGAAGGGGCTGCTGATTACATTTGGTCACCTGGCCAAGCATTCAATCAACCATGGCCACATCATGAAATCCTGATAAAAATTCTGGACGCAGAGGCTTGCTAAGCACGTTGATGTGCCTGGAGACTGGCCCCTGATTCCACAGGGAGAGGCCATGGAAGGTCTGTGTTTGACACCCTCCCAGACCTTGCCCTCTGTGTCTCTCCATTGGGTGGTTCTTGAGTTGCATCCTTTAAAATAAAACTCTAATCATAAGTATACTGCTTTTTGAGTGCTGTGAGTCATTCAAATAAATTATCAAACCTGTGGGATCATGAGAAGTGCTGAATTTGTAACCAGTTGGCCAGAAGTGCAGGCAGCTGAGGACTCTCAAAGTGCACCTGGTGTCTGGCCTGAGGGCAGCCTTGTGGAGGACCGAACCTTCCACCGGTGGGGCCTGTGCTAACTCCAGGTGTGAGTGAAAGAACTGAATTGCAGTGCGAGAGCCGGGGTGAGACGGGTTGCAGTGGAAACAGAATCAGGTTGACTTCGGCTTTCTCGTGTGTTCCTGCAGATGGACTTGCGTTCCAGTTTCCGGGTTCTGATTTTGTCAGTGCACCTGACTCAATCCCAGTGGCTGGATGGGCTCCAGAACCCATGATGGAGCCATAACATGGGACTGGGTGCAAAAATTAGAGCAACAACTTCCAAATCAGAACCAATTCATCTTGTCATTACCAAGGCCAAGATGGTAAAGGGGCCCTTACAGCAAGCTGACAACTTTCCAGGATGGTGAGTCACATTCACGGGCCATAGAAGGTAAAACAATCTTAGTTGGGAGAATGGGGTCCCCAAAATAGTTGGGTTTCAGGAAGCTTTGCTGAGGGTGCGTGCACATTTCCCAAGCATCATGGTTCTGTTCCTGGCTTGGGAGCGCGGGGAGTCACTGTCACAAGGATGCAGCCGACCGGCCTGCAGATGCGTCTCTTCCTGGCCCCTCTTTGCTCTCTAGAAGACAACTCGACACTGCACTGCAGCACTGCATCTCCAGCAGGAGTGCGTGTGTGTGTGTGAGAAACAGTGTGCGTGTGAGTGAAAGTGTGCACATGTGTGTGAGTCTGTGTGTCTGTGTGCATGTGTGGGAGAATAGGTATGTGTGAGTGTACAGCGAGTGTATATATGTGTTCACGTGCAAACGTGCATTTGTGAGAGTGAGTGTGTGACTGTGTGTATGTGTGTGTGAATGCATGCGAGTATATATGAGTGTGTACCTGTAAGTGTGAGTGTACGGGCATATGCAAGTGTGTGTGTGTGAGTGGAAGTATGTGCACATATATGAATGTGTGTGCATGTTTGTGTATATATGTGTGTATGTGTCAGTATAGGTGCATGCACGTATAGGAGAATGTGTATGTTGTGTGAGTGTGGGGGTATATGTGTGCACATGTGTGAAAGTGTGCATGACAGAGAGTTTGTGAGTGTGTATATGTGTGAGTGTATATGACTGTGTATGTGTGCTCCTGTGTAAATAAGTGTGTATATAATATAACTGTGTATGCATGGGAGTGAGTGTATGTGCGAGTGGTGTGTATATTGTGACTGTATGTATATGTATATGTGTCTATGTAAGTGCATATTTGTGTGAGTATGTGAGCATGTGAGCATGTGTAAGTGAGTACGTGTGTGCATGTGAATGTGTGTTTGGATGTGCATGTATGTGCAACTGTGCATGCACTGGCATCGCCCACATCAGGACAGGCCCTCCACTGCCTCATGTTCTCACATCTTTTCTGGCCTGCACAGGAAACACCTGCTCCATGGTACTTCTTGAGGCATCAACTCCAAAAGACGGAAGGTGAACAGTGGTTTTGAGCGACAGGTGAAAACCCGGCAGTCTGACAGTGGAGACATTCTTCTGCCTCCAGGATGACCTCACTCTTCGCTTTTTCATTTTGCACTGTCGGGGGCTGGGAGGCAGCTCTCCCTCCCCAAGTTGGGGGTTGGAGGGAGCCTCACTTAGGGAGAACACCACCGGGCTCATATGGCAAGATGGCTTTTCAAGCATTCTGCATTCTCCCTTCTTCCAAGCTGCTGCCAAACCCAGACCTGGTGAGTGACAAGCCCCAGCAATTTATCATGAGTCCTGTGACCTCCAGAACAATCCATCAGTGACAGAGGAAGTCAACAGAGCGACGACAACTTGCTGTTTACCCGCAGTGTATGTTTCATCAGCTTCCCAGCATCTGGTCCCAATAGCAACATCCTCTTTTATTCGTTCTTCCCCTTGGAGAGGAACGTATTGAGTCTCAAGTCCGTAAACATGGCTCCTTTATGCCCTTCCTATGCTGTGTGGCACCCTTGACTATGTTCTCCATCTTACCATAGACACTGTATGTTACATGTGTTTTATATGCATATATGTGTGTAATACCTAATGGGCACTGTGTACACATATACAGGCTATGTGTAATAAGACAGTGTGTGTGTGTGTATGCATAAAATGGCCCTGCGTTAGTTCGTTCTGGCGTGTCCATCAATCCATGTACAGTTTCCCTCCCCTTCTCCATTCACCGTTCCTTGCATTGCCCGCTCCCCCACCCTGCCGCCCTTCACACACACACCCTGCTAAGGGCAGAAGGAGGTAAAGTAACTAAAGAGCCGCAGGTCTGGTGGAAAAGCCAAGGATGTCTGTTGGGCTTTGTACAAGGACAGTTGTTCCTTTTCAAAACTCTGCAGAAACATAGAGACAGGGCTGATTCCTTCTAACTGGGGGAGTCAGGAAAGACTCGGTTCAGCCTGGCTTGAAAGACTGAGAAGAATCAAGATGGGCAAAGATGGGGCCACTCAGAGTGGGGCACCTGAGATGAAGACAGGCATGACAAACCCCACTGTGCGCTCCCAGGTCCCCCGTCCACCGCCAGCCTCCGCTAGTCTCCATCCCCGAAACTGAAATAATCTCACATGCTGGAGGCAATGAAGGGAAAATAAAAAATGGAGTCATTAGTCTTGGTGTCACATTTGCCATCTCCCCAAGTCCCAAGTGGAAAAGGGAGGAGGAGGGGCCATGGGACGTGGGTCGGGCATTTGGAGGGCTCTGTGGCCACCTGGTGGCTGGACGTGTCTCCCCCACTGGCAGAGCTCCCTGCCCAGCTCCTGGTGCAGACTGCCCAGGACGGGGCCAGGGAACCACTCTCCCCTCTTTGAGCAGGGGTGGAAATTGTTGGGGCCTGAAAGGGGAAGGAAGACCAGAACTCCAGCCTCTTGGCTTTCAGAGCCTAGACCCAGAGTTACAAACCCATGGAGAGGAGAAAAGGGAGGGGCAGCCCCCCCATCCAGGGGCTGCAGGGGGCCTGCCTGGGGGTGGGACCTTAGCTTTGCCCCTTGTCTTTCACCCTGCTTGGATTTGGAATGTTCCAGCATGAGGACTCAGTCACATCCCAGATTCTGCTCCAACCTCAGGTTACAAACATCAGTGGCTGACAGTGCCTCGGTCCCAGATGTGAGCCAGGCCACCTCAGGCTGGAAGCCTCACAGCTGTCTCCTGCAGCACGTCAGGAGACCATGCTGCCGTCTGGACAAGTTCACGGAGGACACACATCCTGGACCTTCTGGTCAGAAGCCAGTGGGCCCCTCCCCACCCAGAGCTGAGGTCTGAAGCTCCCCCAAAGAGCCAACACCAGATGAGACCCTTCAGGAATGCTGGGCGCGTTCCCCCACTCAAAGGGATGCCGGGCGCGTTCCCCCACTCAAATTCCATCCTTTCATTCAGCAAATATCTGGGAGTGTCTACTATGGGCCCAGCTGTCCATGGCCAGCCGTGCACAGAGGAGATGTGGCCGCCACTCTGTGGAACACCAACATCTGTGAAGTTCTGACCACATTCTAGATCTCTCTGAAAAGCTCACGTGTACTAATAATTTGCAAATAACAGCAAGTGTCATTGGCTTTTAAAAATAGAAGTGCTCGCAGGATTTTATGGGATGGGGAAGGGTCAGGTTTGAACCTGAGCACTGTGAGCCCAGGGCCTCACTGGACACAGCCCCTCACGGAAGGGACAGCCTGGTGGGGCAGGCAGGCAGAAGATAAAGAGAGCACTTCAGCAGATGCACAGAGGGCAGCAGGTGTGGAAACAGTGCAGAGGGAGGGGACCGTGATGACCTGCTAAGAAGAAGGGACATTTAAGCTCAAAGTATGAAGAAGACACAGTCATACAGAGATGTGGGCATGGGGGTCCTAGGCAGAGGACACTGCAGCGGTGTAAGCCCTGGGTTGGGAAGCAGCCTGATGTATTCAAAGACAGTGTGGTGGGTTGAAAAGTGTCCCCCCAAAACACACATCCACCTGAAACCTCAGAATAGGACCTTATTGGGAATAGGGTCTTTGCAGATGGAATTGGCCAGGATGACATCATTTTTGATTGGGGTGTACATTAGTCAGGGTTCTCTAGAGGGACAGGACTAATAGGATAGATGAATACATGAAGGGGAGTTTATTAGGAGAATTGACTCACACGGTCACAAGGTGAAGTCCCACAATAGGCCGTCTGCAAACTGAGGGGCAAAAAAGCCAGTCCAAGTCCAAAAATCTCAAAAGTAGGGAGGCTGACAGTGCAGCCTTCAGTCTGTGGCCAAAGGCCTGAGAGCCCCTGGCAAACCGCTGGTGTAGGTCCAAGAGTCCAAAAGCTGAAGAACTTGGAGTCTGATGTTCAAGGGCAGGAAGAATCCAGCACAGGAGAAAGATGGAGGCCAGAAGACTCAGCAAGTCTCGTCCTCCCATGTTCTTCTGCCGGCTTTATTCTAGCTGTGCTGGCAGCTGATAAGACAGTACCAACCCATCTTACTGAGGGTGGCTCAGCCTCTCCCAGTCCACTGACTTGAGTGTTAATCTCCTTTGGTGATACCCTCACAGACACACCCAGGAACAATACTTTGCATCCTTCAATCTAATCAAGTTGACACTCAGTATTCACCATCACGGGTGGGCCCTAACTCCTCCTATGTCTTTATGAGGAGAGGAGAGGTGTGGGATGATGGAGCCTGACATGAGTCCTGCAGCTAAGAGCATCAGGAGCCCCAGGGCAGCTGGACAAGGCAGAGAGGGTCCTTCCCTAGCGCCTTTAGAGGAAACTCAGCCCTGCAGACACCTTGACTTTGAACTTCCGATCTCTAGAGCTACAAGATAATACATGTCTATTTTTAAACTACCCAGTGTGTGGTAATTAATTATAGCAGCCACAGGAAAGTAATGCAGGCAGGAAGGGGAGCACTGCGCCAGGGTCATGCTGAGAAGGGAAGAGGAGCACCAAATAAATCCCAGAGGTCAACATTCCTGTGGGCTTGGATTTCCATCTCAGGGGCAATGCGGAGTAGCTGAAGGGTTTGAGTGGGTCAATGTCATGGTAAGGTCGTTGCTATCACTGTGTAAGAAGGCAGCCATCCACGCCCCACAGAGACCAGGAAGCCGCCACTGCTCACATGCAGACAAGACAAGAGGTGGCATCTGCTCATGAGCTCTGACTCGATAGGGCAGAAGGATGCAGGCAGACCTGAGTATTGTTGTCAGGCTCCCAAGACCACTCCCAGGTCCACCGATTTGCTAGAAGGACTCACAGAACTCAGAAGAGCTGTTATAGTCAATGGCTATGGTTTATAACAGTGAGCAGATAGAGACTATCTTCGGCAAAGGCGTGAGTGCAGGGGAGATAAGGCACAGAGCTTCCGGTTGTTCTCACTGTGGAGTTGTGGGGATAATGCTTCATTCTTCCAGCAATGACATGTGGCAACCCACATAGAATATCGTCAACCAAGGAAGTTCAGCCCAGCCATGTTGTCTGGGGTTTTTCTGGGGGTCAGTCATGGAAGCAGGGAGCATCCACATGACTGACCTTAACCACTCAGTATCAGCCTCTCCAGAGGTCAAACTGATACCATGTGGCCCAGGCCCCCACCGTCAGTCACATTATTTGCAAAGACTATTCATGCTGTCCAAGGCCTCAGGTAAACAAAGACATTCCTACCAGGATTTCCAAGGGCATCTCCCACAAGCAGGTTGAGAGCCAGAGCTTTCTTTGCAGTGTGCAGGGTTTGGGCACCCAGACCTGCTGAATGTGTTCTTCCTGCTCAGAGGTGAAAAAGATTGGATGCAGGGTGTGAGGAAAAGGGACAATGAAGCATGACTCAGCTTTTGACTGGAGCATCTGGGAAACCCTGGTGTCATTATCTGAGATGGGGACACTGAGGTCATTTAAGCTTGGAAGGTTTAGTTATGAATCCGGTGAGTTTGAGAAGCCTGCAAGACCTTCGAGGGGAGATGTCCTGTAGATGGTTGAGTGGATTCATCTGGACATGGAAGCTGGAAGTGTCAATCCAGGAGCTGTTAGCCTGTGGATGTTTCAACAACGGTAATAGACAAAGTACCCTCAGGCAACGGTGTGCATAGGGAAAAGAGGTCCCAGGCCCCAGTCTTGAATGCCTCCTATGTTTAGGATCAGAGTGGAAGAGAAACCAGCACAGAGACAAAGACAAAGTGTCCAGAGAGGTAGGGCAGTGGAGGCTGCGCCATCGTGGAGGCCAGAGGGGAAAACAGTGAACAGAGTTCACGGAGCTGAGCAGCAGAGTGAGGTCAGGACACAGGGAGGGCTGGGGGCTTGGGTCATGTGGGTCCTGCTTTCCCTTGACCAGAGTGACCCTTGGGGAAGTGCATGTGAAAATGGAAGTTTCCAGAAGGACCACCCTGCAGAAAAGCCTGACTGTATGTGATTAGAAGCAGAGAGAAGGGAGAGACCTGGAAGGGAGTGTGGGACCAAGGGAAGACTGTGACCCAAAGCATGATTGAGTGATGATGTGACTGACACACTTGAAAAAGAAAGAGGACAACGCAGAAGAAAAAGGAGGTGATAGGAGAGAAGAAGATCCAAGGGGATGTCACAGAAGCTGGGGCTGTCAGATTTAGCAAATAAAAATACAGGAAGCCAGTGAAATTTGCATTTTAGATAAACAACAAAGTACTTTTTAATATAAGTATATCCCATGCAATATTTGGGAGATACTTATGTTAACGTATTCTTCATTCTTTTCCTAAAATTTAAATACAACTGGGTGTTCTATATTTAGCCCAGCAGCCTTGTTGCACTTAGAGTCTGCCTGTGTAGGAGATATGCTACTTCCTCCATCCGACATTCATGTACTCACTCAACAAATGTTTATTGTGCAACTACTATGTGCCAGGCAGTGATCTGGGAACACAGCAGCAAATAAGACCACAGAATCCCCTCCCCGCAAGGAACTTACTTTCTAGCATGGGAGATGGATAGGAAACATACCAACGCATTCAGAAAATTGAAGTCTATTAAAGAAGTAAAACACATTGGGGTTGGGAGAAAAAAGCAAAACACATTGGGGTTGGGAGAAAGAAACGTGGAGACGCTGGTAGATTTCTAGACTCAGGATTTGAAAGTTGCTTCAGCAGCAAAATAAACTAACATCAGAGTGAACAGGCAACCTACAGAATGGGAGAAAAATTTTGCAGTCTATCCATCTGACAAAGGGCTAATATCCAGACTCTACAAAGAACTTAAACAAATTTACAAGAATAAAACAAACAACCTCATCAAAAAGTGGGCAAAGGATATGAACAGACACATTCCAAAAGAAGACATTTATGCAGCCAACAGACATAGGGGAAAAAAATGCTCACATCACTGGTCATCAGAGAAATGCAAATCAAAACCACAATGAGATACCATCTCACACCAGTTAGAATGACGATGACTAAAACGTCAGGAAACAACAGATTCCGGAGAGGATGTGGAGAAATAGGAGCACTTTTACACTGTTGGTGGGAGTGTAAATTAGTTCAACTATTGTGGAAGACAGTGTGGCAATTCCTCAAGGATCTAGAACTAGAAATATCATTTGACCCAGCAATCTCATTACTGGGCATATACCCAAAGGATTATAAGTCATACTACTATAAAGACACATGCACACGTATGTTTATTGCGGCACTATTCACAATAGCAAAGACTTGGAGCCAACCCAAATGTCCATCAATAATACACTGGATAAAGAAAATGTGGCACATATACACCAGGGAATACTATGCAGCCATGAAAAAGCATGAGTTCATGTCCTTTGCAGGGACATGGATGAAGCTGAAAACCATCATTCTCAGCAAAATATCACAAGGACAGAAAACCAAACACCACATGTTCTCACTCATAAGTGGGAGTTGAACAATGAGAACACATGGACACAGGGAGGGGAACATCACACACCAGGGCCTTTTGGGGGGTGGGTGTCTGGGGGAGGGATAGCATTAGGAAAATATCTAATGTAAATGATGAGTTGGTGGGTGCAGCAAACCAACATGGCACATATATACCTATGTAACAAACCTGCACATTGTGCCCATGTACCCTAGAACTTAAAGTATAATAATAATAATAATAGGCCGGGCGCGGTGGCTCAAGCCTGTAATCCCAGCACTTTGGGAGGCCGAGACGGGTGGATCACGAGGTCAGGAGATCGAGACCATCCTGGTGAACACGGTGAAACCCCGTCTCTACTAAAAAATACAAAAAAAAAAAAAAAAAAAACTAGCCGGGCGAGGTGGCGGGCGCCTGTGGTCCCAGCTACTCGGGAGGCTGAGGCAGGAGAATGGCGTAAGCCCGGGAGGCGGAGCTTGCAGTGAGCCGAGATCGCGCCACTGCACTCCAGCCTGGGCGACAGAGCGAGACTCCGTCTCAAAAAAAAAAAATAAAAAAAAAAAAAAATAATAATAATAATAATAATAATAATAATTAAAGGAAAGTTGCTGCAGCAAAGTCGCTTACAGCACATCCTAAGGGTGCCTTCATTAGCTTTTAAACTATCATGAGGCCATACACCAAGTCACGGTCTTACAGTGTACTTTGGTACCTGTCTCAGAAGAAGAGCACACATCCATCTACTCTTCTCGACACAGATGTCATGGTCTGCAATAGACTCAAGAACCCTGCTCTGACATTCTCTCAGTCATGTTCATCCTGGGCCAGAACTCCACGTCCCGCTCCAACCAGGAAAGCACTTGTTGGATGGCTTTGACAGCTGCTCAGTGGCCTCCTCCCTGCCGGGTGCCCCCCGCCTTCCAGCCACCCAGCCCTCCACTCCGCCCACAGTGCTCAGCCCCACCACTGGGGCATTATGACTTCCTGTCCTGGCACCTGATTGCCCAGGCTCTAGCTGATAGGTGGATTCTGGCTTTCTCAGCAGGTAGTGCCCCGGGGAGCTGGACCTGGGAGGGGAAAGAAGCAACCAAGGTCCTCAAACTCAGAGCCACACAGACCCACCCTCTGCCTCTCACTGAGTTCCTAGGAGAACAGAGCTGGGGGATCCAGCGCACCCCAGAGTTTGCTTCATTACACGGAACTGGTGCTTCTCAAGCTGTGCCCAGCAGCCTCCCTCCCATGGTGCTTCGAGATGGTCTCATCTCCTGGGAATAACCTAATTATGCTGCTGGCACCTGAGAAGGGAAGTGGACAGGGATTCATTTGCAGCCTGCTACACTCCAGTTATTGGATTTTTCTAACTCGCTGCTGTATTTCTTTTGATCGATGAGCGTGAATGGATCTTTGCGGGGAGATAAAAGGAAAAGGTCTCAGGGTAGCTTGGTTGCTCCTGATCCCGTCTCCTGGTGGCCGTGGGAGGCTCAGTGATCCAGGCTTGGCCTCCTGTGCTGTAGGGCAGCAAGTCCTTACTTGAACTTGCAGGCGAACCTCCCAGCTGGGATGGACTCTGTTGTGCTCTGGACTCCGGCACACCAAGCAATTTCACATTGCTTGACAGCAAGGGATGAGCCAAAAGGCAAGAGCCTTAGCTCCAAATATTTACCCCAAGTCCAGAGGAGGGCCCATGTTGCCCAGATGTTGGGTGCTAACCTCTTAGCCGTCATCGTCCCCTTTGAATCAAGCCCACCGACAAGGATGCATTTGGCAGGACAGGGGAGCTCCGGAAGCTTGGGTCTGAGGGAGGAGATGCAGACTCCATGAGCTTCCCCACCAGCGCCATGGCTGGGCCCTTCCTTGACATCTCATGGGGCCTGGGTTCTTCCCAGGGAGCCTCAGTCAGAGGACAAGCATCATCCTAGACAACCCTCCTCTGTTCATGCACTGAGTCGGGTGGGCTTCCCACCAAGGCTTCCAGAGCTGCCACTTCTGTCCTTGTGATGAGCTGAGTTAGAATCTCCCTCCCTGCACGACTGCCACAGCCCCTTCAACCGGCTCCCTGCATCTTTTTGGGGCCCATTCCTCACCCCCAAACCCTCTCTCCCAATGGCCTTCAGTGTGACCATTTCCAATGATCCAGGGGTTATTTCTCTGCCCTCACCCTACTCCCCTCGATTTCCCTCTGCCTCACACCCTCAGGGACTATGCAGCCACTGGCTCCTCCTGCTTTCCTCTTCCCTTAGGACTCTCCTCGTCCTAGCTGGGCATGTGGCCACAGTCCCTGCCTCCTCTACAGCAGAGGGCAGCTGGGTCCTGGCTGGCGGGACCTGAGGAGAGGGTATGTGAGCAGGTTCCCCTCCTTCCCCCAAAGGAAACTGCTGGCCCTCAGCTTCCTTCTCCTCCTTCCGGCCAGCTGGACTGTGGACTTGGACAGCTTCCAGCAGGCCCACCAGACCCACACCGCACATCAAGGGCGCATAGCAGCAAGTTGGAAGGAGCACGGGTTTCCAGGGACCCCTTGGAGCACAGAGACCTAATACCTCCAGGTATCTACCTGTCAGAACTGTCACTTGAAAAGCAACAGCACTGTTATGTGGTCTCTATGAAGGCAGCCAAGCCAATGATACACATGGCTTCTTATTTTTCTTTTTTATTATTATTATACTTTAAGTTCTAGGGTACATGTGCACAATGTGCAGGTTCGTTACATAGCTATACACGTGCCATGTTGGTGTGCTGCACACATTAACTCGTCATTTACATTAGGTATATATCCTAATGCTATCCCTTCCCCCTCTCCTCACTCCACAACAGGCCCCAGTATGTGATGTTCCCCACCCTGTGTCCAAGTCCTCTCATTGTTCAATTCCCACCTATGAGTGAGAACATGCGGTGTTTGGTTTTCTGTCCTTGCGATAGTTTGCTCAGAATGATGGTTTTCAGCTTCATCCATGTCCCTACAAAGGACATGAACTCATCCTTTTTTATGGCTGCATAGTATTCCATGGTGTATATGTGCCAGACTTTCTTATCCAGTGTATCATTGATGGACATTAGGGTTGGTTCCAAGTCTTTGGTATTGTGAATAGTGCTGCAATAAATATATGTGTGCGTGTGTCTTTATAGCAGCATGATTTATACTCCTTTGGGTATATACCCTGTAAAGGGATGGCTGGGTCAAATGGTATTTTTAGTTCTAGATCCTTGAGGAATCGCCACACTGTCTTCCACAATGGCTGAACTAGTTTACAGTCCACCAACAGTGTAAAAGTGTTCCTATTTCTCCACATCCTCTCCAGCACCTAAAGGGCTTCTTATTTTTCTTTAGACAAATGCCCAACCCCAGCCCTGTTTGGCCAGACCTGACCTCTGTCCACAGCCTCTGGCCTCACTGATACCTCTGTGCCCTCACTCCTTCCTCTGGAACTTCCTAGGTGTGCCACGTTGCTTTCTCTCACCACAGGACCTTTGTATGTGCCCTTCTCAATGCTTAGGAAGCTCACCCTACGCCACCCGCCCTCTTCCATATGGCCAACTCCTGCTGGTCCTTCAGGTCACGACTCAAATATCCCTTCCACTGGGGAAACCCTCAGAGTCCTCCGTTGGGGTCAGGCCTCTGTTTGAATCCTTCATTTAGCCAGTTAGCCTTCCAATAGCCTTGCCCTCACCTCACTTCTCTCAGGTTCAAATTTATTATTATCATTATTATTATTATTTTTAAAAATTCTTGGATTAAAGTCTATGTTGTGAGTTGAGATGTGGTCCCCACAAAAGATATCTTCAAGTGCTAACCCCTAGAACCTGCAATTGTGACCTTATTGGGAAGCAGGATCTTTAGGGTGGGCCCGAATCCAGTGACTTGTGTCCTTACAAAAACAGGGAAATCTGGGCACAGACACACGGAGAGTAGAATGTCCTGTGAAGGCACAGACACAGGGACACAGGGACACAGGGACGAGGCTGTGTGAAGATGGAGGCAGAGACTGGAGCAATGTGGCCACATCCAAGGAGCGCCTGGAGCCAGCAGGGACTGGAAGAGGCAGGAAGGATCCTCCCCCAGCGCCACCAGAGGGGACGTGGCCCTGCAGTCCCTTGGTTGAAACCTTGGTTTCAGACCTCTGGCCTCTAGTGCTATGAAACAGTGAGTGTCTCATTCAAAGCCACCCAGCTCGTGTTCATCCGTTACAGCAGCCCTAGGAGCTCATGCAGCCTCATTTTCACGAAAGAGCCGGCACCACGAGGGCAAGGCTGGGTTCATCTTGCTTCCTTTCGAGTGCCAGAGCCTGGGACAACAGGCCAGGGCCTCCGTAGATGTTTGTTGTAAAGTCTGTGGATACTGACTTGGGTGGTTATAACACAGATGAGAACAATGTGACTCAGAGGCGCTGACCAGACGGCCTTCCAGGAGCCTCCCAGGTGGATGCACAGGGCATGCAGAGCTGTCCCACGAGACCTGCAGCTTCCTGCACAGCAGCCACCGCCTCTTCCTCCCTTTGTTTTCTGCTCCCCCTCCTCTCCACTCATCTTTCCTGTTTCTTCACTGCTTCCTTTCTGTCTCCTCTCTCTGGGACCTGCCAAGCCCCTTCATACCTTCACTCCTGACGGTCCAGGTGGCGATGGACCATCTGCATCACTGTCATGGTTGGGCCTGGCTCTTCCTCCTGCACCCTCTGCCCAGGCATGGCCAAAGCCAAAGTCAGGCTAAGCTGGGAGGCAAAAGCCTTTACGTGAAGCACGTGGTGCAGTCAGTTGGGGACGATGGGTCATGTGGATGACCCGCCGCTCATTGGTGGGATCTCAGGGAATGGTGGCATTTGGCCAGTTTGCTTTGGGTCCCAGAGGCCGTGGGAGCTTGTGGTGGGACCATGGCCATGTGGTGTGGTGTGGGGGATGCAGTGAGTGGATCCTGGTGAGAAGCATCCGGGTTGAGTGCCACCTGCCCCCCAGATGTGGGCACTTGGCCATCACTTCACCTCTGAGTGCCTGCTAGGACAGGGAAGGGATGGCACTAGCACTGCATTGTGAGGTGGTGCTGAGGATTCAGGAGTCACTCTGGTAAAATCCAGTGACGGGCACTCTGGAGGTGCCATTTAAGATTCAGAGATGGCAGGGCGCGGTAGCTCAAGCCTGTAATCCCAGCACTTTGGGAGGCCGAGACGGGCGGTTCATGAGGTCAGGAGATCGAGACCATCCTGGCTAACACGGTGAAACCAGGTCTCTACTAAAAAATACAAAAAAACTAGCTGGGCAACGTGGCGGGCGCCCGTAGTCCCAGCTACTCGGGAGACTGAGGCAGGAGAATGGCATAAACTCGGGAGGCGGAGCTTGCAGTGAGCTGAGATCTGGCCACTGCACTCCAGCCTGGGCGACAGAGCGAGACTCTATCTCAGAAAAAAAAAAAAAAAAAAGATTCAGAGACTAGGATTCTCAGTGGTCTTGAGGAACGGGATCGGATGCACGGCCTGAGGGAGGGAGGGAGATAGGTCACATAGGAGAGGCCTTTGAGGGTGGAAAGGTCAGGAGAGCAGGGCTCGGCAGCAGCCCAGAGTGGGCACACAGCTGCAAGGACTTTTATTTAACTCTTACTTTGAAGTGAAATCACATTTCATAAAATGAATCATATTCAAGTGCACAAATCAGTGGCATTTAGTACATTCACAATATTGTGCAACCACCACCTCTCTCAAGTTCCAAAGCATTTGTATCACCCCAGAAGAAAGCCCTGTACCCATTAAACATGCGAAGGCTTTTATTCTCATAGTGTTCTTGCTAACTCTACGAGGGAGGGAGGATGGTTACTCTTCTTTTTTTTTTTTTCCTTAGGCAGCATCAGCTGAGAAGTTTCAGGGATGTGGAATTGGGTGGAGGATGGAGCCCACCACCAGAGGATTTCGTCGACAACGCTCCACACCTTCCCCACAGCCCCGCCCTGAGACCAGCACAGGGCAGGGCAGGACCAGATTTGCCTGTGAGTCTGGGAGGCCAAGATCTCCCCTGGCACCCTAAAGGCATGCTGTAAACACTCTCCTTCCTCCCTCTCAGCCGTCAGACATTCCAGCCAAATGCAAATGTGCGATGCCTGTCTGGGTAGAGCTTTTTCTGAAACATTATCCTCTGCATCTCCTGCACCTCCCTCGTTTCACCAGGGCTGAGCCTCTGCAGAGATTCAGAGCAATTTGTTGCCATAACAACCCCTCTCTCCCACTCCAGAACGTTTAAATACCAGCCTTCTTCAGCCTCGTTCTTCTCAGGGGACTCTGCAAAGTGGTTTCCTCAAGGGAGAGGGGAGGCAAGTCCTCCTCCTCTGTTCTTGGGGTGTGGAGCTCCTGATCAAACCCCCAAGTAG
Organism: Theropithecus gelada; assembly: GCF_003255815.1. Taxonomy (NCBI): domain Eukaryota; kingdom Metazoa; phylum Chordata; class Mammalia; order Primates; family Cercopithecidae; genus Theropithecus; species Theropithecus gelada. The sequence continues at coordinate 33,187,227 of NC_037668.1, read as the reverse complement.
GGACTAGGTTTGCCCTCTGCCCTGGTCTAAAAACAGCTGAATCCTAAGGAAACTAGCTCAGCTTGGCCTCACCTCAGAGCCTAACACTTCTGTGTGACTTCCAGGCTTCACTTAGCTTTGTTCCATCACAGAGAAATAATGAAAAGAATTACGGAAGAGCAGAAGTTAGTTTAGGGTTGTTTTCCCATTGGGAAAGCCACGGTCCCAAGGGGGCGTGAAGTGTCTAAGGCCACGTCAATCACTGCCCAATACAGGTGCAAATCCACGATCTGTTGTTGATGCCACTTCTCTCGAGTGGAGACCTTCAAAGGTCTTGAGGGAAGACTTGAGCCACTTCCACATCAGCAGGCAACTCCCCAGAACCCAAGGATCAGGCCCACCCAGGAAAAGAATGTGTTTTCCTCTTTTGATATTAAGGGAGACCCAGAACGTAAATGAGCCCAAGCCTTGTCTACAAACCGAAAGATGCTGAGAAACCCCACAAATGGCACTGCCCTAAAGCATCAAGGAATGAATGGGCAACCAACAGGTTTCATTCTGTAGAATCACAAGAACAAGACAGCCAATTCGGGAAAATCCACTAGTACAGGAATCTCTGTCCTCCCAGCTTCTACCGTGTTCCTCTCCTTCCCCATCAATAAAGCCCAGATGATATATTTATTCTGGGAAGTCCTTTTGCCCCTGCCAGGGTCTTATTTATAAGTCAATCCTGACTTTTAAACAGAGGTTGTTAAATGCCAATAGTTTTGATTTTATATCTAAATCAAGCAGAAAGCTTTCTAGGCTTATAAGAGAAAACCTTTGTCTGAAATCTTGCCTTTTCAGCCAGTTTCCTTCAGGAACTTTTTTTTTTTTTAAGCATAACTGTCACTTATAAATTATAAATTCTGTTCCCTGGCCTCTCATGTTCGGTTGTATAACCTTGTTATGTTAACACAGAAATTAAACACGAGAGATGAATCAGCTAAATTGGATTTACTTATATAGATCAAATGGCCGCAGCCCAACTAGTATGAAAATGGCCCTAAATGGTGCCAGGAAGGAACTAGCTTATTCCAAGGGATCTCGATTTAAAGAAGGAGAATGAAAAGGGCTTGAGGAATCAACACCAGCACTCGGGGTAGGTGTGGTTTCTGACGCTCTTGTTGTACATTCCAGATGGTTGGAGAAGGAGCATGACAAGTTACCATAAAGTGGTTGGGGAAAGGACAGCTCAGGGGAGGCCAAGGGGGACCAGGAGCATCCTGGCAGGTGCCTGGGTGGAAGTGGCATGCAGACCTCCCTCTTTCGCCCTTGCATCAGGCCATTTTTCAGCACCTTTTCATACATGATCTGCTTTGAGCCTACCAAGAGCGGAGATAGGCAGGAGGGAGGCGGGTTCTGTTGTTCCAGTTCTGCTAATTGAATTGCAGAGGCGGAATGGGCTTCCAGATACTCCATAAAGACAGCTCCATCACACAGAAAAGAATTAAAATCAAGTCACCTCGATCATTACTAGACAAGGCTTGGATCTAAGTGCCCAGTTCCTGGCCCAGAGCAGTGCCCCAGAAGTGATCCTCCTCCCCGCCTGCCCAGCCCTCACTTGGGGCTCCAGATGCCCTGAACTGCTGCCCCTTCACTGAGCAGGCCCACCCCCCAAATGCAGGACCTAAGCCTCATTCTAGAACCCATTCCCCATCCTGAAGTGCCCTGGACTCAGCCTTTGGGGCTCAGTTTAGACACTACACCCCCAGTCCCCCAGGACTGAGTTACATGCCCTCCTTTGTACTCAAAGAGCCCTCACAGCACTCTATAAACCACCTGTCCTCCTGCCTGTTTCCCCTGCTGGTCTCCAGGCCCCAGGGCAGGAGTGGGTCTTGCCTTCCCGTGGGCATCTCCAAGCTGGTGCACAGCAGCAACTCTGAAGCTACAGATTGCAAGGCTGTGAGGGGACAGGTTGAGGTGAACCCCAGCCGGTGTGGGAGTGAGAATTTGGTCCTCAGGGATGCACCCTGAGATCATGCCTGGAGATCCTCATTTCTTTCCTCCCAGAGAGACCCTCTCCCCTGGAGACAGGCAGCGTTTCACACTCTGCTGCACTGTGGCTTCCAGCCACATGGGCTCCAAGACTTGGCTTACTTGGTTTTCTGGAAGAGATGGGTGTCTGTGCTGAGTTTTTGAATCGTCTGAATGTTGCTCAAGCCCCATGGTGCACCACAGCCATTTTGGGTGTGAGTCTGGGAGTGGCTGTGGGAAAATACGGCACAGGGTCTCCGGGGCAGTGAGACATAGCCCTTCTGGGCAACGGCTGAGGGGAGGCAATGGGCAGAGGGCAGCTGGGCTCCAGCTCCCTCCGTCTTCTCCCCAGCACGAGGCTGGGGTCTTGCTGGGAGACCTACTGCAGTGTTGCACTGGGTCTCCAGGTGGCCTGGATCGAACACTTCTCTCCTGTTTTAAAGATGTAGAGGCAAAGCGGAGAGAGGAGAGGTGCTCGCCCAAGGTCAGAGGAAGGAGCGGGGGCAGAGCTACCTCCTGAGTTCTCTGATCCCATCCGCCCCCATACACCTCTGTGCCCACTGTGTCGGCTCCCAGGCTTGCAGGAGGGCAGCACACATCTCGTGGGCAGTGCTGGACATGCAGGCCCTGCGGGAGGGCAGGGCTGCAGCAAGGAGGAGCACGTGGTGGCCACGTAGGACAGCGACCGGGGAGTGCTTCCTGGGGAGAAACAGCAGCAGCAGCAGCCAGTTCCCGGAGGGGGATCCTCACACAACACAGAGGTGCACAGGCTGTGGAGAGGGCCAGAGAGCAAGCCGTCCTCATCGTCCTGATCGCGGGAGGGTCACTCTTGAGAAGGGGCAGGGCCTGTGACAGGAGGGACAGTTCCCATTGGTTCCCAGAGGGGACACATCTCTGAGAAGTCAGTTATCATTGGCTCCCACAGGTGGCACACCACTGAAAAGACACCTCCCAATGTTTCCCACAGATGGCGCATGATTGAGAAGATAGCTCCCATTGGCTCCCAGGTGGCAAGTGACTGAGAAGTCAGCTCCCATTGGCTCCCAGAGGTGGCACGTGACTGAAAAGTCATCTCCAGATGGGTCCCGGACACCGCGAGTGACTGAGAAGACATCTCCTATTGGTTCCCAGGTGGCATGTGACTAAGAAGACAGACAGCTGTCATTGGTTCGTAGGTGGCCCAAGAATGAAAAGTAAACTCCCATTGGTTTCCAGTGGTCATGACTGAGAAGTCAGCTCCTATTCACTCCCAGGTGGCTCAGGACTGAGAAATCAGTTCCCATTGGTTTCTGGAGGTGGCCTGTGACTGAGAGGTGGCCTGAGAGAGGCCGTCCCACCTCTGTCCCTCCACCGAAGTGGGTCATTTTCCCCCCATGATCTCTAGGAAACCACCAGGACTGTCCTCTCCAGGCTCTGTCCCTCTGCAGGTGGAGAGGAGCCCCACCCTGTGGGTTTAAAGGTGGTACCGATTCTTTGCTACGTCCCACTGAGCAGTGAAATCCACGTCCCTCCCCTTGGGCATGGGCTCTGGCAACTGCCTGACAGCAGAGTGAAGTCTGGGGCTCCCAGGCAGTATCATTAGACCCCTGGAGGATGCTGCCTGGGCCTCCTGTGAGACCCACCCTTGGAGTCCCGGCTCAGCGGGAAGCCAGACGCTATGCCATGGAGCTCACGACCCGGGCAGTGCCACACCCTGAGGGTCCGCAGTCACTGGAAAGACCCTGGAGGCTACAGTCATGGGAGAGAGCAAGGCCTGAGGACACCAGGGCACAGGCATGGAACTGAGGTGGCCTAGCTGGCCTCATCCACCAGGGACACCCCCTGACAAGCCCTGCTTTAATGTCTGACCAACAAAATCATGAGCAAAAGCACACGTCTGTTTGAGTCGCTGTGTGTCAGCAGCTTCTTTGTGCAGCAAAAGTTCTCCAGAACTGGAGCCCAGACTCCAAGCGTGCAGGGGGAGTTAAAGAATTAAAGCGAAATTTCCGAAGATAAAGATGATGAACAACACACCCTGGGTCACTCCTTCTTCTATCCTTTTTTCCCCCCAGTAAATGTCATGCTTCAAGGGAGCATAACTAAGGAAAGTTCAAAGTAATAATATCAAGAATCTGCTTCCTTTTATTTCTTCTGACATTTTATTGTGATATGTAATTGGAAGAAGATGAAACCTCTGATGGGTATATTTAGTTCGTTGTGTTGGTGAGTGTTTCAAAGGGGGGTTCTCTGTGGCTCTCATTAGCATCAAGTATGCGAATCTCCAAGTTGCTCCTTTACTGAGCTGAGTCACGCTCTAGGCATGTGACATATCCATATCTAGAACTGGGCATCTCATGACTGGGTCTCATGTCATAAACCTGGAACTCAGCCCCAACAGAAACACACTCCTAGCTATGGCAGCTGCTTGGCCAGCACTGCCTCACTTCTGTTCACTCCCAGCGGGGGCTCCTGACTGAGAAGTCAGCCTCCATTGGTTGACTTTAGCAAATGTGAGCCATTTTCTTCCAGATCTGTAGGACCCAAGGGACCCCGACTTCTTAGTCACATGCTACCACCTCTGGGAGACTGACAGGCTTTATCCCAGAGAAGACTTGTCCAAGGGAACACCAAGCTATGAATGAGTTCTGGCTGTTATTTTCAACCAAGGCAAAGATAATCTCATGTCCTTGCATGTCTCAGCAGGTGGCCTTTGTTCCTTGAAGCATGGCTCAGTGTCTCACCGGGGAATCAGGGCATACTTGCTCCTGACTGGCTGATGGGATGCACTGCAGGCCCTCTGACATCTGGTTCTCTGCTTGTCTTTGTTATTTTGGCCTTGTTGTCATTTTTAATGGTAAGTGTCTCAGAGCACTATCTCTCCAAGATCACACTGAGCTTGCCATGTCCTCTGGTAAGGGAGAAGGTGATTGTGGTCTGATGTTCTGGATTCATCCAATCAGTGTCCCCCCAACCTACCTACCTATCAGTCTAAGCCTTCTGAGCCAAATCAGCCTCCATAGCCACACCCACTGGCAATGCTACCCACGCAGCATGTGTCGGGTTATTTGACTAATTGAGACCTATGGGGCATCCCCAGTGTGGCACACAAGCTCTACACTGGGAGTTCATTGGTAAAAGGAGAGATGAGGTCATCCTCCCATGAGGCTTAACTCCTAGGGGTCCAGACAGCCAATAAACAAGTAAATCAATTCACAAGCAAAATAAATGCAGATAGTGAAGACCGCTGTGAAGAAAATAAAACGGCAAGGCTAATGTGGGAAGCCCAGGGTGTGGGGAAAGCCTATCTGGTGGGAAAGTCAGGGAAGGCTTCACTAAGAGATGACACTAAGTCCTGCATGACAGAAAGAAGGCAGCCATGCAGTGGTGTGAGGACCCAGGAATCCAGGCAGAGAGCACGGCCAGTGCCAAGGTCACAAGGTAAGAATGAACTTGGAGAATCTGAGAAACAGCAGGGTCCACGTGGCTGAGCAAGTGGGGGAGCCGAGGGATTGCTTTCCACCATTTGAGGTTCAGCTTAAAATCCTCCTTAGACTGGCTTTTCCTGACGTCTCCTGCTGAGAGGTTCTACCTGCCCTGACCCTGACCCCAGTGACCCTCCAACCCTTCACCTTTTCTATTCACTTGGCAACTTTTGTCGATTTCCAGGCCACCTTAGTCGTGTGTTTATCTGCTCACTGTCTGTTTCTCCTGCTGGAGTATATGCTTTGTAGGGAAGGTCATCTCTGCCTTTTCCACAGCCATATCCCCAGTGCCTCTTACAGCTCAGGGTACCTGGTGTGTGCTCAAGAAATAATTGTTGAATGAACAATTCACGGGAGCTATTCACAAAGCAGTGGTACTGGCATCACCAGAGTGGGTCTGTCACATCTGGAGAGAATTTAAGTCTATTTACATTAATCTTTGGGCCTGGAGGACATTGTATACACACACACACACTCTCACACACACACACACACACACATACAAATAACAGTTACAACAAGCACAGTCATACTTGCCTATGAGGTCTGTATGTGGCAGATTTATCTGAGAAGTTAATCAACTCATGTATAAAGATGTTAATGTCAACAAGAAAAAACAAATAATCCCGTAAAAAAGTAGGATTCTTAAAAAAAGACATACAAACAGCCCACAAACATGAAAAAATGTTCAACGTCACTAATGATCAGGGAAATCCAAATTAAAACTGGAATGAGATACCACCTTACTCCTGCAAGAATGGCTATAATTTAAAATTCAAAAAACAATAGATGTTGGTGTGGATATGGTGAAATGGAACACTTTTACACTGCTGGTGGGGTTGTAAATCAGCATAACCACTATGGAAAGCAGTATGGAGATTCCTTAAAGAACTGAAAGTAGAATTATCATTCAATCCAGCAGTTTTACTACTGGATATCTACCCAAATGAAAAAAGTCATTATACGAAAAAGACAATTGCACACACATGTTTATAGCAGCACAATTTTCTATTGCAAAAATATGGAACCAGCCTAAATGCCCAACATCCAGTGAGAGGAGAAAGAAAATGTGATGTGTTTACACCATGGAATACTACTTAGCCATGAAAGAGAAGGAAATAGTGGCCTTTCGACTTGGATGGAGCTGAAGGCCATTATTCTAAGTGAAGTAATTCAGGAATGGAAATCCAAATATCATATGTTCTCACTTTTAAGTGGGAGCTAAGCTATGAGGATGCAAAGGCATATGAATGATATAATGGACTTCGGGGATTCAGTTGGAGGGGAAGGGTGGGAGGGGGATGAGGGTTAAAGGCTACATATTGGGTACAGTGTACACTGATTGGGTGACACGTGCACCAAAATCTCAGAAATCGCCACTGAAGAAGTTATCCATGCAACCAAACACCACCTGTACCCCAAAACTATGGAAATAAAATGTTTTTTTAAAGATACTAATGTCTCTATTCTGTAAATGAGGTGGCAAGAACTTAAAAAGGTTAATGGCTTGCCTGATGTCACACTAAGAGGTGTTGATGGGTCTTGACCCAGGAATGGAGCTTCCAAGGCTGGTCTCTCCACTCCTCTGCTTGGCTCAAACTCATAGAAACACAGGAACACATGTGTTTGGAGGAGTTTATTGGTGCTTCCCTGGATTGCTTTAGTCCCTTGTCTGTAAACCTCTCTGCTGGTTTAAGCTGGTTTAACAGTTTTGACTGGTCAAGTTTCCCATGTTGGTTTTTAGGCCTCCACAGAGGCAATATGGTATAGTGTTTAGCCGTGTATGCCCCCAGGAGCCACCCTGACTGGGCTCCACCTCATAAGAGCCTGATTATTTGGGGCGAATGATTATAACTGTCTGTGCCTCATTTTCCCCATCTGCAAAACAGAAATGCTAAGGATAGCCACCTCTTAGATTTGTTGAGAGCATTGAAAGTATTCATCTCTGAAAAGCTCTGCTTTTGATTAAGGAAGGAAAACTTTTGTGAGGACATTGTTCTCAGTCTAAAAACTAGGAAAAGTCAGATAATGTAACAAAATCACACACTTTAGTGAGCTCATCAGAGAGCTGAGGCAGCAAGACAGCCAGGTAAGCTGAATTCCAAAGATTGGAGAGTTCCTCCAAAGAGAGCTGGGATCCATAGCTGTTTTATCTTGGTGAAGTACAGGAGGACAAGATGCCCATCATAAAAGTGAAAAGAAAATAGCTAAAATTTTAACAAATTCTTAAAGACAGGGTATGGGTCAGCATGATAAAGTAGACTTCTTGGGGGCTGAGACACTAGGGATGTTTCCACTCACCCACAAGCTCCTCTCTAGGGTCCTTACTGTGGGGAGGGTCTCAAGAGACACTGAAGCAGGGCAAGAGACTAGGAGAGGACCTCCCCATGGTGGTACCCAGGCACCCACTTCACTCCTGCTGCAAAAGCCCTGGGCTCTGTGGGAGGAGCAGGGGAACCTCCAGCCCAGCCCCAGGCAAAGGTAGACCCCCACAGAGGGGAGGAGAGAAGCTACAGCCATCTGCCCATGAGAGAGAGGCAGAAAAGACACTGGACAAGACCCAGGATCCTGAACAGATATTAGAGCTCTGCTATCCCCAGGGGAAGGATGGGAGACTCTCTCTCCCACCCAGTCCCCCGACATGTATAAGACAGACTACATGCTATGGTGAGAGGAGGAGCAGGGTCTGAGAACCCCCACTCAACCCCAGGGCCAGACTCAGTGTGCATGCCTAAGACTGAGGCTGGAGCAGGAGAAGAAAGAATATTCCATGCCCACACTACCATTTTGTACAACTGACAAGCAATTGCAATCTACTACTGGGGGAGGAACTGGCACATGGAAAGGGATATTCCCTCTGTAACACAGATGGGCAGAGAGCTGAAGGTGGAGCCCACGGATGGAGGGGTTTAAAGTCTCTGATGCACTGAAGGTAACAATGGCAATGAACTCTCCACCCTTTGGGACTCAGCTCACCTGGCTGTCTTGCTGCCTCAGCTCTCTGATGAGCTCACTGAAGTGTGTGATTTTGTTAGATTATCTGACTTTTCCTAGTTTTTAGACTGGGAGCAATGTTCTCACTCAACTCCTGGATAGATTTCCTTAATCCCTGACAGTAATGTCTGACCAAAAAAATTCTATTTTTGGGTTTAAATACTATTTACTTCAGTCTCTATCTTGTATGCATATCTTGTGGCAATTAATTTAAAAACTATGAGACACACACACATAAGTAAGAACAAAACAAGCCACTTTCAAGAGACAAAAGAGTCAACAGAACCAGACCCAAAGATGATCTGATTTTTGGGACTATCAGGGCCTTTGAAATAACTATAGTTAATGTATTTAAAAATATAATGGAAAGGTAGACAATGTACATGAACAGATGGGGAATTACAGCAGAGAGATGGAGACTGTAAGAAAGAGTCAAATGGAATAAAAAAATCACAATATGACAGATAAAAAGTCAATAGCAAAGGACTTAGAATAGTGTCTGACATGCAGCAAGTGTTCAGTCTTAGTCAACTGTTATTATTTTGAAGAACAGGGAGAGTCTTTTACTTCTTCCTTCATGGCCTCAGCATTCAGCACAGGAGTAAATTTACTCAGAGTCAATCCACAGCCATGAATGTACAAACAAATACTTCCTGGCACTAACAAGGGAAGTATAACTCATTCCTTCCAGCCACACACACCAATTAGTATATATAGGAAAGCTTTAAATTGTCATTAATAGCACTGTTGGGCTTTCACCATGAAGGAGATGCAGTTCTAATTTTTTCACATGCAGAAAGTCACTAAGTATTCTCAACCTCCTTATAAAGTAGGCACTATTATTTTCACTTAGCAGATGGAGAAATTGAGGCCACAGAATGGGGAAATGGCAAACTTGGGCCACTTTGATGGCAGACAGCCTGCCCCAGCACCCACATTTTTAGCCACCCAGCTGGCAGTTCTATGTAAAAACAATGTTTGAGCTTTGCAGTCGATGCCTGTCATCTCTCGTCACTAATGGACTCCTAGTTCAGATGAATCAGCCAACAGCATCCTAATGATACTAACAGCTGACCAAAATCGTGTACTTTGTAGAGTACTGCTTCTCACCATCCCAAGTACTTAATACACATTAGCTCATTTCATCCTCCCACAATGCTTTCAGCAAGATTCTCTCATCCTCCTTTTATCCTGATGAAGAAATGGAGGCACAGACAGATTAAATCACTTGCCCATGGTCACACAGCTTTTCAGCAGTGGCTTGGGACTGGTGTCCCTGCTCTTCACCTGTGTACTAAAATGCCTCTACAGAAGACAATCGAGTTCCAGAGAACCGGCAGACATTGTGTCTCCATGAGAAAAAAGTTGTCAGAGAATAGAGGGCAGCAGAGCTGAGCAGGGTCGTCGGGCCAAGGGCATCACCAAGCCTCAAAGTCGTCACTGCTTTGAGCCAGCAAAGATGCATGAGCCAGCACATTGATGTTTTTGCTTAAGCCACTGAGTTAGACTGTTGCTTTCTTGTCAGTGTCCTAACAGATAATCCAGGTCACTCTCAGAAGAGCTCTGGTCTGGGAGAGGACTTGGCCACAGCTGCCTGCTGACCCCTGGTCCTCAGGTGGAGGTAGAAGGTGCTGGACAGAGAGTAGATGCTCTCCAGCTGCAATGTGAAGCTCTAGGCCCAGGAGAGCAGCAGCTTACTTCTTGTCTAATCACCTGTCATTCCATGAAGCACCTGAAGTCTGAGCTCACCCCAAAATGAACCCTCCAAACAGCTTTATCGCTACGATTTGTAACATCCCTGACAGCGTCATCACCTTGGATTGAATTTTTCAATTCTGAGTACCATTCGGTGGTGTCTGTTCTAGCCAGATGACCCTGGAAGGTTAGGCCACGGAAGCATTGCTAACTAGATGGTGTTTTCAAATCCCTATGACGATTCAGACCCCAAATCCATCTGACTCCCAAGCCTCACGTGCACTATTTGTTCCACCTGATGGCTTCAATGAACAATTTCCTTTGACTAAGATTTGTGCCTATCCTCTCTCTTCTTGGAACATGTAATATATTTTCCATACCCAATTTCAAACCAAACTCAATTTCCTAATGCTCTCCGGTGACTTCCATCCAGGTGAATCATTTAGCCTCTTGGCTTCAGGACTTCTCTTTAAAAGAGAAAAATGAATGATCCCCACACTTCACAGGAGGGTTGCAAGAATTAATTAATGTTTATAAAGGGTTTTGCTGTCCTGTGGCGTCTTTGATATCGGAGGATGAAAGTCTGCGAGTGAGGACAGTGAGCACCAGATTCAGGAGGGAAACAGAGAAAACAATCCTCTCTTTGTTAGCTCTGGTTCTCCTCTGTTTCGCTTTGACATTTAACAAAGTTCTTTTAAGTTTTGTTCAAAGTTGAATGCATTCATTTCAATGTCATCCTTTGATGAAGCCATTCAAAATAAAGTTTTTTTTAGAAAAACAAACAAACAAACAAACAAAAAATGTTACACAACCCAGAGACTAGAGGTAGAAGTCTGCTTCTTGTCAACCAGAAACCTAACTTTTGTAACCTTCACTTTGTCATCACTGGGAGCAAGGTGAACACCTCTGCTCCTGCCTCCCTAAAATAACACCCTCCCACCCCACGCTGCAGACTCCATCCCCACTCTGTAGTGTGTTTTCTCTTCTAAGGAGAGAAGGATGCAGTGTTTACTAATTTACTTTTTCCAGGAGGGGAGACTATGTCTGTTATGGACTGCATTATGCCACCCTCCCTTCCAAATTCATGTGTGGAAGTCCTAACCTCAGTATCTCAGAATGTGGCAAACACAGCCACATTCTGAGATACTGAGATGATTAAGTTACAATGAGGTTGTTGGGCTGGGCTGTGATCCAACAGGACTTGTGTCCTTATAAGAAGAGAGATTAGGACACAGACACACAGAGAAGCATGATCGTGAGAATACACAGGGAGAAGACAACCACACAGGCCAAGAAGAAACCAACCCTGCCCATGCCTTGATCTCAGACTTCCAGGCTCCAGGACAGTGAGAACATAAATTTCTGTTTAAACTACCCAGTCTACGGTAGTTTGTTACGACAACCTGAGCAAGCGAATACAGTGTCTTAGCCCACTCATGGTCTTAGCCAAGTTTCTCTGCGGTCACGAATCCGGGAGGGAATTTCAGTAACAGAGACCCGAGTGGATGTCTAAGAAATGCAGGAGTTCCACTTATCTCTCCCCTGGAGTTCTCTGATAGTATTTGGGAAGGAATTTGGGGCAAGAACTGACATGGAGGCTCATTTCATACAAAAATGACTGATTTTTTAAGTCCTTCAAGTTTTGTTTTAAAACTTTAAACACTAAAGTTTTGTTTTAAAAACCCATGTTCTGGCTCATTCAGGAAATGCATCCAAATTCTTTTCTGTGTTGCTATTAAAGAGGTGCTAGGACAAGTTTTTAAAAATATCTTCTCTACCTTCCAGAGAAAGGAAATGATCACATGGCTTTCTTATCACTGAGGAACTGATGATCTTCACTAATATTTTGTAGCAAATTAAATAGGGCCACAAATGATTTGTACCTCCTCTAATTAAGACTTGGAGTCTATTTCTTCTCTCCTAGAATATGGGGGTTGGGACTTGTTTAGCCAATAGAGTGTTGTAGAAATGGGCCAGGCATGGTGGCTCATGCCTGTAATTCCAGCGTTTTGGGAGGCTGAGGCGAGTGGAACACTTGAGGTCAGGAGTTTGAGACTTGCCTGGCCTACATGGTGAAAACTCATCTCTACAAAAATGCACAAATAAATAAATAAATAAATAAAATAGCCAAGCATGGGGGCATGCACCTGTAATCCCAGCTACTTGGGAGGCTGAGGCAAGAGAATTATTTGAACCCAGGAGGTACAGGTTGCAGTGAGCAGACATCACACCACTGCACTCCAGCCTGGGTAACAGAGCCAGGCTCTGTCTAAAAAATAAAACAATAAAAGAATGTTGTAGAAATGACATGTGTGAGTTTCAGAGCTGTATTAGTCAGAGTTCTCCAGAGAAACAGAACCACCAATAGAGCGTATGTGCGGAGAGAGAGAGATGTTATGAGAAATTAGCACAAGTAATTATGGAAGCTGACGAGTTCCCTCATCTGCTGCCTGTAGGCTGGAGACTCAGGAAAGCTGGAGATGCACTCCAGTCTGAGCCAAAAAGGCTGAGAACCAGGAAGCCAGTGGTCTACATCCCCATCAAAGGGTAGAAGAAGATGACTGTCCCAACTCAAGCAGTCAGACAGAGAGAGATCGAATTCTCCCCTCCTCTGCCCTTTGGCCATTTGGTTTCTCAACCAACTGGATGGTGCCACCCACACTGGGGGGCACCCTGTGGTCCAGTCGAGTTAACACATAAAATTGATCATCACAGGAGCCTTGGCCTTAAGACATTTGCAGTTTCTACCTTTGTCCTCTTGAAATGCTTCCGGGGACCCCCATGCCAGAAAGAAGGATGAAAAGTCACGTGGGGTTGTCCCAGCTGAGACCCCAACCCAGCTGAGCCCACTCTCATGAGTAGACCCAGGTGTAACCAGTCACCAAATATCTCAGTCAGCCCAGAGAATCACGAGGAATATTAAGTTGCTGTTATTTTAAGCCACTAATTTTGGGGGGTTGTTTGGCTTAGAAATAACTGGAATACTTTTCTTCCAGTCAGTTTATGAAGAAAGAAGGTCAGTCTGAATTTGATAAAAGATAGGCTTTCAAGAAATTTTAAAAATCTAGTTATATTATTTTTAAACTAATGCAACAAGGAAGTTGTTCAATAAAATCGTTCAGAGACACAGAGCCCTGAAGCCATGTTTTAAAATAATTTGTAATATTATATTAATCATATGCAAACAATGCTTCCAAAAGGCTAAGAAACAATTGATTCTTTTAATAATTTAAACAACGCCCCTGAAATCTTTTGCAACATGATCTGCTTAGCGAAATACTTTCTCCTAAATCATTTAAGGGGAGACCTTGATCATCCTATAAATTGTACCATCACAAATTCCACACTGCTGTTGCCTGAGTCAGGGATGTCTTCCTGGATGTGACCCTAACAAGCTTCATTGCTCTGCTTTATCTACCCTTTGGGGGCCTTTTTACTCCCAAAGTTGGTTAAGTTAGCATATTTCCTAAAATGTAGTGCTCACATTGGACCTTTATATTTGTCACAGCACACAAACCACAAAGGTTTGCAGCACTTTCCTGAAGATGCTGTCTGGGGACCGAATCCCACCATGTGTGCATACACATGTACATCTGCATCTTTTTCTTTTTTTTGAGACAGAGTTTTGCTTTTGTCCCCCAGGCTGGAGTGCAGTGGCGTGATCTCAGCTCACTGCAACCTCTACCTCCCGGGCTCAAGCAAGTCTCCTGCCTCAGCCTCCCAAGTAGCTGGTATTACAGGCCTGTGCCACCACGCCCAGCTAGTTTTTGTATTTTCAGTAGAGACGGGGTTTCACCATGTTGGACAGGCTGGTCTCGAACTCCTGACCTCAGGTCATCTGCCCACCTCAACCTCCCAAAGTGCTGGGATTATAGGTGTGAGCCACTGCGCCTGGCCATGCGTGCATCTGTGTGTGAACATGTGTGCATGCACATGTGTATTGCATGTGCATCTGTGTGTACTGTGTGTCTCTGTGTGTGCATGTGTGTGTTTGTGTGTGCATGTGTCTCTGTGAGTGTGCATGTGTGGATGTGTCTGTGTATAAATGTGTTTCTCTGTGGATCTGTGTGTATATATGTGTGTCTCTGTGCATCTGCATGTACAGTGTGTCTTTGTGTGTGCATATAAGGATGTGGATGTTTCTTTGTGTATATATGTGTGTCTCTATATGTCTGTGTGTATATATGTGTGTCTCTATGTGTCTGTGTGTCTCTGTGTGTGCGTGTATGTATGTGGATGTGTTTCTATGTGTATATATGTGTGTCTCTGTGTGTCTTTGTGTGTGCATGCCTGTGTGCACACATGTGTGCCTGTATGTGTATGTGTGTGCATGTGTCTCCATGAGTGTGCATGTGTGGATGTGTCTGTGTGTATATATGTGTTTCTCTATGCGTCTGTGTGTACTGTGTGTCTCTGTGTGTGCATATCTGTGTGCATATGTGTGTGCCTGCAATGTGTATGTGTGTGCATGTGTCTCTGTGAGTGTGCATGTGTGGATGTGTCTGTGTGTGTATATGTGTATCTCTGTGTGTGCATATGTGTGTGCCTGTATGTGCATGTGTGTGCATATGTCTCTGTGAGTGTGCATGTGTGTGTGTGCATGTGTATGCACGCTCTGCACTGAGGTCCATCTATTGAGAAGGTGACTCAGTCCTGTTTGAGATAACATAGCCCAGGGACTGCGTTAATGTCCCTAAGCAGATGGTGTGGCTTCCAGACCCTTTGTGACTAGTGTTTTTTTGTGGATCATTTGTGTCATCCCACGTCAGCAATGCAGCTCCCCGAAGTGGGATGGATGGGACTGGTTTAAAAAGGAAAGTTTCCCCCAGCCCTGGAAAATAAGACCTAAAGCTGGCAGTGCAGCCACCGGGGTCCTCCATGCCGCAGACAGCCCCCGGACCTCTGCACAAAGGCTGGAAGACCTTAAAGGAAGTACAAAGAATACTTTTATACCTCTGAGACTTCTCCAAAGAGAAGTGGTAAACAATTGAAGAATAAAATATTGCTCCCATCAAAATGTCTCATTCCAACATTTATAGGGTCGGGAGATTCGCCGTTTCCCTCCCACCTTGTGGGCCAATTCCTTCTCCTAATTAGCCAGCAAGGTTATCTTATTGGTGGCTGAATGGCAGCAGCCCCTCTGGTCGGTTCTAGGGAGAATGATCAAAGAGGGATTTAATTAAATGTTCATATTTAATTTTCTTCTTTCATTTTTATTGTCCCTTTTTACTCAAAACATGCCATTCTCAGGGAGCTGAAAAGTTGCTCAAGAGCAGAACTCAGTAAGATGGGGGAGCAGTGGGGACTTTACGGGTTTTTTTTTAGAGGACCCAGATCTCCCATCTTCACTCAGCTCAAAATGTGTGTGTAATTTAGGGCAGCAACATTTGAATTATGAATCGGCGGCTCCAGTGGCAAATTAAACATGCGGCAAGTGGCTTCCGTTCCAAGCATCTGCTTGCAACTCACCCAACCTGAGCCTAATGAGTTGAGAATGCGGACAATGGCAGGTTCATTCCAGGCCCCAACCCCACCTGCTTCCTTCACCTGTGCTTCTTGGTTTCACGAAAGGCAGGGCCCTGTGTAGCTGGTGCCTTCAATTCACAAACTATGCAGTACACAGTCTGTGTGAATATGCTGTAGGTGAGGATGGCATGCAGGCAAAGTCCAAGCAAAATGCAATCTTTCCTGGGGGTTGTTTTGACTTGGAGGCCTGTAGCAGATTGACTTCAGGCCTTCTGTCTCTTCACACCAAGGCCATGACCATGCCTCCTTTCCCTTCTGTGGAAACATTGCCACCTTGTTGCCTCTGCAGCTGGACTCAGTGGGTTGACAGGATTCCAGAGCCAGTACAGAGCAAAGCCTGGAGGCCTGTTTTGTTGAAATGCACACGTCTGTACCTCCCTAATTGGGAATATCTGTTCATTTGCATCGAGTCTATAACCAGAGTCTTCCCAAACCAATGAGTGCAGCGAGTAAGATCTGTTCAGCTCTTCTTGTAAAAGGAAGGAATCTCTTTCCTAAAACTTCAGAAGCATCATTTACATATTCATAATTCATGTGTTTATTATACATCATTCTCATCTACTCAGTAGAAGGGAGAACGGTTCTCCACCTGCTGCTGACTACTCATGTTAGCCTAATGGGAAGGGCACACACAGGAAAGGCTCTGTGCCTCCATGGCCAGTAATGGACGATGGATGGATTCTCCACTTCCGGCGCCCTCTGGCGCTGCAGACAGCAAGGGTGTGACTCGACTCTGCCCAGCACTTCCTGATAGACAAGGCGAGTCCTTGCTCCCGAGTGCTGGCGAGGCCCCTTGGCAGTTGTTAGGGCTTGGATTGTGTCCCATAAATGGCGTGTTCAAGTCCTAACCCCCAGTGCCTGGGCCTGTGACTTGATGTAGAAATAGGATCTTTGCTAACAGACTCAAGTAAAGATGAGCTCATCCTGGATTAGCACAGGCCCTAGTCCAGTGTGACTGCTGTCCTTATACAAAGAGGAGGAGAGACACAAAGAGCATGATGTGATGCTGGGGCAGAGACAGGAGAGATGCTGACGCACACGGAGGATCGCCAAGGATTGCTGGAACCTCCGGAAACTGGAAGAGGCAGGAAGCATCCTTTTCCCCTGGCGCCTTCAGAGGCAGCATAGCCCTATCCACACCTTGATTTCAGACTCCTGGCCTCCAGATGGGGAGAAAATAAAAGGTTGTTGTTTATGCCACCCGGTGTGTGGCACTTTATGATGGCAGCCACAGAAAACAAATGCAGCTGTTTACCTGAAGTCAGGTGCTTTGTCTCCTGCTCATGTGACCAAGTCATGAAGGGTCTAGAGCATCTCACCGCTCCCAGAAGGGGCTGGTGACACAGACACGATACGATCGTGTGACCCACTGTGGGGCCTCGGACACCCTCTGTGCAGTGCAGGCTCAAACACAGGAGCAGGCAGCACAGCCCTACAACGGGCTCCACAGCCTGGGCTTAGACCAACCAACTTCACATCCCACAGTCCTGGAGGCCCAGAGCTGGAGATCACGGTTTCTGTCGGCAGGGCTGGTTCCTCCCAGGGCCTCTCTCCTTGGCTTGAAGATGCTGTCTCCTCCCTGTGTCCTCACAGGGTCATCCCTCTCTGTGTGTCTGTGTCCCAATCTCTTCTTGTAAGGACACTAGTCAAATTGGACTAAGGCCCACCCTGATGACCTCATTCTGAGGTCCTGGGGAATAGGACGTAATATACCAAGGAAGGGACCTCTGCCAAACGGGGATGCCACTGCGAATCCAAGGGAAGCACTGACTCCCAAAGACAGCCCCTCTCCTCCTGACCAAGTCCTGGGCATCACTTGGGACCACTGAGACTCAAAGAGCTGCAGAAATTAAAATAGAGGACAGGGTCAGGTGCAGTGGCTCACACCTGTACTCCCAACACTTTGGGAGGTTGAGGTGGGTGGATCACCTGAGGTCAGGAGTTCAAGACCAGCCTGGCCAACATGGTGAAACCCCGTCTCTACTAAAAATACAAAAATTAGCCAGTCATGGTGGTACACACCTATAATCCCAGCTACCCAGGAGTCTGAGGCAGGAGACTTGAACCCAGGAGGTGGAGGTTGCAGTGAGCTGAGATCATGCCACTGCACTCCAGCCTGGGTGGCCGAGTGAGACTCCATCTCAAAAAAATAAAATGAAATAAGTAACTAAATGAAATAGAGGATGGGCTGCAGGGGCCCTAATGTTAGCTCTCGGTCACAGAAAGGGTGTTGTGACTTTGATTCGAGTCATTGGCACTTGGCTGTAAAGCCACAAAGATTCTCACTCAGGGAATCCAGCCTCCACGGGGCTGTGAGCCATGACCTCTCCATTTGCTGCTTCCCCTTTCTTCGAGGAAGAGACAGGTTCAAGACAGGACATGACATTATCAGCCAACTATGGCCTCTGCACCATGGCCTCTCCAGTAAGAATCCCAGGAGCCTCCTGGGCTGGAGGTGATCATGGATGACCCACGCCCCAGCCAGGGAAGGGCCATGGCTGGCGAGTGTATTCAGCAGACTAGGAAAGGCAGCCACCAGCCTCTCCCTTCCTCCAGCGAGGGGAGGCAGAGCAAGTCTGACCAGCTTATTGCCCCCGGCCAGCCGAGGGAGGACCCCTGGCCATACCACTCCCTTGTCCCCTGCAGCCCCTCTGTGGGTGGTCAGGCAGCTCCATTCTCTGCTGCTCCCACACACAGAGTGGGTCTGGGTGTGTTGGGAGAGGAAGGAGGAAGATGGAGCTCCACAAGGCCAGGCCACTTCACCTGGCTGTCATTTGCCACTGTCCTTGAAGTGCTCCTTTCTCCCACCAAAACTCCGTGGGGAGAAGTGGGGAGGCCTGTGGCAGAATGCAGGTGTTCCTGGTCTCCAGGTTTCCAGAACCCCACATATCAGCAAAACAAGCTCAGCTCCAAGAGCAAAGATGAATGGGTTATCCTGTGGGTTATTTCAGTCATGGCCAGTGAAGGAAGTTGGCACTGTGTACATGGGGCAGTGGGAGGAGGTTGGCACTGTGTCCATATAGCAGTGGGGAAAGTTGACACTGTGTCCACTTGGCAGTAGAGGAGGGTGGCACTGTGTCCACGGGGCAGTGAAAAGGGATTGGCATTGTGTCCACAGGGCAGTGAAAAGCGATTAGCACTGTGTCCACGGGGCAGTGAAAAGGGATTGGCACTGTGTCCACGGGGCAGTGAAAAGGGATTGGCACTGTGTCCACGGGGCAGTAGGAGAAGGTTAGCACTGTCTGTGGGACAGCGGGAAAGGTGGACACTGTGCTCATGGGGCAGTAGAGGAGGTTGGCACTGCATCCACAGGGCGGTGAAGAAAGTTGACACAAAGTCCATGAGGAAGTGGGGTAAAGGGTGGCACCATGTCCACAGGGCAGTAGGAGGTTAACACTGTCCCGACGGGGCACTGAGAAAGCTTAGCACTGTGTCCATGTTTCATACAGAAAAAAAGCAGATGGACCAACTCCTTCCCCACAACTGACTCTTTGATGACCTGAGAGGGGCCCACCTGTGTACCAGCCACTGCCTTCTGCAGTCAGACATGTCACCTGGCCACCGCAGGTTGCCAGAGAATCTGGCCAAGCAAGTTTTTGTACCTGGGTCCACGACCAACCTGGGTCAAATCGGTTCTGTTCATCAGCAGGAAGTGGTGAGGGGCAGTGCCTGAGCCACCCACAGGGCTGGACTCAGGCTGGACACAGGGGCAGGACCTTCTCCTCTGCTTAAGTGAAAATGTGGGATAAGACACAGGCTCTGGGAGTCCTTGATTTTATTTATTTCATTTTAAACATCTTTATTGAGCTGCAATTCCCACATCATATAATTCACCCATTTAAAGTGCACAAGTCAATGGCTTTCCGCACATTCACAAACTTATGTCACCATCTCCACAATCAATGTTGGACATTTCATCCCCACAAAGAAGTCCTGCACCCTTCACCTTTCACTTCCCAATCCCCATGCCCACCCTCTGCCCCCAGCCTCAGGCATCCACCAATCTATTTCTCTCTATATCAACTTGCCTATTATGTGCACTGTGCACTTTATATAATGTGCATAAATGGAACCATACATTTTCATATAAAAGGAGTCATGCATTTTTGTATCTGTCCATGTCAGAGTTCTGGATCTTTTTTATCTTTTTCCTTCTTTTTTTTTTTTTTACATGGAGTCTCTCTCTGTCACCCAGGCCAGAGTGCAGTGGTGTGATCTCAGCTCACTGCAACCTCCGCCTCCCGGGTTCAAGTGATTCTCCTGCCTCAGCCTCTTGAGTAGCTGGGATTGCAGGTGCACACCACCATGCCTGACTAGTTTTTTTTATTTTTAGTAGAGACGGGGTTTCACCGTGTTGGTCAGGCTGGTCTCGAACGCCTGACCTCGTGATCCGCCTGCCTCGGCCTCCCAAAGTGCTGGGATTACAGGTGTGAGCCACCGCGCCCAGCCAGCTTCTGTATCTTTTACTGAGCGAGCATGATGTGTCCTCAAGGTTCACCCTCCTTGCACTGAGTGTCAGTCTTTCATTCCTTTCCATTGTCAAACAACAGTCCATTTTAACATGGCACATTTTGTTTATCCACTTGTTTGTTGATGGATATTTGGGCTGTTTTCACCTTTCGGTGCCTATGAGTCAGGCTGTTATGAGCATTCTCAGACAGGTTTCCATAGGGACATGGGTCTTCTGTTCTCTTGGGTATACACCTGTGTATTAGTCCATTTTCACGCTGGTGATAAAGACATACCTGAGACTGGGTAATTTATATTATTATTATTTTTTTTTTTTTTTTGAGACAAAGTCTCGCTGTGCTCCCAGGCTGGAGTGCAGTGGCGTGATCTCGGCTCACTGCAAGCTCCGCCTCCCGGGTTCACGCCATTCTCCCGCCTCAGCCTCCCAAGTAGCTGAGACTACAGGCGCCCGCCACCACGCCCGGCTAGTTTTTTGTATTTTTAGTAGAGATGGGGTTTCACCATGTTAGCCAGGATAGTCTCGATCTCCTGACCTCGTGATCCACCCGCCTCGGCCTCCCAAAGTGCTGGGATTACAGGCTTGAGCCACCGCGCCCGGCCGACTGGGTAATTTATAAAGAAAAAGAGGTTTAATGGACTCACGGTTCCACGTGGTATGGAAGGTCTCACAATCATGGTGGAAGACAAAAGGCACAGCTTATATGGTGGCAGGTGAGAGAGAAATGAGAACCAAGCAAAAGCAGAAACCCCTTATAAAACCATCAGATTTTGTGAGACTTATTCACTACCACGAGAGCAGCATGGGGCAAACCACACCCATGATTCAATTATCTCCCACCAGGTCCCTCCCACAACACAGGGGAATTATGGGAGCTACAATTCAAAATGAGATTTGGATGGGGACACAGCCAAACCATATCAACCTGGGAGTGGATTTACTGATCAGTTTTCTTTTGCATGTACTCAAGAACATGCAGCGTTCAGCTTCTATCATCCAAAACAGTGAATGTTGCTGATGGAGCCTCATCAACCACTAGGCAAGAAATGCACTGGTAATTCCTAGGCCACTTTTGGTCATGAACTACCCTGCATCTTTGTCTTTGGCCCAAACAGGAGAAAAATGAATGTTGTGGTATTTTTTCTTCCACTTTCATGTGCTGTTTGTTGTTACCAGGGAAAATGCAAACTGCTGGGCTAGCAGAAAGCCTGATCTGTTCTCCTGAAATCTGCTTCTCACACCAGCCTCAGCTGTTGTCTCCTCCGACCTGAAGCTGGGGGCAGAGGCCCAGAGTCCTTCCCTCCGCACCTCACCTTCACAGTTCCTCGCTGTAGCAGCTGATAGTGCTTAAGTACCATCGGATGCGTCAACAACCAGCCAAACCTCCACCATCTCCCTTCCTCAGCCCAGACGGTGGACACACAGTGTGTTCAGTTACTTTTCATTGCGTGTATGTTTATAAAACCCCATAGCAAACTGGAAGAAAAGCTATGCAAACCCCTCCTGGCCTTTCCTGTTGTGAATGGTTTTTTTCAGGGGCTTCGATCTGACCCTGGAGACCAGAGTGATAGGTTTAATTGGATGGATGTTTGGATTGGCCTCAGACAGTTCCTTCCCTACTCATCATTCTTTTGCTAATTCATTTAACAAACAGCCCAGGGCCAGGCCACGTGCTAGAATTCAGGACAGATGTGAACAGAACCCAGTCCCTGACCCCAAAGCCTCATTGTCAAGTGGGCAAGAGCAGCTGAGACCAGGGTGTGCAGAGCCTGACACCTTGGGGTGGGGCAAATCCAGGCTCACAGTGGGGTTGGAGGGAAGGAGGGAGCTCTGGCTCTTCACCCCAGTGCTGCTGGCCCTCCTTGGAGACAGGTGGTCAGGGGAACAGTTTCGCTGTCAGCAAACTTCTGTTTCCCTTTGTGGATTTCACCTACGAAATTGTTCTGAGAACCTCCTCTTCACCCTGTTTGGGAGGGAGGGACTGCTACCCAAGGGTCACAGGGATGACCAAACACGCAAAACCCAACTGTGGACAGATGAGACCGACAAGGCTTCTGAGTCATATGTACTCAGCCCAGTGGGAGGGCGGGTACTGCAGGCCAAGCAGGGCCATGGGGGCCCACACTCCGGCACAGATGGCACCGGCCGGGGCTGTGGGAGGCAGTCTCTGTGGTGCTTGACAAGAGGGTGGGATGACCCTGGCCCCAGGGGAGGATGTGAGTGGCTTCTTTGAAGTATACCATGCGCTGGCAGGGATGTGACCTGGTTAGGCTGAGGACTGGATGGGGCGTAGTGTGTCCGGCTGGTAAGGGAACTAGTGGGTGGGAACCTTTCCGGCAGAGTGGGGGCGTATATCTGGTGAAAGCAGGAAACTCGTAGTGAGGCCTTTGAGGTCCAGGGAGGCTTAGAGTCAAGGCTGCTCATGAATTTGGGGGCCCTACAGTACAGCGGGTACTAACCGTGGGAGTGGGGGCTGTCCTGGGGTCTCTGATGTCCTCCTCACCCACCAGCCCTAGCCAGGAAGGGGTTAATGGATGAAGGCAGTGAGTGTGATGGACTCAGGAGGGCTGGAGCAGCCCAAAGCCCAGCAAGAGCATGTTCCTGAGCCTGGATACTCCTTAGGCCTCCCTGGCCGTAGACTCCGGACACTACTTTGTTCCAACCTATTTTGGAATCCTCCCTGGTCCGGATATCTGGTCTCCAGCCCTGGCCTATTTTTAACTTAGAGACTTTGCCCTTGGAAGGCGCCTTGGTGGCCACGAGCCTCTCTCCAGAATTCCACACCTCCTACCTGGCCTTTCAGTCCCCCTGCATTCCACCAACACTCAAGTCCCCTCCTCGGGCTGCACCCCACCCTCCACCACCCCCAGGCTAGCACTGCCCTTCCTTAGCCCCTCCACGCCCCTGCCTGGCTCTACAGCACATCAACCTGTGGGCAGGAGCCCAGGTGAGTCGCTACGGGGAACCTGCTGGGAGGGGTGCATGCTGTGTTGTGGAGTTGGAAACTTCCACTCAACCCTCTGCCAGGGTGCCCAGGCCCCCCAGAGCCTATCCTGAGTGTGTCTGTCTGCTGCCTGGTGTGGCCACAGAGCTCTGGGCCACACACAGGCTCCCGCTCTGCATATGACCTTCAGAAGAAGGGCCGGAGGAAAGACAACCTCTGAAATCCTTTCTTGAGCAAACCTGCGCGCATGCACGAGTGTGCGTGGCATTTGCTCCAGGCCAGAGGTTATCAGTGTTTCCAAGGAGCTCCTCCTCTCTGAAACTGGCTCTGAGTTCTGCAGCACTCTGATGATGCCAACGTGGGTGGCAATTCCCGATACCCAAGAAATGTGTATTAACACAAGACCACGGGCTCCTCTCCGAGGAGGAGCAAACTGATCATCACCATCATCCCTGCAGTTTGCCAAAGGCATCTCACCACAGGATCTAGAAGAACAGGATCTGTGTTGAAGACAAGAGTTCAAGGGCACTCATCCTTTTATAGGCATCTTTAAGCACCTAGTATGTGCCATGCACAGTCTGAAATCCTGGAGAAACACAAGTTAACCAAAAAACCAAAAAACAAAACAGAGGCAGGGAGGTAAAACTCTCTGCACTTATGGAGCTGACATTTTATTAGGGAGCCGGACAGGACGGGATAAATGACTAGAATGTATGTTAAGTTCACAAGGTCTTAGGAAGGAAAGTAAAGTGAGTGGTGGTGGGGGCACGGCATGCTGGGAAACGGAGTTGCCTTCTGGAATGGGCCAAACCCAGAAGGCTTTTCTGGGAAGGGGCTTCTAAGCAAAGACCTGAAGGAGTGAGCCTAGTTGCGGCCTGCAGGAAGCAGAGGTCAGGTGGGGAGAAGGGTGTGTGCAAAGGCCCTGAGGCAGGTCAAGGACTAGCAAAGACGTCTACGTGGCCAGACTGGGGCAGACAGTTATGGGGGAGGATGAGGCCCCTCTTCCCACAGGAGAGTTGACCAGGCCTATAGGTCCCTGTGACCATCAGTGGGCTGGGCAGAGAAGCAGCACGGGTGGGTAGACTTAGAATCTGTGAGCCTCCTACCAGCTGCAGTGGCCAGGCAGAAGCAGGGAGGCGGCAGCTGCTCCCGGGCTGGGCACCATCCAGCTCACACCATGGCTGTCTCCGGCCTTCCCTGGCCAGCTGCCCACACACACTGTCACCCTGGGCTTCTGCCTTTTCTTTCCCTCCTGTGGCCGTTTTGTAGCCGTTTCGGGTCATACCTCTCTAGCAGGATACAATGATACATGAACCAGCCCATCCCCAGAATCGATGTGTCCTTCTCCGAGGTTCTGTCCATATCGTGGCCTCCGGACGGTGCTGCAGTAACCCACACACTGGTTGCTCATCTGACCTTTGCATTTGGGTTTATGGGAAGGGGGGCTCAACCGTCAAAGGATGTCCTTTCTGGAAGATTCTAGAAAGAGGTAAGGAATGTTCCCCACAGCAGCGAGAAGACCGAAGGGCTCTGCTGGAAGTCCCCAGGGCTGAAAGCAGAGCTTATTATTATTATTTTGATAATAAGCGGGCTGGACACTCACGTAGAACTTGAGTCTCACTAATTTCGGCTTTCAAGCAACCTCACCGATTTTATCATCGCCATTTTCCGATGAGGACGCTGGCATCTGAAAGTTTAAAATAAGTAGCTCCATCACTGCATGCAAGCACCTCACATAGAAGCCAGATCCCTCCACCAGAGGCTGAAGCTCCCTTAGCCTAGGCTGCTCCTCCCTCCCTGGCTCCGTCCCCTCCACCAAGGGTGTGACCAGTCCATCCATCGGGGTGCGTTTTGCTTTGTACACTTCTTGGGGGAAAAAAATCTTACTTGGTTTTGAAAGTATTGTTATTATTGATTTTACAGTTTTTTCATACATTTTAAAACCATTTTTCCCCCAAACTGTTTTGCAAACCCGTGGTGAGGTGGCAGGCCCCACGCCTGTGTGCTTGCTGGTTCACTGGCCTGGCTGTGCTCACGGCCTCCTCCTCGCCCCCTCTTCCTGCTTCCTTTGGGCCAGCTGACTCGGGGGCTTGGCTCTCAGAAGCAGCACTTCCTGGCATCTGGTCCCTGCCCTCCGGAACATTCTGCTCTTCCTGGGAACAAGACTTTGCACTTGCCGCAGTTCTGGTTCTCCTCCCACACACCCTGCAAGGCCCTCCTCAGCCTCCGGTGGGGTTGAGGGCAGCCGGTGCTTTCTGCCCCCCCGGCTCCCTGGACCTCAGCACCTACCCCCGCACTGGGGTTGCAGAGAACATGGATCTCACGAGGTGCACGGCTTCTTCCACAGGACGTGAGGATCATTCCTGCCATTCAGTCATCTCTAAAATTGTTCCCTAACTGTCCCTGTCCCCAGTTTCATTTTTCTTAAGCATTCAATTACATTAAGCTACTAGCAGCATGCTCATTTTAATTTTCTTGTTTTACACCCCATGAAAAATAGTGACAGTGTAATAAGATGAACTCTTCCTTTGGCCTTCTTGTCCCCGTCACCCACCATTTCTCTGCATCTTCTTCCCCAAGTGTCTCAAGGGTCTTGAACCTCAGGGATGAGGCTGGGACAGGCTGGCTGGAGGAGCCTCAAGCAGGCACCTGCTTTCCTTCCCAGCTCTGTTCCCAGGCTGGTGGGATGGACTGGGAATGCAAGGGTGGCCAAGTCTGTCTAGGTGGGTGAGCCTGCAGGTAGATGCACACACAGCCCGGCAGATGTACACACAGCCCGGCTCCTGAACTCTGTCTGTCCCCAGCCACCTTTCAGCAGCTCCTGTGGCTTTGGCTGTTGGGTGCTGATGCCTCTTCTCAGGCCAGCTCAGACCCTGGCACTTCTTGAGTACAGGTGGCCCAGCTATGCACACTCTCAGCCTATGGGAGCCAGCCTGGGCCCAGGTGGTCAGTGCCCAAGACCTGCCCTGGGGAGGTGCTTTTAGAGGGGTTGGCTTGTTCCATAGGGAAATCACAGGGTGGCCTTCTGGTTGGATGGAGAAGTGATGCTTGCAAACAGAAAAGCATCGTTTGTTGAACCATTTCTCTAGGTTCACGTTTTGCTCTTAAACCTTTAGCCACGTTATTTTATTGAATCTTCACAGAGTTATGCAACGTCAGTGGCATTGTCTGCTTTTTAAAGAAGAGAAAGTCGACAGTGCTCTGAGGAGCCCAACAACCTCCCCAGGTGGGTTGTGCAGGCAGAACTCAAACACGGGCTTCATGGCTTCTTTTTCCTGTCAAACCATCTGTCTCTGATTCCTGCCCCCAAGGAGCCCTCACTGATATTTCCAGAATGCTCTAAAATGGTTAGAATTTGCCCAGTCTTTTCATTGATTTCTCTCGAGTTGTGACTCACTGATATCATTAGGGGGAAGGCATTGGGTTTGAGCCCCAAGAGTGCACTCCCAAGTCAGACCGATCATTTGAATGGAATCCGATCCCACATCTTATTGCTTTGGGGGGTCTTCACCAAGCCTCAGTTAACCTCATCTGTAAAATGGGTTCAACTGCTCTAACAAAAATACCCATGACTACAATGGCTTCAACAGGACAGATGTTTGCTCCTAGCTCACATAACATCCACAGGTAGATGGTCTCCTTTCGTGAGCTCAATCAGGACCAGGGTTTCTCTCAACCTAGCTCCGAATAATACTCTTGGAAATCATCCTCTTCTGCACAGTTGAAAGTTGTCCACCAAACCCGATCACAATCCACATGATTGAAGAAAGAAGGAAACAAGCACAAAGCAAGATTTTCTTTGAAGGAAAGGACATACAGTGTGTGGCAATACACCACTTTCTGGTCACTTTGCAAGGATGACAACTTAGTCCAGAGATCAAATCTAGCTGCAAGGGAGGCTGGGAACAGAATCTCTAACTGCATAGTGAGGAGTCCTGTTAAAACTCAGAGAAAGCAGAGTTATATTGCCAAAAAGAAAAGGCATAACATAGATGCTGAAGGGTTGATTAACAGTCTCTGCCACAGGCGATAATACTGGACTCATAGGTTTTCTGGGAGCATCCGAGAAATGCACATAAAGTTTTGCATGTACAGGGTACGTGTTATCTAAAACTACTGGGGGAACCCACCCCCAATATTTCAATGTGGGTTCTTTCTATTTTCCATAAGTGTCAGCTGGCTGAGAAATAAAAAGAGACAGTACAAAGAGAGGAATTTTACAGCTGGGTTGCCAGGGGTGACATCACATATTGGTAGGACTGTGATGCCCGCCTGAGCCTCAAACCAGCAAGTTTTTATTGAGGATTTTAAAAAGGGGAGGGGGTATAAGAACAGGGAGTAGGTACAAAGATCACACATTTCAAAGGGCAAAAAGCAGAACTACTAATAAGTGTCTAACAAAGATCACATGCTTCTGAGGAAACAGGACAAAGGGCAAAAGCAGAACTACTGATAAAGTTCCAACAAAGATCACAAGGCAAGGGGCAAAAGCACTACTGATAAGCATTTATGTTCAGGGGTGCACGTGTTGTCTTGATAAACATCTTAAACAACAGAAAATAGGGTTCAAGAGCAGAGAACCAATCTGACCACAAATTTACCAGGGCAGAGTTTCCCCACCCCAGTAAGCCTGAGGGTACTGCAGGAGACCAGGTCATATCTCAGTCTTTATCTCAACTGTACGAGGCAGACATTCCCAGAGTGGCCATTTATAGACCTCCCCCAAGGAATGCATTCCTCTCCCAGGGTATTAATATTAATATTCCTTGCTATGAAAAGAATTTAGCGATATCTCTCCTACTTGCACATCCATTTATAGGCTCTCTGCAAGAAGAAAAATATGACTATTTTTTCCCGACCCCGCAGGCAGTCAGACCTTATGGTCATCTTGCCTTGTTCCCTAAAAATCACTGTTATTCTGTTCCTTTTCAAGGTGCACTGATTTCAAACACACATGTTTTACAATCAATTTGTACAGTTAACACAATTATCACAGTGGTCCTGAGGTGATGTACATCCTCAGATTATGAAGGTAACAGGATTAAGAGATTAAAGTAAAGACAGGCATAAGAAATTATAAAGGTATTATTTGAGAACTGATAAATGTCCGTATTAAAATGAAATCTTCACAATTTATGTTCCTCTGCTGCAGCTCCAGCTGGTCCCTCTCTTTGGGGTCCCTGACTTCCCACAACATCTCTCCCTTTCTTTTCATATAAGTGTGCCATGGCGACGAAGGCTTGTTCCTTCTCTTGGTTTTGACGCAGGATTCTTTGACTGGTCCGGCACACTAAAAACAAGCTGATTAAACAGAGAAACATAGGCCAGGCACGGTGGCTCAAGCCTGTAATCCCAGCACTTTGGGAGGCCGAGACAGGTGGATCACGAGGTCAGGAGATCGAGACCATCCTGGCTAACATGGTGAAACCCCGTCTCTACCAAAAAATACAAAAAACTAGCTGGGCGATGTGGCGGGCGCCTGTAGTCCCAGCTACTCGGGAGGCTGAGGCAGGAGAATGGCGTGAACCCAGGAGGCAGAGCTTGCAGTGAGCTGAGATCCGGCCACTGCACTCCAGCCTGGGTGACAGAGCGAGACTCCGTCTCAAAAAAAAACAAAAAACAAAAAAAAACCAGAGAAACATAATTCCAAAATTTACTACAGTGGAGCCCCCAATAGACTTAATCCAAGTTGTGGGGTTTAGTCCAGGAAGAGTTTCTGCCACCTGATCTAACACCTCAGCTCCAGGCACAATGGATAAATGAGCTTGAGAGCCTTCAAAAATGTGTTTCTTTAATTTAGTTATGTCCAAGGACAAATTATCTTCCCTACCCAGCAGGTGTCCTTTGATCAGTTCCCATGAATGATCAGTCTTGTAGGAATATGGTGTGATACAGAAATCAGAAGCATTCCTATCGCACTGCATTTGCATGCAATGTTTGAGACTCACTACCTGATCTCCAAGCCAAATAACAGATTGTCTTAAATCATTAATCTGATTAGCTAATTTTCTATCAATGCTCTGTTGAGAATTCCACATTTGGGTGGAATTGGCCTGCCAATCATTAACAAAATGAGCCGTTTGAATAGATTGGTGTAATGCAACTCCAGCAGTGGTGGCCAGTGCAGTGACCATAATTAGGCCCATGATCATAGTGATTAAAGTGAAAACAAATCTCTTAGATCTTTTGAGAATTTATTGTAACACTTCATTACTTAAATGCACTGAGGGGGAAGATTCTCAAGGTCTGGGTAAAGTTACCAGTATGCAGATTCCTTCTTGGGCTCAGACCAACATTACACTTTTCCTGAAGTCAAAATAGGAATTAACAAAAGTGTATAAATGACAATTAATGCATTGGACAGTTTGATTGTTCATCCGAATTTTGATATTTCCCACTAACAGCATGTAAAGAGGCTTAACACAACTCTGTATAGGAATAGTCATGTTGGAGGTAAACAAAGCAGAGTATTTGAATCTACGTTGATACTGAGGGAGAGGAGCAGCGGTGGCAATGCCCGATGTTCTCTGCCATAAAGAAGCAATCTGAAGTGCCTGGGGATGCCGAAGAGGTAGAGGGGCATACCTGAGTCAAGAAGAATTATCATAATGCCAATCAGAGTCCTGTAAAGGAGGATTGGCATCACAAAGAGGAAGAGGGTTCCAAGAGGATTTATCATAGGGTTCAGAATCATGCATGTGAGGGGCGGTAGTGGGGACAACAGACAGAGAAGTTTCCCCTTCCCATACTCGCAGTCTGGACATGGCAATAGACAATTTCCGAAGTTCTGGGTGTTCTGGGCTCAGAATGGGGAATATCACATGAGGCCTCGGGGCGGGTTGGGGCGGGTAATGCACTTATCTTCCCATTTTAAGGGAAAGAATGAGCTGAACCTCCTATGTAAAGTAGGATGATGATCCTCATCCTCCCAGTAAAAAATAAAATAAGTAGCCTCCAGGCATTCCCTTCCACCAGAGGAGCAATTGTTTGTTTTTTAAATAGCCCTTTGGGGCCCAGTCTATTACTAAACCATATGAGCCATTTTTTAACACTATTTACTGCATGTGAGTTAACACAGTCTTCCCAGATTAAAGTTTTAGATGGGCCCACAAAATTTTTAGGACATGGTTTTCCTACAGCTTTATATTGAAAGTATGGGGTATCTCCTATTACTCCCCCTTTCATTTGTCTTAAAGGAGAAAGGGAGAGGCTGGACACCAAATGACCCCATTCCCCTGTGGCTGATCTCTTCGGAAGGTAAGCAGCCCAGACTTGATTTTCTAGATGGATGCAACCAGATGCATGTCTGAGGCACAGAGGAGGGTATTAATAACCCATAGTAACATTAGATGCAGTGTCTTCTCCTGGCTGAGCATGGCAATGGTCATCCATAGCTCCAGGCGTCCACACACTATTATTAGTATAGATTTCCGCAGGAGCCTCCATCCAGGTGAGAGGTCAAATAAGTGGAAGAAAAGGCACATAAGCCCAATAAGAATTATTTTGTGTAGCAGATAAATCAGTTTGAGGGGAAACTGGTGAGACAGAAAGTATAAGGAGGATAATTATTAAATAAAACCTGTTGTAAGCAAGATCCAGTGCTGAAGGAGGACGAGAAGAACAGAGGGATGTTATTTTCAGGCTAATAGAAATGGTGAGATTTTTAGGTTCATAAGGAGAAAAAGAAAGGGAATTAGGAGAAGTGGAATTAGTTAGAGGGGTCTCCATTGCCATTAGGAAGGATTGAACCAGGCCCATTTTGATTTGGCATCCCAGTTTCTAAGGAGTCGGCACAGATCTCACCAGGTATGAGGGCGGTCTCTGAAGCAGACGTCTTTTCTCTGTGGTTTTATTGTCAGTATTCACACGAAGTTTAAGTCTCCTAGTGGGCACCCAGACAGGGGATTGATGACCACCTGGTGAAACGGAAGCATTCTGTCTTCCCCACATTATAATTGTTCCAGGTTCCCAGGTATTGGTTTGGGAGTTTTTCCATAACACTGGCTTGCCTTCATTTAGGGAGAATTTTTTGGCTGTATAATGGCATTTAGCTACAGTCAGAATGTTGTCTTTAGGAACATTTAGAAAGTTTAAAGTAAACAATGCTAAATGTGATTGAGGTAAATTTTGTCGTCCGACCGAATGCATGGCCATTTTACACTCATGGTTCGCCTTCTCAAAAGGAGAAGGAGAATACCTTGAGCATGCTCGTCAGAGACAGATTTTTCAACAGCATC
Organism: Theropithecus gelada; assembly: GCF_003255815.1. Taxonomy (NCBI): domain Eukaryota; kingdom Metazoa; phylum Chordata; class Mammalia; order Primates; family Cercopithecidae; genus Theropithecus; species Theropithecus gelada. The sequence goes on along the minus strand of NC_037668.1, from coordinate 33,155,907 downwards.
TTACAATTTAGCTAAAACATCAGGATATAATTCACGGTGACCCTGCTTAACAGTAGGAAAAGAAACAGGAGCTTGGCCTGGGTGCGTAATTTATCCCAAGCTCTCTTACACACCTTTGTTACTTGTTCCGTGGTGAGAGCATCAAAGCCTAATTGGGCAGTAGTGTCAGAGTAATTATTGGGGCCTGTGAGCTGAGCCTGCGTAATTGGAATGCCCTCAGCCCGATTTAGCTGAGCCTACAGACGGGCCTTCTCTGACCACCAGGTACGGGACTGTAAATGCTGAGATGGAGTTAGAACAGCTTTTGCCAAACGATCCCAGTCTAAAGGAGGCAAAATGATCTCAGAACGAAGAGTCTGTAATACCATTTTAACATATGAAGAAGTAGGACCATAGTGAGTACAAGCATCCTTGAATTCTTTTAAAAAGGTAAGATTGAGTGGTGCATATTGACGCATTTGTACCCCTTGAGCACTGGGAGGTTCCAGCACGACCAGATAAGTCCAAGCCTCTAATCCACTTGTTTCTTTGTTCTGGCATAATAAGCATTGCATGGAAGTTTCAAGAACAGGCACATGAGATGGAGTCAGCATAGAAGTGACAGGAAAAGTATGTGTAGATAAGGGAAACTGAGGTTGAGGAGATTGGACCAGTATGACAGTGTGAGAAAGGGGCATTGGAGGAGCAGAAGAAGCATAAGCATACTTGTGATTATTGTCCCAATCCTGTGCAACCAGAGTGGCAAGGGCATCCATGCACGAAGAAGGGTACGGAGAAACAGGTTGAGAGGAAGGCAAAGTGACCAAAATGACAGGAGGGTGAGGGGCTGTGGTGGACAGGGGAGGGCCTGCAGAATTATAGGCAAATTGTACTTTGGTCCTGGAGCCATTGGATGGCTTCGGAGGCAAAGGCTGCAAAGATTTGAAGAGGGAAGAGTTAGCATAGACATGGTCCTGGGCTGTCCGAGTTGGGGCTGCAGTAGCTACAAGTACCGGCTCCTCGTGAAAAGAAATAAGATCATCAGGGGGTGACGTTAAGCCGAAGTCACCGGAGTTAGATATTGAATCCTCAATATCGTCAGGTTGGGGAGGAGTACGCGAAGGGAGAGGCTGAGCAGATAACAAAGGCCAAATGGGAGAGGAAACCTGAGTAAGAGGTAGATGGTCACCAGATTCAGAAAACTGTGGTAACTACAGGGGGTCATGGGATTGGTATGTCTTCAGGACAGCTCATACCAAGACCTAATCACCCCAAACAGTGACGGGAACATAATTTCCTGTCGGGACCAGTTCCCAGAATTTTGCACCAACACGATCCCATAGTTCCATATCTAACATTCCCTTTTCAGGAAACCAAGGACAGTGTTCTTCCACCGCCCTGAATAGGGTGACCATATTTTCCATGGGTACCTGAACTCCTCCCTATTTTAACAGGAGTTTAATATAGCAGAGATAAGCAGAATGTTTAGACTCCACATGACCCATAGTTACCGCAGACAATACACATACAACTCACTAATCATCAGGGAGCCAAACAAGTGTTTCTGTGAACTGGACCAATGGACGTTTCTACACACCTACCAAAGGGAATCAGGTTCCCACATGCACTTAGGAAAAAGAAAGCCATGTTGGTGCACTAGATACTGGGGGAACCTGCCCCAATATTTCAACATAGGTTCTTTCTATTTTCCATAAGTGTCGGCCGGCTGAGAAATAAAGAGAGACAGTAGAAAGAGAAGAATTTTACAGCTGGGTTACCAGGGGTGACATCACATATCGGTAAGACTGTGATGCCCGCCTGAGCCTCAAACCAGCAAGTTTTTATTAAGGGTTTTAAAAAGGGGAGGGAGTGTAAGAACAGGGAGTAGGTACAAAGATCACATGCTTCAAAGGGCATAAAGCAGAACTACTAACAAGGGTCTAACAAAGATCACATGCTTCCGAGGAAACAGGACAAAGGGCAAAAGCAGAACTACCGATAAGCGTTTATGTTCAGCGGTGCACATGTTGTCTTGATAAACATCTTAACAGAAAACAGTGTTCAAGAGCAGAAAACCAATCTGACCACAAATTTACCAGGGCAGAGTTTCCCCACCCCAGTAAGCCTGAGGGTACTGCGGGAGACCAGGGCATATCTCAGTCCTTATCTCAACCGCATAAGACAGACATTCCCAGAGCAGCCGTTTATAGACCTCCGCCAGGGAATGCATTGCTTTCCCAGGGTATTAATATTAATATTCCTTGCTATGAAAAGAATTTAGTGATATCTCTCCTACTTGCATGTCCATTTATAGGCTCTCTGCAAGAAGAAAAATATGGCTGCTTTCGCCCGACCCCGCAGGCAGTCAGACCTTATGGTTGTCTTCCTTGTTCCCTAAAAATTGCTGTTATTCTGTTCCTTTTCAAGGTGCACTGATTTCACATCATTCAAACACACATGTTTTATGTATCAATTTATACAGTTAACACAATTATCACAGTGGTCCTGAGGTGGTGTACATCATCAGCTTACAAAGATAACAGGATTAAGAAATTAAAGTAAAGACAAGCATAAGAAATTATAAAGGTATTATTTGGGAACTGATAAATGTCCATATTAAAATGAAATCTTCACAATTTATGTTCCTCTGCCGCAGCTCCAGCTGGTCCCTCTATTCGGGGTCCCTGACTTGCCGCAACATAAAACCACCTGAAATGGATTTATTTCCATCATCATCTCATTCTCAGGTAATGCCAGTTCAACCACCATCAATGACAATAATCATGCTTTTATTAACATACCTTTTCCCTAGTGAAATACACCAATCTCTAATGACAGCTTATTAGTTGCTGCTGCCCTCATTTTTTTGCAATTCAAGTGCAAACCATTATTATTACACCAGGTTCAGCAAACATTACCTTGATATACTAATTGTTGCAGGTTTCAAAACAGTTTTGATCATAAGAAATTCACAGTGTCCCTTGGAAATAGTTTTAAAATGGTGCGGCATACTCTTTGACCCAGAAACTTTGCTGTTGAGATTGTAGCCAAAGGAAATAACTACACAAAAGCAAAGAGATTTATCTGCTGGGATGTTTCTTCCAGCAATATTTATAACCATTGAAAAATGAGAAACAGCCTAAATGTTGAAGAGTAGAGACTTGGTAAATGAATTGTACTACAGCTATATGATGTACACAGCTTTTAAAAAATTATGTTGTTGAAGAATATTCAAATATACAGAAAAATATTCATGATATATTTGTTAAATGGAAAAGCAGATTTTAAAACAGTATGTGAAATTATAATCTCAGTTAGTGGGCAGGGAACAATTATCAATGAAGAAAATGGGCTTTGGAAACAGAAAGATTTGAATATCCCTTAAGCTAGGTATATAATTCAGAGCTGTGGGCAAGTTACTTAACTTTCGTGCCTCAGTTTTCTCATTTTCAAAATGTGGATTCAGGTTGAGTGCAGTGGCTCATGCCTGTAATCCCAGCACTTTGGGAGGCCGAGGTGGGTGGATCACCTGAAGTCAGGAGTTCAAGACCAGCCTGGCCAACATGATGAAACCCTGTCTCTACTAAAAATACAAAAATTAGCCAGGCGTGGTGATGCAGGCCTGTAATCCCAAGCTACTTGGGAGGCTGAGGTGGGAGAATCACTTGAACCTAGGAAGCAGAGGTTGCAGTGAGCCAAGATTGTGCCATTGCACTCCAGACTCAGCAACAAGAGCAAAACTCCATCTCAAAAAAAAATATATGGATTCAAATAATACCCTCCTCAAAGGGCAACCAGGGAAAGCCTCTCCCTTCTTCTTTCAGTGCCACACACCTGGTGGGCAGTCCCCTAATCTCTATTTGGATATCTCCTGTGCATGGGGCCCTCATCACCTCCTGATACTGCCTATAACACTAAGAACTCTAACAGCAAACTACACATTAAGTGACAGAAACCATTTGAAACCTACACTCTCTTTTCTTTTTTTTTCTTTTTTTTTTCTTTTCTTTCTTTCTTTTTTTTTTTAAGATGAGATCTCTGTCTGTTGCCCAGGCTGGAGTGCAACAGCATAGTCATAGCTCATTGCAGCCTCCACCTCCCGGACTCAGGTGATCTTCCCACCTCAGCCTCCCAAGTAGCTGGGACTACAGGTGCACACCACCACACCCAGCCTAAAACCTACATTCTCAAGTCTGAGACTTGTGTTCTCATTGTTATTACCAATAAAAGAGCTGTAGACCATCTATGGCTACAAGTAGTTGTTGCTGGGATTCTTTTTGTTTTCAGGATCCCCAGAAAGTTCATGTTAATTGTTTCTGGACCCACTCAGGAATGAGGGCTGATAATTAATCACTCTTGGTCCCATTGTCATGGGTTAAAGGTAGTCTATAGAGTAGCTTTGTCATGGCAGAGGACATGAACAGAGCCCTAAGAGCAGTTTCCAAAAGAGATACCTTTTGAACACTCCAAGTGCAAAGTCTGACCTCAAGTGAGAGCTCAATTAGTACAGTGAGTCCATCCCAGCCTGGCCACTAAAGAATTGGGTGACCAGCCAGGTGCAGTGGCTCAAGCCTGTAATCCCAGCACTTTGGGAGGTTGAGGTGGGTGGATCACAAGTTCAAGAGATTGAGACCATCCTGACCAACATGGTGAAACCCTGTCTCTACTAAAAATTCAAACATTAGCTGGCTGTGGTAGCATGTGCCTGTAGTCGCAGCTACTTGGGAGGCTGAGGCAGGAGAATTGATTGAACCTGGGAGGTGGAGGTTGTAGTGAGCTAAGATTGCATCACTGCACTCCAGTCTGGTGACAGAGCAAGACTCTGTCTGAAAAAAAAAAAAAAAAAAAAAAGAATTGCGTGACCTTGGGAAAGTTACTGCATTCAAGGTGGTAGCTTCCTTGGCTGAGGAAAGATGTTTGGGGAGAAGTCAGAGGTCTCCAAGCATCCTTTTGAGGCAGGATGACCGTATTAGTCTGTTTTCACTCTGATGATTAGGACATACCTGAGACAGGAAACGAGGTTTAATGGACACTCAGTTCCAGTTCCACATGGCTGGGGAGGTCTCACAATCATGGTGGAAGGTGAAAGGCACTTCTTACATGGCGGCAGACAAGAGAGAAATGACAGCCAAGTGAAAGGGGTTTTCGCTTATAAAACGATCAGATCTCATGAGACTTATTTGCCACCACAAGAACAGTATGGGGGAAACCACCCCCATGATTCAATTATCTCCCACCAGGTCCCTCGCACAACACATGGGAATTATAGGAGCTACAGTTCAACATGAGATGTGGGTGGGGACACAGCCAAACCACATCATTTAAATATCATCTGATGCAGAAGACCAATGTCCCAAGCAAACAAGGAAAGAAGCTCTGGCCACAGCAAGAGAGGACAGGGACCTGGAACATCTCTGCTTCCTCTCTACGAGCACCCAGAGACCAAAGGGCCTCAGTGGGAACTTGCTACACCTTCCTTAGTTCTTATTATACCATACAATTAATGCCTGCAACACCATGCACAAAACCCAAAAGGCGGAAGCAGCTCAGATGCCTATCAATGATTGAGAGGAGCAGCAAGTTGAGGCCCCTCCATCTGGTGGCTGTTGCTCAGTCACAAAAGGAATGAAGTTCTGGTTCACACTGCAGCAAGGATGAACCCTGAGCACTTATGCCAGGCCAAAGAATCCAGACACAAAGGACCATACGTGGTACAGCTTCATTTCTATGAAATGTCCAGAACAGGGAACTACTTAGAAACAGAAATTAGATAAGTGCTTACCAGAGGCTGGAAGGAGAGGGGAATGGAGAGTGACTGCTAATGGGTACAAGGTTTCTTCTGGGGTGATGAAATGTTTTGGAACTAGATAGAGGTGATGGTCACAATATTGTGAATGTACTAAATGCCACTAAACTCTATGCTTGAAAATGATTCATTATATGTCACACAAATTTTACCTGCATACAAAAATCCAAAGCAAAATAATAATAGCGTCCACAGCCTAAAGGGGAATAATGATCACCTGTCACCCACACAGCGCTCAGTAGGGGTTTTATTTTTTGAGACAGGGTCTCACCTTGTTACTAAAGCTGGAGTGCAGTGGCATGATGATGGCTCACTGCAGCCTCAACCTCCCGGGCTCCGGAGATCCTCCCACCTTAGCCCCCCGAGTAGCTAGGACTATAAGCATGCACCACCGTGCTCAGCTCATTTTTGTGTTTTTTGTAGAGAAGGGGTTTCACCATTTTTCCCAGGCTCGTCTTGGACTGCCAGGCTCGGTGGATCTGACCACCTTGGCTTCCCAAAGTGCTGGGATTACAGGAGTGAGCCACCACTCTTGGAGGCAGAGGAGTTTGTAATCCTACACTTGTTTAGCTTTCCCTACCCATCTGTCTGGCAGATGACACCCTGTCTTTGGAGTTTACTGCTTCCTCATGGTCATGATGGCATGGCCAGGGCTGGACTCAGGTCTCCAGGCTCCTAATCTGGTGCTCTTCCCTTCCCTCTGAGTGTGTCCCAGAGAAGAGGGACACACTCCACTGGTTCTCTAGTGGCTGCTCGTGAGTCTGTGGAGAGACTGTGACCCTCTGGGCACGCCACACACAGGCTGCTCCTGATGTGGGAAGTCGTATTCCTGGTACCCGCTCACCAAGGGGTAACAATGTGCCATTGTTTTAAATCCTCTTCCCTTAATCCTGGCTGTGCCCCTGGCAGGTGAGAGGTGTCAGTCCCAGTGTGTGGTGGTGGAAATGGTCTCCATTTGTTCAACAAACTCTTCCTGAGCCCCCCATGCTGCTCATGCAGATCCCATGCTGGGTCTGGGGCTTCCATGGTGAGCAAGACTCACCTAGGACCCAAGCACAGGGACCTTGCAGCCTAACTGCATTATGATGGATCACCATAAGGCCATCTCCTGAGTACTCCAAAGGCAGAGCCGAGGGCTGAGGGCACACGCCATGGGGTGGAGCCTCCCACAGGGTGACCCAGGCTGCTACTTGGAGAAAGGGCAGGAGTCATCATCCACACCAAGACAAGTGGGGAAGGGGGTCCTCCGGGAGCCCTTTCTCCTTCCGCTTGCCTTCCACTCCTCTATGGGTGAAGTGCCTGAGCCAGGAGAGAGGCCCAGTGTGCAGACTGAAGTCCTCAGAGGGAGGGCAGGACAATAGCATGGTCAGATGTGCACTTGAGGGGATTCCTTCAACTGCAGCTGGGAGAGTAGATTGGAGGGGGCTGGATTGGGACAGGGAAACCCTGGTGGCCCAGGTGAGAAGTGCTAGTAGGTTCCTGGGTGATGATGAAGGCAGCAGGCAAGAAGAGAGGCATGGGGTCGGGAGCTATTTGGGAGGATTCATCATCAGGGCCTGGTGTTGAGTGGCTTGGTGCGGGAGGGCTGGGAGCAGGGGCAGGGCAGAGCACCTGTCCTGAGTGAGGGATAGAGGGCAGGGCCTTCACTGAGATGCAGGCACGGAGGATGAGGGGCTGTGACTTAATCCATCCTCGCAGCTACAACCAAATGCCTGCCACAGCCTCCGTGGCTTATAAACAACAGACATTTATTTCTCACAGTTCTGAACACTGGGAAGTTCAAGACCAAGGCATGGCAGATTTCCTGTCTGGGGAGGGTTTGTTTCCTGTTCATCAATGACATCTTCTACGTGTTCTCGGGTGGAAGGGATGACAGAACTCTCTGGAGCCTTCTTTTGTTTTATTAATTTTTTTCTTTATAACTGACACATATTAATAGCCTCTATTTACGGAGTGCATTGTGATGTTTCAATGCATGCATACATAGTCTAATGACCAAATCAGGGCAATTAGCTTATCTGTCACTTTAAACAGTTATCATTTCTTTGTGGTGACAACATTCAAAATCTTCTCCTCTAGCTATTTTGAAATACATGAAACAGTGTTACTTTCTGTAATCACCCTACTGTGTGACAGTACCTCAGAACGTCGTCTTCCAACTTCTATGATTGTGAGTTTGCACCCACTGACCAACCTCTCCCAGTCCCCCTTCTCCCCACCCTTCCCAGCCTCTGAGAACCCTATTCTACTCTCTCTTTCTTTCTTGCTTGCTTGCTTGCTTTTTTTGATGGAGTCTCGCTCTGTCACCCAGGCTGCAATGCAGTAGCGCTATCTTGGCTCACTGCAAGCTCCACCCTCAGGGTCACGCCATTCTCCTGCCTCAGCCTCCTGAGTAGCTAGGACTACAGGCACCCGCCACTATGCCTGGCTAATTTTTTTGTGTTTGTATTTTTGGGGGAGACAGGGTTTCACCACATTAACCAGGATGTTCTAGATCTCCTGACCTCGTGATCCACCCGCCTCGGCCTCCCGAAGTGCTGGAATTACAGGCGTGAGTCACTGTGCCCAGCCCTACTCTCTATTTCTATAAAATCAACTTTTCTAGATTCCTCATATCAGTGAGATTATGCAGTGTTTGTCTTTCTGTTCCTGGCTTATTTCACTTAACATAATTTTCTCCACGTTCATCCCTGTTGCCACAAGTGACAGGATTTCATTCTGTTTTATGGCTACATAGTATTCTATTTTCTGTATACCACATTTTCTTTATCCATTCATCATTAGATTGGCATTTAAATTGATTCCATATCTTGGCCATTGTGAATAATGCCACAATAAACATGGTTGGGCAGATGTTCTCTTTGACATACTTAGCCCATTTCCTTTGGATATATTCCCAGTAATGGGATTGCTGGATCATATGGTAGTTCTATTTTTAATTTTTAGAGGAACCTCCAAACCTCCACACTGTTTTTCATAGTGAATGTTCTGATTTACATTCCCTCCACCAAGGTAAAAGAGTTCCCTTTTTTCCACATCCTTGCCAGCGTTACTGATTTTTTTTTTTTGTCTTTTTGATAATTGCCATTCTAACTGGGGTGAAGTGATATTTCATTGTGATGTTGATTTGCATTCATGTGATGATTAGTGATGTCGAGCATTTTTTCATATATTTGCTGTCCATTCATATGTCTTCCAGACCCCTATCTCTCACCATATACATAAGTCAATTCTAAATCAATTAAAGGCTTAAATGTCAGACCCTGGGAAACTGCTAAAAGAAAACATTGGGGAAAAGCACCACGATGTTAGCCTGTGCAAGGATACGGTTTTCGTTTGTTTGTTTAGTAAGAACTACAAAGCACAGGCAACAAAAGCAAACATAAACAAATGGAATTACTATAAAGTAAAAATCTGTCCCACAGCAAAGAAAACAATAAAGTGAAGAGAAAACCCTATAAAATGGTAGAAAGTATTTGCAAACCATGCATCTGACAAGGGGCTCATATCCAGAATCTATAAGGAACTCAAACAACTCAATAGCAAAATCACAAAAAATTTTTAAATAGACAAAAGGCTTGAGGCCCCTTTTGAAAAAGGACTAATCCCATTCACAAGAGTGCCACCTTCATGACCTAATCACCTCCCGAAGTCCCCACCTCCTAATACCGTCACCTTAGAGATGTGGATTTCAGCATAGGAATTAGGAGGGGACACACACATTCAGATCATGGCAGTAAGGTTAGAAAAGATGGCAGAAGATGTTGGCTGTAAGACCCCTGCAGGCCATCCACGTGAAGCTGAGGGGAGGCAATGGGGACCTGGCAGGATCTTGAGTGGCCAGGCAGCATAGACGTCTACATACACGAGCAGAAAGACTGAATACACAAATGAACGACGGACAGGCCATACAGAGACGCAGCTCTGGCCACCAAATGCAGAAACAAGTCTCACGTGGCCAGCATTTGAGAAGTAACTAATGGCTTCCCTAATTTTTGTCCCCATTTTCAACTCATATTCCAACTCCAAGTATGCCCCCTCCCCTGTTTCTTGGCCACCTCCAGCTCCCCAGGTCAACAGCCTCTGTTGAGCCTCACCCAGGGCTTCCCTTTCTCCACTCTGAGGCTTCCCACTCCCCTGACTGTTTTTGAGTTTCTGCCAGGGCAAGCAGTGGTGGCTAACTCCCTTGTTACAGCAAGTTCTGAGTAAATTGCCTTTGCTTGTTCTCATCTGGAGGGATTTTCATTTCTGGCTACACTGGTATAACTGAAACCTGGGGTTGGGTGGGGTTACGGGGTGTTGTTACATGAGAAAAGTAGAGCCCCAAGGCTGGAATCCACAGGAACCTCATCACTGGTTGGTGAAAGACTGGGAAGGAGGAAGGGGCTGGAGAGCTGGAGGGAGGCCTGTGGGTGGGCATCAGTGTGGGCACAGCAGCTGGGAGGGCAGGGACTGCCCGGCGCACACTTTCCATGCCTTGCTGGCCTCGTCTTGGCACCGTGGCAGGTAGCAGGAATGGATGGGAGCTCCAGGTCAGCCTCTAGCTCTGCACTGACCAGGGGAGTCCCCATCTCCAGCTCTCCACTATCCCACACCCAAACCATCTTCTCCTTCCTGCTGATGAAGTTGAACCCCGTTTAATAACCACATTGCAAGCATGTGATGTGTGCCCAGCCCCACTGCTGGACAAATTCTAAGGGCATGAAAAACCACTCAAACAAAAGATAAGAAAGGCCAAGTCCTCATCAAGGAGCCCACAGCCTCACTGTCAGCAAATGCTCCAGACCCTACCATGGACAGCACTGAACACAGTCTTTCTTGATTAAAGGAAACAGGCCCAAGGAGCATCCGATTTATGATGTCGAAGCCCATTCCAGGCTATCAGGGGTTAGGAGTTAATGCCGCTTGGTATTAGAGTTTAAGGAGGGACTGTGTCAGAGAGACATTGGTCAAAGGATACAAAAGTTCTGTTAGACAGGAAGAATAAGATCAGGGGACTTACCTAACAACCTGGTGACTATAGTTAATAACACTGCACTGTAGACTTGAAAATTGCTAAGAGAGTAGACTCTGAGTGTACTCACAAAGGAATAAGTGCAGGAGACGCCAACCTAAATAACCCAGAAAGGCTCTCTAAAGGAAAATGACATTTACTCAGGAGTCAGTATCGCAATGGGAGTATATGTGCCATAGCAAACTACATATGTATTCAGGGAGAAACAGGAAGACAAAGATTTTTCAGGGAAAAAATGAGGAGGATCGCGTAATTGCTTTGAGATAATTATCCCTGTGTACAAGGATCAGTAACACGAGCGATGCCAGTCCAGGGTGGGACAGGCAGTTGCTGGGCAGATGTCCGTGCAGAAATATTTTTGTGTGTAAGGTAGTGACGATCTTTGTGTAAGGTTGTGGTGTTTGCAGAGTCTTTTGTGATGGCTTTGTCTGCAGGCATCCATGCATAAGAACCTCCCCTCCTGGCCTTCCCTGCTTCCATTTGTCAGGGTTTTTAACACAAGTGACTCCACTTTGATTCGGCAGCTTTCACAGAGGTAATGCATATGTTAATTAGCTCGCCGGAGCTGTTCCACAAGACCTACATATCTCAACACATCATGTTGTGCACCATAAGTATGTACAATTTGTATTTGTCAATTAAAAAAATGGATAAATAAAATTAATGCCACTTGGCTTTGTGGGAAGCCACCAGTCCCTCTGAGCCAGCTTTGGTCCCGAGGAGACTTGGGTTATTTTTTTATTACTTATTTATTTATTTATTTATTTATTTATTTATTTATTTATTTTTGAGACAGAGTTTTGCTCTTGTTGCCCAGGCTGGAGTGCAGTGCATGATCTTGGCTCACTGCAACCTCCGCCTCCTGGGTTCAAGTGATTTTCTTGCCTCAGCCTCCTGAGTAGCTGGGATTACAGGAACCCACCACCCTAAATTTTGTATTTTTAGTAAAGACAGGGTTTCACCATGTTGACCAGGCTGGTCTTGAACTTCTGACATCAGGTGATCTGCCTGCCTCAGCCTCCCAAGGTGCTGGGATTATAGGCCTGAGCCGCCTCGCCCTGCCGAGACTTAGATTAAATGTGACCTTGACCCCAAGGTTCTGAGTCACTGTAGGCGAGAACCTATGTGGTACCTGCACACTTCGACATCACTGGGTTCATTAAGGGCCTCCTGTGTGCCAGGCTTTGGGGTTGCAGGGATCCATAGTCCACGTCCTCCCGCCTCCAGTCTCCTCCATCACGGGCAGGTGAGGGATGTTAAGTGGAATAAAGATGAGGTCAGCACAGTGCCCCGCACATGATGGATGCTTCTGTTTAGCCTTTTTACCTGGATCTTCCCACTTGTTCCTCACAACAGTTTGCAAGGTGAGCGCATTCTGTCATGTTGTATGAAGGAGGAAGCATAGGAAAGTGGGTTAATGTGAAGGTCACGATGTCAGAAAGTGGATTCAAACTCATGCAGGGAACCCTGGAATTGGTACACAGCCAGTTCACTCTGCTGCACTCCGGGCCGGCCATCAAGAGATCAAGTGTGGTCACACATAGTTTCAAGACACCTACAGAATAACAGACACTGGGGCCTACTTGTAGGTGGAGGGCAGGAGGAGGGTGAGGAGCTAAAATCTACCTATCTGGTACCATGCTTATCACCCCGATGACAAAAAATCTGTACCCCAAAAAGTCTGTATCTCTGAACCTAAAATGCAACTTTTAAAACACAAATAAATAAAATAAATTTCCTTCTGCAAGGGAGGCTGACGGACTAGGGATAGACAGACGAGATGCCTCCTCCAGAGTCTATTCCATTCCAAGTTTAGATGTTCTTCTCCACCTTGAAAACATTTAGTGACTTAACAAAATTCTAATAAATTAAAAAATAAATTGACTAAGGCTTAATCAAGCAATTCATTTAAACATCTCTGGAAATGGAATGCACAAAAAGTATGCAAATCCCATGTTAATCTGTACTCCTCTTAAAGCATTACTGGGGAGCTTACTTTCTATGCAAATATGGCTGGAGACGGAGGGAGAAAGAAACTTCTGGTGGCTGGACATCTTTTTCTTCCTTTATAAATTAATTTTTCCCCTCAAAAGACTTGGAATTCTTCACAAATGCTCGTGTGCGCATCGCAAAGCATCTTTATTTTTGGTCTGGCTTGCTTTTTCCCATCTCTGGACCAAGAATTCTCTTTAGACCCGCCAGCAAGTTGGGGGCTGCCAGACAGTTTCTCCAGGGCCCCAGTGGGTGACGAGCATCTCAGAGATGGAAAATTACTGGAGACTGCACTAAGAGCCTAGAAGTCTTAAAACCAACCCCTCCAAGCTTTCCCAATCACAGTCAGCACCATGCATTTCAAATGCAAATCCCGCCTCATTATTTGAGAATAACTGCACATCTAACTCCAAAGCCATTTCACAATTAGCCCCGCTTCCCGCAGGGAATTTCAGCCACTGGGAAATTCAAACTCACTGCTTGAACAAAGGATTTCTGAAAACTTCCATTTCAGTCTCTGTGGTTGGATCCAGGGCTCTTAAGTGTAGTTCTGGGGTTCCCCATTTGGACTGAACTCTCTGGGAGGCACGCACACCCCCTCCCTGGGGCCCACTCTGACCGGTGCTGCAGCACTCTGGGACAGCAGGCTGTGCGTTTGTGGAACATGTCACAGGGCACACAGTGCGTTTACTGCATCATCTCATCTGACCGCCACAGCAGGTTCTAGGACAGACAGGGAAGGTGGCGTTATCTGTGTTTGACAGATGAGGAGACTGAGGCAGGGATGAGCAGGTGATTTGCTTAGGCTGTTGTATCTAATCAGTACCTACTGTGGTTGCTAAGCACAGGGCCTTTTGCTGGCATCTGGTCACAGTGAGCTCAGCTGTTCTAGGCTAGAAATATAGAAAAACAACTGTTTTTGTGCTTCCAGAAGTTTTTGGCATCTATCACAGAGTCTGCAACCTCTTCCTGTAAAGGGCCACTTAGGAAATGTTTTCTGTTTTTGTCACCATGCAGGTCCCTGTCACAAAACCTTGTGAACCCCCAATATCTGAGACAGGCCTCAGTCAATTTAGGAAGTTTATTTTGCCAAAGTTAAGGACAGACACTCATGACACAGCCTCAGGAGGTCCTGGTGACATGTGCCCAAGGTGGCTGAGGCACGGTTTGATTTATACATTTTAGGGAGACGTGAGATATCAATCAATATACCTAAGAAGAACATTGGTCAGGTCCAGAAAGGCAGGACAGCTCTAAATGAGGGAGGGGGCTTCCAGGTCACAGGTAGATAAGAGACAAATGGTTGCATTGTTCTGATTCTAATTAGTCTTTCCAAAAGAGACAATCAAATACGCATTTATCTCAGTGAGCAGAGGGATGACTTTGAACAGAATGGGAAGCAGGTTGGTCCTGAGCAGTTCCCAGCTTCACTTTTCTCTTTAGCTTAGGGATGTTGGGGTCTCAAGATTTATTGCCCTGCCACAACCTCACTACCACAGTGGTCTGAAAGCAGTGTAGATGGTATGTAAACCAGTGAACAGGGCTGCGTTCCAACAAAACTTTATTTACAAAAATGGGCAGGAGGGCCAGATGATGAATGGATTTGGCCCATGAGCGCTGATCCACCAACCTGTGGTCTACGGGTTGACAGGATGCTGAGCTGTGAGCGGCCAGTGGATCGCGGCAAATTTGAACCAACAACATACTAACGTAAGGGTAAAAGACAGAGGAAAGAAACACAGTTAAAGACAGGTTTTCTCTAAGTAAAACCTGACAGGCACTCCTGGCCCATTGCGGTCAGGAGCGCTTTCTCTTACGGACTAAGAGTATATATTGGTTTTAGGGTGAGGAGGCTTATCACAAGCTGTGAATGTTTATGTGTGTGAAGTTTATGGCGGGGTTGGAATCTCTCTGGGAGGAGGGGAGGTTATTTTGGGGCTACATCTTTCCTGCCCGGAGGGGGGTTTATTTTGGGGCTAGCATGTGTCTCGTCGGGGAGGAGTTTGAAATGTTTCTGGCTGGAGATGTCATTTGTGGTTTATGGTCCTGCTGACCTTAGCCATTAGGCTGATGCCCTTTGGAGTCAGGCAGGTTTTTTACTAAGGTGAACTTTAGAATGAGGGGCTTGCCCAAGATGGCGATGCTCCTACTCCGTCAGCCAGCACTGTGTATTTCCAATCCGATGAGTGTGGAAAGTTTTACCAAAGGTATAACCATGATCGATGAATATCCCATTGTTGTCTTTACGAAATGGCTAAAATGACCAGCTGACCTCCATCCAAGACCTGATTCCTGCCAGCCAGCGGGGTGGTCTCAGGGCAGGCCTGCAGTCCCACTGGGGTTACTCATGCACCCTCTTCACTCTCCACAGGCCTGGTTGAGATAATCAATTACATATTCATGTCATTAGTGTGCAGTGAGAGGGCTGGTCGTTCAGGCTACGCGCCGCTTCCCAGCATCAGGCTCTGGAGAGATTCAGATCGATAAGATAAAGGTGTGTTGTAAACACGTACAATTGTCCCTGCCTCCAGCAGCCGCTGGTGTAGGGGAGGAGGCAGAGGAGACCGTGGCACCGTTGCAGGAGAAGTCTCAGTGCCACAAGAGCAAGTAGAACAGACTCCCTGGAGGAGGGGGAATCTGGACAGAATCTTACAGGATGCAGAGGAGCTGGCCAAGCTAAGGAAGAAATCAGAGCGCGCCCTTGGCTTCAGGAGAGGCACCAATGTCATGGTCCTAGGAGTGAAAAACAGCTTGTTTATGGAATGTGCGACCAACATTCTAGTTCTGTTGGAAAGCAGGGATCTTTCAGGGAAAAAAAAAAGAATTCTAATATAACCACTTATTTTATACTATCCTGGATTCCTCTTTATTAATAATAGACCTCATCGTTTACATTTAATTTGTTAGTGGTTTAATATCTAATGGCGAACCTCTAATTAATTCTTAGTCTTGTAGTAAATGAGGTTTTCTCCCTACAACTCAGCAGGCAAAAGACGTGCAGCATTTAATTTCCTAACCCAACGCCTGCAAACCATCTCACAAAAAAAGGCAGGAGGGAAACCTATACGCTCAATCGTCTTCTCGTTGTCATCTGTTTGTTTGTGTTATTCGAAAAGGTTTTGTGGATGAAGTTATCTTATGCACCACACATGAACCCAAGGTGTACCCTGCAGCTGTGCTTCCTCACTGCACATCCCACCTCCCTCCACCAAACCAAGATGATAGGAAAGAAGGAGAAGGGAAGCAGATGGCTGAGATAGCATCTGAGCAGCACAAATGTATGTGTGTGCAAATCATTTGGTATATGATAAATGCTATATCTTATAGAATACACATTCCACTAGCAGCATATGATGTACAACATATAACTTACAAGAGATAATTCCAGGCCGGGCACGGTGGCTCATGCCTGTAATCCCAGCACTTTGTAAGGCCAAGGTGGATGGATCATGAGGTCAGGAGCTCGAGAGCAGCCTGGCCAATGTGGTGAAACCCTGTCTCTACTAAAAATACAAAAATTAGCCAGGTGTGGTGGTGTGTACCTATAATCCCAGCTACTCGGGAGGCTGAGGCAGAAGAACTGCTTGATCCCTGGAGGCAGAGGTTGCTGTCAGCTGAGATCATGCCACTGCACTCCAGCCTGGGTGACAGAACGAGACTCCATCTCAAAACAAACAAACAAACAAAAAACAAACGAGAGATCATTCCAGCATGCCCATATATGTCCTAGTTTTCTTATTGCTGCTCTAACAAAGTGCCACTCCCTTAATGGTTTGTACTAGCACCCACTTCTGTCTTATTCTATGGGTCAGAAGTCCAGGCACAGGGGGGCTCAGCAGGGCCATGGGCTAAAATCAAGGTGTCTGCTGGGCTAGGCTCCAACCTTCTGGAGGCTCTGGGGAAGATACCGTGTCCAAGGTCCCTCAGGTTGTCAGTCAAATGTAGTACCCTGCAGTTTCAACTTCCCTGAGGTCTCATTTCCTTGCTGGCTGTTGTTGGGGAATCCCTTCTCGGGAAAAACACCTTCTCGGGCCTTCCATGTAGCCCCTCCAGCAGCAGGAGGTCAAATCCCTCTTATACTTCAGCTTTCTCTGGTAGCTCTTCTGCCACATCTCTGTGAACTGTTCATCTGCTTTTAGGGGCTTGTGTGGTTGCACTGAGCCCACCCAGATAATCCAGGGCATCTCCCTGTTTTAAGGTGAGCTGATGAGTCACCTTAATGATGGCTGTCAAACCCCTTCACAGCAGCCCCTAGGTCAGTGTTTGGATGAGCAGAGGGAGGCAATCTCATGGGACAGCTTTAGAACCCTCACTATTGCTATGGACACACACATCCACATTGGCTGTGAGGTGGCTGGGCTCATACTAGTCCCATGAGAAAAGCAACTAAAATATGCTGTGATTGAAGAAAAGCACATGACAAAAACATGAGTCCTTGAATTCTACAGTAGAAAATATTTATTGTTCATAAGCTTATTGATATTTCATTATTCAATTTGAACATTCAGTTTCTGAATGTGTGCTTTCTTACACCCATGACTGGCATCTATTAAAACACTGGGTCCAGAATGCTATGCATCATTCTAAAAGACATTGGGAGAGATTCTCTGTGAACGCAGCTCAGAGACAGGGGAAAATTTGAGGCTGAGGAGCCAGCAGCAGGGCCCAGATTGAAATCCACAGCCGTCCAGCGTCGGGAGCAGCACAAGTCATGTGGCCAAAAAGTGGTAACAACCTTATCCTGAGGGGAAGGGGTAAATCCAGAAAAGTTTAAGCAGGGGAATGATGCAGTCATATTTGTGTTACAGATTAATCTGGAGGACCTGTGGTTCTGGCAAGATGGCAGACCAAAGACCTCAAACTTATCCCCAGATATGCTGGATGAAAGATAGCAAAAGTCTATTTTAGGTGCATATATGAGCACCCAAGGAGGAAAGGACATCCTCTGGTCTCAAACATAAAGAGAGACTTGAAAGCAAATATGAGGAGCCCTGAGCTAAGGCTGCTGCTCCAAGGTGAAGTAGGCAGGTGAGGTGGGCAGGTGAGGTGGGGAGCTGAAGTATGCCGGTGAAATGAGCAGGTGAGGTAGACAGGTGAGATGTACAGGGGAGATGGGGAGGTGATTTGGGCAGGTAAAGTGGTCAGGGGAGGTGGGTGGGTGAGATAGGCAGGTGAAGTGAGGAGGTGAAGTGTGCAGGTCAAGTGGGCAGATGAAGTGGGCAGGTGTGTTTGTAAACAACAGCTTGAGCTTTAACACCAAGTGTCAACAGCAAATGAATCCAGGCAACTGGGGAGCCAGAGGCAAGGCGCCTGACTAAAAGTGCAGCCTCAGTTGTGGCAGCCTTAGAGATGCTGTAGGTGCCACCTACATGTATGCGGAGAGATGAGGAAGTGCAGACACCGCTACCTGGGTTCAGGATGAAAAAATAAAAATCTGCCCCAATAACAAACAGCTTGGAGCTGTGCCTCGTGCAGGTCTGCAGTTTGGGCTCACATTTTCAATGTGGTCCAGGGGTGCCTCCCTTTGACAGCAGCAAATCCAAACCCTCTCTGGAGGAGCCCTCCCCATATGTCCGTGGAGCCTCACAAGGGAATCGAAACCCATGATGAAGATGAGTCTCCACTTAACCTTCCTGAGCTATGTGAGGACCCATTCTCCCATGAGTGGGTAAAGCACACAAGAGGGTCGGAGCCTGCATGAGCTTGGGGCCCTGCAAGAAAACACAAGTGTGATTAAAACAATGAAAGTCACAGGAAGTGACAGAACAGGGCCTGTGTCCAGCCTGGGCCTCTCCCCTCATGCAAGGCTCCTGCACACAACTGCCCACTTCCATCTCCACCTGGAGGGCTGACGGACACTTCGCATGCCTGGCATCTCCCTCCTAGTGCCCATCTCAGGAGAGGACAACGCCACCTTTCCAGAGACCCAAGACCAGGTCCCCGGAGTTATCCTTAACCCGCCTCTTCCTCTCATGCTTCACAACAAGCCAATACGTGATTAAAAACAATAGGAAATAAATTTCCTACAAGTGGAAGAAATCTCCTCATCTTCCTAACCTGCTAAAGCAATGCTAGTGTTGCTATTGTCATTATTTTCAGGTTATGAGTTGCTATGCATTTTAGAGTTGTAATCATTTTTGATATAAAAAATAATAGAATTTAGCATATTTCACGTAAGAGAAAGAATAGAATAGAATAGAATAGAATAGAATAGAATAGAATAGAATAGAATAGAATAGAATAGAATAGAAACTGCCAGAGCAAGTGTCATGCAGGCAGGATAAGTAACATCTGGGGTAGTGTCTGTTTCAGGTGTACATCTGTTTACACATGTACATGGGCACTGGTCACAGAGTCAAAAGGTTGTTTTGCTTTTTTTTTTGTTTGTTTGTTTTGCTTTTTTTTTTTTGTTTTGTTTTTTGTTTTTGCTGTGGTTCACGAAAGCCACAGTGATCAAATATATTTATCAGAACACATGTGGTAAATATTACATTTTACAGAAACATGCCAGCAGCAGTTCCCTTCAAAATCAGAAACAAGAAAAGGAGGTGCATTTGTATTCAGCTTTGTGCTGGAGGTCCTGACCAGCACAGTAAGACAAGAAAAACAGAAATAAACGTTACAAGGGTTTAAAAGGAAGACACAAAACCATCATTATTCGTAGCTGTTATGACTGACAGCACACAAGACCCAAGAGAACAGAGATCAACTCAGTATAAATAATAGAGTTCTGCACAGCTTCTGGTTATGAGGTGCAAAACCCCAAAACTGGCAATATGCCTGTAGTTTCACAACAACCAATAACAAAAAATATTACTTTAAAAATACCATTTACAATTGGAAAACAAGTACAAGTTACTGAAAATAAACCCCACAAAAGAAGTACAAGGTGTTCACAGAGATGACAAACTTTGGTTGGTAAAAGAAAATGAAAGCAAATCTAAATGGAGAAAAAAGATATAATGTCATAGAAATTGCCAATCCTTCCCAAATTAATCTATGAAGTCAATGCAATTTCCATAAAAACCTCAATAAAAATTTTCATAACATTTAACAAACCTATTCTGAAACTTGTATGAAAGAATAAAAACTTGGGAAGAGTCAAGAGTATTTTAAAGGGGAAAAAAAAGGAAAGATCGGGATGTTCCTTACTACACACTGAGACAGAAGCTCCAGTGATTGAAATATGGGAGAAAAATAGACCTCCGGCACCAAAGATAGCACCAGACACAAATCTACCTGCATCTGGGAAACTGCCTTTGCAAAATTATAACTCAGGAAATTATGACAGTGAAAGAAATCAGACCTAACCGACTCCATCTTGCTTCTAACCTTTAAGCTGTCCTTGTTCATTCCTGGGTGTACGCTGAACTAACTTTGGGAAGGAATTCAGTTGATGGTTTGACTCTGAAACAAGATTGATAATAATCCTTTCCCGGAAAAGATTTCCTTCTTGCCTGGAGACCAGTCTGCCTTTGCAGAACTAACACATTAGCTACAAGATTAGAAATTACAGTTTAGGGGTCATGTAGCCTCTGGCTCCAAGAGTCTGAACCTTCCCCAGATTGCTTCCTGTGGATAACATCACTATTGTAAAGCCTAAGATCAGTGCCTGAGATATTCTGCAGACCCTACGCTGGGTGGATCAGCTGACACAACCCAGACCAGTCATCTGGCTCAACCAGTTCTGCCATCCCACCCAGGAACCGAAAACTGGTAGAAAAACTCACTTCCCAGCCCCTACCTGCCAAATTATCTATAAAAACTCTGATCCCTCCATGTTTTGGAGACTGATTTAAGTAACAGTAAAACTCTGGTCTCCCACATAGCCGGCTCTGCGTGAATTATTCTTTCTCCATTGCACTTCCCCTGTCTTAATAAATCGGCTCTGTCTGGGCAGCGCGCAAGGTGAACCCGTTGGACGGTTACAGTTTCAGACCAGAGCGGTAAGAATGATCTCCTCTTGATGAAGTTAGATGGACATGTTACCACCACACCCCTTCCTGTTGGGATCTTTGAGGGGACAGATTACACAGCACCCTTTTCTCCCCTGGCTTCTGAACACATGGAAACATAAACTCTAGGACAAAGGTGTTGTAGAAGCCTACAACTTCACCTCTATTGTTGATGGGGCTGAGATGGAGAACGGGGGTTGGCATAGTGACGAGTTCTGCTAACTGCCCCTGAGAAATGGCCAGATCTCCCATCCAGTCCCAGGAAACTCAGACAGGGCAGGGCCTCCTTTCTATAAGGGATGGGTCCATCCAGGAGGAGCACAGAGTGTGCAGGGAACTAGCTCATGGGAGCTAAAAATAAGTTGCTGAACCAAGGCTGTCTCTCAGGTTTGCCAACCCAAGGAGCCCTTCAACTTCCCTGGGGTGAAGGAAAGAGGCTGGAGAGAGGCTGCCAGGATCACCCACATGGAGCTCTCTGCAATGGGCAGAACTGCTGGGCTTGGAGAAGAAGTGCTCCTCTGTGTCATGTATGCAAAATACATTTTGGACGGATTAAACACCTGAATATAAAAAGCCAGCAGTGCAATATCTTTCCAAAGAAAACAGGGGAGACGATTCACAGGACATCACATAGGAAAGGATTTTTAAACAAGATTGAAAAAACAAACCATAAAAGAGAAGGTTGATATGTTTGACTACTTTTGAATAGAAGATTTCTTGTACGATTATCTTATAAAAATAATCATGTAAGAGACACCACCATGAACGTGGGAATGGAAGATGTTCATAACCCAAGTGTCTTAGTAGGCTCAGGCTGCCATAACAAAAGACCACAGACT
Organism: Theropithecus gelada; assembly: GCF_003255815.1. Taxonomy (NCBI): domain Eukaryota; kingdom Metazoa; phylum Chordata; class Mammalia; order Primates; family Cercopithecidae; genus Theropithecus; species Theropithecus gelada. Next base: position 33,134,322 of record NC_037668.1, on the reverse strand, counting down.
AGGTGGCACAAACAACAGAAACTTTTTTTCTCACAGTTCTGGAGGCTGGAAGTCTGAGTTAAGGTGCCAGCATGGTTAGCTTTTGGTCACAGCTCTCTTCCTGGCTTGTGGGTGGGTGCTGTCTCACTGTGACCTCACATGGTCTTTCCTTGGTGCAAGAATACAGAGAGAGAGAGAGAGAGAGAGAGAGAGAGAGAGAGAAACTCTTTGATATCTCTTCTTATAAGGATCAGGGCACCACCCTTATGACTTGGGTTGCATAAAGGTGTCATTCTCCAACAGGGACCCCCACTGACAAAGGAGAAGGTGGTGGCACCCATGGGGGCTGGGGGAAGTTGACTTCCATTTTGGACGTGGTGAGGTGTTGAGTCGTAGGGTCTGTGAGTCACCCCGTGGACATCTCCAGTGAACCATTGAGAGCATTGCAGTTCCTGAGCCCAACAGAGCGGTCCAGGGAGAAGTCTGGATTTGATGGTGACCAGCTCCCAGGGGCCTGATATTACCCAGGGATGGTCATAGGCGAACTCAGTGCTCAGGCAGCAGGCATGGAGGGCCAACTGAACAATGCTGAATTCCTCAATCCAAACCCTATTTGACAAATGGCTCCCTGATGAGTCCCTGACGTGATCAACCCCCTGGGCTTCAGCTCTTGTCCAATGTGCCTCCTCACCTCAGTGCTCCAGTGGTATCCACCTAGGAGTCAGCTCTCCACCCACTATTGGTTCCACCTACCTTTCCCATTTGCTCTTCTGTCCCATGATGCCTCGCTGAGCCTGCTGTGGGAATGCAGGAAGAAGATTTGGAGTGAGAAGGCCAACATTTATATCCAGGCTTAGTCTCTCGAGGAGCTTCTCTATGGTGAGTAGTTACCTGATCTCTCTGAGCTGTAAAACAGATGATTACATGATGGGGATATTCTAACAGTCCTCCCAGGCCTAATGAGTTTAAGCAAAGCTTTTTGAAATCTGTTTACACCCTCAGCCTATGAAAGTGCTTTGTAGAATACAAATGTGTAGGCTGTGGTTATTACAATAATCTTATTCCTATGCTCTGGGATTTCTCACCTCTTTCACTCCATCTTTTAAAACCATCCTTTTGCCTTTTCCTTCATTTTGTAGATCTTATGGTAACTATATTTCTATAATTCTACCATAGCTTTTGTAACATCCATCATGTTTTGGGTATCCCATAAATTGTGTGAGTATCAGAAAAGACTGAGGACTCTAGAAGAATCCTGGAGGTTTTTGAGCAAGTGGGTGGCCAGAGCTAGTTAGGGATAGGATGACATCAGCAGAGTTGAGGAGCACAGCTGTGTTATGTCTAGTGTCTGACCAAATGCCTCACCAAGACAGCAGAGAGTCCTACAGTGATCCACATTGGACCTTTTCATGAGGTCAAGGTACCAAGACTTCATGAAAACATGGAAGCCAAGGTGGTCTCTGGGCTGGGATGGCTGGAGAACTCACCAGGAAACCAACAAAAATGAAACTTCAGGGTTCCTCATAGCCATCTCCTTCCACTAGAGTCTGTGTCACACAGACCTTTGACCCTTGGGTCAGGTATTGGTGGAGTGGCCATGGGTGCTGAGGATCCAGCCAAGAGGAAGTTGAGTTGGGAATATCTTTAGTTTGAGTTAATGGGGTGGATCCTGCAATCACAGCCACTTCTCCACATGACTAATTATTGCTAGTGTATGAGCTTCCCAGGTCTGCCAGAAGGAAGTACCACAGACTGGGCAGCTTAAACAATGGAAACTTACTGTCTCACAGTTCTGGAGGCTGGAAGTCCAAGCTCAAGGTGTTGGCAGGGTTGGTGATATGGTTTGGATCTATGTTCCTGTATTAGTCCATTTTTACACTGCTATAAAGAATTACTTCAGTCTGGGTAATTTAAAAAGAAAAGAGGTTTAATGGACTCACGGTTCTGCATGGCTGGGGATGCCTCAGGAAACTTATAATCATGGTGGAACATGAAGGGGAAACAAGGCACGTCTTACATGGCAGCAGGAGAGAGAAAAGGGGGAAGTGCCACACTTTTAAACAACCAGGTCTCATGAGAGCTCACTCACTATCATGAGAATAGCCTGTAGGAAATATGCCCCAATGATCCAATCACATCCCACCAGGTCCCTCCCCTAACATGTGGGGATTACAGTTTGACATGAGATTTGGGTGGGGACACAGAGCCAAACCATATCAGTCCCCATCCAAATCTCATGTTGAATTGTAATCCCCCGGGTTGGAGGTGGGGTCAGGTGAGAGGTGATTGGATTATGTGGGTGGTTTCTAATGGTTTAGCACCATCCCCCTAGTGCTGTTCTCATGATAGAGGTCTCATGAGATCTGGTTGTTTAAAAGTGTGTGGCACCTCTCTCTTCTTTCTCTTCCTCCTACTCTGTCTATGTAAGACATGCCTACTTCTCCTTTGCGTTCCACCATGATTGTGAGTTTCCTGAGGTCTCCCCAGCCATGCTTCCTGTACAGCCTACAGAACCATGAGCCAATTAAACCTCTTTTCTTTATAAACCACCCAGTCTCAAGTAGTTTTTTAGAGCAATGCAAGAATGGACTAATACAGTTGGCTTCCTTTGAGGTCTCTTGGCTTGTATATGCCGTCTTCTCCCTGTGTTCTCACATGGTCATTCGTCTGCGTGTGTCTGTGTTCTGACCTCTTCTTATTAGGAAACTAGTCCTACTGGATGAAGGCCCACCCTAATTATTCACCTCTTTAAAAGTCCTATCTCCAAATGCAGTCACATTCCCAGACACTGAGCGGTAGGACTTCAACATGTGAATTTTGGGGTGACATAACTCAGCCCATAACAGCTAAGGTACCCATGGAAGAATGACCCCCCAAACTTTCTAATCACCTACTGGGCCAGCTCATCCCATGCTATAATGTGGGGCACCAGGCCAGAGCTGTGTCAGGTGGTTAAATAAAACAACGTTATTGATATAGTTTTTATTTGTTTGTTGGTGGCACTTATCAGCTTTTTAAAATTTATAATTTTTCAAATGTATTTTCCCACTCTAAACAAATACGAATGTCCCGGCATAATTTGTCTTAAAGAAAGCATTCAAAATTAAACAAGTTTCAGGCTTCAGGAAACCTGCCTCTGCCCCCACTGCAATCACTGCCTTCCCAGGAGAAATGTTTTCAGGGTGAAGGTGCTTATGTGGAAAAATGCCACACGTATTATTTACATGGAAGCAATTAGCCCAGAACCTGGCATGGAGTAAGTGCCTCATAAGTACTAGCTTCTTAGACTGGTTATCCCAAGGGCCACCCCAAAGACAGGACTTGGGTGCAGGTAGTTTACCTGTCGGGTGACCCAGGAATCACAGTAGGCAATAGAAAAATGAAGAGACAGGGAGGAGAGAAACCAAAGTGTGCTAAGCAGTGGGTTCCTGCTGTGGGCCTCTGGGCCTCACTCCTGATGAAGGTCCCCTGGGAAACCACAGCCATGGGGAGGGAGCCTGCTGGGGATGGTCTTGTAGATGTGGGAGGTGTACATCACTGCCTCCTGTGCCCCTGGGTTGATGGGATTATAGTGACCCCTCATGCTGAGGTCTCTGGAAACTGTCCACAGCTGTGGGAGACTGGGATGGATTGAGGCCATAGAGTGGGGAAACTACAGCCCCTGCTAAGACGTGCTCATTCATTTACAGGTCAGCCATGTCATCGGCCCAGGAGACTGATGGTGAAAAGTTTTGACAGCTGACTTGCTTTTTCTTCTTTTTAAATTATCATTAACAATAGTTTTGATTGACAGATCATAAATGTGTATATTTATGAGGCTCAATGCTAGATTTTGATGTATGTATACAATGTGACATGGTTTAATCAAGCACAGTTTCTTCACATGACTCTCAGTTACCCTGGGGGATCTTAGAAGCCACTGCAAATCCAGGAATTCTACTTAGGAATCTGTGTGTATGTGTCAGGGGCTGGCAGATTTATTCTGCAGAGGACAAGCGGATCAATATTTTAGGCTTTGTGGGCCAAGTTGTCTTGTACAATGACACAGCTCTGCCACTATAGCGGGAAAGCAGTCATAGGCAATATGTACATGAATGGGTGTGGTTGTGTCCCAGTGTGTCCCAATAAAACTTTATTTACAAATGCAGGGGGAAGAGGGTGGCTACTATGGAGGAAAAAAAAAAACAGGTAATAACAGGTGCTGGTGAGGATGTGGAGAAATCAGAACTCTATGTGCTGTTGGTGAGAATTGTAAAATGGTGCAGAGGCTATGGAAAATAGTATGACAGCTCCTCAAAAAATTAAAGGTAGAATTACCCAATAACCCAGCAATCCCACTTTGGGGTGTATACCAAAAGAATGGAAAGCAGAGCCTTGAAGAGCCGCCTGCACACCCGTGTCCACAAGAGCCAAGAGGAGGAAGTAGCCCAAGTGTCCTCTGAGAAAGATGAATGAATAAGCAAAACGTGGTCCATCCACACCGCAGAAAATTACTCAGCCTTAAAATGGAAGCCCTGGCACCTGCCGCAACATGGATAAACCTTGAGATCAATCAGAAAAGGACAGAGACTGTAGGATTCCACTTATAGGAGCTCTCTAGGGTCATACCATTCATACAGACAGACAGTAGAATGGTGGGTGTGAGGGACTGGGGGAAGGAAGGGCTTTGTGGAGTGAGCGTTTAAGGGGTCAGGGTTTTGATTTCATAGGATACAGAAAGTTGGAGATGGATGGTGGTGATGGTTGCACAACATCATTTGTGTTTCATTCCCCTGAATTATACATGTAAAGTGGTTCAGGGGCCAGGCACGGTAGCTCACGCCTACAATCCCAGCACTTTGGGAGGCTGAGGCAGCCTTATCACTTGAGATCAGGAGTTTGAGACCAGTCTGGCCAATATGATGAAACCCTGTCTCTACCAAAAATACACAAATTAGCCAGACATGGTGGAGTGGCCTGTAATCCCAGCTACTCGGGAGGTTGAGGTGCGAGAATCACTGAACCTGGGAAACAGAGGTTGTAGTGAGCTGAGATTGCGTCGTTGCCCTCCAGCCTGGACACTGCAGCAAGATTCCCTTTCAAAAAATAAAACAGGGCCGGGCGCAATGGCTCACGCATGTAATCCCAGCACTTTGGGATGCCAAGGCGGGCAGATCACCTGACGTCAGGAGTTCAAGAGCAGCCTGGCCAACATGGTGAAAACCCATCTTTACTAAAAAATACAAAAATTAGCTGGGTGTGGTGGTGGGCGCTTGTAATCCCAGCTACTTGGGAGGCTGAGGCAGGAGAATCACTTGAATCTGGGAGGCGGAGGTTGCGGTGAGCCAAGATGGCGCCACTGCACTCCAGCCTGGGGACAGAGTGAGACTCTATCTAAAAAAAAATAAATAAATAAATAAAAAATAAAAAATAAAAAAAGAAGGAAAAGAAAAGGTGGTTCAGATGGTTCAGATGGTAGGTTTTATGTGTATTTTACCACAATTGGAAAAAATGCAGCGGAGAGCTGGCTACATCCCCCAGGCTATACTTGCCGGCCTCTGGCTTGTCTATCTGTCCGTGTTCCCCACCTCTGACTAGCAAGTGCCGGGCATTTAACTGCTCCGCATCTTTGATTTTCCTCAATTTAGGTCTCTCAAGCTTCAAGAACTGCTCTCTAGGAGTTGGCAAACAACCCACCTGTTCTCATTTATTTCAGATTCTACCTAGGAAATAAATCAAGAAAAAGTTAGACTTACCTTAAATGCCTTTTCCTAAAACAGGACAAATTCATTTTGAAGGGGGGAAAAGAGCAACAAGGAAACGTTACAGAGGCTTTTTGTGCACAAAGAGTGTTCCTTTGGTTCTGTGGAATGCTCTGCCCACCCAGGCCCTTCTCAGCACTCTCTTGCCCTCCTAGGCCTGTTTTGTCCTGTGTACAGAGGGGATAAGGACACAGGGAAATCAACTGGCTGCTCCTATATTACAGAATTTTTTCAGGACAAGGGATTCAATACTCCCTGTCCTCCTTCCAACATCCCACACTGCCACTGGGTATAAATAACGAGAAACATCAGTGCCCTGGAGGTGGACATCAACCCTTGCTGCCTCTTTAAGAGCTGGGGCCAAAATCCAGAGATGGCATTTCCCTTCCTCCTGCCTCTTCTAATCCCAAAGCCTGGGGACACCGCAAGTCCAGTGGTGCTTGGAAAGGTTGGAAAACGACCTCTCTCTAAGCCGGAAGGAAAGAAAATGCCAGGGGATTAATAGAGTTGAAGGATTACAAATTTCAGATAGGTCACACTTCATCGGCTTTGAGTTATCGGGGCGTGCTTCTTTCATGATTTCTTACCATGGCAAAAGTCAGAAAAGACTTTCTTGATCTGTTCTTGGGATGGGGACTTTCCCACACATTTAGGAGATGTTGACTATCTGGTCCAGTTGCACCAGGATTCAGAGGCACTGCCATTCCTAGTGACCTGCTTCTGGGTGGCCATCCCAATGTCATGAAGACACATCCCACGGCCGTTTTCCATTAGGAAGACATGAGGGACCACCTGGGAGAGGTAGCGGGAGATGGCACATCCCCATGTTCCCATCGCATACAGCAGTATCCATGGACACCTCACCCTCAGGGATCCACGCTGTGGGATGCAGCAAATTGAGAACCCACCAGAATGTTCCACCCTGCACCCAGCAGGTCCCATTTGGAACAAGCCGTCTGCCTCTCCCCCACGGAACTGCAGATGCACCACACTGGAAACTGCTCTTCTTTTTTTCTTTTCATCTAAATTGAGGATCTGAGCAAAAGTCTGAAGGCCCTGGAGATAACTCAGATTCTTTTCCCTGAGTGACAGTTCGATAAGGTCTTACAGTAAATAAGGCGGAGTCTAAGAAAAAGATGCTCTCATTTCATGAATGCATATTTGTGTCCCAAAGAAGAAGAACCATAAGGCCAACCTCAGAGTCTCATTAATATTACAGTAGATCCAACTCTGTGTCCACACCACCCATGGTGGCGATCTCCAGGGATGAAGGGATTGGCCAATTGCTGCCCAAGCACTGTGGCAAGGGCCATGCACCTTAACTCCAAGAAGCCATGACTCTGAGAGGCTCCCCTCAGCTGATGGACATTGCCCACCTCTTTCTTCTACAGGCCATGACATCACACAACAAGAATGTTGATCATGAAGGATGCACACATTGTGCTCAGGCAGGGAAAGTGTGCTCAGTGGCTCTGGTCTAACCCTGTCTCCTTTTCTATGAAATTTGCAGAGGTGGATTTTTTAAGAAATAATCAAGCCAGAGGCTTGAATGTGCAGTGAGCGTCCCTCCCTGCCTCTGCCAGGCCATACACTCATGGTAAATGCCTTGGCCGTGCTGTGAACATGCTTTCTGGCAGAGTCTTAGGACAGATTTCTGGATATACCCCAAGTGTGTTCTGCAGCTACTCAACAGACAAAGGGTTCTGTGGTCAAAAAAGAGGAAAAAACAGCACAATATGTCCGCTACAGCCACAATTCTGCTGTCTGTTCCACGATATCTACTGCCCGAGTGACCACAGGCCAGCAGGAGTTTGGCCTGTCCAGACTGGTCTTAGCTGGGCTGGGTGCCAAGCTGGTGGGGTCCCCATCTTACCTGTGTGCTTTTCATCCTGCTTGGATCAGTGGCTACTCGGGTATCTTTTTTTTTTTTTTTTTTTTTTGAGACAGAGTTTCTCTCTTGTTGCCCAGGCTGGAGTGTGATGGTGTGATCTTGGCTTACTGCAACCTCCGGCTACCGGGTTCAAGTGATTCTCCTGCCTCAGCTTCCCGAGTAGCTGGGATTATAGGCATGCACCACCACACCCAGCTAATTTTGTTTTTTTCGTAAAGATAGGGTTTATCTATGTTGGTCAGGCTGGTCTCGAACTCCCAACCTCAGGTGATCCGCCCTCCTTGGCCTACCAAAATGCTGGGATTACAGGCATGAGCCACTGCGCCTGACCCAGGTATTTTTTCTTATGGTGAAAGAGGGCAAAGCCGATCACACCACATATTTCAGATCCTGCTTGGTCATGTCCTGGAATATTCCATCAGCTGAAGCAAGTTACGTGGCCACTTCCAACTCAAGCAGAAGAAGTACACATCAACCACCACACCAAGACAGGACATGACTGTATGGGAGGGCAGAGTTGAGACCCCAATTCAACCAGGGACAGGATCACTGCTGCTGCCTGGAGATCCACAGTGCACCACGGCATGGCAAAGCTCCGAGACTCCCTGGGGTGACAGCATCAGGTTCATGTAGCCCAGCATTCCCCATATCTTTAAACATATGTCCTGTATTTAGAGAACATCTTTTATAATCCACATAAGTAGTTTTCTGCAAAATGCACATTGAAAGACACAGATATATTGTCAATAATGTGGGACTTGTAATCATCAGAGTTTCATTGTCACCTGGAAGAAAGAGGCCACTTAAACTCCCCCAGTTCCAGCCCCTCGTGTCTAAAACAAGGGTAAGATCTGTCCTACCAGCCTGCCAGGGTTGGAGGGAGAATGACCTGAGATGACTGGTGAGAGCGTCCTGGCCATCTTGCGGGGATCAGGTCTGTCTGTTATTGCAGGGAGGGACGAGGCATGCCAGTGTTGAAGCTGAGAGCTGTAGGGTTGGACTAGCCCCAAGAACTCGCCAGGAAGAAAGCCAGTGAGCAGGGTTGTTTCTAAGCTTGGTTTCTGATCATTCTGTCCTGCCAGCATTCCAGCACATGCCGCCGATTGTGACAGCTTCTTTCTAGGGTATGTGCCAATCCATAAATATTTCAGACTAGAAATGTGCACGGGGCACCTCCTTATTGATGCTATCCCCATCTCAGTAAGGAGCACGGGTGTCAAGGTCTGGATCTGTTCTCGCCACTGCCCCTCTTGTGAAAACCTCCGGTGCCTGGATCCACACAGGCCCCAAGTTCGTGCTCAAGAGGATTTTTAGACTTGAAGTCCCCAAAGGAGGATTTGGGGACAAGATGCCAGTGGGAGCCAGGTTTCACTAACAGGCTGCAGTAAGAAAGAATCCCCCAATCCCAGTGGCTCCCAAGCCGCAGAGGTTTGCTTCTGGTTCAGGCCATGCAGGGCTCCTCCACAAGTCTCTTCATCCAGCCTGGTAGTGGCCTTTGTCGTGGCACTGGGAGGAGCGAGGCCAGCTTCCAGAATCGTGCTGCCCCTGGGAACTGCTTCAGTGAGACAACTGCCGAATCCACTCCTGTCCCCTCAATGTGCCCACCTCCAGCTTTGAGTGGGGGAGACAGCTTCTCCATCAGGAAGGCTCTGGGGTTTAGAGGCAACAGGTAAAGGAGTCTCATCCTCCTACTGAGAGAAGGGGGCTAACGGTGAGCCACAATAACCAGGGAACCGGCAACCCCCCGGGGCCCTTCCTGGAAACACTGGGTAATGTGCTGTTTATGGGAGTCCATCACCCTCAAACTAGGGCTACCAGCTCAAAGGGCAAAGACTACATTCACCTCCTTAGGAAAAATGCATGGTGGAAGGTCCGAGTCTGTTCGGGCTGCTAGAGCAAAATGTCATAAACTTAGTGTCATAAATGACAAAATGTATATTTCTCACACTTGTGGAAGCTGGAAAGTCCAAGATCAAGGCACTGGCAAACTCAGTGGTGGTGAGGACCCACTTCCTGGTTCATGGACAGCACCTTCTTGCTGTGTCTTCACGCAGTGAAAGGGACAAGGCAGGTCTTACGTATCTCTCTCTCTCTCTCTCCCTCTCTCTCTCTCTCTCTCTCTCTCTTTTGAGACAGGGTCTTGCTGTGTTGCCCACGCTGGTCTTGAACTCCTGCGCTCCAGTGATGCTCCTGCCTCAGCCTCCCAAAGTGCTGGGATTACAGATGTGAGTCACCATGCCCTGCCGGGGGTCTCTTTTATAAGAACACTCATCTCCTTTGTGAGGGCTCAGCCCCCATGATGTAATCATCTCCCACAGACCCCCCCACCTCCTAATTCCATCCCCTTGGGGGTGAGGCTTTCAACACATGAGGTTTTGGGGAGCACAGAAATTCAGAGCATAGTAGGAAAGGTGTGGATTTCCTCATTCCTACAGGCTTATCAACTATGCACGTGAGCCCTTGATGCTGCACTCAACTCAGGCTCTCTTCTACAGGGACTCTGTATGAGGCCACAGAGCAGCAAACAGAGAAGCAAAACTCCGGTCAGGCTCTCACTCTCACTGCTACCCACACTTCACTTCCAACACCAGACCTGTGGAGCTTCTCCCCTACACGCTGAGCAGTTCTCCAGGGGACACTGACAGGGTGTCCCCAGTTCAAATGAATCCTCATGCAACCTACCTGGAGTTAGCGTCAGACCCCACAGGCGAAGGGCTCAGTCCCAGAGGCTGCCCACACTTCAGATGCCAGTTGCAAGTCTGCTTGCCCACAACTTCTGTCTGACTTGACTACAAATTGGAGGTTCCCACAACACTTTTTCAGGTTCAATTAATTTTCTAGGATGGCTTACAGAACTCAGGGAAACACACGCTTACATTCACTGGCATTTTATGCCAATAGAGGGGATCCCAAAGGACACAGAGGGGCAGCCAGATGGGAGGTGCTTAGGGCCAGGCATGGGGGATGGGGTGTGGGGCTTCCGTGCTCTCTCTACAGAGCTCCACCCTACAGGTGCACCCACATGTTTGGTCATTTGGAAATTCTCCAAACCACATAGTTCAAGGGTTTTCATGGAGACTTCCTCACACAGGCATGATAGATTATTGACTCAATATCTAGCCCATCTTTCTTTCCCAGAGGAAGGGAATGGGGCTGAAAGTTCCAGGCTCCTAATCCTGGCTCAATCTTTCTGATGACCAGCCCCCTTCCAGGAGCCTTCAAGAGTCACCTTATTAGACTAAAAGATGCTCCAGTCACCCAGGAAATGCCAAAGAATTTACGAGCTCTGCGTCAGGAACCAGGGTCAAAGACTAAATACTTGAACAAAAGATTTCTCGCAGCACGCCTACCACTCAGGAAATTCCAAGGATTTGGGGAGCTCTGTGCCAGGAACTGAGGGCAGAAACCAAATATATATTTCTTATTGTTATTATTTTTTTCCTACTATTTCACTGAGACTTCCTGCAATTAAAAGCTGGGGGCCTTATGCTATGAAATTCCAGATTTTAGAAACTCCGATTCTCTTCTACGCGTATGTTAAGAGGCCTGCCAGGGTCTGTAAGCCCCACAGTCTTCACCAGGCCCCTACTTTGCATAACTGGGATCCCAAATCCTGCTCTTTGCTGACGGGATGCAGGAGGGAGCAGAAATGATCACATCTCATTGAGTCTAGATAACTTCGCATTGTGGATTCTACTGAAACCTGAATACACTGAAGGTGCAGTCAAAAGAAATTAGATACTCTTTTTACTATGACATTTCTGCATAGTAGAAACAGCCGGCAGAGGGTAAAAAAGGAAGCTGAACCTAAGCCACCTCTAAGTGCCTTCAACAAAAGGGCTGGATTTTTTCAAAATAATTAAAATTAAGAAAAATGTGGAGAGTTCATTTTGTTAACAAGAGCTCAATTACTGCTTTCACTGTGAAATGCCGTATATACAAAAGTAGAAAACAATGAAACCAGCAGTTGTCTTAAAAGCCAGAATATCAACAACATGGGTGAAACTCCCATGTTGTGTGTATGTGTGTATATATATGTGTGCATATATGTGTGTGTATACACCTGTGTGTATATGTGCACATGAGTGCATATGTATATGTGTGTATATATGTACACATCAGTGTATGTATGTGTATATATGTATAGACATATGTGTCTGTAGGTATACATATATGTCTGTGTATATGCATGTATAGGTGTGCATATGTATGTGTGTATGTGTATGTATCTATATATATGTGTGCATGTGTACACGTGTGAATACGTGTATATATGCATGCATATGCGTGCATGTGTGTGTATGTGTGTATATATGCACATGTATGTATGCATGCATGAGTGTATGTGTGTATAAATGTGCATGCATGTGTGTATGTGCACATACGTGTGTATATATGTATATGTGTGCGCACAAGTGTATATGTGTGCATATGTGTTTATGTGTATGTATGTGCATGTGTGTATATGTGTATGTATGTGTGTGCATGTGTGTATACATGCATGCATGCATATATATGTGTGTGTTTGCATGTGTGTGCCCCTCTTGAAACCCATCCCCTGCCTCTGAATTTGACCCAGAGAAAAACACTACTCTACATTCATTGAAATGGTACCAAGCCACATGAAGTTCTCCTTTGACTGCCTTGTTTTTGTGCAGGTAGAGGATCCCAGCTGATGTTTTAACTACACCCTGACTAGCCAGACCCTCCCAACATACACACACATACACACACACACATCATATACATGTGTATACATACACATCACATATTTATATGCATCTATACCATGTACATGTTTATACACATGTCGCATATATACAATATATACATGCATCTATATCACATACATGTTTATACACACGCATCACATATGTATACTATATATCATCTGCACATTTAGGCACATGCCATATATATGCGTGGCTATCATATACATATTTGCACACTTATGTACATATGCACTCTATCTCTGTTGCATCTTGTAGACACAATCTGTCTCACACTCTTGCACACCACCTCAAACCCACTCATCACACAACTTTACTCACACTCATACACGCACTCACACACACTCACACTGTCACACTGACACCCACACGCATTCTAACATTCACACACACACCCCAACACGCTTCACATACTCACCATCTCATATACACTCACACAGACACACCCGCACTCAGCCTCTGCAGTCTCTCACCACTCTGTCTCACACACATAAACGCCCACACACATTCTTAGTCACTCACTCCTCCTTGTATTCACACATACACACTCACACTCTCACACACAATCTCACACACACTCACATACACACACACTTGCATGCACACAGACTCAGAGTCTCTCACAGTCAAACAGGCAATGCCAAGCCGTGTGTAGATTGAAGAGGTGACATTTGATCATGATGAGTGGCCCATGCTTTGGAAAGGAGAGTGACAGATTGGTCTGGGTTTGAATTTGAGGGCCTGACAAAGGTTCAGTGAGTGGTTGAACTTCAGCCTGGTGAGCGATGACATCAGCCTCACAGGGTTGTAGGCCACTCAGGTCAACATCTCATTTTCCAGGAGGCCCAGAGATGGAGCCTGTCCCGGGGGCAGGTGAGGAGAGGCCCGTGACCAGCGTGCAGAGAAGCCGCATTTCTGGACCTCAGGAATATGGGAGTGGTTGCCGCAGAAACTGAAAGAGGTTTCCTAAGAAATAAGCTTTCCTAAAGAAGCATGTTTACATGGTTATAACAAACATGTTTAGAGCATCCTATGTCTGCAGCCATGGCTTTGGCAAAGTCGTTTCATTCCACAAATAACCACGCAGTGAGCTGCCTTACTGTGCACCCGCCCTGCTCCAGACCCTGGACAGAGCAGCCAGGGCCTTCCCATGAAACCTTCTAGCATGTGTGAGATCCTCCATAAGTAGGAAGTCCATGCAGGAGATCTCAGCAGTGGCTAATCTGCAGGTGGAAAGCTCAGAGCAGGCCTGTTCATAAACGACATCCTGACTCAGACCTCACAACACAAGGGAGAGGGCAAGGAAGCTTCCAGGGGGACGGCATGCGGGGAGGAGGGGACAGCAAGGGCAAGAGCTTAGAGGCGGGGCGTGGGAAGGGAGCGGGGCTGTGGGGGGAGGCACAGCACAGAAAGGGGCGGGGCTGTGGGAGGAGGCACAGGCCAGAAGGGGCGGGGCTGTGGGGGAGGCACAGGCCAGAAGGGGACTGGGCTATAGGCTAGGATGAGGCCTTGGATGCCATTTTAGGGGGACCTGAAAACTGCCAGAAGCTTAGGTGCCAGCTGAAAATTGAAAATGCACCTCACCTTTTGAAAACATGACCAGATCGCTGCAGAGAGAAGGAATTTCTAGAGAGGAATGTGCGGGAAGTGGGGGACTTCCCAGGGACGAGTCATCGCAAGCGGCTGGGGAGAGGCAACGGGCCCTTTGCACAGGCTCCTGAGCAGAACACGAGCAGGAAAAGGGGACCGAAGCAAAGGAAGAACCGTCCCAGCTCCAGAGGACATTTTCCTGGGAGATGAAGTCGTGATGGGGTGGGTGTGAGTCCCATCAGCCCCACTGCTGATGTCTGGATGCCCCGAACCATCTTCCACGGCCACACTGCCACTATTTCACTCGCTGCCGCCGGGCCCAGGACAATCCCTCCTTGAGCCAGTGAGGCTTTTACACAGCCTGAAACCAAGCAGCCTATTCTCGTGACTTTTTGCCCAATCATGTCCAGAACGTGGAAACCATGCCCCACGGAGAGATCAAACCTCCACACACACAGCGAGGGAAGGAAGTAGGCTTTGCTAAAAGGACCGCATCATTCTGGACTGACGCCTTCATTAAGTTCTTTGTAACTCGTCCTTATAGACATAAAATTATCATCCGAAGGGAGAATGTTAATACAACTGACATTTCCCCGTCAGTCATCTTAATTCACAACATAACACTTTCCGGAGCCAATTAGGTGTGCCTGATGACTACATGCTGCAAACATTGTTGTTCACTGGAAAAGCACATTTCGAAGTCCCTGCCATCATTTATTACACTGAGAGCAGCCTCTTTGGTCTGGAGAAGCATGTTACTGTTACTGTTATTGTGCTGGGCTGGCGGGGAAGCGCAACCTCAGCCTGCACCACCCTTAGGGACTCATAATGGCCCGAGAGTCCCAAAAGCATGTGAGCCTCCTGGCTTGTGACAGCTGTGTGGAAGGGCCACGTCGTGCACGTGGAGAGAAACCTGCCTCAGAAGGACGCCCAGGTGGCCTAGTTCTGGATGCAGCCCCTGATATCTGCCCCTGGGGTCCCCCTCCAACAGCCTCAGTCCTCTGGATCACCTGTGCTGACCTCCTCTGCACAATCCATGAGGACGCTCAGCTCTTGGAACAAAGGAGCTGGGACTCAGTCTTCTGATGCTGCAGGACTTTTCCTTAGCTCAGCTAAAGACAGTGTCCTTGTCACATGGCCATGAAAGATTAGGCTCGAAGACCAATTTGAAGGGTAAGAATAATAGCATTTATTGGGCAAAAAAGAAAATAAAGGGGGAACAGGGAGTCAGCAGAACAAGAATCTCCCCATTATAGGCTTCCTGCCTCACAGAATAAATCCCAGCTTCCAACCAGGAGGAAGAGTGGCCGGGCTCCTCCCTGCTACAAACAGTGCAAACTCCTGTGGCTCCACTTCAGTGTGTATTCCCAGTGAGCAGGCTGGCTGGAGTTTCTCTGAGGACCCCCTGCCACCTGGCTGTCTCACTGAGAGTGTGTCAGTTTCACTGGAGAACAAGAGGGGGAGGCAGGGCGATGCCAGGGATGCAGAGAGACCGGGGGTCAGGTTCCCAGGGCTGCCAGGACAGGGGACCACAGACTGAGAGTCTTCACCAACAGAAATGGGTTCTCTCATGGTTCTTGAGGTCGGATGTCAGAGATCAAGGCATGGGCAGGGCAGGCTCCCTTGAGGCTCCATGGGAGGGTCTGTCTAGGCCTCTCCAGCTCCTGGTGGTTTTTGGCAATTCCTGGGGTTGCTCAGCTTGCAGATGCATCACCTGATCTCTGCCTTCATTGTCACATGACATTTTCCCTCTGAGTGCGTGTCCACTTCTGTGCCAGGTTTCCTCTTTGTATAAGATGTTTGTTGAACGCTTACCCTGTCCCTTGGTAAAACAGTAAGGAGGACTTTATTCAAGACTACTGCAATGGAAGAGGGAGACTGAGATCAATGCCAAATGCAATGAAGACACCTGGAATTTGCGGTCTGGGAGCCCATGATGGGCTGGTGGATGGAAACACCAAGAGGAGACTCCGTGGACAGGGACTCTCACTGTGGACTCAGCAGGGCTCCTGCTGCAACTGGGCTGCAACTGGGGGTGGCCAAGGCAGACAAAAGCTTGGTCAATGAGAGAGACCTTGTCAGGAACACACTTGTGTCCTTGGACATTGACCATTGACATTTGATTTGTCCTTTAGCACTGACCTTACACATTTGATATGACCTTTGACATGGACTTTCACATTTGATTTGTCCTTTGGCATTGACCTTAAACACTTGATTTGTCCTTTGACATTGACCTTTGACATTTCTTATTAGAGTAAGGCCTACCTCAGTGACCTCTTGTCAACTTGGTGATCTGCAAAGATCCAATTTCCAATAAGGTCACATTCTCAGATAGTAGCGGTCAGGAATTTGACATCCTTTAAGGAGACATAACTCAACCCATACAAAAGGGTATCTTTACCTTACAAAATCTAGCTAGGAGCATTGGCAGCAGGTCAGGCTCCCTAGAAACAGAGCCTAAGAGATCTTCTGACCTGGGGAGAAATTACTGTCAGGATAAACCTATAAAGGAGGGAAGGAAGGAACCTGGAGGTAGAGGAGACCTTCATCCCACCTCAAGCCAGGATGACTCAGGCCTTGGCCTGATCTCAAAGGAGAGGCCAGAGCCCAAACTGCTCTGCAGGGTGCTCCACCATTGCTGCAAGGGGACCTTTGTGTCTTTACCGGTCAGTCCTGGAGAGGGATCAGCCTCCCCATCAGGCAGCTTCTGCAGTGGAGAGCAATTCTCCTGGGAGCTGAGGGACAGCTGAGAGACCTCAGGAGTCACAACACACTGGGGGCCGGTCTCAGGCCTGGCTAGGGAGATGGAGCAGGGTACGGCTGAGCAGGGCACGGTGCAGCCCACGCATGTGGCAGCAGAAACGATGCTCCAGGTGGTCACCTGGGCCGGCCTTGCTGCTGCACTGGGAGCTGCTGGCTCCTGTCCTCTCCGACCCCATACATCTCGCAGAGAACTAATGCCCTTTAATGAAATCAAGCGACAGTGACAAAAGCCCTAATTGTATGTCTTCTTCATTCTCCAGCTGCAGCGGCAATGCCCTGAGGACATTTCCTTTGACCAAGTGCAATTTATCTGAACCGAAAAGGAGCAGCAAGAAGCAGCCGCAACTCGCAACTCAGAGCTCCATGGGCAGAGCAAGAACCTCGGGTTTCTCAGTATTTTGTTTGTCCTGTGTATCCCCATGGGATGTCATCACTGCAGTTCAGGGGTGGTGATCAAACTTGTTTCCTTGGTGGACAGTTTCTCATAATCTAACCCCAGCAGCAATTCCAAATTACTTTAAATCGAAGGAAAGAAATATCTCTTTTGTTTCCTTCTTCTGAGTTTGGGTAGAAGAAACTTTGTTGCAAAAGGGCTTTAAAAAAATACCCTTAAGGGGTTGCATTATTTGAAATGTCACAAAATAACCTTTATGTTGGACACTTTAAATAAAAGAATGCTCTGTGAATAGGTGGGGGACGATGGAGAGCAGGTGAAGATATTTTATTAATTATTTTTTTAAAATCTTTAAAAATTTTTCCCCAAACCATAAGGCAGAATGACCCTAAATCTTTGGAGGATAAAATCTTGGGCTAACTTAAAAAAATTCTTCACATACTTGCGCTGCTTGGTTTCCATGGGAACCTAAAGAGGAACTCTATGATGCCTGGAGAACATCTATTTTTACATTAACCCTTCGTATCACAAACAAAGGGAAAATAGACAAGAGAGGGAGAGATGGAGAGGGGCACCTTAACCATCTTCACTTGTGCTTTAAAGACCTCACAAGTGCAGTTGGGCTGGAGGACAAGCCCGCCAACATCATCTGAAAACGGAAAGCAGACTGGTATATTTCTTCCCTTTAGAATGACACTCGGGAAAAGTAATTAACATGAATATCGTTAAGTCTGTTATTTGCACCACAAAGACAATTGCAATTCAGGGAGCAGCATTTTCATCCCAGGACCTGTGAGCCTCAGAATGGGGGATTTGATCCTGGAGGCAGTGAGAAACGTGTGTATGCAGGTCATGATTCTGGGTTTGCACCTGGGCTCGCGGCCAGCCTTATGCCACTGGGTCTGGGTTTCCTGCAGTTCTGAGCCCCCTGGGAGGGGCCTGGAAGCTGTCAATGGGGGAACAGAGTCGCCTCTTAGGAAATAATGTTAACCACCACCCATATTGGGGCCAACCTGTTTCAGAGGCTCCTAGTAAAGGTAAATTTAGGCCTCTTTCCTCTCTGAGAAAGGAAAAGGCGTAACTTGTGAGAAGGAACAAAGGCTTCAGCAATGGTGGATGGAATGTGATACAGCTTCATTTATGTTTTTAAACTGTCCCAGTGTTGCAGGGGAAAAATACCACCACCAACACCACAACAAAAGCAGCAACCTTGGGGAGTAAATACAAGTGGGTTTTCCCAGGTCACATTTTCCCCTAAAATAAACCTATTTTTAAAATAACATGTGAATCCAACGGCAACAGGAAGCTGATGAAGCTAAATGTGAGCACCTGTTTTTTCCTACACAAGAAACGAAAATAAACTCACTGTAATGAAAATCAAGTGCAGAAAAATGATTGCCTAATTAATTGAATGCTTAACTGATTAGCTGTGCTTCGTAAATGTCTCTGATGTCTTTTCTATTGATTGACAGTGCAGGAAAAAAAAAAAAAAAAGACAGAAGGAGGTAGCCTGGCCAATCCAGATGGCCTCAAAAGGGTCAGAGGTGGAATGTCAAGAGGGGTTGGTCAAGTGCTTCACTCTGATGAATAGGTACTCCAGCACTTTGGGGACAAGGTTGCCTCTGCTGCCAACTCTGTCCCTGCCTTTCTCTGATCCTTGGAGGACGAAGTGACTGGATGACAGCCGGCAGATTGGGCTCAGGGTGATTTTCTGAAACATTGCTAAATTGCCTGGGATAATAGAAGACATGAGCCATGTACCCATTCTGTTCAGCCCTCGTGACAATTGCTAATCTCCCCCCTATTTGATTAACATTGTATTCTCAGCTAGACTGTAAGCTCCGTGAGGCCAGTGACCAATCATGTCTGGTCCCCAGCTATCATTTCATGTTGAGTACTTATCCATGGCTGATACAAAGTAAGCACTCAATACACATTGGCTGAATGAAATAAATGTTTGAAAAGAAGAGCATGATGAGTATAGTGGTTTTTTTCCTATCGCTCCTATAATAGATTACTGCAAGATTGTAGTGAAAATAGCCCAAGTTTATTATCTCATTGTTCTGGAGGTCAAAGTCTGAAATGGGTCTCTCTGGGCTGAAATCAAAGTGGCAGTGAAAGGAGTTAGCCAACTTGCTTTAGGCAGACATTAAGTAAAGGGTCCCTAGAGAACCTCTGACCTGTCCCACAAGTGCTTATACCAGATTTTTTGTGCAGATAAAGGAATTTGCACAGTGGGGCACACAGTGGACTAAGGGCCTGCATGCACACAGGGGTGATGGGTTAGAGCCACCAGGAATTTGTGCCTTATACAAATAGGGAACCTGGCCCCGTGTGTGTGTGTATACACACACACACACACACACTCACACCCTGGTATTCAATTGGGAATGGGGCAACCGGGAACCTGCTTTCAGGAACCCTCTCTTTGCTGTGAGCTTTCATTTCATTTAATAAAGTCTATTCCACTTAGTCTTGAAGCGTTTGTGTGCCTAATTCTTCCTGGTTGTGAGACAAGAACCTGGACCTAGCTAAGCAAAGAAGTAAAACATCCTGCATCAGCAGCAGAGCTGCATTCCTCTGGAGACAAAAGGGGAGCATCTACCTCCTTGCCCTTTCCAGCTTCTGGGGGTCTCCTACATTCCTGAGCTGGTGGCCCCCTCCATCTTTAAAACCAGCAACATTGGGCCAAGTCTTTCTCATGCTTCTCTCTCTCTGACTGTTTCTTCCAATTTCCTCCTCCACTTTTAAAGACCCTAAAGATTACTTTGGGCCAACGTGGGTCATTCATGATCCTCTCCCCAGTTCAAGGTCAGCTGAACAGCCTTAATTCTATCTGCAATCTTCATTCTCCTTTGCTATGTAAGGTCACATATGTGAGGTTCCAAGAATGAGGACATAGACATCTTTGGGAGAGCATTATTCTGCCAACCACAAATATCATCAGACAAAATGGGATTTCCCTGAAAGAAAAAAGAAAGTGATTATATTGAGATGCTATTTTGCTCATTTTTATGTTGTCTGCAGGGTCAAACAGAGGGTTTCTGTAGCAGGTGTTTGGTTAATAAATGTTTGTGGAATAGATTCATACCCTATACTCATCTATCAAAAGATGACCACCTGTTCTGTTCTCCTGATAGTTCAGACTCATTAGAACAGAAAGGGAGCACAAAATAGAACTCTGCCTCTCTAACTACATTTTAGACTCCTTGGTGATAGAAACCAACCCACAGTCATGATAACTAGCTAACATTCAGAGAGCACTCTCTAATCTGCAAGACGCTTTGCCAGCCTTAACCCACTGGATCTTCTTTCTCACCCAGTGGGTGGTAATTACTGTTTCCATTTAGCAGAAGGGGAAATGGAAGTCAGAAGACATTGAGTAACTCAGCCAAGATCTAATAGCCGGTAAATGTCAAGGCCATGTCTTATTGATCTACACGGACAGCCCGTCCACCCTGCCACACTGCCTGTCTCTGAATGGAGATAAAATAGCAGCCAATCTTTTGTTGTGTGATAAGGACTAAAAAATGCTAAAGGCAAGACCAGTCATTTTCGGGTGTTAGAGAAAGGTCTGTGGCAGGGCAGAGCATGAAGAAAGGGAAAAATTTTGCCTGAGGGAGAGGACAAGAGTAGCAAGAGGATGCTTGTGCCCTGGCAGAGAACCCAAGGGCTCTCTGTGCTTGAATCCCAACCTGCCATGTCTAAGAGGCTCATCCCACTCCACCCAGATACTGTGTGTTCCATCTCATTTGCAGCTACTTCTTTAACACCCAACTCGTCCACTTGTCAAGTCCAGTAGGCATAAACTCCTGGAGGCCTTGTGCATCCTGAATTCCCAGCACATTCATGGTGATCAGCACATCAGTTTTTGTGGAAACCACCTAAGCATCATTTTCCTTGTTTATTCCATTTGGAGCTGATTGTGTCCAAAAGGAGAGTGGGAGGGAAGGAAGGAGGAGGAGGGAAGAGGGAGAGAGAACATAACAGATTCATCATGGCCTTTGGGTTCTGTTGTTGCTGTTTCTTGAAACTGATTAGAGCAATCTCTTGACTTCTGAAGAAAAACATTTGAGAATCTTTCTTCACCTCCCTGTTTTCTCTGTGGCCCAGACTTTTCCTTCTTAAGGTTTTCTGAAAGAATACGTACAAGAAACAGCAGGAAATAAAACCCCAAGATATGAAAGTCAGTCTGACTTGCCCTTACCTAACCTTAGTCAGTAATATCTGAAATGGGGATATTTCAATTATCCAAGCTTCCTCTCTCTTCCAGCGGCAGAGCCCCACTGACTGTGCAGGGAATAATACACATTCTACGATGTTGGCAAGTATGGATTGAGCACTGGGCTCGGCCCAGACATTAGTGCTCAAATGCGTTGATGGTGAGGAGTTATAAAGAAATTGAAGACATATCCTTGCCCTTGAGAAGTAATTTAGTTGGGGGGAAAAAGGTTCCTAGTGATCCATGAAATGAGTAGAGGACAATTAAAGATTTAGTCGCCAATGTATAATTGTAACATAAACTGCATACAGCAGAATGGTGGAAATAATTAAAAAGAACAGGATTACGATAATTCTGAAGTCATCCCGAGACAAGACCAGGCAGCCAAAGTTTCCATTGGTAGACTGGTCCTTTCATGCAGAATGTTAATGGCCACAGGCAGGCTGGATGTTGGACCCAGAGATGACCAAGCAAAGGAGATGGATAAAGCCCCTGTCCACATGGGGCTCATGGAAAGCGAATGGTAATAAGCCTCATGAATGAAGAATTGGGGGTACTGAGAGACAGAACGGAGAACCTGCCATGGGGAAGAGACGGGTTCAGAGCTGCCTCACCCCATATACACACCCGTCACCTCCCTTTGTGATTATTCCCCGGCAATGATCATAACTTGAAATAACCTCCTTTGCTGACTTGTTTCTTGAAGCCACCCTCCCCCTCACCAGAATGAAAATTAAATGAGGTTAGAGAGCTTCTACTGCACGTTCTCCACAGTGCCCCTGCCTCCAACACAGTTTAAAACACATGACCTGAGCTTAAAATTATTTCCTGTGTGAATGAAAGCATCATGACATTATTAGGGACGCATTGTGTTCATCACATCATTAAATTATATTTGTTGTGAAATGCATTATCAATGTCAGGTCTTTTCAATCCAATAGAAGCCATATACATACAAACATTTTTATAATACAAATTTTCACAGAGATGTGAACATGGATGACTGTTGGTCACTGTAACTGCACTTTTGCTAATGGCAGCATCAACCTCTTTTTATTTTTTATTTTTTAACTTTTTTGCTTGTTTTTGAGACTGAGTCTTCTTCTGACACCCAGGCTAGAGTTCAGTGGCATGATCTTGGCCCACTACAACCTCTGCCTCCCAGGTTTAAGTGATCCTCCAGCCTCAGCCTCCCAAGCAGCTAGAATGACAAGCATGCACCACTACACCCATCTAATTTTTTCTGTTTTTCATAGAGACAGGTTTGCACCAAATCGCCCAGGATGGTCTTGAAGTCCTGACCTCGTGTGATCCACCCTCTTCGGCCTCCCAAAGTGCTGGGATTACAGGTACCCTTTTTGGTTTTTTTTAATCGATGTTATTACTTCAGTGCAGTCTAACACTGCTCAATTTTTCATGCTCTCTTTATAGGATAGGGTCTGTGCCACTTTAAACATGAAATTAAAGCAACTGAATTTTTAGAAGGAGAATACTTGGCCACTCCTTGCTTTGATATAAATTGTGTTGCGTGTTGGGGCCCCTGCCCTCCCCCTCGGTGCACCAATAGATGCCCCACCGGGGCTGAGCAGATTCCACGTGCATGCGGGATGGCAGTGTGACTGCACAGTTCTCCCATTTCCTTTTTAAATCACGGGAAGAAGGCACTGAAACAAAACATCTTTTATTGCCTGTGCTCCAAATGCACCACAGGGAATGTTTACCAAGGGGCTTTTAACACAAATATTTTCAGAGATTTCCATGCAGTTGAGGTCCTAGACTATTTGGATTTGAGTAGATGGAGCAAATTGATCTATAAACTACATGCTTTAGTAATTACCTGCAATATCCCAGGCTTTCTGAATTCCATCTCTCTTTCCCTGGCATGATGTGATATCCCCAACAACTGAATTGCTTCTTGGCAATGTGTTGGCTGTTAGCTGTGAACAGTCAGTACAATTCCAAATGTGTGGGTCAGTAGCTTTATTAAGACTCATGACCTCACGCAGGAGGCCTAGGCAGACTTGAGGCAGCTGAAGCTGGAACAGCTACATATGCTTCTAATATGGAGCCCCCTGAATTCTAGTTATTTAAGAAAATGCTCCCTTGCTCTCTTTCTCCCTCCCTCACACACACACACACACACACACGCACACACACACACGCACGCATATCCACTCAGACTGAGCTGGGTCATGACAAGCCGACACCACTAATTTCATCTCCAAGTTTTTCAGTTTGTCACGTCAGGCAGCAGCTAATAAGTGCACTTGAAGGTGGAAATTCATTGAACATCTTTTCCCAAATCAGTGGATTCTGTATCTGCCATCACTTCATTTAACATCTCATTAGGAAAGACGGCATCACCAGCCCATCCAAAAGCAGCCTCATTATCTCCCTTCATGGCTTTTGCCCCTGACACAGTTGTGTAGGGACCCTGTTTCCATCGGGCGTCTGATGGGCCCTGCCTCCATCTCCTGCAGGCTCCACTCCACCCTGTGGATAGGGAGCCTGGTTGTGGACTCCTGGTGGCCTTGGAGTTACAGGAACAGACTGTGCCCTGGGTCTCCCTTGCACTGGAAAGCTCCCTCTCTATAACTTCAGAGGGAGAAGACTCTTAGTAACCTAAAATACTAAAATACGTGAGATTGGAGGAACTGACTCTGCTTCGTTCATTCCTACTCAGAGACATCTCCAGTGAGCCAGGCCGTGGGGCGATGTAGGGCTAGACTGTTAGGAAACTTTACAACTGAGTTCAGACTTGGAACTGTCCTCTCCTCTCCAACACAGCAAAGGTCAATCGAATTTATACTAAGTACTTACCAAAGCTCTAAACCAAAAGAAGGCACTCCGTGTACCTGAAATAGAGGCACGTGCTAGGAGGAGGCAGAGCTGTGGACATGCAGGGCTCCAGGGCAAGAGTCTATTGGAAGTGGTAGGGATCTGGTTTCTGAAACTGACAGGGACCCAGGCACCCCACATAGCAGGACACCCCAGCTAGATTCATGGATGAAGCCTGGAGCGAGTGTAAGGAGGCCGGGAAGAGCCGGTCCCAGTGTGGGCAGAGCAGCCACGTGGTCCAGACTTGGGCTAAGCTGCCAATTGCCCTGTGACTGCACCTGTGCTCTCCCCAGCATCTTGACAGGCTGGAGCAGGGGCCTCCAATGCAGCGTGGTTCTGACCAGGATTCTCAGGGGCAGAGAAAAGGCACCTGCAGAACCACCAAATGGGGTCGGGTGGAGGGCAGAGGGAGAGAGAGACCCACTCAATAGAAGGTTCTGAACAGCATGAAGAAGATTTACACTAAAGCGACAATTATCAGTTAAGACGTTCATCACCAATGAAATGCAAACAACAGGAAACCTTGAGATGTCTATAGAATACCTTATGGTCTCAAAGGTCTAAAGGTCTCAAAGATGTAAAGAAAGAAATACATGAAAAATAAGAAAAGATTATGAATTAGATATGAATTAAAAACAGATCACTTTTTAAAGCTCAATTCAAGATCCTAGAAGTGAAACATATAGTCATTATTTATTTATCGTTTTGACACAGGGTCTCTGTCATCCAGGTGGCTGGAGTGCAGTGGCGTGATCACAGCTCACTGCAGCCTCAATCTCCCATGCTCAGGTGATCCTACCACATCAGCCTCCCTGGTAACCAGGACTGCAGCCGTGAACCACCACAACCAGCTAATTTTTGTATTGTTTGTAGAGACGGGATTTTGCCATGTAGCCCAGGTTGGTCTCAAACTCCCGGATTCAAGTGATCCACCCATCTCGACCTCCCAAAGTGCTGGGATTGCAGGCATAAGCCACTGCGCCCAGCCTGGAACTTTTAAAAATTACAAATGGATATGAACCTGGTCAGAGAACGATTTGTGAACTGGAAGATAGTATTGTGAAGCTCCTTCCAATGCAGCACACAGAGAAAACATCTTAAGACATGAGAGATAAGAGATATGGAAAAGAAATTGAGATCCCAGCACACAGCAAGGAGAAAACAAGGGGAATGGCAAATAAACAATATTTGAAGTAAGCATGGCTAGAAATTTTCTAGATTCGATGAAAAAGCAGGAACTTTCAGCTAATGAAACACTTGGAGTGCTGAGCAGGATAAATATATGTGTGTGTGTGTGTGTGTATATCTCCACACGCACACACACACACACACAAATTATGATGAAACATTGTTGCAGTGCAGAAAGATGAAACAAAATATTTAGAGGTACCAAAAAGAAAAGAGATATTATGACAAAAGAATGACCATGAGACTGGCAACAAGTGTCTCCTCAGTGACTGTAGATGCTAGACGACAATGAATAAATAGCCTCAGAGTGTCAAGAAAACTAACTGCAAATGCCATATTCGATGTACCCTGTGAAGCCATTATTCAAGAGTGAGGGCAAAAGAGGCCAAGATATTTTTAGAATATGAACTGGAAGAAAACATGATTTACCACCCTCAGATGGTTTCAGAGAAAGCTACTAAGGGATATATTCTAGCAAGAAGAAAAGTGAACCAAAGGGGAAGGAGTGGTCTGCTAGAGATAATACTGAGCAAAAAAAAAAAAAAAAAAAAAAAATAGTAATAATAAAAGTATTTTGGTGAATGTGTTTAACCACTAATTGGAAATTTGTATTTAAGAAAATTGAATTAAAATGTAAGATAAGAATGTAGGGTGGGGAAAACTGGAAAAGGAGGGAAACATCAAATAACCTTAGACTTTGTTAGAAAAATGGACAGTTGTTATGTTAACAATTTAAGTGTACCGGCTAAAATATATGGAGAGAGATACTATAATAACTTCCAAATTGGTAGGAAAAAATATAAAAGAAAAGTTGTGTCGAAAACAACAAGTCAATACATAGAGAAAATGGAAGCTAGTATCAATAAAAAACAAAAATAGAGATAAATATACCAATACTTACAACAAATGTGACAGTATTACTTATTAAAGACAGAGATTAATTAGATAACTTAAAAATCCTTCTATATGCCATTTAAAAGAGTAATGCTAAAAGCAGACATTTGTAATAAATATGTATACAACGATGTACTAAAACTACATACAACATAATTCACGGATTAAAGAAAAATCACAGTAGCAGTGACAAAATATTTAGAATTGATTGAGAAAAATCCCACTTTATGTCAGAACTCACAAGATACAGCTAAAGCAATTCTTTAAGTAAATTTATAGCTTTTAATGCATTTAAAAATGTTATAAAATAAGCTAATCATTCAATTAGAGAACCAACTAAAATAAAAGAGAGTAAGCCTATAGGAAGGAGAAGAAAATCAACAGTAGATAAGGGCAGAAATTAAGAAATCAGAAAGGACAAACAAAATATGGCTGATGGATAAAACCAAAGATGTTTCTTTGGAAACTAATGAAAAAAAAAATACTCAACTGAGTAGACAGATCATGGTGAAAAAAGCAGGCACAAAGCATTACCAGGAACATAAAAAGAGATGCAAAAGGAAGGTTAAAAATCATAGGACTATCATGCACAACTTTTTGACAATAAATTTGAACACTTAGAAGAAATGGTTTTTAGGTAAAATTTAGAAAAATCATTCAGACACTAGGTTCTGGTGATTTTTCAAGGAGCGTTTCACAAAAGCTTCAAGAAACAGAAAATTGTCTTCTTATACAAATTGTTCCAGAATAGATGAAGCAAATAAAATACCTGACTCATTTTCTGATGCCAGTATAATTTGATATCAAAACTGAGCAAGGGCATTATGAGAAATGAAAATTATAGGCCAACCTCCCAAAGAATATAGATGCAAAAATTCTAAATAAAATATCTGAAAATCCAGTCTCACAATGCATTCACAAAAAGTGCATCATGGTCAAGGGGATTTGTTTGTCCTGGGAAGTGAGAGGCAGTTGAGGTACTGCCTCGGAAAGTCACTCAAATGGATCTGCCTTCACATGGAGACAGGTGGCCAGCGTCAGAAGGAGTTTCCCACTTCCACTCTGCAGAATCCAACTAGTCAGACATGAGCAGTGCAGAAGAGCGCTCCCCTCGGACCCCCCACCACACACACCAGGAATGTCAGGCTACATTCCTGATATTCATCAGGTGATGGTCAGGCCGTTGTTAACTGTCTCTAAAATAAAAATTGGTGTTAGCCAGTGCCAGAGAAAGGCAGTCTCCCAGTAAACAGAAACACTTGAAACTGGTGATCAGCAGCTTCCTGATAAGATCTCAGGAGTTGGGCCGGTGGGCTCGAGTATGCCCAGTAAGATGCATAATGGCAGAGTTTAACCGGTGCATGACCTCCTAGTGACATCGCGCTGGTAAGAGAAAAATGCCTCAAGTGAGCATGCGCACAACTCCAGTAAACACACTGCGCATGCTCCCCTCCTGAGCGCTGGGAGGCCACTGCGCATGTGCACAGCCCACCCCGAGGGAGGAGTCAGGTGAGAAGAGACGCAAGACTCTGGAAGTGTGCCAACATATAAAACCCCAAGTCAAAGGTCAAACCACACACTTGATCTTTCAAGTCACCCTCTTGGCCCTCTTCCAAGTGTACTTTCCTTCCTTTCATTCCTACTCTAAAGTTTTTTAATAAAGGCCGGGTGCGGTGGCTCAAGCCTGTAATCCCAGCACTTTGGGAGGCCGAGACGGGTGGATCACGAGGTCAGGAGATCGAGACCATCCTGGCTAACACGGTGAAACCCCGTCTCTACTAAGAAATACAAAAACTAGCCGGGCGAGGTGGCGGGCGCCTGTAGTCCCAGCTACTCGGGAGGCTGAGGCCGGAGAATGGCGTGAACCCGGGAGGTGGAGCTTGCAGTGAGCTGAGATCCGACCACTGCACTCCAGCCTGGGCTACAGAGCGAGACTCCGTCTCAAAAAAAATAAAAAATAAAAAAAATAAATAAATAAACGTTCACTCCTGCTCTAAAACTTGCCTCAGTTTCCCCCTCTGCCTTATGCCCCTCAGTCGGATTCTTTTTTTTTGAGGAGGCAAGAATTGAGGTTGCTGCAGAACTGTACAGATTTGCCGCTGGTAACAGAAGCAAACCAGAACAGAACACTGACAAACCAGAGACCTCCTAGGAAATCCAAAGCGAGAGAGAAAAGACAAAGACATCCTTTATTTGATAAAGAGTAACAGAAAAGGAAGAGGAAAGGGAGGGAAAGAGGTGCCGAGGAGAAGGAGAAAAAGCAAGCACTGAATTTCATGACGAAACTTTAGAGTCACGAAACGATAATGACATCAGGAACTTTCTAGAATGCTGCTATCATGGTGTCTTCCTGATACTTTTCTGCAGGTGCTGGCCAATTCAATGCAAGGAACAGAACTGACAGAATGTGAATTGGGATGAAAAGGCAAAATGCCGTTGTTTGCAGATAAATAGACTACAGAGAAATTCCAAGACATTCTACTGACTACCTATTAAAACTAGTAAGTGAATCTAGATTCAAAATCAATATTCAAAAATCAGAAGTCGTTCTGTATGTTAGGAAAAGCCCATTCAAAAATGTCATCAAAAAAACAAACAAAAAAAAAGATTTACCCAAACCACAAGAACTGTAAGTTACCCAGGAATAAATCTGAGGAAAGATGAGCTAGAAAAGAGAGTTATAAAATATTATTGAAGGATATAAAAGAAGACTGAATAAACGGAGTGATTTATAATGTTCATAGGTAGATGAAGTAATACCATAAATAAATCAATACTTCCCCAAATGTATCTATAATTTCAATGAAATTCAATAAAATTCACAGTCAAAAGTGCTGCCGTACTTGATACACCAATTCTCACTAACATTCACATGGAAGAGGAAAAGAAGAATCACAGAGATGCCGGGGCGGGGGGAAGACAGAAAGGGGTGGAGGCTCATCGCCACCATTCTATCTGTGTTAGGTCATTCTTGCTTTGCTATAAAGAAACACTTGAGGCTGGGTAATTTATAAAGAAAAGAAGTTTAATTGGCTCATGGTTCTGCAGGCTTTACAGGAAGCATGGTGCTGGCATCTGCTCGGCTTCTGCGGAAGCCTCCAGAAGCTTTCATCATGGCAGAAGGCGAAGCGAAGCAGACGTCTCACGTGGCAAGGGAGAGAGCAAGAGAGTGAGGCAGGGGGAAGTACCACACACTTTTAAATAACCGGATCTCAAAGAACTCATCAAGCCATAAGGGATCCGCCCCCATGACCCAAACACCTCCCACCAGGCCCCATCTCCAACATTGGGCGTTACATTTCCATGTAAGATTTGGGTGGGACAAATATCCAAGACACATCACTGTCTATAGATAGATTGCTCTATCTGTCAAGATGTATCCATGGTAATTAAGGGCTATCATATTTGAATAGGCAACTAGATATGCAGAACAGAATTAAAAATCCAGAAATATATATTTGCATATATATAACTTTGGCATAAGACACGGAAGATGTGGTAGAGACTGCTGGATGTCCACTCTAAGTCTGAGAACCAGGCTACTTGGAATTGCCAACTCCTTTGCAAAAAAAAAAAAAAGTCTGGCTAACGCAAGAGACAGAGATGATGGACGGTGGCTTAGAATATAGCTGAGACCTGTCCTTGACCCTCCTTCCCTCTTTCCCTCCATCATGCCACCTGGAAACTCAGGGGTTGGTGGGAACTTCACCTTGGACCATGAAGGCTCCAGTCATGCCCTAGGGATTAAGGAGTTTGGTTTCCTGGCAGAGCCAGCAGACTGGCCCAGGAAAGGCTGTCCCAGACTCACACTTGAGTGAGAAATACACTTCTTTCTAGTTTCAGCCATTTATCTTGGGGCTTTGTGTTTCTCACAGTAGATCTTTATCTTAACTGATATGGAAGGCATTACAAATCAGTGGGACTGCTCAATAAATTGTGCGGGGACAACAGTCCAGCCATATGGAAAGAAAATACAATTAGATGCTCACATCATGTACAGAAGTAAGTCCTAAGTGGGTTTGAAACCCAACATGAAAAACAAACCTTGAAAAGAAATGGAAGAAATGATAGACCACCTTCAGCATACCACATAGGAAAGGATTTCTTAAACAAGACCAAAGCAGAAATCACATGGGAAAAGGCTATCACATTCGGCCATATCTAACTCTAACTTCTGTATGGCTGGTGACCATCGTCAAAAGGCATCATAAATAAAAGAAACAGCTATTAGGGGAGGAGACTGGTGATTATGAGATATAGTCATACTTTTCATAAGACATGAAGAAATTCTACAAATCATAAGAAAAAGACAACCCAACAGTAAAACAGGCAAAGACCGTCAACAGGCAAGCCACAAGGGAGGGGTTCCAGGCAGCCAATCAACACATGCATGGCTGGGCAGCATCCCCAGGCATCCAGGAATACAAGTTAAAACAATACTGAGGTGATCATTAGAGGAGACACAGGTAAACTTAAAAAGGCTGCTGTGACTGAGGACACAAAGTACATGCCTTAGGTGGGGGTGGGCAGACAAGTCCTGTCTGAGGAGGAGAAAGATGAGAGGTGCCAGCTGTGTTAAGATTCAGGGAAAAAAACATTCCAGGAAGGAGGAAGAGCAAGTGTGAAGTCCTGGGTCAGGTGAGATGGTGGGCTCCGTGGGAAGCTCTGTGGACAGTGATCTATCAAGCAAAGGGCACAGCAGCAGAAATTGGGACCTGGGGTCTCAGCCACCTTAGGGGCTGGTACCTCTGCAGAAAAGAGCCATGTGTGAATTTTATAAACCTGTACAGTATGGATGCATGCACAGTGATCTGCCCTCTCCAGGACACAGGCTCCCCAAAGGGCACCTGAACTGTGCAGAGTGACCCCGAGGGCTCTGTATCCTGCTCTCTGCTCTTTCCCTGCATGGGAGGTGGACTCCAGGCCACGTGCCACTCTGTAATGATGGCCCACATTCTCCCAACTCTCTTTGGGTCTTGCCATTCTGTCTACAATGAGAAGGCAATTTTCTTCCTGTTCGGCAATTCCCTTCCTGACTTCCCGTTGTGGACAGAATGGCAAGGTGCCTGATGCTCAGACACTGGAAATGTCACTTCTGCTGTCTGAACCCTGCCCATCCTCTCCTAGCCGGCTCATGCCCTAACTGTGCCTCTTCTCCAGACTGTGCTGCTCTCCAGGCGAGCTCTTTGGGCTCTGCCTGCATTTTTAGAGTACCCATGGGGTGCTTCCTTGTTCCACAGTGCGTGTGTGCAGCACAGGGGCAACCTCACATGTGGGGAGAGAGGGAGCAAAGTCAGAGTCCTGACTGGGCAGATCGCTCCGCCTTCCGCATCTCCATACCTCCACCTGCCATGGGAAGAAATAACCCCCACCTGACAGGGTGGAGCAAGACATTCCAAACCGCAGGGCACCTGCCGGCCACGGTGCAGGGCTCTTCATAATCACTCCATAAACTGCCGACTTCTCTCCCTGTTGTGGATGGGTGGCCTCCTCCCGTCCTGCCCACTAGTTGTAAAATGGGACAGAGTCTGTTTTAGTCTCCTTACGGGCCCACCAGCGTAGACAACCGTCTCCAGCGATTTAAATCCAATGAGGGAATGTTACCGAGGTATGTAAATGCTTACTGAATGAATGAGTAAATTATACAAAGCCTCCAGTGATGATGTTGACAGGGAAGGTAGCAGAGCCCACGTCACAAGGGTAGGCTGGGAGAACCAGCTGGTCTGCGCCAGAAATAGCCTAACCCGTTGCTGACACCCGCCAGCGGCATCCCGATTCTGGCGCATCCACACTACGCGTGGTGGAATCCCTGCCACCTACGGTCCTGTTAAAGGGGAACTTGAAAGTCACCCAGATGAAAGTGGTGTGACTGGACCACAGCCCTCGCTGGCGTCAGATGTTTTCACTGTTTCAGCCTTGTTTTGTCCTCACAGTCCTCACATCTGTTTTGATATTCTCAGCTAGAACACCCCAGGTGTCCTGATGCCCATCTAAAAGTCCAGCTTTCATGATTAAAGCTGATATATTAGTGACTGCCAAGTGTTCAACACACCAGTGAGGCCACGTGATGCTTGCTGGACTCTAGTCTTCCCTGGCTTCTCTCTCTGTTCTGTGGGGAGGAAAACCTCAGTCAACCCGACGCCTGGATTCCAGGGACGCTGGTGAAGCGGGATCCTAGTCAGCTGAAATACCAAGGGCCAGATGCGGTGGCTCAAGCCTATAATCCCAGCACTTTGGGGGGCCAAGGTGGGCAGATAGTTCGATCGTCGGAGTTCAAGAGCAGGCTGGGCAACACGGTAAAAACCTGTCTGCACAAAAAAATACAAAAATTTGCCAGGCGTGGAAGTGCACACCTGTAATCCCAGCTACTTGGGTGGATGAGGTGGGAGAATTGCTTGAACCCGGGAGGCAGAGATTGCAGTAAGCTGAGGTTGTGTCACTGCACTCCAGCTTGGGCAACAGAGTGAGACTTTGTCTCAAAAATTAAAAAAAAAAAGTACCCAGAACTGTCTTTTTGTTTCAGCGCTGCTTGGAATTTTAAAATATTCCAGTCTGTCTCCTGGCCCAGGGAATTATGTGGATGTGTTGTCAGAGCCACCACAGTGCTGGGCATGTGGCTCGACTGATCCCAGGGCCTGGACAGGTCAGAAGGTACGACCATGACTCCCTCCCAGGCAAGGTCTCTCTGAGGTTACTTTTAGGATTTGCCTTTCACCAACATGCGTTGGGTTCCCCTGGCTCTGATTGGAGGCCTCCTGCCTGTCTGGCCCCTTGGGGCCCTGCTGGGGTGACAGTGAGTGATGATTCTGTGCCTCCTGGGGATGATAGACTTGTCTGTCAAGCAGGAGATGCAGCCTTAAGTGCCAGTGTGGCTGCAAGCAAAAGACTCCAGGTGAGACCACCTCTGATGGTGCGAATGCAGCCATCTCCAAGCCCAGGACAACGGACCCTGCTTGCAGCTGACGGAAGGAAAATGAGCTTCCCAGAGAGGGCGGGGCACACCAGAGAGGGTAACCACACCTGCACTTTTCAGTACTTGCTTGGGGTTGGTGTGTGTCCTATAGCTCAAAAGCCTACCTTACTCTTTTCCCTCTGAAAGACTAGAGGTGAGGCAGGGATCCTCCCGTGCCAATGCACACTCAGGCCCCTCATTCTAGAAGAACATTCTGGGAATAGCCAAAGGCAAAATATTGTTCACATTTAAAACAAACCGTGGTGACTCCGCTTGGTAACTTGGTATTTCCTAACTGTTACCTCAAACGCTACACTTCCTAGTGTGTTATTTCCTCCAGCCAGCCCACCTATGGGTGCACAGAGAGCCTCCAAGAGCCACCGCCAAGCCTGGCTCTCATTGGAAGCCTCCCCGGCTGCTCACTCTGCAAATGCCCAGCTCTGTAGACTGTTCTAGCATCTCCCATTGGCATCCACTGATGCCCAATCATGGACCCCAACTCCAAACCAGGTGTGATCTGCAGGGGTGGGGAGCAGCCTGGGTTCCTGCTGCTGTCCTAATTCCTCATCTTTACCAAGAGGACAGTGATGCCACACAGGGCTGGTGTGAGGAGGGACTGAGCAGGTACCTGGCACTCGGTAAGTAGGAGGAAGTTAAACTGGCATAGGTAGTTGGGCAGAATTCACTGCTTTCTCCTCCCTCCTCCTCCTCTCTGGTAAATCAGGAAAGGCTGCATGTTCCCATGAGGAGGGTGCCAGGAGGGAGAGGAGCTGATAGTCCATCACTTTAGAGAATGGAGAACTTTGAACATTACAAGCCTCTGCCAGTGTGCTGTGTGTGGACCCTGGGTTTCCCAAGGCTCTTAACCTGGCTGAATTGCAGGCACTTCCTTTTAAAAACAGAGATGCTGGCATCCTCCAAAAGCAACAGGATCAGAAACGCTAAGCCCAAGATCTGGGCGTCTGTTCTTGTTAAGGTTCCTGGGTAGATTCGAGGGGATGATCACATCTGATCATTACGGCACACACAAACCAGAGATCAGTGCTTCTTGAGGCTTCTTAAAAGCTGCATCAATATCATTTTCACTAACCCAAAACCCAGAGCAATGACACGGCCATTTGCTACGGCACAAAATTGCCAAGTGTGTCTCTGGGTCATCTGCTATCATCCCAAAGAAGCTTCCTGACCCATTCTACATGCACTCGGAGCCCCCAGCACCTGGAGGTGAGCTGGCATCAGCCCCCTCACCTTTCTTTGCCCTGCCCAAGCCCCTCAAGGCCCTGCCTCCCCCTCATTTGAATACCTCTCTTTGTTAATGAGGGTTATTTGTTTAAAGGCAAAGAATCTCATCTGATCATTGCATGCAGCAACATCTTAGGCCTTTACAGCCCTTTGGGGATGCAATTTGTGTGTCATTTCACTTTTATTGCTTTTTATTGGTTGTGGGACTGTTGGGAAGAAAATGAGGACTATTTATCATGCACAGAGGAAGCCTGCCACAAGGTGAAGAGCTGTCACCCAGAGGGAAGGCGGCCAGGGGAGTGCTATCGGTGGCTAGAAAGCAGTGAAGGGTAATTGCATGGAGGAGAGCACCTGTGTGTTTTCCATGCCAGGACAGGGGGCCCAGCACACACGACTCATCCGTCATCACCATCCATCCAGCTCTCAAACATTCATGGAGGAATCAGAAATGTTTGGAAAGGCGGTAAATCTGTTCTCCCCAACTGTGTTACAAGAGGACTCTTCTGATCAGCTGCTGTCAGCCACACATCTGTCCACTGTGGGCTGTTTAGGACCCTGGGAGAAGCTGTTCAGCACCAGGCAGAAACCACTGGGTGTTGAGTCCACAGGGAAGTGGGAGCAGAGACGTGTGGTCAACACGTCTTCCTAAGGCATGGCGGTGTTGAGTGCAGAGGCGTGCGGTCAACACATTCTCCTAAGGCATGGCGGTGTTGAGTGCAGAGGCGTGCGGTCAACACATCTTCCTAAGGCACGGTGGTGTTGAGTGCAGAGGCGTGCGGTCAGCACGTTCTCCTAAGGCACGGTGGTGTTGAGTGCAGAGACGTGCGGTCAACGCGTCTTCCTAAGGCATGGCGGTGTTGAGTGCAGAGGCGTGCGGTCAACACATTCTCCTAAGGCATGGCGGTGTTGAGTGCAGAGGCGTGCGGTCAACACATCTTCCTAAGGCAAGGCGGTGTTGAGTGCAGAGACGTTCGGTCAACACGTTCTCCTAAGGCACGGTGGTGTTGAGTGCAGAGACGTGTGGTCAACACGTCTTCCTAAGGCACGGTGGTGTTGAATGCAGAGCCTTGCTCTTGAGCTGCACGACCCAAAAGGAAGGCAAAGCTGGGAGGACAGGTATAGGCAGGCTTTCAAGACACTCCTTGGCACACACTGGGGGGCCAGGGGCCAAGGCTGCAATGGAAGATGAGGAGGGAAGTTTTAAAAAGAATGTTTACTTGCTGAGGATGATGGTTTCCAGCCCCATTCACGTCCCTGCAAAGGACATGAGCTCATTCTTTTTTATGACTGCATAATATTCTGTGGTGTATATGTACCAGGTTTTCTTTATCCAGTCTATCACTGATGGGCATTTGGGCTGGTTCCAAGTCTTTGCTATTGTAAATAGTGCTGCAATAAACATACATGTGCGTGTGTCTTTACAGTAGAACGATTTTTAATCCTTTGGACATACACCCAGTCATGGGATTGCTGGGTCAAATGGTATTTCTGGTTCTATATCCTTGAGGAATCACCACACTGTCTCACCACCAGCCTTACCAGACTAACACAGGAACAGAAAACCAAACACCGCATGTTCTCACTCATAAGTGAGAGCTGAACAATGAGAACACATAGACACAGGGAGGGAACATCACACACCGGGGCCTGTTGGGAGGTTGGGAGAAAGGGGAGGGAGAGCATTAGGACAAATACCTAATGCATGCAGGGCTTAAAGCCTGGATGACGGGTTGATAGGTGCAGCAAACCACCATGGCACACGTATACCTATGTAACAAACCTGCATCTTATGCATATGTATGCCAGAACTTAAAAAGAAAAAAAAATCAAATGTCAAAACCTAAAAAAAATGTTTATTCATGGTAAAACACACATAACAAAAAAATTTACTACCTTAACCTCTGTTACGTGTGCAGTTCGATGACATTTACACTCCCTCCATTGTGCATTCTTCACCAGCATTTATCCACGGGACTTTGCTTTGCTTTGCTTTCTTGCAAAACTGAACTCTGTCCTCATTAATCCTTAACCTCTGGTGCCCCCTCCCTAGCCCCTGGCAACCATCTTTCTACTTTCTGTCTCTATGAATTTGACTATTCTTGGTAAAAGGAGGGAAAATGTTTAATAGCTTTTTATTTTAGAATAGTTTTAGCTTTACAGAAAAATTTCAAAACCAGTTTGGAGAGTTCCCATATACCCCACATTCAGTTTTTCCTATTAATACTAGTATTTTGCACTAGTATGCTACATTTGTAACAATTAACAAACCCATATTGATACGTCAACTAAAATCTATACCTTACTTGGATTTCCTTAGCTTTTACCTAATCTCCTTTATCTGTCCCAGGATCCCACTGAGGACACCATGTAGCATCTGGTCATCACATCTCAGGATCTGCTCAGCAGTATTTCTCAGGCTTTCCTTGTTTTTTATGACCTTGACAGTTTTGAGGACTGGCCAGGCATTTGTAGAATGTCCCTCTAGTGGGACTTGTCTGATGATCTTCTCGTGATAGGACTGGGCTTATGGGTCTTAGGGAAGGAATACCCCAGAGGTGAAGTTGCTATTCCCATCACATCAGAGCCAGGGCAGCTGATGCATCGCTGTTGTGTTGACTTTCATGCTTACCTGGTGGAGGAGGTAAGTCCACCAGATGATGACTCTTTCCCTTTTCCATACCACAGTGTCTGGTAGAAAGTCACTGCTATTTACAGCCCAAATTTAAGGAGTGAGGATTATGAGGAAGTTTTCATTTGTTTGTTTTCTTTTACTCCTTCTTATATGGCTGAATTGCAGGAGACTTTCATATTCCATTCACATCATGCCAATTTCAAACTCTGGACCCAATTCCAAAGTGAGAGAAAGGTCAGCCTAGGGCCCAGAATCTGAGACAGTATAAGTTCCCCCAAGATAACTTCATGGGGCCCAGGCCCGGGAACCAGAACTGGTCTTGGTCACTGGGTGAAGCTTCCCAGGGAGGAGGCCATGCTGTCTAGACCACCCTGCCTGCTTTGTCCCTGCTGTGCACCAGCTGTGCCCAGATGCCCCAGGGATGGGGTTACTGCTGTGCTGTGGGAAACAGACTCCACGTCATCACACAACTGGACATCTTGCATTGTTCTGAATTTACTTCTTGCTTTAAATTAAACCTTGGCTCCTTGGCCAAGCTATGTTGTCTTCAAGAAAAATGAAAGGTCTATGCACGGTGGTTCGTGTCTATAATCCCAGCACTTTGGGAGGCTGAGGCAGGAGAATTGCTTGAGGCCAGGAGTTTACGACCAGCCTGGGCAACATAGCAAGAACCCTGTCTCTACAATAAAATAAAATAAAATTAGCCAGATACGGTGGCACATGCCTGTAGGCACAGCTACTCAAAAGACTGAGGCAGGAAGATCGATTGAGCCCAGGAATTTGAGGCTGCAGTGAGCCGTGATTGTACCACCAATGCCAGCCTGGGCAACAGAGCAAGACCTTCCCTCAAAGGGGAAAAAAATAAAAAGAAAGGAAGGGAGGACTCATCCTCCTGTCAGCTGCAGGTAAAATACAGCTTATTTTGCATCTCAACACCTTAGCAGAGTATTGTCAACAGTTGAGGTAGTCAACAAATACTTGGCCAATAGTTGATCATCTTAAAACTGACCTCAAAGAAGATTGAGTTTATTCTAAAAGAAATTTGGCTGAATAAAATTTGACTTTAATGTGACTTAATTTAATTAGTTTAAAATGTGAATTAAATGTAATTAAAATCTGAATTTAATTTGAATTTAATTTAATTAATTCACATGTACCTCCATGATCTTCTTATCCACTCCCTTCTCCCAAAGAGGAGGCCAACTGAGTTCCATTTTGCCGCCCACTACAGGAGGGAAGAGTTCCTGCCCGGGTAGGATAACCAACAAACACAAGGGCGAATCTCACTGTCAAGGTTGGGCAGGTATGTATTTGTGAGGAATCTTTAAGGGGTTACTCTAGTGTAGGCTTGGGGGCAGGGGAAATGCAGAAGGAAGTTGCACCTCTCAGCTCACCTGTGGAAAAATAAAAGACAAACGTAGCACCCAGATCTGGGGAGAGATTTTTTCCAAGCACAGCAGGGCTGAGGGCTTTTACAGATCAACTCCTCAGCTCTCCCCACAATGCTGGGAGGGAGGGGTTCTTAGTAGACCCAGTGGATGGGTTTACCCCGTGGTCAAGTAGGCAGAGCTAGAATCTGGGGTCTCCAGGGCCTCTGAGTTCTTCTCAGCCCTTCCAAACTCCCATTTAAGGCCCATGTTTCCTCTGCCGCCTTAAGCCTTCCCCATCCCCAACAATCACACCCAATCTGAAAGGCTGCCGCTCTTAGCAGGAGGCACGGGAGAGGGTAGCATCAAGATGTTGCTTTGTGGAGGGACCCAAAAGCCCAGAGCACAGTGGAAGGTGCCGCCTGGTGCTGGCAACACAAAGATGAGCTCCAGGGGTGGCCCATGGTGACCCCCACTCAGAGGACAGGCTGTCCCTGGCCCTGGGGAGGCAGCTACATGGCAGAAATGTTCTGACCCCCATCAAAAGACTCAGGAGCCACTCGTGGCAGTAGTTTTAGGGCCAGCCACACTCAGGGAGGGAAAGAGCCTTGTGAAGATATTGGGGGTCTGGGGCTGGTCCCAGGGTGGCGAGGCTCCTACCAGCAGGAGCAACCCTGGGAGACATCATCACAGAGTGTCCTCTGTGTTGGGTTCTTGGCCCTTGACCTCAAGAGCAGAGACACTGAGCGCCCTGGCAAGGAGAGGAGGGGCTGTGTTGGGAGAGCAGACCTCTGAAATGTCTGTTGGGATGCAGGGCTGAAAGCTCTGTTCAAGAAGGACAGACACATCACATGGAGGCAGGTGTCACTGACATGGACAGGAGACAGGGCAATACTGGGTAGAAGAGGGTGGTTCCCCCGGCAAAGGCCCCACCCTCAAGCCTGAAGAGCCACAGCCCTAAATGAAGACAGACATTTCTGGTTTTGCACCCAAACATTTGCCTTTTGGCCTGCCACACTCCCCATCCTTCCCCCATATAGACCCGAGACCTTAGTGGGCACACACATAAACAGCTGAATGTCAGAACCAGCAGGCGAGTGACAATGGAACGACATGGCAGAGAAAGAGGGATGAGGAAGGACGTCCAGACACCAAGGGGAGTTCAGCCGAGGGCGGTGGGAGAAGAATGTGGCTGCTGGCGGCCCAACTCCGGGGGAAGACCACCTTCCCACTCCATCCCCCACTTCCCGCTCCCCATCCGTCTCGCCGAGAGCCACCTCCACCACTCAATAAAACCTTGCTGTCATCCCTCAAGCTCACGTGTGATCCGATTCTTCCGATACACTGGGCAAGGACTCAGGATACAGAAGCCTGTCACACTGGCCCTGCTCTCGGGATAAGGCAGAGGGTTCATTGAGCTGATTAACACACAAGCTGTCTGCAAACAGCAAATCTAACAGGGCTTGGTAACACGTGCCCACTCGGGCTTTGGGAGTCGAAGACACCCATCGCCAGATGCTGCTGTGGGGCCAGAGCCCAGAAGTGCTCCCCACAGCCTCTGCATCTGCCCAACTGCATGCTTCCACTAGGGGTTTGAGCAGTGGGTGACCGAAGGAGAGAGCCACACCCCTGTCGCACGTCCTGCAAGAGGGATAGGGGAACTGTCCCATTTCATCACTATAGGTGCCTGCCAGCGACGGTCACTCCTGACTTTGTTCTAAAATGCCACCTGGAGGGCCTGTTTCCCGTGGTCATTAGTTCATAGGCTTCTAGAGCTGGACGTTGGTAAGAGGCATTTTCCTTTTAAATAATTGTTTCCCTTTCAAAGATACTCTCATCTCCTAGAAAAGCTCACAAGAGAAGTCCTTCTCTTCCTCGTAAAGGCCCAAGAAAAGGCAGTTCCTGGGGGGAACTGGGCTCATAAAAGGTCAGTGTTGTTCAAAAAGGACCTTGCGCTGTTTGTTCACATTGCCCATCCCTGACTGCCTCCGACAGGAAGCACAGCCGATCACGTCCCCATCACCACTGTCAGGGGCATGGACAGGCTGCCCGCAATGTCTAGTGATTTTTGGTGCCCGCCTTCAAGTGGGTGTGAATATAGATGAATTTGTGTCCAGTCGCTTCAGGTATAGAAGCTCAGGACCCAGAGATGAAGGCTCCGCCCAAGGGCTAGTTGGCACTTGGGGCTGCTTTGATGATGGTGATAGTGACAGGGACAGGGATGGGACGCTGCACAAACATGGCTGCATCATCCCTGACCCTCACTCTCCAGACTCCTCTGTTGAGTCCCCCTGCTCCCAGCCCCTAAGCTGAAAGTGAAGGTCAATGTGCCAATGAGTGAACACTTAAGAACCTACTGTCATTCTCCATTTGCCAAAGGTCACTGACCTGAATCCAGGAGTCCCAATTAAATACCATTCGAAAGTCAGTGTTTCAGCCACACTGCCCATACTCCAAGTGCTCATAGCCACGTGTGGCTGGTAGTTTCCACACTGGACAATAGAGGCATAGAATGTTCCCATCACCCTGGAGCATTCCAGGGGGCTGTGCTGCCCTAAACGGTTCCAAGGTACCACGGACAAGACTATGGAATCCTGTGAGTTTGTCTGGGAGCAGCAATCCAGCGGGAGGCCTGTGCTTTCTCCAGCTCTTCACACGCATTCCCGATCCAAAGAAGACCAAGAAACCAGCAGAGAGGTGGCACACCACGTGATAGGGAGGCAGGCTGGGAGGGGGTTTTCCCCGCTCGCCTGGGGACACCTGGGAGTCAGCCCCAAGCTGCTGATTCATTTTCTGGTTCTTTCTGCTGCTTTCGCTTACCTGGGAGAATGTGTCCAAGGTTTTGGAAAAGTCCTGTCTGCTGAGGAAAGCCCTGCAGACCTAGGAGGACATGCCCTCAGTGGCCTTCAATGCACAAGGCTCTTTCTTGCCAATTCTTGAGAAGACTGAATGGAGCATTGTGGCTTCAGCAGCCCCTCCTGGGAGAACGATGGCCCAGGAACACAGAGCACCATGTTCTTTCTGCAGGGGAAGGGGGGATTGCCCATTCTCCCCAGCACTGGAAGAGAACTCTGGAAGCCAAATAACTGATTGCTTCTTCAGCTTTTGGAGATCCCTCTGTGTGAGCTTCTACCCAAAGCACACACCGCTGCTAAGCTGAATGTAAGGTTAGGTGAGAGGGCAAAAGGAATTGAATGTTATGTCCTTAACTAGAGAGGGGTGGGGGGAACAAAGGACATGTTTTGAGGATTATTTCAATGCTCACAAATACTTATCCAAAGGGTATTTCTCTTGGGGGTTGCAAAACATCCCCACGAGTGGGATGCTAGAGCCCTGGGGGTAACCTGTCCACAGGAGCAGTTCTTCTTTCTCAGTCACTGAGGTTGGAAGAGGGGAGAAGAGGCCGGGCGCGGTGGCTCAAGCCTGTAATCCCAGCACTTTGGGAGGCCGAGACGGGCGGATCACGAGGTCAGGAGATCGAGACCATCCTGGCTAACCCAGTGAAACCCCGTCTCTACTAAAAAATACAAAAAACTAGCTGGGCGAGGTGGCGGGCGCCTGTAGTCCCAGCTACTCGGGAGGCTGAGGCAGGAGAATGGCGTGAACCCGGGAGGCGGAGCTTGCAGTGAGCCGAGATCTGGCCACTGCACTCCAGCCTGGGTGACAGAGCAAGACTCCGTCTCAAAAAAAAAAAAAAAAAAAAAAAGGAAGAGGGGAGAAGGGCCTGCCCGATGTTCACAGACACACACACACACACACACACACACACACACACACACACGATAGATCAGAATGCCACCTCTGCAGTGATGGAGACACTCCCATTCCATTTCCAGGCCCGGCGGCACACTGCTTGCATCATGCAGTTATTCAATCATCTTTTCAATGGTTGCCATTAACAACCCGATTTTTTAAAAATAATACTAAAAAAAGGCTCATAAGACTTTCTGAAAAGCTTCCCTAGAACAATCTGAGCTGCTCAGTCAACCGTAGACGGTGTTCAAACATCCGCCTTCGCCAAGTCACACATTGGAGGGCTTCGTTTCCACCCAGCAGTTTCTTCACCCTCAGGCTGTGGAACAGACACTCCAGGCAGCCTAGCCTCCTTCCCTCCTGTCCGCTGCCCCCTGGGCACCCTTCCCTCCTCCAGCATCCTCACTCCGCTTCCTTTCCTCAGGATCAAGTGCCATCTATAATTGGAATTTAGAAGTGAGGCGTGAATGAAAGACTGACCTGGCACCAAAATAATAACTCCAGATATCATTGAGAGGCGTATCCAAGTTTGACTGCAATGTTAATGTTATCCCCGGGGCTTATTTAAATTGTAAATGACAAATAATTGATCACATTGATTCATTTACTCTTCCCCAAGGCCTATCTGCTGGCTATTTTGGGGCCCCGAGATCTCAGAAGTTATTAATTGAGTGCTGCTTACTCCTCAATATGAAACCCTGGTGTTGTACAACATTTTACATACTTAATAAATGTTGTGATTGATTTCACGTTTTTCAATCAATGTCACTCACAGAACTGAGATTTGCAGCTTTGGGGAACATTTGGCACATAAAATTGGTTTTGTGGGAAGTTTGTGTTTGGAGAAGGGAAAAGAGTGAGGAGAGGGCTGCCCTGGCTCCCAAGGGGGACCACAGACCCTGGCATCAAAGCTGTCTCTGACCCTTTTTCGGGAAGGCTTAGCTGTCTACCGTTCAAGCCTCACTCTGGTTTTAAAAGGAAGGAAAAGGGAACATTTAGAAACAGAACAAAATTCTGACCCACACCAAAAATATCTATATAAGATCATTATTCATGACTCAGTTGGTGTGAAAAAAGACAGCCTTGTTATCACGGCTCAGTCATATGAGCTCAGGCACCAAAATAGGATATTTGGCAACTAGTCAAGTATAATTAGTCGCTGCACAGAAATTGAATGGAGGAGTGAGAAGCCCAGGGCTGCGGAGGTGGGGGTGGTGCTTGGCTGGCTCCCACCTGCCCTGGCCCTGGCTCCAGCTAAAAGAAAACCTGAGCTTTTGCTGAAGTTGGGACAGTGAAGAATAAAGAGGGTGAGTGGGGTGTTCCTGAACCCCATGAGCGTGCCCTCGGCTCCCACAGGACTTCTCCTGTAATTGCTTCCGAATCTCTTTGGGCAGGAACATTCTAGCTCCTACTGCAAACCTAGAAGAACCTATATCACCTGGAGACCTTGGAGAATGACAGGTTATGGGCGGGCTCCATCTACGCTGCTTATCAATTTGTGCTGCCCACTTTACCAATCTTATCTAACTTCTTTTCATGTATTTCAGTGTTTTTCCCACCCAAATTTCAATGTAGGGTTCTTATATTAAATAGCCAAGGAAGTTGAGGACCCCAAGGCACACTGAGGCAGCTCTGCTTTAGGGAAAGTAGCATATGAATGACAAAGTTGATATTAACTGCTCCCCAAATTCCTGCGCCCTCCTGGATCCCTGGCCTGTTCCTGTCTTGCAACTTTCCGTGGCACTCGCCAGCGATTGCTTCTTGTGGGAGAGGGAAATGAAGACATCAGACTTCGCCCCATGCCTCGGCCCTTTGTTCTGCCTGTCTTCCCTTCTGGTGGTCCATGAATGTTTGCAGCCAGCTGCATCCCCCCTGGCTGAAGGAACACCGTAGTCATGTACTCAGCATGTTCACTACAAACAGTAGCTTTCATTTGCATCTTTCCTTCTGTGTGCCCAGGAGAGTGATTTTGTAAATCAAAGCTCCAGTTTTGCTTAGGTCTGGGTTGTTCTTAAAAGAAAAAAAATCAGGTGGAGTTTTTGCACTTAATTTTCACTGGTGAAATGTTATGTCTAAGCCACAGTTTATTTAAGGAAATTAAAGAAATTATTAGTCTGAAATGGAGAGAAGGGAGAGACAGATGGTTTGAAAAAGAGGGGAGGGGAGGTCAGGAAGGTGCAGAGGGGACCAGGTCACAGTCTGTGTTTGCATGGCTCCTCCAAGGTCCCTTCACCACCTCCTCCCTTGCTTCTGCCATGTTCTCCACTGGGACACATTCATGGTCCTCCAGTCCCCTTTCTGCTGCACCTACTGCCCCCTGAGCTCCACATTCCTCTCAAGCCACCTGCTGGGTCATTCTCGGGATTATCAGCTTGGGTCT
This sequence comes from Theropithecus gelada, assembly GCF_003255815.1. Classification (NCBI taxonomy): domain Eukaryota; kingdom Metazoa; phylum Chordata; class Mammalia; order Primates; family Cercopithecidae; genus Theropithecus; species Theropithecus gelada. Next base: position 33,089,763 of record NC_037668.1, on the reverse strand, counting down.
GAAACCCAGAATCTCTGCACCCAGATTCAAGCCTGGGACATCACCTCTGCTGAGTGACAGGAGTGGACAAACATGAGTGGAGGCTCTGAATTCTAGTCCCTCCTGGATATTTGGGCGGGACACTTACCCTCCCTGAGACTGTTTTTTCAGCCCCCCCGCCCCAGAGGATTTGCAAAGGTTAAAATTAGAATTCTTCATCTCAGCATGCTGTACAACTTCTCTGGCACACAGAGCCACTCAGTAATAGTCACATGTAGTTATTATTGTTAATTATTCTCCAAGTCACCCAGGCTGAGAGTCCTAGAAAGATCCATGCTACCCTCCCTTCATGGCTCATGTCCAACTTGCGCTGAAGAAAGATAAACTCCACCTCTGAAGTGCTCCGTGCATCTGTCCCCTTCCTTTATTACGGTGTTGCCACCTGGCTCCATTCTACCGACCTCCAGCCTGCTCTGGTAAAAGAACCTCCTAGCTCTGGGCCATTCACATCCCACAGCCCGGTGGTCTTCATGAGGCAAAGCTCAACTCTGCCGCTTATGGTTCTAGAAGCTGGGAAGTCCAAGATCAAGGTCTGATTCATTTAGCTCCTGGTGAGGACTCTCTTCCTAGTTTATAGACAGCACCTTCTTGCTAAGTCTCCATGTGGTATAAGGGATGAGGAAGCTCTCTGGGCCTCTTTCATAAAGACGCTAATCCCACCATGGCAGCTCCACTCCCATAACCTCCTTACTTCCCAAAGGCTCCACCCCAAAATGCTACCACCTTGTGCGTTTGGACTTCAACATATGAATTTGAGGGGGACACAGACATTCAGACCAAAAAACCAGCAGAGCAGATGACACACATGTGATAGGAAGGCAGGCTAGGAGGGGTTTTCCCACTCACCTGGGTGTCAGCCCCAAGATGCTGATCCATTTTCTGGTTCTTTCTGCTGTTTTTGCTTACCTTGCTCACACAAGATGAGCTCACACATACCACATCCCTTACCCCGAGTTTTCCGCCTGCTGGTTTGCCATTCTTGCATTGTCACCTGTGGAAACCTGCCCAGTGCCAAGACCCAGGTAAAGATGCTGTGGCAGGGAACTGCCCTCAGTTCCCCCAGTTAGAGACCCCTAGCTCTTCTGCTCCACACTCCACAACACAGATCGTGAAAGGGGACCCCCCAGCTACAAACCATTGCTCCCAGTATACATCTGCCTCCCAGGCCACCCCCTTAAGGAGGTTGTTCTCATCCTCTCTCTTTCCCTTGCCAGCTCTGGCAGCAGGGTCTGCATAGCTGGCCTCAGCAAACCTATGCTGAATTGAATTCAATTGAATTGCCCTGACCTGGCCAGAGGGTGAACCTCTGCCAGGCCCCTGCTCCCCCGTCTTGCAATTGGTGCCCGCTGTTCCTTCACTCTCCCCTTGGCACATGGGCCCATTCTGGGCAGATGCTGATCACACACATTAATCCCACGCCCATGATGACTCTGGTGGGCCCCTGGAGCTTCTGATCCTGATGGTGATGCACTTAGTACACAGATCCCAAGCTCAGAGCTGTCACATCAACTGTAGAAACTTCATCCTTTTCTATGATTAGCCAAGCCAAAATCATAAAATACAATGCACATAAAATGCTGCCTTTGCAGAGAAGCAGATTCAAGGGATAATTCTAAACTTTTCAAATCAGCCTTTCTGAAATTTAACTTTTATTAAATGAACCTCCCCATTTTGATGAGTTTCGACAAATGCGTACACCATGACCATCAAGATATAGAATATTTCCATCACTCCAAAAAGTCCTATTTTTAACTACAACGTTTATTTTTAGAACAATTTTAAGTTCACAGCAAAACTGGGCAGAAGGTACAGAGATTTTCCAAGTACCCTCCACCCCCACACTTGTACAGCCTCCCCCATGATCAGCATCTTCTACCAGCGTGGTACACTTACTGCGGTTAGTGAGCCTGCATTGACATGCCACTATCATCCAGAGTCCATTATCTGCATTAGGATTTGCTCTTGGTGCTGGTCATTCTATGGGTTTGGACAAGTGCAGAATGACACATGTCCACCATTATAGTATCATCCAGGGAAGTCTCACTGTTCTAAAAATCCTCCAGACTTGTGCTCCATCTATTCATCTCTTCCTCCCCACAGCCCCTAGCCACCACTGATCTCCATTGTTTTGTCTTTTTCAGAATGTCATATAGCTGGAATCATACAGCCTTTCCAGACTGGTTTCTTTCACTTAGTAATAGGTACTTAAGGTTCTCCTTCCATGTCTTTTTACGGCTTGCACTCAATAATATTCCATTGTCTGGATATACTGCAGATATTTTCATTCACTCACCTACTGAAGGACATCTTGGTTGCTTCCAAGTTTGGGAAATTATGAATGAAGCTACTACACACATCTGTGCACAGGTTTTTGTGTGAACATGTTTTAAACTCCTTTGGATAAATACCAAGAAGTGAGATTACTGGATCATACGGTGAGAACATGTTTAGTCTTGTAACAAACTGCCAAACTGCCTTCCCAAGTGGCTGCATCATTTTGCATTCCTGCCAGCAATGAATGAGCATTCCTGTTGCTCCACAGCCTCACCAGCATGTGATGATGTCAGTGCTTTGGATTTTGGCTATTCTAATAAGTGTGCAGTGGTGTCTACTATTTTGCAATTCCTTAATGACATATGATGTTGGACATCTTTGCATATGCTTACTTGCCTTCTATATACTTTCTGTGGTGAGGTATCTGTTCAGGTCTTTGGCTTTTTTTTTATATGAGGTTGTTCATTTTCTTATTTTCTTATTGTTGAGTATTAAGAGTTCTTTGCACATTTTGGATAAACATCTTTTATCAGATGTGTCTTTTGTAAATATTTTATCCCCGACTGTGGCTTGTCTTCTCATTCTCCTGATGTGTCTTTCATGGAGCACGGTTTTTAATGTTAATAAAATCTACCTTATCAATTATTTTTTCGTGGATTATGCCTTTGGTGTATTTCAAAAGTCATCACCATATCCAAGATCATTTAGATTTTCTCCTATATTATCTTCTAAGAGTTTTATAGCTTTGCATTATATATTTGGAACTATAGTTCATTTTGAGTTAATTTTTGTGAAGTGTGTAGAGTCTGTTTCTAGTTTCATTATTTGGCACATAGATGTCCGATTATTCCCGTATCATTTGTTGAAAAGATTATATCTTTGCTTGGTCATTTTAACTTTGTTCCTTTATCAAAGATCAGTTGACTATATTTATGTGGGATGATTTCTTAGCTTTCTATTCTGTTCTAGTGATCTATTTGTCTATTCTTTCACTAGGGCCACACTATCTTGATTATTGCAGTTTCACAGTAAATCTTGAAGTCAGGTAATTTCGGTTCTCTGGCTCTGTTTTTCTCCTTTAATATTGAGTTGACTATTCTGGGTCTTTTTCCTCTCCATATGAACTTTGGAATCAGTTTGCTGATATCTACAAAATAACTTGTGAGCTTTTGATTGGGATTGCATTGACTCTGTAGATCAAGGTAAGAAGAACTGATGTCTTGATGATATAGAGTCTTTCTATCTATGCACAGGCAAGATTTATTTAGTTTTTTTTTTTTTTTTTTTGTATCTTTCATCAGAGTTTTGTAGCTTTCCTCATATGGGTCTTGTACAATTTTTTTTTTTAGATTTACACCTAAGTAATTCATTTTAGAAGGTGCCAAAGTAAATAGTAATGTGTTTTTTATTTCAAATTCCACTTGTTCATTGCTGGTACATAGAAAACCAATTGACTTCTGTATATTAACCTTGTATACTGCAACCTTGCTACAATCACTTATTAGTTCCAGGAAGGTTTTTCGCTTTGTTTTGTTTTTGCAGATTCTTTCATATTTTCTATTTAAGTGATAATGTCACCTGTAAGCAAAGACAATTTTATTTCTTTCTTCATCTTCTGTATACCTTTTATTTCCTTTCTTTTTCTGATTGTATTAGCTAGGACTTCCAGTATGATGTTGATAGGAGTAGTGAATTGGGACATCCTTACTTTGTATATTAGGCCATTCTCACATGGCTAATAAAGACATGCTCAAGACTAGGTAATTTATAAAGGAAAGAGGCTTAACTGACTCGCAGTTCAGCATGGCTGGGGAGGCCTCAGGAAACTTACAATCATGGTGGAGGGGAAGCAAACACGTCCTTCTTCACATGGCAGCAAGAAGGAGAAGTGCATAGAGAAGAGTGGGGGAAGCCCTTTAATCCCATGAGAACTCATGCATTATCATGAGAACAGTATGAGGGTAACCACATGCATGATTCAAGTACTTCCCAGTGGGTTCCTCCCACAACATGTGGGGAATATGGGAACTACTACTCAAGATGAGATTTGGGTGGGGACACAGCCAAACCATATCACTTTGTTCCCAATCTTGGGCCACTTCTAGGATCAAGACTTTCCACAGAGTGTCAGCACTCATAACACCAATGGCATAGAGGTGAGGGACTGGCCACTGCAGCCCAACAGATGGTGTTGGCCACACAGCATGACTGACCAGTCACCAGTCCAGTGAAAAGATCATGCTGGCCACGTATTGGCCCTCTGCTCTGACATAGCCAATCAGCAAACTGAGAAGTGCAGGCCCTGTGGGCTGAGGTTAAGCAGGACAGGCAGGGGGCAAAACTGGGAGGCTCTCAAGGGATTGGGTGCAGCTACCAGTCCCTGATGTGGGCCCAGAATCTAGGCTCCAAAAGGGCTTTGGACATCTTTGCAGTGGACATAGGAAAGAATGGCTAGGGAGAGGGAGGAGATACCAGCGGCTCAGTGCATCTTCCCAGGAAGATCTCAGGAGGGAGAACTGCCCATTTTCAATCACCAGCACCCTTGATATCAGCCAGAGGGTAACCAGGGTGGAGAGCCCACAGGCTGAGAGGTTAAGAAGATGGATGCGTGGACCAAGTCACCAGGGTAGGACACTGTCTCCACTCCCTGCAACCTCTGGGAACCCCTGGGCCTGTGCCCAAGATGGAGGGATTCTTAAAGATTCCACAAATATGGGTGGGGGAAAGACAAGTGACAGGAGAGCCAGTGGTTGGGGGCAACAAAATGATTTTTTTTTTTTTTTTTTGAGATGGGAAGAAAAAGCCTGGGGTCTTTGCAAGTTATCAGTATGACCTAAGTCACTTAGAAAGCCCCATTTTAGGAATCCCAGTACGGTTGCTAGGGGCATAGCATCTCAGGGAGGTGTGGCTGAAGCCGAATCCAGGCCACTTCAGTCCCACTCCTTGGGCAGGTGACACAGTCTTTGGGGATTTGCTTCCTCTTTTGTGAAATGGGGGCAATAGGTCCTACCTTGCAGGATTGTTAAAGGAGACACTCCAAGCGAAGAGTTGAGTGCAGAACCCAGCAAGAGGCAGCTCTTATGGTCCTCCTTTTACTCATTATAGACCCCATGTTTCATAGGTCTAGAATAGGGTGTTAAGTCCCCTGCAGAGATGCACCGTGGAAAGAGAAGGAGGCAGGGAGGCCGAAGAATCGCTCTCAATTAACCTCTAGGGAACCCTGGACTCTAGTTGACCACACAGCTGGTTAGAGGTACCTGAGACTGGGAAGAAAAAGAGGTTTAATGAATTTACAGTTTCACATGACTGGGAAGGCCTCACAATCATGGTGGAAGGCAAGGAGGAGCAAGTCGCACCTTACATGAATGGTAGCAGGCAAAGAGAGAGCTTATGCAGGGAAACTCCCATTTTTAAAATCTTCAGATCTCGTGAGACTTATTCACTATCACAAGAACAGTGCAGGAAAGACCTGCCCACATTATTCAATCACCTCTCAGCAGGTTCCTCCCACAACACACGGGAATTGTAGGAGTTACAATTCAAGATGAGATTTGAGTGGGGACACAGCCAAACCATATCAGACCTTTAAAGGCCCAGATCATGATCCTAGATCTAAAACCTAAAACAGACTCTACTCTGAATGCTTTTGCTACACCTGTCTGTCCACCTATTTCTACCCTGTGTCCTGGCCAAGACATTACACTGTGGATTCTCCTGTGCAGACACTGCAGCTCCCTTCCCAAAAAGGGCCATTCTGCTTCCTCATGCAGCAGAGTCTCTGCAGCCCCATGATCGGGGAGAGGGAAACTTCCTCTTCCCCAGGACTGAAATGTGATTGGCCTGAACTAGCCCTTCCCCTGGCCAAGGGCCAGTCTAGGCAATGAAGGGTGATCCACTATGGCCAGTGGAGTTGAGGAACGTGTGGGCCTAGGGGATGCATTTTCCTCCCTAGTTTGAAAAGTGAAACTAAGTGTGAGCCACGGAAGACCCAGGTCTGCCTGTGAAGCCTGTAATTACAGCAGACATCCTCCACCCTGGAGGCTGACATGCCTAGGTGTCACTGATGGAAGAGCAAAAGACAGGAATCTTCCAGGCCTTCGATAATGCCATCATGACACTGAAACTGCAGCCTCTATAGAACCACTCTGCCCCTAGTTTTCTTATTTGTGAGTTAACAAACATCTTATGTTGATGCTTTTTATTCAGGGCTTCTGTTACTTGCAGCCTGATAAAGTTTGGGTCTGTGTCCCATCCCAAATCTCATGTCAAATTGTAGTCCCCAGTGTTGGAGGTGGGTCCTGGTGAGAGGTGATTGGATCATGGGTGTGGACTTCCTCTTTGATGCTGTTCTCATGATAGTGAGTGAGTTATCATGAGATCTGGTTCTTTAAAAGTGTGTAGCACCTTTGCCCTGTCTCTCTTCCTCCTATTCTGGCCAGGTGAAGATGTGCCTGCACCCTTTGCCTATCACCATGATTATAAGTTTTCTGAGGCCTCCTCAGCCATGCTTCATGTACAGCCTGTGGAATGATGAGCCAATTAAACTTCTTTTCTTTATAAATTGCCCCATCTCAGGTAATTCTTTATAGCAGTGTGAGAACAGACTAATACACATTCAAAGCACAAATACGCAAAGTGGAGATGTGCAGGGGGGCTGCTGTCCATCGTCCTGGTGCAGTTGGCTGCCGAGAGGGTGCTCAGATGTTCACCCAAGCACTCAAACATCCAGCAAGCATTTGCATCTCCTATGAGATCCTGTTCTGCAGCCTTCTACCTCCAAGGCTGAGCCATGAGCTTTCTTGCCTCCAGGAACCCAGGCTAAGGGAATAAAGAGCCCATGCATCAACACTTTGTCTTGGAACTGAGTTTATTAGAACTCTTCAGCAAAACAAGGGACGTGAAACCTAGATGTTGCCCTGAAAATGGGACATTCTAAGTTGTCTTATCTCATAGAACACATCAGGACCAAACCTAAAGGTCACACTGAGCATCTTCCCCAGTGGAGGGGACTCTCCTGCTGCCTGTTAAGTGTAGGGCAGTTGGTGTGTCCAGTGGCCTTTCTGCTCTGGGATATTGAGGGGAAGAAGTGTTGATGAGAAGGCCCATGGCCCATCCCAGCATGGACACAATGGAAGCCTCAACTCTTTATCTAAATGAGACCCAAAATGTATGTAAAGAGACTGCTGAGGTTTTTAGGGAGCAACACAATTCACCTTTCTTTATCTTCCCACATTAGTTTCCCAAGGCTGCTGAAACAAAATACCACATATTGGGTGGCCTGAAACAACAGAAATGTATTTTCTCACAGTCTTGGAGTCCAGAAGCCCAACACTGAGTGCTGGCAGAGCTTCTCCTTCTGTGGCTTGGAGGGAGAATCTATCCCATACCTCTCTCCTGCTTCTGGTGTTTGCTGACAATCTTTGACATCCCTTGGGTTGTAAAAGCGTCACCCCCCTATATACCTTTATATTCACATGGGGTTCTGCCTGTGTGTGTGTCTGTGTCCACATTTCCCTTTTTATAAGGTAACCAGTCATATTGGATCAGGGCCCATGCTAATGGCCTCATCTTAACTTGATAACCCACAAAGACCCTATTTCCAAAAAGGGTGTGGAAGATTAGGACTTCAACACATCTTCATTGGGGACACTATTCAACTTGTCATACTTCTCAGGTTCAGAAGGAATGGTTTGAGCAGAAAATGTATGTGTCACAGACAGAAAGACCAAAATACAGCTCTTGGCTGCTGGTAAAGTCAGTTGGGAGTGCAGTTTAGATAAATAGTCAAAACAGGCTCCCCAGCCTGAAGTGGCCTGTCAACCCTCCAGGGAAAGTCAGCACGCAGTGGAGCATGGACAACAGCATAGCCCTTCGTGGTCAGGCAAACGCAAGGACAAGCAGCTGATCTTTCTCCCAAATTTGCCCATCACCGGTGAAGTTCTCTCAAGAGCCCACCTACTCCTCCCTCCCCACTCATCCCATCCTGAAACCCCCACCAGCTACCCAGCAAGGTAGGATGGGGGAGATAAGCCACACATTTAGAGAGAAACAAAGAACTGGATTTCCTCACACGTTTGAGCATGACATTAATAGACTGGAAACCCATAAGTATAAATAAAAACAATTACATGATTCAAAATAACATATATTATAATGTATATTAATAGACTGTGCAGTGATTCCAGACTGACAGAAATATGCTCTGAAATCTCCAGGGCATGGCCATGCCTCATGCCAATTGGCAAGGACACCCACCTCCCACTATCCCTGATGCAGGCAGGTCTTGAATAAACATTAGTTTAATATTCCTATGGACAAGTCCATATGAAACAGAGGCCAGTCTGACATGGTAATTAAATGTCTCTTTTCAATGCTTTATAATTGAAATTTTTTAATTTTGTGAACCTAAATATAAATTGTAAGAAATGAAATGTGTGAGCAAATAAAAAAAAAATGAATTCAATGAATTATCACAAAGGAGTTCGGCCAAACTGCACAGGCTGAGGCAACAGTCCCAACAAGGCTGCCCTCACTTCAGACATCAGCTGCAAGATTGGGGGTCCCCAGGGCCACCCTCATTTCAGACCCCCAACTAAAAATTTGGAGGCATGTCCCCACAACTACCCTCCATTTCAATAATTCACAAGAATGAATCACAAAACTCAGGGGAATGCTATGGTTACAATTACATTCTAATGACAGCAAAAAGATACAAATTGGAACAAGCAAACAAAGAGACATAGAGTTGGGGCATCTGGGAAGCCCTGCATGGGGCAGTATGGCATGCTCTCCTTCCTCTCCCAGAAGGTACTCGTGACAATATGTGCCAAGTATGGCCAACTCAGGAGGCCCGCCTGAGAGTCACCATCTATGGTTTTATTGAGGCGTGATATGGTTTAACTGTGTCCCCACCCAAATCTCATCTTGATTTTAGCTCCCATAATTCCCACATATTATAGGATGGATGTGGTGGGAGGTAATTGGATCATGGGGGTGAGTCTTTCTCATGCTGTTCTCATGATAGTGAATACGTCTCATGAGATCTGAAGGCTTTATAAAGGGAAGTTTCCCTGCACACGCTCTCTTGCCTGCAGCCATGTAAGATGTGACTTGCTCCTCCTTTGCCTTCTTCCATGATTGTAAGGCCTCCCAGCCATGTGGAACTATGAGTCCATTAAACCTCTTGCCTTTATGAATTATCCAGCCTCAGGTATGTCTTTATTAACAGTGTGACAATGGACTAATACAAGGTGGATTAAACCACTGGTCATGTGGCTGAACTTAAACTCCAGCCCTCCCCTCCTCCATAAAGTGGTGTTGATTTCCCATGTCCCAAAGCCCACACCCTCTAATCACATGGTTGGTCTTTCTGGTTTGCCAGCCCCCATCCTGGGTCATCTCATCTGCATAAAGTCTTGAGGGGCCAGCCCTGAGCCACACCATGAGTAGAGGCCCCCACGAACAACACAGCTGCTCTGATCACTTGGAAAATTCCAAGGGGTTAGTGTCACAGGAAGTTAGGGACCCCAAACGGAGGGACCCACTGGAGCCATGGCAGAGGAACACAAATTGTGAAGATTTTTGCTTTAACCTCTTCATCCTGTTATCTTCATAAGCTGAGGATGTACATCACATCAGGACCACTGTGATAATTGTGTTCACTGTACAAATTGATTGTAAAACATGTGTGTTTGAACAATATGAAGTCAGTGCATCTTGAAAAGAACAGAATAACAGCGATTTTTAGGGAACAAGGGAAGACAACCATAAGGTCTGACTGCCTGCAGGGTCTGGTAAAAAGAGCCATATTTTTCTTCTTGCAGAGATCCTATAAATGGACATGCAAGTAGGAGAGATATCGCTAAATTCTTTTCCCAACAAGGAATATTAATATTAATACCCTGGGAAAGGAATGCATTCCTTGGGGGAGGTCTATAAACAGCCACTCTGGGAATGTCTGTCTTATGTGGTTGAGATAAGGACTGAGATATGCTCTGGTCTCCTCCAGTACCCTCAGGCTTACTAGGGTGGGAAAAATTCCACCTTGGTAAATCTGTGGTCAGACTGGTTCTCTGCTCTCAAACTCTGTTTTCTGTCATTTAAGATGTTTATTAAGACAATACATGCACCGCTGAACATAGACCCTTATCAATAGTTCTGCTTTTGCCCTTTGCCTTGTGATCTTTGTTGGACCCTTATCAGTAGTTCTGCTTTTTCCCTTTGTCCTGTTCCCTCAGAAGCATGTGATCTTTGTCAGACCCTTATTAATAGTTCTGCTTCTTGCCCTTTTAAGCACGTGATCTTTGTACCTACTCCCTGTGCTTACACCCCCTCCCCCTTTCAAACCCTTAAAAAAAAACTTGCTGGTTTGAGGCTCAGGTGGGCATCATGGTCCTACCAATATATGGTGTCACCCCCAGTGACCCAGCTGTAAAATTTCTCTCTTTGTATTGTCTCTCTTTATTTCTCAGCCAGCCAAAACTTATGGAAAATAGAAAGAACCTATGTCAAAATATTGGGGTGGGTTCTCCCGATAGTTAGAGGTCACTTTGCAGGAGCCAGGACAAAAGCCAGACCTCTGAAGACGTGGGGGTATAGTCTTCATTACACAGTCACCACAGCCTGCAACCCTATTGCAACAAAATGAATATTTGCCTTATAAATGTCAGTATCCAGAAGTGAAAGCCCCTTTGAAGGAATGTTTAAATTTAGTAAGAGCTACATTTGAGGTGCTTCAGAGGAGTTCCCACTCAAACTAATGTACTGTAAAATACATCAAATTCTAGCACACTTTTTGTACATCCAAGGTGATGAGTAAGACAAACCTGTGACAGCAAAGTTATTGAACATTTATAAATATGTGGATGTAAATAACGTCACATTGATGCTGGAGAATGACTCTGCCTGAAACAATTTCCATCAATAAAGAGCTTTCAGCAGCATGACTCAGTGATTCACTGGACAGTTACTCAGCACCAACTCTTTGCAAGATAGTGATGAGCTTTATGAACATTCACCTTCCTTTGGAGTTCTTAATTTTTACCATGATTATTCTAAAATAGGAACCCCTCCTCCCCAGCCTTCTTGGAGAACCTCAAAGAGTGACCAGTTAGTTTTTTAAATACTCAAATAACAATCATTTTTTTTTTTATAAGTGGTCTCACTCTGTTGCCCAGGCTGGAGTGCAATGATGTAACCTTGGCTCACTGCAACCTCAGCCTCTGGGGTTCAAATGATTCTCCTACCTCAGTCTCCTAAGTAACTGGAATTACAAGCATGTACCACCACCACATCTGGCTAATTTTTGTATTTTCAGTAGAGACAGATTTTCATCATGTTGGCCAGGCTGGTCTCAAACTCCTGACCTCAAGGGATCCACCCACCTCAGCCTCCCATCAAACAACAATCTTTACCTGCCAAAAGTAAATTTGCTAGAATGTTTGCTGAAGAAACAGAACACAAATTTCAGGTGCTATGGGTTGAATTATGCACCCTCTGTAGTCTTATGTTGAAGTTCTAAGCTGCAGTACCTGAGGATGTGACCTTATTTGGGAATAGGCTCATTGCAGGGTCATTAGTTAAGATGAGGTCACACTGGGTAGGGTGGGCAGTCATCCAATCTGGCTGGTGTCCTTGTAAGAAGAGATTAGGACACAGACACACACAGAGGGATGACCCTGTGAGGACACAGGAAGGAGACACCCACCTTCAAGCCACAAGAGAGGCCTCAGAGGGAACCAACCCTGCCCACACCTTGATCACAGACTTCTGGCCTCCAGGACTGCGGGAAAACACAATTTTATTGTTTACCATGCCCAGTCTGTGTATTTTGTTTTGCAAAGTATTGCAGTGGATACACAGAAGCACCAAAGACTCTTTCTGAAGAGAAAGCTACCCATAAAGCAAATCTGTCTCCCCAAGTTAGGAAGCCACAGATGAGCACGGGGTTCTCACAGAGACACACACAGACAGGAAATGCCGGTTCACCAGTTTCAGCTGGGTGCTGATGGTACTGTCATCTTTCTTATCTTCCTTTAGTTTGGAAAATTCAGCATCATTGGTCAGGGCCCCAAAGCCAGCCCTTATGCTGCATTTTGACCATCTGACTACTCAAGGTGAATGCTGACAGACCCTCTGAGCCCAGATCCTGGAGGCCCCACAGCTAATGACAGTCAGAGAAGAGAGAATGTGGGGAGAAGAGAAATTGACCACAGATTGTTAGGAGAATTGGGGGCGAAAGGTTATAACATCGATTCCAAAATATTATTACTTTAATGTGTGACATTGTTTCCAACCCCATCAAAGGGATAGGGAGAAAAGACAGGAGAAAGAAGAAGTCAAGAAGGAAAATTGTGCAACACTGACCTATCCTGTTTCCACAACATTGTGCTTTGGACCATAAAATCAATATACAATCTCTTAAGGAAATTTGAAAAATGCTGTAAAGATTAGGGATGAAGCTCAAACTTCTCATCAACCCACACAAAGACAACCAACATGGTGTTTACATGTAATACTCAGTATAGATCATTTGTATATCCTCCTCCTCCTCCCCCTCCTCCTCCTCCTCCTCCTCCTCCTCCTCCTCCTCCTCCTCCTCCNCCTTCTTCTTCTTCTTCTTCTTCTTCTTCTTCTTCTTCTTCTTCTTCTTCTTCCTCTTCTTTTTGAAACAGGTTGCTCTGTTGCTCAGGCTGGAGTACAGCAGCTCACTGCAGGCTGGAGTATCACAGTTCACTGCAGCCTTGACCTCTAAGGCTCAAGCTATCCTCCCACCTTGGCTTCCTGAGTACTGGTAACCATGGGCATGCACCACAACATCTGGCTAATTTTTTAAAAAATTGTAGAGAGACGTTCTCCCTATGTTGCTGAGGTTCGTCTCAAACTCCTGGGCTCAAGGGATCTGCCAGCCTCAGCCTCCCAAAGTGCTGGAATTACAGGCATGAGCCACCATGCTTGACCATATGTTCTTTTTACTAGGTATCATGTTGGGAAAATGTTTCTTTATTGTGATTTTTAAAAATTATTCAAAACATTGTTCATGCAGCTGCACAATAATACATCACGTCAATGAGCCACAATCAATGTTTCCTCTAATTATTAGGTTTTTCCACTTGTTCCTTATTTTAAGTAACGATGCTATTAATGGATTTGCACACAAAACTTTATTTGCATCTATGATCATTTCAGCAGAATAGATTCTCAGAAGGGAGATTGCTGAGTGATGGACATTGTATGACTACACTCAGATCAGCTACCACTCAGTGGAAAGTCTGTGGATTCGCAGTACAGTCAGCATGGCACAGCAGGGCCAGTCCTGCTGAGACGCGGGACATTCATTTCTAAAGTTAGAGCAAAGGGAAATAAATTTTGCTTAGCGAATTTCACAATCACTCCTGAAATATTCATTAACATCTGGAAATGTTATGGCAAGCCAGAGTTACTGACAATGCCTCCAGCCCTGGCATCGTGACCTCTCAAGGTCACGGGAAGAGACTCATCCTCCTCTCCTCCCATCTCCCTTTATAGCTGAGGCCTCAACAGCTCCCACCTGGATGCAGCTCTGGGGCCAGGAGGCCTGTTAGCTTCTTTTGCCTGTTCACGGTCTCATCCAATCGAGTTCAGGGAAAGAGAAAATGTGTTTTCGCTTGGCACTTGCCAATTTCCCCCTTTACCAGAAGAAAAATTTATTTTTGTTCTCTGTAGGCAAATGCATTTGGCTTCTGAATAAAATCGGGAGAATCCAGGTGTTTCCAGGCACCCTGGGCACCTGAATCGACAGCTTTGTCTGGTCTGGCTGCCTGGGCAGGGACTAGTTTATCTGAGTGTTCGCATTTTACTCCTTTGTCCTCATTCTCTGCTGGTCTGGGCATCAATCCTCAACTCTCCTTTTGCGATAGGCAGCGGGGCTCAAAGTTTATGCTTGCGAGCAAAGCAGCCCTGACTCTGCTCGGAAAAAGGAAAAGTGACTGTAAACTAGTTCAACCATTATGGAAAACAGTATGGCGATTCCTCAAGGATCTAGAACTAGATGTACCATATGACCCAGCCATCCCATTACTGGGGATATACCCAAAGGATTATAAATTATGCTGCTATAAAGACACATGCACACGTATGTTTATTGCAGCACTATTCACAATAGCAAAGACTTGGAATCAACCCAAATGTCCATCAGTGACAGATTGGATTAAGAAAATGTGGCACATATACACCATGGAATACTATGCAGCCATAAAAAAGGATGAGTTTGGGTCCTTTGTAGGGACATGGATGCAGCTGGAAACCATCATTCTTAGCAAACTATCACAAGAACAGAAAACCAAACACCGCATGTTCTCACTCATAGGTGGGAACTGAACAATGAGATCACTTGGACTCAGGAAGGGGAACATCACACACCGGGGCCTATCATGGGGAGGGGGGAAGGGGGAGGGATTGCATTGGGAGTTATACCTGATGTAAATGACGAGTTGATGGGTGCAGTAGACCAACATGGCACAAGTATACATATGTAACAAACCTGCACGTTATGCACATGTACCCTACAACTTAAAGTATAATAATAATAAATTATATAAAAAAAAAAAAAAAACAGACCAGGGACCCTGAAGGGTCTGCTCGGCCGTGTCTCCAGGCAGTTTGACTCCAGGTGAGTCACTGCTTTCAGATGGGTAGGCTCCCTTGAGGACAACCATTGTCGTTAGAAGGAAAGAAGGGAGTTCTACATACAGGCTGGGATGCGACGGGCACTCCTGAGGACTCCCGGGTTGGAGGAAGCCGCTGAGTCCTCCCGAGATGTCCCCAGTCCACGTGGCTCCTCATGCCCACATCTTGGACCCTGGGGTCATATAGTGACAGGTACAGATCATGGAACTTGGCATCTAAGGGACCTGGAATCCTCTCTGACCCTGCTACTTGCTGCAGTGTAACCCCACGAGGGAGCTCATGCCCAGCATGTAGGACAGTACCTGGCACATAGGGAACATGATGACAGTGACAATGATGATGACTATTTTGATTTCAACAATGGCTGCAAAACTTGATCTTCTCATTTGGTTGACTACCCCCCACCTCTCACTTCCAGTTCTGGTCCTGATAATGCAGAGATCTCAGCTCTCCAGATAATCTTTCACAACACAAGATAGATCATGACATACTCTTTGTGAAATTAACCAGCGGCTCCCTTTACCTTCAGGATTAAATCCAGACACAATGACATAACTCAGCAGTGTCCTTTGAGATGTGATTTTCCAGTTCACCACTCCAGCAAACTCACACAAACCCGGTGGTCCAGCGATGCCATCAAATATCTGCAACTTCCCCTGTCCCCATAACCCTGGGCTCCTTGCCCCACTATATTTGTAAATGTTTCTACCCTGCCTCGGCCTGGCTAATTGCCATGCTCTGTTCAAGGTTAAATTTCCTCCAAGGAGCCTTTCTTGACTTCCCCAGATACAATCACCTCCCCCCCAGGGTTAGAATAATTCATCGTGCATACTTCTGGTTTGGCTTTTGCACATTGCTGTGATCCTTTGAGTATAAGTGAATGCTTCATGAGAAAGAAGGTGGCTTACCATTTCTGTTCTGCCTTGCACAGAGAATGGGCTCAACAATCATTGCCAAATGGATAACTGGGTGGGTGGATGGATGGATGAATGAATGGATAAATAGATACATGAATAGTCTGCTAGGTAGATGGGAGGGCAGATAGGTGTGTAGACGGGTTGGTAGAGGATGAGTGAATGATTAGATGGGTAGATGATTGAATGGATGGATTGGGGGTGTGGATGGGTGAAAGGGTGGTTGAGGTAGATGGATGGGTAAATGTATGGATAGATGGGTTTTTGGGTGTGGATGCATGAGTTGGTGGGTGGGTAGATGGATAGATAGACGAATGGTGATATAGTTTGGGTCTGTGTCCCTGCCAAAATCTCATGTCAGATTGTAATCCCCAATATTGGAGGTGGGGCCTGGTGGGAGGTGATTGGATCATGGGGCAGATTTCCCCTTTGGTGCCATTCTCATGATAATCAGTGAGTTATCTCAAGGTCTGGTTGTTTAAAAGTGTGTAGCACCTTCCCTCCTCTCTTATCCTCCTGCCCCAGCTGTGTAAGATGTGCCTGCTTCCTCTTTGCCTTCCGTCATGATTGAAAGTTTCCTGAGGCCCCCCCAGCCATGCAACCTGTACAGCCTGTGGAGCTGTGAGCCAATTAAACCTCTTTTCTTTGTTTCTTTGTAAATTTCCCAGTCTCAGGTATTTTTACATCAATGTGAGAATAAACTAATATGCATGGGTTGGTAGGTGGGCGCATGAGTGGATGGGTGGGTAGATGAATAGATACACATGAGTTGGTGGGTGGGTGGATGAGTGGATGGGTGGGTGGATGGGTGGATGGATGAGTGGATGGATGGATGGATGGATGCATTGGTAGGTGGGTGCATGGATTGATAGGTGGGTGGATGGGTGAATGGATGGATGGATGGGTTTGTGGGTGGGTGCATGGGTGAATGGGTGGATAGGTGAATAGATGAGTGGATATGGGATTGGGTAGATGGAAGGGCGGTTGAGGTAGATGGATGGGCAAGTGAATGAATATATGGGTAGATGGATGAATTAACTGATAGACGTGTGTGTGGGTGCATGAGTTGATGAGTGGGTAGATGGATAGATAGACACATGGGTTGGTGGGTGGATGGATGAGTGGATGGATGAATAGATGAGTGGGTTGGTAGGTGGGTGCATGAGTTAATGAGTGGGCATATGATGTGTAAATGGATGAATAGACGGATGGGTTTATGGGTGGGTACACAGGTGAATGAGTGGACGGGTAGGTAGATGGGTGGATATGGGGGTGGGTGGATGGGGGTGGTTGGGGCAGTTGGATGAGCAAGTGGGTGGATGGATGGCAAGTGGGAGCAGTGCTGCTGAACTGGGTCTAGTGTATGTGTCACAAAGGACATGGTGACATCCTCATCTCACATCCACTCTTGATATGGTCCCCTCTGTAGTAGGACTGCTCAGATACAGAGAGGTCTCTACAAAGCATCACTTGATTATTATTTCTTAATGGCCAGACAAGAAGTGAAGGAGATGAGCCCCCTGCTTCTCTTCCTTCCTGCATGAACCCATCCTGACCTCTGCCATTAGACTAGTTTTCCCCAGACACCTCTTCTTGCTTGATCCTTTTCCACAAACCCCATGGCTCCCTCATTGCCCTTAGCCATGGCCTCTAGAATCCTAGGAAAAGGTGAATGAGATATTAGCTGAATATTAGGGAACTGTGCTGACAAATGACCCATCTCATACCACTGGAGTCAGGTGATGGACTCACAGAAACAACCAAAACAAAAATAGAAACAGCAGCAAATGTATATAGAGCATTGATCACGTGCCAGACACCTCACCAAGGCTTCACACTCACTGCTGACACCGGAGGAGCAGCCTTCCAATTGCACATTTTAATTGGAGCCTTTGTCAAAAGTACAATTCAACCTTTGGATCAATTCAATCTTGTGACTGTTGATTCTGCAAGTGTCGGGCTGACTGATGAGGAAGGTCACCTAAGGCCTTCCTCTCCTTACCCAGAGGTGAATGAAGAGATATCTTTTGGCTGCAGCCACTCCCCCCGTGTCCAGAGAAGAAAACAGGTAAGGCCTGTCCATCTGGAAGGAGGAAGTGTGCAGGGACTTTACAGACAAGGTGCGGGAGGCTCTGTCTTCTTGTTTGGGCCCAGTGCCACCGTGTCAGCAGTCAATTTATTGTTCTGGATTAGTAAACCCACCAGCAGCCCTGCCACAGCCTCACAGACAGCCAAGGCAGAGCAATGTGGTAATTAGTGCAGCTTGTCCTAAAAGCCAAATTTATGATGAGGAGATTAGCAGGGAGCAGAGCCCATCTGCGGCTTCCCTTGTGAACAGCCAACAGCTTTATGGCCTCTGGAACAGGCTAGAGCAACAGTCCAAAGCCTGGTGCCAGGTTCTGACCTGCCTTGCCATCCTTCCCACTGAGGTTAGCACCAGGGTGGCAGACCTCTTTTCACAGGGCTACCCCCATCAGCATACCAAATGCTCCATATCTCCCTTCTTTAAAAACCTGCCCATGACCCCTGACAAGGTCTTCTTCCTTGATCAAACTTTAGCCAGGTTGCCTTGAGCCCTCTTCTTAACCTTGGCCTGCCTTTAGCAAGAATCCTGCTAAGTCAGTTTGGAGAGAATCCCCTCACCCTTGATATCCAATCAAAGTCCTTGCCTTGCCTTCAGCAAAAATCCTGTTCATCCAGTTTAACCAGAATCCCCTCACCCTGATGTCTCCTCTTAGTAATTTTCTATCCACTGATCCCCCTCACTCTCTTTGTTGGCTATAAATCTCCATTCATTCCTGTTGTACTCAGGGTTGAGCTCAGTCTCTCTCCCCCATTGCAATAGCCTTCAGCGAAGTCTTCCTTGCTGTTTTAACAAGTGTCTAAATATTATTTTTTCTTTTACATCCTACATTTGTCTCTACTTACTACCCCACTTTTTGAGAATTTTTACAGTAAAACTTCACAGGCCCTCTCCAGTGCCTCACTGCCTGAAGTCTCTTGAACTCATTCCAAATAGCCTGCTCTCCTCACCGTTTTATTAAATTAACTTCTGTCCAAGTCACCTGAGCTCCATGTTACCAATTCCAATGGCCATTTCTCTAATTTCATCAACTTGTTCTCTCAGCAGCAATCAAAGGGGTGGTCCATTCTTTCCATCCAACACTTTATTCTCTGGACTCCTATGATATCCCCCTGTCCTTGTCCATTCTTGGCCTCCCTGGCCATTCCTTTTCAGTCTCCCAAGCACATTGCTCATTGTGTCCCTGAATTCTAAGTGTCTGACTACTCCAGAGCTCTTTCCCAGGCTCTCTTCCCTTCAATGTCTACCCTCTTGCCCCAGGAGACCTCAGATGGTCCCACAGCTGTCAATGTCATGCATGTGTTGATGATCCCCAGATTTATCTCCTGACTTCTCCCGTGAAGTCTCATATACTCAACTCACAGCTCAGTATTTGCAGTGGGACACTCAGTCAATCTCAAACTCACTTTGTCTAAAGCAACACCATCTATTTCCACTCTCCCCCCACACACAACTATTATTCCACCATTTTCCCCACTCAATTCTTTCACTCAACAAATACCCATTGAGTACCTGCTACGGGCCAGGCACTGTTCTAGGTGCTGAGACACTCTCATAAATAAGAGAGACAAAAATTCCCTTCCAGCAAATGGCATCACTGAGCACCCTGTTCCTCAAGCCAAAGGCCTGAGAACCATCCCCAATTCTCTTCTTTTTGTACATTAATGGTTCTCAACTGGGGTAATTTTGCCCCCCAGGGAACATTAGGCAAGATCTGGAGACAATTTTGGTTGTCATAACTGGGGAGGAAATGCTACTGTTATCTAGCTTGCGGAGGCCAGAAATGCTGCTAAGCATTCCACAATGCAAAAGACCACTTCTCAAAATAAAGAATAATCCAGACCCAAACATTAGTAGTTCCAAAGTTGAAAAACCCTGCCTTATATCCAGTTCATCGACACACATCGCTGGTTTTACTTCCAGCACATATCCCAATCTCACAACTTATCTTCACATTCATGGTCACCAATGTGGCGCAAACTGTCTTTCTCTGTCATGCATTTATTGCAATAGACTTTGTGGACATTGAGTTTTCTTTCTTTTCACTAGGCTTTATGTCCTTGTGATCAGGGGTTGTACTTTCCATTTACGCATCCTGGGCAGTTACCAGAAGATTAGGCACCTCCCCGCATATAGTGATAAATTGTCATCACCAACATCACCATCACCGTCATAATATTCACCACAACATTATCATCATCACCATCCCCATCATTGCTATAATTTTCATCCCAACACTACTGTTATCATCATCATCATCATCATCACCATCACCACAGCCATCCTAATCTTCACCATAACACCATCATCACCATCCCCATCATCACCACCATCACTGTCATCACCATCATCACCATCATCATCACCATCGCCATCCTAATCTTCACCACGACAACTATCATCACCATCCCCATCATCACCACCATCACCATCATCACCATCATCACCATCATCACTATAATCTTCATCACATTATCATCCCCATCATCATCATCATCACCATCGCCATCCTAATCTTCACCATGACACCACCATCACCACCATCACCACCATCACCATCAGCACCATCATCACCATCATCACCATCTTCACTATAATCTTCATCACATTATCATCCCCATCATCATCACCATCGCCATCCTAATCTTCACCACGACACCATCATCACCACCATCACCACCATCACCATCATCACCACCATCACTATAATCTTCATCACATTATCATCATCCCTATCATCATCACCATCACCATCCTAATCTTCACCACGACACTATCATCACCATCCCCATCTTCATCACCACCATCAACACCATCACCACCATCACCGTCATCACCATCATCACCATCATCACTATAATCTTCATCACATTATCATCCCCATCATCATCACCATCTCCATCCTAATCTTCACCACGACACCATCATCATCACCATCACCACCATCACCATCATCACTATAATCTTCATCACAACACTGCTGTTATCATTATCATTCTCACCATCCTCACCATTATCATTGCCACCATCACGTCACCATCATCACCACAATACTTTTGTCATAATGATTATGATTATAATCATCATAATCACCATCACTATTATCACCATCATCATCACTGACATCACCATTATCATCATCATCACCATTATCATCACCTTTATCATCATCACATCACCATCATTGCTACAATACTTTTGTCATAATGACCATCCTTATCATCATCATCATAGTCACCACTTCCATTGCCATCATCACTGACATCACCATTATCATCATCGTCACCGTTATCGTCACCTTTATCACCAACACCATCCCATCACCATCATCATCACATCAGCCTCACCACCATTCATCAGCTATTGACTCTTCTAGGCCATGTGCTGGGTACTTTACACACATCGTCTCCTATAATCTGCCCCTCGCCCCCATGTAACACACCCACACATCTCTGAAGTGGGCATTATTGCCCTAATTTTATAAATAATGTTCCACTAGCTGACAGATGATATGCCTAAACTCTGGAATCAAGCTGTGTGGATATGTCGAATTACCCCTCTGTGGCTTTAGGTGTAAGTTATTTAACCTTGTTCTTCCTCAATTTCCTCACCTATCAAATGGGGGAAATAATAGTGCTTACTTCACAGATTTGCTGTAAGTATTTCAAGATGTTGGTCCATGTGAAGCAATTAACTCAAAAAATGTTTACCAACCCATTCACTAATTTAAAAAATAAGGAAACCGAGGCTCACAGGCTGCCTTGCCCAAGGCCATGCATTCAGGGACCAAGCCGCATCTCACACCACCACATGAAGCTGCTGCTTGTAAGTTGCCAGGAAATGCCTGCTGGGAAAAAGAAATGATTGAATGAATGAATAACTAGGCACCAAGACCTACCACCCGGCTCCTTTGTTCCAAGGGATTCCAGGGAGGCAGGAGATTTTCCTTCCCGACTTTAATAAAATGTTCTAGAAACACCAAAAGCCCTGAATTAGGCTCTTTTTGCTTTTATGGGTTTGACCTTTCAGAAATCTCTCTGCCTTCCTCTCTGAGCCTGCCTTTACCATCTGAGAGGAAAAGTGAGATGTCTTGAAACAATAACATTCAGCCAGACCCCAAAATTCATCCTCCCTTCTCTCCATTCTCCCAGACAGCATTCCATTCACCCTCTTCTGTCACCCCCACTGACCTCTATGTACCTGCTTGTAAACCCACCACTCTCTGAGACCAGCCTTCCAAGAACAGAGACAAAGAGTCCATGATGTACCTATGACATTTGCTCCTCTGTAAATTAGCTTGTCTGAAAGGCTAAATAAATTACTCTGAAAGAAAGTTGCTTAAAGTTCATTTTTGATTACAGTGATAGAAGAAGATATAGTTAGCAGCCTTTAGCAGCTGAGGAAAAGTAAAAAAGAAAAAGCTATTATCCCCAAGCAATGGAGGGGTGTCTCAGGCCCCCCAAAGAGGAAGGGCCCCCAGCAATCGATGTTCAACCCTGGGAAGGCGTGGGGTTTAGGAACTCTGAGCCTACTAGGGGATGGCCTCTGAAATATACTCAGAAGCCCTTTCCCGTACAAAGGGCACTTAGAATTACATGTGGGGGTGGGGGGGTGGGGACAGGCACCGTCTCTCATCTCATCATCACCCCACCCCCAGCACACACACTGTATCATTTGCTCACGATGTTCCATCTGCATGAATGGCTCTTCCTTCCTTTCTGAATCTTACACACCCATCAACAGTGAGTTGGGGGGATCGCCTCCTCCAGGAAGCCTTCCCTGAACCCCACAGAGATGCAACAGCCCCTCTGTCTGCCTCTTTTTACCCACTTGCATTCTTTGGTGGAGCTTTCCCTGGGTTCCATGAGGCAGGCCTGCTTCCTCCAGATAACAGCTCTTGGTGTCTGAGCTCCCTGGAACACCCCTAGATAACCCCCGGAAGAACAGGTAAGTTCTTCAGCACCTTCGTTCTCCCAGATAACACAGTGGGGGAGGCTCACAGCCCTCCCCGGTCCCTCTGGGAAGCCGCCTGAGGGACACAGCCATCCTCAGCTGACCCTGGATGGAAGGAGGAATTTGATGTCAGAGAAACTGCAGGGGCAAGCAGCATTAGTTCTGCCATCCTCACAGGTCCCATCTCTCTTTCCTTCGCCCCGCCCACCAGGGAACTCAGTCAGAAGCCAGGGGCCACCCTCATCTTCCCCTGGTCCCCCCACAACCATTCCCAGGAACTTCAGGTTTAGCCTTGTAAATAGTTATCTTCTTGTCCCCTGTCTCCACCCTCCCCAGGCACAAGGTACCATCACCTCACCCCTGTACTCTTATCCTAGCCCAGCAGGTCTCTGATTTTCTCTTTAAATTCTTCCCCACCATGGCAAGGCCGGAGTGGCACCTCAGAAACCCGTATCTGGGCACGCAGATTCCTGGGCGTGAGCCTGCCATCATGGTAGTGCCATAGGCCGACACGTTCCTTGGCCTGGCCTGAAGCTCTGCCAGTTCTCCCAGCCGGGCTTCTGAGTTTCTGTGGCACAATGCGGTCAAGAACTGCAGATCCACTTCTTGCTGGAAGGAGACAGAATCTTGCTGGGTTCTCTTCTTGGGTATATGTGCATCCACGTGCCAGCAGCCAGTGGCTGGGGACAAGTTCCGAGGGGGATGCCGCTGAAAGCCTGCTTGGAAATGTCTGCAAACCCAAACTTCACCTGCAAAGTGGGCTGGTCCTGGCCTTGAGGCACCAGCCCTTTACCCCTCTCCCAGCGCCCACATGGTCCTCCCTGCAGCCTTTCTTTCTGGAGGATTGTTGGGGGACCCAGTTCACAGCAGCCACAGCCTGAGCAGCTCTCCCCGGCTACGTTCAGATCAACGTCAGCATGAAAGGGAACATGAGGCCTCGGCCACACTTTCAGCACCAAAGCTTGATTCCCCGAGCCTGCCTCTCCCCGGCCATCTGTTAGCCGCCATGGTGAGCGGCATCCCAAGCTGTGGACAGCTGCATCGACCATGGAGAGGAGTTCATGATGTCTCGGCAGACCTGTCACCCTTACACAACACCATATGCCTGAAGGATACAAAAGAAGATGTGCTGTCTGTCCAGGAGGTGTTCAGGTGGTGTCTCATGTGCCCAGGACAAGACAAGCAATGTAACAGGAGCATCCCACACAGAGATCCTGCAGGTGAGCCCAGCAGCCATTGGAGGTAGGGGACAAGGACACACAGGGCCAGCTGGCCCCTCTCGCCAGTCCAGGGCAGAGTCCCACCGTGTCATGTCATTCACAGGACTGTGGATTCACTGTGGAGCTAAAGTCTTCCTGGAGACTGAGGACAGTGGAGAAAGGGTGACGCTTTCCAGAATGCTTTGATAGTGCCCAGAGCTCTCCGGGTTCCCAGGCTGGAATCTGCCGAGTGTCCCATATGAGAATCCAGGGGCTGCTGCAGCAAGGCACCGGGGCTGAGGTTTCACCAACAGCAATGCGTGCTCTCAGTCTGGAGACCAGAAATCAGCTATCCAAGAGCAAGGTCTGGGCTGCTGGAGGCTCAGAGGAAGTATCTGTTCCATGCCTCTCGCAGCTCCTGGTGGCTGCCAGCAATCTTTGGTACTCCTTGGAATATAGAAGAGTCCTTTCAGTCCCTACCTTTGTCCTCACGTGGCTCTCTTCCTGTGTGTGTGTGTGTGTGTGACTAAACCTCCCCTTTGTATGAAGACCCCAGTTCCACTAGATTAGGGCCCACTCTCTTGGCCTCATCCTAACTTTATCATGTCTATCAAGACCCTATTTCCAAATAAGGTCACATTCATGGGACCTGGGTGTTAGGACTTCAACCTACAAATTTCAGGGGGACACTATCTAACCTAAGTTTTTTAAAGTACAGCTCCCAAGCCCACCTGCAGAGGACCTCATTCACCTGCACCTGTGTGAAATCCTCACTCTACACATATCCCATAATGCGCTCCAACCACCATGCTCTGTCCCTACTCACACTGAGCCCTTTCACCCGTGTCCCTGCAGGCTGGGCCTAGCTAGCGTCTTCCTTTCCTCAGGCCCTCCGTGCGGGCCCCTGCCCCGGTCCCTCTGCTGCGGGGGTGCCTCTGCCTGGATACTCTCCACCAATTGCTGTCTCTGGGTCCTACACTGTGTTAGTCTGCTCAGGCTCCCACAACAAAACGCCATAGACTGGGGAGCTTACACAACAGAAATACACCTTCTCACAGTTGTGCAGTCTGGAAATCCAAGGTCAAGGTGCAGGCAGATGTGTGGCATCTGGTGACGACTGTTTCCTGGATTCCAGAGGGTGCCCTCTCACTGTGGCCTCATTTGTTGGACGGAGCCAGGGCTCAGGCGTCCTCTTCTGTAAGGGCACTTGCCTCATTGAGGGAACTCCACCCTCAGGACCTCAGCTAACCCTAATTCCCTCCCCAGGACCCACCTCCAGATGCCTCACATTGAGGGTTACATTTCAACATATGCATTTGGGCTACACAAACATTCCATAGCCCCCTCCTCAATGGCCTCAGCCCAATTCCACCCCCACCAGCAAAGAAGCCCTCTGGATCTCTCATCTGCCGGTCCTGCTGCACCATAACACCTATGCCCTGCTGCACCGTAACACCTGGGCCCTGCTGCACCGTAACACCTGGGCCCTGCTGCACCATAACACCTGGGCCCTGCTGCACCGTAACACCTGGGCCCTGCTGCACCGTGACACCTGGGCCCTGGGGCACCATAACACCTGGGTCCTGCTGCACCATAACACCTGAGCCCTGGGGCCTTTGCTGGTCACAGTGGCATGCCCACCTGGGTGGGGCCAGAAGAGTGGGCCACTGAGCTCCATGGGACAATCTCAGAGAGTGGAGTAGTAGCAAAGCAGGGGGTGCCTAGGTTCCTGTCATAGCTGTCTTCTCTGCTTCTGCATCTTCCCACCAACTCAGGGCTCCTGGTCCCGGACGACCCTGAAGTCTCTCTGCAGCCCATACACTGCCCAGGTCACCATGTGGCTCCAGCATCTTGTCCCTGCCCCATCTTGTTCCTTTCTTTGGTGCTTCAGGAAACAGCCAGAGATAAGGGTTCCTGGAATAGAGGGAGAGAAGAAGTCAATTCGATGACCAGTCAGAGGCAGGTCAGGAGAGACAGCTGACAAGGGCCAGGAGGAACTTCAGGGACAGCTCCAATAGAATCAGGCCAGGGAAACACCACTGCTCTCCAGCAGCCAGGGGTAGGCACATGGCCAGGGGAACAGAGCATTCCCTCAGCCTTGGGGACAGATCCTGACCTAACACTGCCCCTAGCAGGCTGTGCCATCATTTCAATTCTTGGGACCACAATGTCATTGTCTATGAGCCAGAAAGTTGTTCAAAAGGACCCAGCTTTGTATAACATGTATATGTATATATTACCTACATATATACAAGTTCAAAAATAATACAGCTAAAAAAGAGAGTTTGGTGGCTAGACTAAAATTTCTGACATTTGTTTCTGTATTAGTTCATTCTCACACTGCTATAAAAAAATACCTGAAACTGGGTAATTTATAAAGAAACTGAGGTTTAATTGGCTCACGGTTCTGCAGGCTTCTGGGGAGGCCTCAGAAAACTTACAATCATGGCAGAAAGTGAAGGGGGAGCAGGCACTTTACATGGCCAGAGCAGGAGGAAGAGAGAGAGGGGGTAGGAACTACATTTTTTTTAAATACTCTTAAGTTCTAGGGTACATGTGCACAAAATGCAGGTTTGATGCATAGGTATACATGTGCCATATTGATTTGCTGCACCCATCAACTCATCCTTCTCATTAGGTATTTCTCTTAATGCACTCCCTCCCCCAGATCCCCACTCCCTGACAGGCCCAGGGTGTGATGTTCCCTGCTCTGTGTCAAAGTGATCTCATTGTTCAATTCCCACCTATGAGTGAGAATATACAGTGTTTGGTTTTCTGTCCTTGTGATATTTTGCTGAGAATGATGGTTTCCAGCTTCATCCATGTCCCTGCAAAGGACACGAACGCATCCTTTTTTATAGCTGCATGGTATTCCATGGTGTATATGTGCCACATTTTCTCAATCCAGTCTATCATTGATGGACATTTGGGTTGGTTCCAAGTCTTTGCTATTGTAAACAGTGCCACAATAAACATACATGTGCATGTGTCTTTTTAGTAGCATGATTATAATCCTGTGGGTATATACCTGGTAATAAACAACCAGATCTTTTGAGACATCACTCACTATCATGAGAACAGCACCAACTGAATGGTGCTAAACCATTCATGAAGGACCCCCGCACCAGGATCCAATCACCTCTCACCAGGCCCTACCCCAAATACTGGGGATGACAGTTTGACATAAGACTTAGGCAGGGACACAGAGCCAAACCAAATTGGTTTTATTCATTCATTAATCCAAAAACTATTCACAGAGGGCTTACTGTGCACCAGTGTGGTGCTGAGTACTGAAGACACTCACAATTTAGCAAATGGCCTCCAAAGTTGGGCACCTGGGGATTTCTATGATGTTGGGCTAGTTAGGTCTGGGGCTATTCATGAGGAGGTATTCCAGCTGCACCTCATGGAAAAATCCAAAGTAGCAGAGTCTTAGATAAGACCAGATTTGTTTCTCTTTCTCCAGGGCCGTTCAGTGGCCCTGCCATGTGAAATGCCACAGGCCACAACTCCTTGCCTCTTGTTGCTCTGCTCTACATGGTGTCCTCTCCCAGTATGACCTCATGGTCCAAAATGGCTGCTCTAGCTCCAGGCATCGCATCCGCATCCCAGCTAGCAGGGAAGGGAATGCTTCTCTCCCTTTAAAGTCACTTCTCAAAGCTGCACATCCCACATCTACTTGTATGGGCTGCTGTGGCCACATAGAGCAGCAAAAGAGGCTAGAAAGTGTAGGCTTTATTCTGGGTCTTCCTATGTCCAGCTAAAATTTGGGGGAATCTATCATTAAAGAAGAAAGGAGACAAGCAGCAGTTACAGATATTGTCTCACACAACCCTGTTAGCTCCCAGGCTGTGGAAAGAAACCCATAAGTGTTACTTACACTCAGTAAAATTCATTGGCCCAGCCACGGGCAGCTATTTAATCAAATGAATGATTCCTCATTAGGGAGATAATGGATAAAAATGTGTTCACATGGCAGACATCCCAGGTAAAATATTTACATTTAACAGGGCCTTACCTAATTTTCTTCAATGAACATGGATCACTAGTAAAATTAACAGCTTTCAAAAGGATGGCTTGGAGCGGGGGCCAGGTGCTTAGTCCAAAGGAATGGCTCTGGAAGAGAGAACGGCAGACTCCAGTGGCTGACAGGTGGGAACAAGTGTGAGACCTTCCAGGACAACCGAGACTCCTGCCCTGGCCTGGGGAAGGGAGGCATGATCCTTGTCTCTTGAAGCCTGCTGAGAAACAGAGTTCAGAGATATCTCTTTTCTAGTCTATGCCCATATTATGCTGATGAATTAAGAGAAGATTAATTTAAAGAGCAACACAAATACCAGGGTGGCGATCCAAGCTAAAATCGCAGAAATAGTATGCACTTGGCATCCATGTCCAACCCAAACCAGGACCCAAGTCTCTTCCTTCCCGGTGCAGGACAGCAAGGTGTGAGTGGCCATCGTCCTGGGCTGGCTGCCCCACTGAGTCTCGCTGGGAGTTGGAGGCGACTGCTCAAGCATGTCCTGAAAGGGACTGGAGCGTCCCCCAGTGTCACATTTTGGACTAACTTGGAAGTGCTAAATCCCTACGATGACCCTGGAATTTGTGCGGTCCCATGAGCTCATCCTCGAAGGGAAAATAAAATCACAGAAAGACAACACACCCCGCAGCCTCCGACTGACCCGCTCTGCCCGAGAGGGGAGAGTTTTGCGGAGACAGCTTGGATTAAGTTCACAGAGTGAGGACCTAAAGGGCTTCCAAAAGCTTCCAGCAAGAGGACTCAGATGTCACCCAGCACAACCTCTGGACCGCAAGCCCCAGCAAAATCAATACAAGACTCAAAGGCCGGCGGAGCCCAGGAATAGCCCACATTGTGATCTCCGCTGAGCACTGTGCGGGGCTTTGTGTTGTTCCCAAGTCAGGGAAGAGCGACAATTTCCCGAGGTGATTTCCCAGTGGCATTCAAGCCACCCTTGTGCCAGGTGAAAGTCACGTGTGGGCAGGGCTCAGCCCACAGGGAAGGAAGCCGGGGCTGCCCCTCATGGCAGGAAAGATGTTTGTGTTTTTGCAAGGTCCTGTCCAGGGTGCCCTTTCTCATTCCCAAAATGCTGCTGGGTCTGAGCCCAGGGCCAGCTGGGGACATCTCTGCAAGATGACCCAAAGGTGGGCACACAGTTGCCTTTATTCAAATCTTTTCTTCTCTGCACTGGGGGTTTCTCTGCCCTGCCATGTAACTTTGGGGGTGACTGGGGGGCTCCCCACTCCTTCATGTCCCTCTCCCTCTCCACCAGCTGTGCCTGGAACCTCTCTCTCCAAATGTCCGCCCGTTGACTGTGACTTTGACCTCAGCAAGGCACACACAGGTTAGAGCCCCGCAGAGCCTGTGGTCATCGTCAGAAGACGTATTCGTTACCCAGGCTGCCATAACAGAGTGCCACGACCTCGGTGGCTTACAGTGACATGCACTTACTTATTCTCTCACTGTTCCGGAGGCCGGAAGTCTGAAATCAAGGTGTGGGCAGGACCACACTCCCTCCAGAGGCTCTAGCGGTGGATCCTTCTGCCTCTTCCAACTCCTGTTGGTGGTCGATGACCCTTGGCTGATGGCCGCATCACCCCATCTTGGTCTCTGTCTCCACACGGCCATCTCTCTCCCTTCTCTGTGTCTTCTTCTCTTCTGTATCCTAGAAGGACACTTGTCATGAGATTTAGGGTCCATTTGAGAATCTGGGATGGTCTCATTTCAATACCCTTAGCTTATATCTGGAAAGACTCCTTCTTTAACTAAGAT
Source organism: Theropithecus gelada (assembly GCF_003255815.1). Taxonomy (NCBI): domain Eukaryota; kingdom Metazoa; phylum Chordata; class Mammalia; order Primates; family Cercopithecidae; genus Theropithecus; species Theropithecus gelada. The sequence goes on along the minus strand of NC_037668.1, from coordinate 33,059,847 downwards.
CCCACTCACAGGTTCTGGGGTTAGAACATGGGGCCGCCATTCAATCCACTGTGGGAGTGGGCATTCGAGTATCAGTGCAGACTGAGAGCAGGCACTGAGGGGCGGGGGGCACCCATCCCAGCCCGGAGCCTCAGAAAAGAGGGGCACACAGAGCAGGTTTTGCTCGCAGAATTAGCCTTGAGGACACAAAGTAGGCAGAAGCCATGGCCCAGTGGCCGGGGATGAGAGAGCCAGTTCCTGCGAGCCAGAACCCCAGGGCTCATTCTGGGGCACTGTGACCTGAGACCTTTGAGGAGACCCAGACCAGCCCCCACAGGGAGAGGGGCCCCCTGCTGAGTGATCCTTTAACACACCACACTACAACTCCCAGAACTGGGTGGAGAAATCCTATTGAAAAGTCCATGGGAAATGAAGTTGGGGAAATGTAATTACTTAAAATTGACCCTGAGCTCTGACGAAGTTGGTCTGAGTAGACTGGGCTAAGCCCACATGATTAATCCAATTACACAAAACAGCTAAATGAGCCCAGGCTGGGATTAAACAGAAAGGAAGGCTAGCGTCTGTGGGCTGCAGTGCCGGGATGGGGGGTGGGGACTGGGCTTTGTGGGGAGCCCTTCATAGCTGCAGCCGCCTGCCCTGACCGCCATGGGACAAGACAATGGCCCCAATTCTGGTCCTGATGGAATCCGACCTCCACGCACTTCGTTTGAGTGTGTGTCTCAGAACAGAAGTGAAGAGTCCTGTTATTCTATCATTTATTCAACGTTTATGGAGCATTTCTATTTCAGAAACTGGGACCAGTGTGGCTTGCAGGAGGTGCGTGGGTCGTCACAGCAGAGGGGCAGGCATGGTGCAAGGGTTCCTCAAACACCAGCGTGCAGGAGCTTCTAGGACCTTGCGGAAATGCAGGTTCTCACTCAGCAGGGCTGGATGGGGCCTGGGCACCTGCATTTTTCACCCACTCCCAGTGTGCTGGTGCTGCTGGTCCCTGAAGCTGGGCTGGTGAACTTTGCAGGCAGCGGTGAGGTCTTTGGAGTATGTTCTAAGTACCCCAGAGTCAGGAAAAGTTGTTCTGCACCTCATTTTAGCCACTGGTGGAGGTAAGGCCAGTGTGCGACAGGTAGGGCAGGCAGGAGAGTGCCCAAGTAGATGGGAGGCCACCTAGAACCTTCTGGCCATCTGAGGAACAGTGGAAATGGGCCAAAAATGGAGGCAGTTGGGGGAAGCCAACAGCACTGGAGAATCTTTGGTGCAATCCTGAAAGACCTTTCCATCAGCTCTTGTTGGTCTGCACCCAGGCTGAGCCAGCCAGGGAGACAGCGCTTAGTAAAACCCTTCCCTCTGGGTCCTGAGCTAGGTTCTGCTGCAGCCGGGCGTAAAGGCATCCAAGGAGTTGCCCCAGCCACTCCAGCGGCACCCACCCTCCTCCAAACACATTCCTCAGACCCAGACACCCACCCCCTAGTCCCCCATCTGCCTCAACCCTATGTGACAAGCTGCCCTGACAGGTTGCCTGTGAGGACAGAATCTAACCTGAGAATTAACAGTTTTTCCTCTCCTCTGAATCCTTGCATTTTAGTGTGTCTTTGGTTAGAGGCTAAGAATGCTCCTCACAGATTATCCAAAGAATCTCTCCATTTCCTGAGTCCACACACGGTGGTGCATTCTTTCCTTTCTTTCTTTCTTTTTCTTTTTTTTTTTTCTTTCTTTTTGCAACATTCCCGTTTGAACAAAGGCCTGGTGTTATTGCTAAATACACAATGCTATTTTAATGACAATCACAGGCTTTGCAGCAAAGTTTACCCCCCTGGTGAGGTGGGTGCTGCTCAAGCACTGCAGGAAGAAGAGGGAGCAGCTGACCATCCCCCCATAGATTCCTCCCTACATGCCTTGAAGTAAATTATACTAACAACCTCCACAATATAAACTGTCAGTTACCATCAGGCAATTTTGAGCTGCTTGAATAATCCTACTGAAAGCAAAGCCACATTCAGCAGGTTCTTCCCTACCTAGGTTCTTCGAGGATGAGGGCACTCACCAGTAAGAGAGCTTCGCTACATGGGGTAGGGGTGGGAGGATCCACAAGGGTCTCCTTCCAAAGCAGTCTGTACTGAGTCAAGCTGTGTGCCCTGGGGCCAACCCCTCAACCTCTCAGTCTGGTCGGTCCCATTTTCAGATGAAGTCATAAATACCCATCAGGCTGTGCCCACAGAATCCAGCAGGTGTCTAACAGGATGAAGAACACAAAAGCACATTCGGGGAAAATAACAGCACCTTCCTTCCAGGGCAGTGGTGAAAGTCGAGTGTTCCCCTCTTAGCTTCCTACAAAGCACCACTAAGTGGGTGGCTGAAAATCATGGAAATGGATCCTCTCCCAGTTCTGGAGGTCAGAAGCCTGAGATCCAGGTGTCAGCAGGCCACCTTTTCTCAGGAAGTTCTAGGGAAGAATGTTTCCTACCTCCTACAGCCTCCAGTGTTGTGGGCAGAGTCCCTGGTGTTGCTTGGTCTGCAGATGCAGCACTCCAGCCTCTGCCTCTGTCTTCATGGGGCCTTCTCCCTCTGTGTCTTCCCTATTCTCTTCTGTCATTGGATTAGGATCCACTCTAATCCAGTCTAATCACATCTTAACCAGTTACATCTGTAAAAACCCAATTTCCAAATACGGTGACCTCCAGAAGCTCTGGGTGGACATAGACCTTTGGAGTGACACTGTTCTTCCCATTATAGCTGCTTTCCATAAAGCTCACAGAAATGTGCCCAGCACTTAATAAGAGCTATGCCCATGTTGGCCACTATCGTTTTTAAAAAATAATGACATAAATGCAAGTTAATTTTGTGACTATTTTTAGTCACACAAAATGTTGATGATTTCCTTATTGCTGTTCCACTGTGCTCTGTGAGAAGCATCTGTTTGTGCTGCAGGCAGGATGAAAACTGTGTGTCCAGGCAGGGGACCGCTCCGTCGTCCCGCATGGCACTGGCCCAGGGCACCAAGTCCTGCTCCCCAAGCCCACTCTACTTTTGCCAGCCGGCTCTTCCTGTCCCTGTCACTGCTGTCTGCTGTGATTAAGAAACATTCTAGGGAGACCCTGCGTCAAGATTCCAACCCTCCCAGAGAGAAAAGACAGAGAGAAAGGAGTTTTGCTAACTCCAGCCTCAGTTTCCCCACCTATTCCCTCCCTACTGAGCTCTCCCAACGTGTTAGCAGATTAATCATTGCTATGTCTGTGTTTTTAAGGATGTAACATATATCTTAGATTTATTGTTATTACAATTGTTTCCATTTCCCGGTAATAATGAACCCATTCACCCCAGGCCTCTCGTGGCCTTTCACGTGGTGATCCAATATGATTTACTCATAAAAACCCGTGACCAGAGCCCCACCTAATTACCGCCTAATTACCCTTGGCAGAAGCTGAGGAAAATAACACCATGATTTGCTGTGTCGTTCGGGAGCCCGGAATAATCCATGCTGCGACTTGTGTGTGTCTTGGGCGCTGGCGGCTTGTGGTGCACTGAGAACATTTCCCCCCGTGATTCTGAGAGCCGTGTTTTTCCAAACGAGTGAAGTTCTGACCTGCAGAAAGCATGCTTCCCCTACCGCAGAGCACCAGGAGGCTGTCCACACCGGGCACTTCGGCTGATCTCATGGCTCTCCTGACAGACAGTTTAGGACACTGTACTCGCCAGCAGCAATGATGACCTTAGCGAAGCAGGAGTCCCCCCATCTGTGGGGAATGCCTTTCAAGACCTCCAGTGGCTGCCTGAGACCACAGACGGTAGCCAACCCTACATACACTACGTTTTTTCTTGCATGTACCCACCTATGAGACAGTTCAATTGACAAATTACACACAGCAAGAGATTAACAATGACGAGTGCTGAAACAGAACAATTACAGCAATGTACTGAAATGGGAGAGGTTCCCTGCTCCCCCTCGCAGGGCATGTGATGGGGGTGGGGCTCGCTTGTTTGGTGCCCCACTGCTCAGAGCTCTAGGGGAGCACACGGACAGGCAAGCTGTGGGGCTGGGACCCCCGGCACTGTCTAGGGTGGATGTTTACAGCTCCGGAAGCCCCAGAGTTCCAGGGCGCTCTTTGAGTTTGCCGTCTATAGGCTTGTGTTCATCAGCTCAGTTTGACCCTCTACCTTCTCACAAGGACAGGGGGCTTCCTGTGTCCCGGATTCTTGCCTTCGTGTACAGGAAGAATCGGATCCCACGTGGGCTGGGAGAATGAGTGCAAAGTTTCACTGAGTGGAAGGAGCTCTCAGCCCATGGGGGAGCCAGAAGGGAAATGCTTTTCCCCTGGAGTCCCTCATTCTCTCCCATTCTCTCCCATTTTCTTTCTCTCTTTCTCACTCTCTCTCTCTCCCTCTTTCTCTTGGTCTCTCTCTTTCTCTCCCTCCCTCCTCAAGAGCTGAATTGTCTGCATGAGGACCCAGAGAAGGGGCAACCATGCCTGGAGTGTGCCAGGAGCTTCTGCTGCAGCGTTTGCCCTGCAGTTCGGTGTCCTTGGTGGCAGCAGAGGTGACCGCCCTGAGAAGAAATGCGCTCCTGAGTGCCCGAGGGGAGGAGGGGCGGGAAGGAGGCCTCCCCGGGTGGACAGGGTCAGCAGGGATCTCCGGGGAAGCCAGAGGGCTCCACGCTGGCCGCTGGTCAGAGGCCTCGTTCTGCATCCGGACTCCTGGCTCACATCTTTAGTTCTTCCCAAGCAGTCACTGCTCACACCTGGCGCTGGCCCCACCGCCTCCAGCACCATCCACCGATGCTCCTGCGGCCTCCTCACCACAAGGGCAGATTCCCCAAGGGCTGTAACACTGCTGTGCCATGCAGGCTCTTCCTGTCTCCCTCTGCAAAATGCACCCGTCCTGAGTCGATCCACTGGGGAGATATTTAAAAGCAGGCCAGACTCATAAACTGGGGCAATAACAGCCAGACAGGCTTTTCCCTGGAAGGACGGGAGGCTGGGCAAGGTGACCTTCAATGGACTCTTGCTTCCCGGGCAGCACGTGGCTATGGCTGTGTGCAGGGCCCCCGGGCTGCAGGGGCAAGTGAAGGGGGTGGGTTGCACTCCCCATAGGATACAGGAGACACAAGGGGCAGCTCTGTGAGGCTGCAGGGTCAGGGGGCTCAGGCAGAAGGACCTGAGCAACCCAGGGAGTAAACTGAGAAAGAGAGATCCCCGGCCCTCTGCTCAAAAGAAGATGCAAAGTCGTGAGAAAGAGGCAATTTAGCAGATCCCAGGAGGTTTGTGACACCAGATGAAGCCCTGCCACTCACAGCCAGCCACGCCGCTGTGATTTCTCAGAGTTGAGCTGCTTTTGCTTCATTTCAGGATACCCTCATGTTGCTCCTTTTGACTCTGCAAGAAGGTAAACTGCACTGAAATGGGGTGAAGAGTAAATGCCAACTCATCTGTCACATGCAGGAGGCAGAGCCACAGGCCCAGGAGGCCTGAGCGCCTCAGAGCGAGGGAGGTCATGCTGTCGCAGGAGGGTGACAAGCCATGGGGTGGGGGCTACACAGGGTGACTCCAAGGCTCAGAGAGTGGAGAGTCTGCCAGATGAGAGAAGTCCCTGACCTTGTCCATCCTTTCAGTTCACACCCAATGAGCCCCTGCCCACACCAGACCCTGTAGCGCACACTTAGTGAGCACCTGGCCCGTGTCAGGCTCCATGCCCCTTTGGCATCAGCCCCTGGCCATGTGGTTGTTTCTCCATCAACTCCTTGAAGTCCTGTCTGGTTCCCTTCCTGAGCTGCAGTGGGAAGGGATGTGCCCATGTGGCCAGGTGGCCCTTGCCCTGTGCCTTTCCTGGGAGCGCACCCTGTCAGCACACACCTGCTTATCTTTAGGAAAGCGAGGAAGCAGGTCTTCACTAAGCGGTCTCTGAAAGCTGCCTCGCGGATCAATTCTGCTTGGGGCGTTTTAGAAGGATTTTGCCTCTTCTGATAAGATTTTATTTCTAAATCTCATTCAGCACCACATACCTAGGCCCCTTGCCTAGAACTTCCACGGCGATTGTGTTGAGGAAATGGCTGTTATCTCCATCCGTGTTTGAATGAACTAGGGCTAGCACCAAGCATGCTGAGAGAACTTTACCCTCTCTGTACTCATCTCCCACTTACTCTCCTTCCAGCCAACATCCCAAGGTGTGACGGTGGCCTAGTAACCATCTGAGTGCTGGGCCAGGGATGCCAGGCAAGGTGGGCAGGAGAGCAGTGCTGTGGCTGAAGCCCAGGTGCATCGGTGTCATACAGACTCAAGCCTGTGTTCACATCCCAGCTCTGCCATCTCCTGGCTTTGGGGCCGCCATGGGCAAGCTCTTCCAGTGTGCTGAGCCTCAGTTTCCCCCTCTGGAGGATGCCATTGCTGGAAAGCATGCCACGGCACCATGGCTCGGAGGCCCCAGCCCAGCACCTTCTGCTCAGCATCCCTGTGCTCGCCGGGCACAGAACCACGGCACTCTTATGTGGTCACCAAACAGCAGACTGTGGGGTTTTACAGGCAGTTCTGGGGCTACAAATCACCGAGGAGAGACTGGGGCCCAGCACAGCCCTGAGGCTGGACACCCACCAGCATGGACCTCATAGATTTGCTCTGAGGATCACATGACAAAACAAATGTAAAATGCTTCACTGAGTGCCTGGTATACAATAAAATCTTGATAAATATCAACTATTAGGAATAATAGCCCACATTTATAGAGTGCTTATGCGCATTAGCCACTGTTATGAGAACATTAGGGTGACTAACTCATCGAATATTGTACCATTCCCAGAACGTAGGTGTCCCCATGTCAGAAGGAGGAAACTGAGCACAGAGATGTGAAGTTACTGCCAAGAGTCACACAGCTGTCTCGTGGTGGCCCCAGGATGGGAGCCCAGGCAGCCTGGCTCCTGAGGCCACACTCTTAGCCACTGGGCTGGCGGCTGCTTCGCACATGGATGTTATTATCTGCACCATCATGGGTGGACTTCAGTTCCTGGTGGGCCTGTACTAGGCCTCCATAGCCCTCTTCCATGGAGCAAGTGTGCAAGAGGTGCCTGCTGCATAAACTCTGCCAGTGAAAATGTCCAGAACTGAGCCGCCTCTTGGCTCTGAGGTCGTTAACACCGACACACCGGCAGGTGGGTAGGGTTAGCAGTGAGCGCCCCTGGCACCAGCCAATGCCTGGAATAAGTCCAAACAAAATAATATATGGCTGGTACATTGCACTCAGATCCAAGAACAAAGTATCAGCCTCATCCATGGGAAGTGGGCTTGTGTGGAGAGCTTTCTCCGAGGTGCTGGCAGCCCAGGGTCTACCTGTAGCTTGTGAGGCAGACGTGACTCTGTGGATGTAAGTGTCCTCTTGCTGGCCTTCCTCCAAACTCCAGGGAACTCAAGAAGAACAGGTGCCCTTGCCACTTCAGGGCTGCCAGTATCTAAGGTGCCCACGAGTGACACTACTCCAGGATGTCACATCCCTCCTGGCCACTCAGCAGCCAGACTCGATGTGTGAGGTCCTCTCCAAAATGATGGAAGCAGAGCCCTGCCCTTCCTCACTGGGCTGGCAGGACCCTCTTCCCCTCTTCTGTGCTGACTGCAGAGCTGGCTGCTGTTACAGTCAGCCACTGGCAGCCAGCATGACAGACCAAGGCCCCTGAGCTGGGAGGAGAAGCATTTGCAGGCACCTGTGCACACACATCACAAATGCACACACACACACGCATATGTACACACATGTACATATTCACACAGACACAAGCACACACATGTGCATTGCACACATATATGGATATGTACGTGCACACAACACAGGTGCACACATGTACACATGTGGACACATATACACATGCACACATATATATACATGTATACACACACACACACACACACACACACACCCCAAAGCTAGGAGAGATGCTGGAAGAGATTGTCCTTTTCAACCCTCAACAGGAACCAGCTCTGCAGACACCTTGATTTCAGACCTCAGAACTGTGAGGGGATGCATTCATCCGGCTCTGGGTCCCCGTGTTTGGGCTACTTTGTTAGTGTGTCTTTAGCAAACCCATGTGCTAAACCTGGAGACCACATGCTGGAGGTGGTGGAGCCTCCCTCAGGCTGGGGCCCTGACTGGCTCTGTGGTGAAGAGCACCCCAGCGACTCCTTCCAAGAGGGACCAACGTAAGCAGGAAACAAACCTAATGAGGCTGAGGCCCTGAGGATGCTGGGCTTGTCGGGCAGTAGCTGCTAGCTTGGCTCCCATCAGAAGAGGGGCGAGGTGGAGGGAAGCAGGTGGGACACTCAGGCTGGCTGAAGCCTAGAAGTAGAAGGAATGGAATCGGTAGCAGAGGAGACACAGAGACAGGGTCGACAGGAGGGATGCGCGGGGCCAGCACTCGGTGCTGAGAGGGAAAGTCTGGAAAGCCGACCTGCAGAGGAGAGTAACACCAGAGGCAGCAAACACCAGGCCAAACCCCCCACCCCTGCCCTGCCACACCTGCAGCTCCCAGAAGCTCTGATGATGCGTCGATGGGCTCTGGACCAAGCGGGGACGGGAGGCTCCTGCCTGGATGCTCCCCCTTCCTTCCAGTCTTACTCCGCAGCCCTCCCTTTCCCCGACAGCAGGAGGTCAACCAGGCTGCAGCTTTTCTCACCCTGCAGAGCCATCCGCGCAGGTCCACAGCAGGGCTGGCAGCAGCAGGGGGCTGCATCTCGGAGCCTGGACCCTTTTCCAAGGCCTGCCCTGAATTAGTCCAGCCTCTTCCCTGCCTTTCCCCAGTCCTGGGGGGTGCGAGCAGCTTCTGCATCACTGTCTTGTCTGTTTGCCTTCCTGTTACTGAGGAACAGTGTTTGTACCTAGTTAACTGTATTTTTCTTTTTCTTTTTTGAGACAGAGTTTCACTCTTGTTGCCCAGGCTGGAGTACAAAGGCATGATCTCAGCTCACCACAACCTCCGTCTCCCAGGTTCAAGCAATTCTCCTGCCTCAGCCTCCTGAGTAGCTGGGATTACAGCCAGGCATGCGCCACCATGCCCAGCTCATTTTGTATTTTTAGTAGAGACGGGGTTTCTCCACATTGGTCAGGCTGGTCTCGAACTCCCGACCTCGGGTGATCCGCCCACCTCGGCCTCCTAAAGTGCTGGGATTACAGGCATAAGTCACCGTTCCCAGTCCCTAGTTAACTATTTTTTAATATTAAATGATTTCCATTGAAACGTCCAGTGGGATTTCCGTCTCTGGGAAAAGATGTGCGCACGTAACCAACAGCTGTGATTTCTGCTGGCTTGGCAGCCCCTGGCCCTGCGTCCAGAAACACCTGATGGTGGGTTGGCCCTGATCCCTCTCTAAGTAAGTCACAGGGAGACACCACCACCTGACCCCACCTGACCCAACAGACACACCGCATCCACCCACATCACCCTGAACCAGGCTGGTGCCCATCAACCCTGGGATGCAGCTTGAGCTGTGGAGGAAAAAGAGCCCTTTGGTCCCCAGGGCTGCTCCAGATGTGGGAGTGAGCCTGACGCCAGTGAGGCTGCCACAGAAAGCAGAGGACCAGGCCCGTGGGTTGACTTGGTTTGAGCCCAAATCCAGCCGCACTCGTATGTGAGTCAGTGCAGCCCCTTCCTGGATTCAGTCAGTCCCCGTGGCGTTCCCATCCGTTGAAGCCAAGACAGTCTAACTCTGGGTCTGAGTGAGCAGTGACTGGGGTGGCCTGGAATGCTGGGTGCAGGGACAGGGCCACCTGCCAGCAGGACTCCTCAGAAGCACTCTGGTTCCCTCTTCCTTACTAGCTAGAGATGACCCCATAAAGCCCGCATCTCCTCCACCCCTGCCAGAATTGCTCCTCAAGGGCAATTCGCCCCCCACCCTCCGCCTGGCTGCTCTGGCCTCAGCTGTGCATTCGCCTCTTGGGTGTAGCTGCTCATTTGTGTCAATAACAGGCTTCACTTCCAAGCCTCCTGCCGCTGCCTTCCGGGCCCCACCTACCACTTCCCAGGGCTATTTTGGGTGGGTGTGTGGGCCCCTAATTGTTTCTCCCAGCCCCGACAGTTGACACAGACTCCTATTTTCCAAGCCAGCAAAGGGAGGCCAGGCTTCACATCACCCTTGAACACTTGCCACGAAAACGTGGTTCTAGAAACAATCCCAGAGGCAACCAAGCTCTTCCTTGGACCTCAGGCAGGACCCCGTAAAGACCCAACTCTACTGTGAGATGCTGCCTGGAGATGCAGGTTGGAGGGAGGGGTCCTCAGAGCCCCGCTTGGCCCTGCCTTTCCGGGTGGTCTCGCCTGTGTTCCTCACCCCAGGAGAAGAGGTACTTACTGCCTGGACCACTGCCCTCAGGTCAACTCTCCATGATCTCCACTCATGCGGATGCCTCTTCTTCCCTCACATCCAGTCCATCGCTGAGTGGTGGCCGAACCACATCCAAATACTTCTAGAATCCCCAATTCTGGCTCCACCAGAGCTCCACTGCCGCTCTGCTCTGAGGTTCCGTCAGCTCTCCTGGACGCTGACAACCCAGGGGCTGCTCTCCTGCTTCCCCTCTGATCCTTGTGTACGGGGTTGAAGGGTGTCTTCCCAGATTCATGCCCACCTGGAACCTTACCATGTGAGTTTATTTGGAAATAGCATCTTTGGAGATGTAATTAGTTAAGATGCGGTTATATCATCCATTAGGATGGGCCCAAAATGCAGTGGCTGGTGTCATTCTTTTTTTTTTTCTGTTAAATTAAGAGAATATTTACTTTTTAATTGATTAAACTTATTGATTGCTGTTTTTTTAAACTATAGATCTCCTTCTTTTTTTAAATACTTTAAGTTCTGGGATACATGTGCAGAACGTGCATGTTTCTTACATAGGTATACACGTGCCATAGTGGTTTGCTGCACCCATCAACCCACCATCCACATTAGGTATTTTTCCTAATGCTCTCTCTTCCTGAGTCCCCCACCCCCCGGCAGGGCCCAGTGTGTGATGTTTCCCTCCGTGTGTCCAATATGTTCTCATTGTTCAACTCCCACTGATGAGTGAGAACATGCGGTGTTTGGTTTTCTGTTCCTGTGTTAGTTTGCTGAGAATGATGTTTTCCAGCTTCATCCATGTTCCTGCAAAGGACATGAACTCATCTTTTTTTATGGCTGCATAGTATTCCATGGTGTATATGTGCCACATTTTCTTTATCCAGTCTATCATCGATGGGCATTTGGGTTGGTTCCAAGTCTTTGCTATTGTGAACAGTGCTGAAATCAACATACATGTGCATGTGTCTTTATGGTTGCATGATTTATATATGTATATCCTTTGGGTATATATACAGTAATGGGAGGGCTGGGTCAAATGGTATTTCTGGTTATAGATCCTGGAGGAATCGCCACACTGTCTTCCACAATGGTTGAACAAATGTACACACCCACCAACCGTGTAAAAGCGTTCCTATTTCTCCGCATCCTCGCCAACATCTGTTGTTTCCTGACTTTTTAATGATCGCCGTTCAAACTGGCATGATTCTATGAAAGAGATGCAGACACGGATGCACGCAGAGGGTAGACGGCCATGCCACGATGAAGGCAGAGCAGAGAGACACAGCTACAATCCAAGGAAGAGTAAGAGTTGCTGCCCTCCACCAGCAGCTGGAAGCAGCAAGGAGAAATCCTTCCCTAGAGTCCTAGGAGAGAGTGCAAACCTGCAGCACCTTGAATGTGAACTCCTGGCTCCAAAACTTCGAGAGAATAAACTTCCATTCTGAGCCTGTGTGTGGCCATTTGTCACAGCAGCCACCAAACACTAATACAGTTTGTAACCTGTCTTCACTTGGAAGGAGACTGAACGTTACAAAATGCAAATCATCCCCTTTCCCTTTCTGCTCAGAAGTCATTTCACTTCATATAAAATAAAAATCCTTAATGCAGTCAGTCTCCAGGCCGGGACTGGCCCCACGTGCCTCCCCAGGCTCCTCTGACTACTGCCCAGTCCCCTACAGAAGCAGCATGAATGGGAACGCTGTTCCCTCTCCTCTTAGTCAAGCAAACTCTAATTCATTCTTTCCCTCTTTTACACAATTTTAGTTATGAAAAACTTGAAAACATAAAAAAGACAGACACCTTGCACCTGCACCCTGTGTGTGACCCATGTCGCTATGGGTACTTCAGACCCATTTTTTTTTTTTTTTTTTTTTTTTTTTTGAGATGGAGTCTTGCTCTGTCTCCGGGCTGGAGTGCAGTGGCACGATCTTGGCTCACTGCAACCTTTGTCTCCCAGGTTCAAGTGATTCTCCTGCCTCAGCCTCCTGAGTAGGTGGGATTACAGGTGCATGCCATCATGTCTCGCTAATTTTTGTATTTTTAGTAGAGATGGGGTTTTGCCATGTTGGTCAGGCTGGTCTCAAACCCATTTTTTAAATGAATACATTGCAGAAAGAGTTGGGTCTCTATGTGCCAGCTCTCTGCCCCACCTGAGATTGGAATTTCCTCCCGTCCATGTTTTGAATCATTCTCTCTCTCTCTCTCTCTCTCTCTCTCTCTCCCCCCACTCTACTTCCAACTTTTTTCTCCCTCTCTCTTTTCTCTTTCTTTTTCTCTATACACACACAAATGCACACACACACAGACACACACACACAGAGATATATCTGTATATGGTACTGTTAGAAGTACTTACAGGCTTACATAAATAACATTATGTTATTTATCTTCCTGTAATTTGCTTTTATGTCAATATTATTAATTCTGAGATCCATCCGTGTTGGTAAATATCAATGAAATGTATCCATTTAAACTGCGATGTGACACTCCACTGGGGAACATGCATCATGTGTTTCCCCAAACTCCTCTCCACTTCACACCAGCCCACATTAGCACAACAGTACTGCAGTGAATACTCTTTTATGTGTCTCTGTGCAGGTGTGTGAACGTTTCTCTAGTTATATCCCAGGAGTGATGTTATGAACTGTGGAATGTGAGTATTTCCAATTTTACTGAATATTGTCAAATTACTCTCCTAAGGGTTGTAGCAATTTACACCTCCAACAGCAGTGGATTTTTTCATTCATGCCTGCACTCACTCATCCCAAAAGTATATTTGGTGAACACCTACTTTGTGCAGGCACAGCTCAGGGCACTGGGGACACAAACACAGGTGCTCTGTTGTCCAGAACTGTGGTCCAGTGTCAACGCTGGGTCAGGCTACCTGGATGCAAGAGCTAACTCCACAACTGACTAATAGGACAGCCTTGGGTGAGTTATACAACATCTTCATGCCTCTGTTCCCTCCTCTGTAACATCTGATAAAGTTGAAAATACATAGATATAGATCAATGCACAGGTATGCATACATAATCAGATATAAATATAGATATAGACACGCACAACCCAGTATAGATTTAGATACGCACATAGGTATAGATTTAGATACGCACATAGATATAAATATGTAGATACATATATAGATGCAGGAATAGGCACGCAACTAGGTACACGTGCAGATGGGCACAACTGAATATGGATATAAATACACACACAGGCATAGATATGCACAACCAAAAACCAGGCTCCTCTGTGCCTCAGTTTCCCCTCTTAGAGTAAGTACTCCAAAGTTTGATGAGGAGGAGGATGTGACAGTGTATGTAAAGCACTTTTTCAGTACCTGGCACAGACAATGCTTATACTGGCAGCAACAGTTATTTTCCTGTGTCAACATCCTGCCACCAAAACCTCCAAAAACATACTTTTAATGTCAAACAGAGATAAGTGTACTGTCTCATTGCAATACAGGAGACCACACCATGGAAAGCCATGGCGCGTCTTCGTAAGAGCGTGTTGAAAGAACTGATTAGATATTTGACCTTGTATTAGGTAACTTGCGGAAGGATAGAACTGTTTAGAGTTTTGACCTTCTATTAGGTGATTTGGGGGAGGAAAGAACGATCAGAGATTTGACCTTATATTAGGTGATTTGTGGGAGGATGGAACTGATTAAAGATTTGACCTTGTTTTAGGTGATTTGTGGGAGAAAAGAATCGATTAGAACTTTGACCTTGTATTAGGTAATTTGGGGGAGGAAATAATTGATTAGAACTTTGACCTTGTATTAGGTGATTTGGGGGAGGAAAAACCTGATTAGAGATTTGACCTTATATTAGGGTATTTGGGGTTGAAAGAACTGATTAGAGCTTTGACCTTGTATTAGGTGGTTTGTGGGAGGAATTTGGGGCTTTGCCCTGGATTGGATGCTGTCAAGAAGTGGAGATAATTTAATAATTGGATATCTTAAAATTTGTATGGAGAAGGCCAGAACAATGGAATGAGGACAAAGCTGCAATTGGTAAGGAATTAGCTGTCATTCATATTGGTCAGGTCAGGGGGATTCGTTATTTTGTGGACTGAACATTTTTGACTGTGCTCTGACATGGTGGCCTTGTCAGATACTAAGACACTGTTAAACCATTTCTAATCAACAGAACACCAAGGCCTACCCCATAGAGCCTAGGCCAGCTCCTAGCTGTTGGGAGCTCTTGGTCATTTACCCAGCTGTGAGACAGACTTTCTGACTTGGATTCTTGGTCAAGGAGCTCCTGCGTCTGATGACGGCTGGCCATCCTTGGCTCCTTTGCCTGCCTATGTATTTATCCTTCCTACAGGTTGGACCTGGCTTTCTGGGCTCAGCTCCTTATCTTGGCCATGATTCTCAAAGGAAAAGGCTCCTCAGCACCATTGGTGGGAACAGGTTGCATCTTCCTTCCTCAAACCCAGAGGAGGCCAACCACGGGCAAGGACAAGGGCAGGCCCCTTCCTCAGCCCTGTGCACCCCAGCATTTGGAAAGCAGAGAAGACCGTTCAGTGCATCTGGCCAGTGTGTGAACGGAGTGAGCTGAGTGTCTGGGAGGCAATGTGGTCTCCTGGGGAAGGTTCAGGCCTGGGAGCCAGAGTGCCTGGGATAAATCTTGACTCAGGGTATTTGTTCATTCTCACACTGCTATAAAGAACTTCCCTGAGAGTGAGTGGGTAATCTGTGAAGGAAATAAGTTTAATTGACTCACAGTTCTGCATGGCTGGGAGGCCTCAGGAAACTTACAATCATGGTGGAAGGCGAAGGAGAAGCAAGTACCTTCTACACAAGGCAGCAGGGCAGAGAGGAAGGAAGGAGGAACTTCCAAACCTGAATAAACCATCAGATCTTGTGAGAACTCACTCACTATCAGGAGAACAGCATGGGGGAAACCGCCCTATGATCCAAACACCTCCCTCCCTCGACACATGGGAATCGCAGGTCTCTCCCTCGACAGATGAGAATTACAATTCAAGATGAGATTTGGGTGGGGACACAGAGCCAAACCATATCAGTCAGTGTCTGTGGTAAGCTAGTGTCCCCCCACAAATCCATGTCCACCTAAAGCCCGTGAATGTGACCTTATTTAGAAATAAAGCATTTGCAGATCTAATTAAGGTAAGATAAGGTCCTAGTGGATTAGAGTGAGCCCTAGTTCAGTGACTGGTGTCCTTGTGAGGAGAGGAGAGACACACAGAGGCACAGAAAAAATGGCCATGTGCCGTTGGAGGCAGAGCCTGTGGCGATGCATCTAGAAGCCAAGGACGGCCAAAGAGGGCCAAGGGCCGCCTGCAGCACCAGAACCTGGGAGGCCAAGGACAGAGTCCCCCCAGAGCAGAAGGAGCCCACCCTTCCTTCACCATGACCTCAAACTTCAGGTCTCCAGAACCACAAAAGAATAAGTTTCTGTTGTTTTAAGGTCACCCAGTTAGTGGTGACGTGATACGGCAGCCACAGGAACTCGTACAGTGACCTCGAGTTTCCCTTCTGCCGCCTACACCCCTCAGAGTGCAGGGCCGAGACCCTCGCCAACGTGGCCTCCCTCCCCGAGTGGGCTCCAGCCCTCTCCTCGCTCATGGCTGTTGTTCCAGCATCTGCGTCTGGCCACGGTGGACCGCCGGCCCATGCTGCTCAGCCCATCACACAGCCACGGGGTAATGACTATCATTATGTGATTGTGGTGTCGCTGAGGCTGGTGATTTGTCATTGTTAATGTTTATGAAGTGCTCAGTCCGTCTGCAGAAAATGATAATAATAAAAAATAGGAGTAGATCCCCTCTGACAGCCCCAGGCCGGCACCAAGCACAGAGTCTGGGGAGGAAGGCGCGCACGCAGGAGTGTCCGGGTGGGATGGGAGGTGACATTACTAAAGGCTGGCAGGTTACTACAGATCTGAGCCTGACATTCTCGGTGCCTTCAAATAACCACCCCTAAAAACACTCAGAAAATGCTCATGGATATTGCCTGACAAGCTCCAGCAGAGATGAGAGAAGGTCAAGTCAGAGACCAACACTCATTACAAACCCAGATACAAACTGGGCACAGTAGGTGGGAAGGGGCGTGTGAAATTGAGGAAGTGGACCTATTTCTTGTGTCTGCCTTAACCAAGACAAGAAGAAGGGCTGGGGCCCAGTGCTCCAGAGTTTTACCCAGGCATCTCCTGCCGCTGGCATCTGAAGGAGGGGCGTACAAGCTGAGCTGGCCAAGGAGGGTGTCCTGGAAGAAGTGGGGTTACCTGGAGCCTTCAAAAGGAGCAGAAGGGAAAAAGCGAGATAGTTTTCATTCCCGTGACACATGCGAGGGCTTGATGAGTCTGTCTTCACTTTCCCCGTTGTAAGGGAGGGTTACAATGACCATTATCACGTGAGGCCTCACAGGCTGCTGTCGGATAACAGGCCCTCAGTTGTTTCCCAATATTCCCCTGGAGACGATTTCAAAGCATGCCTGAGTTTTGCCGTGGCTTGCAGAGATGTCGTCCATCAGGCAGCCCACTCCACCAGCAAGATGGCCTGTGCAGCGTCTTACATGGGGCTCTTCCTCAGGCTCAGGAAGCATCTCTCCTCAGCCCCTCGGCCTTCGGAGCCACCCCTGCCAGCTCACAGGGATGCTGCAAACAGAGCGACGGGCAGGGCCGTAAACCTCTGCAAGATTTGTGACTTCAGCCTGAAGTCGGTGGACTAAGAGAAAACGGAACTTGAAAGAGACATGAGCTGATGCAGTCGAGTGGGCTGTGCTGTGGTCTGCAGAAGGCAGTTCCCCTGAATGCTAGTGAAGGTTCACTAAGACCCTGGAAGAACGGGGCTAACTCAAGAAGGGAGAATGCTGTTCTGGGTGTCTTCCATTTGGACTCAGTTTCTGCCATGAATAAGATGACTCGAGGGGCTGCACTTTGAGGACGATCCACTGTGTTCATGTTTAGGATCATCACAGAAAGCAGAGAGGTTCCAGATTCCATGCATTCTAGTTGGATGGAGTGGATGAAGTGACCCCGTGATTCCATCCCCTCCATCCCAGACACTGTCTCTAATACTGACCGCCCAGGTTGGGCAGGGCCTCATTAGGGCAGACACCTGAGCTCTCAGACCCTTGATGTCCACAAGTGCAGGGGAACCACTGGCCCCCAGAAGAGACCATCAGCCCCTTCCCCAGAACTCTCATGGCACCTGCTCAGTTCAAACAAAAGCACAACTCTGGACTCGCTAAGGAGAGACTGGATTCAGAATAATTCTTGTGATAGGGAGTGGGAACCATTGCAACAGGGGAGGAGCTATTGCAGTGGGGGAGGGGCTGTTGCAGTGGGGGAGGGGCTTTTGCAGTGGGGGAGGGGCTTTTGCAATGGGAGAGGGGCTGTTGCAGTGGGGAAGGAGCTGTCACAGTGGGGGAGGGGCTGTCTCAGTGGGGGAGGGGCTGTTGCAGTGGGGGAGGGGCTGTTGCAGTGGGGGAGGGGCTGTTGTAGTGAGGAGAAGGCTCCCACCATGAGACCTGAAAGCGTCTCGAAAGTTAGGCAGAAAGAGACTTTTCTTTATGGGATTAGAAAGGACTGGTGTGAGAAGTGAGAAGAAAAGGTGGAGGTGACTCAGTGGGACAGTGGATCAGAGAACATTTGACCCTGAGGCCAGCCTGCTTTCAGACCAGATGGCCGTCTGAGGGTTCAGGCTGAGGGTGGGCCAGAGTTCAGGGCCTGGGGCAGGAGAGAAGCAGAACTGTTTCACTAACAAGCATTTTGTTCCAATTATCAGTGGGGACAAAACGGTTCTACTAATCATCTGTGAGGCAAAGAAATGGAATTTAGAGGGGCTGTGTCTGGACTTGTCCTGGGTAAATGGGTGGGGGTGTCTGTGAACCTCATCTAGGTTATGTGGGGAGTGATGGTCTTCGCAGGGAGCTGTTCCGAGGAGCGCAGTGTATTGGGAGCTCCTGAGCAGTGGCTGTTGACCAGCACCACAGACCTCAGATGAATTCACAATGGTCACTGGCCTGCGGCACAGCCTGGACCTGCCGCAGAAACCTGCCTTGCTCTGGCTCTGCTCAAAGCCTGTGCCTTCTGCATCCTGATAGCTGGGTCAGAACAGGCTTTCCAAGTACGGACGATGCCGCCTCCAAATACAGAGGCCCACCGAGGTTCGTGCGCCTTCCTCAGTGGTAAGAGGTTTGAGGTGCCCTTACCTATCTCTGATTTTGGAGGGGATGCCTTGGCATGCCCCAGACCTCTGGATCCCTGAAATCTTCACGGACAGGCCCGACCCTGGAGTCTTTGTAGGGTTTAGCTCCTGCCTTTGGAACGTGGGTGTCTCACCAAAGCCTCTAACGTACCGGCTGCTCCTTCCTCGCTGGTCCATTCACGTGATGCCACCATGGGGTGAGCACACACACGGTTCTGCAGGGTGCCCAGCCAGCTCAGCCCTCGCCTCTTGGACCATGCGGAAGTCAAGCATGAGAGAAATCATTTGGCCCTGGACCAGGAACTGTCCTTGGCCGATGGGAGCCACCTTACATGAAGGCAGGTCACCTCCTCCTGATTCTCACTCCAGGGCTCCCTGGGGGACAGACTGAGGTTGTCTCCTGCAGACACCACCTCTTGCTCAGCACCTCCCCTGCCATCTCCTCCCCACCCATCCTTCCCTTGCAAGCAGGGCCTCAGTCAAAGGCACCTGAATCCCTGCGAGGCTGACTCGGAGGGGGATTCTGGAATTGGACGTCCCTGCTCGGGGCAGGCAGGACCATCAGGGAGGGGAGGCACTGAGAATCGCTGGGGGGCAGTGAGCAAGCCCTGCTAGGGCAGGTCCACAAGGCCCTGGTACCAGGTGAGTGGCTACCAGTTGTCAAGTGCATTCTTGTCGACTTGTCAGGTGGGATCAGAGCCGCCTGAATCCGCAGCGACACACAGCAGTCTACCTTCCCGGTCCAGGCTGTGTTACTTCTCTCGCCTCCATCTCTGCACAGTCCCAGAGGAGACGGCTGGGCCACCCCTGAGAAGGCTCAGGGATGGGGCACCAGCCTGTTGGGGCTTGAACAGCGTGTGCTACAGAAACACACATTCTTCCTCCAAAGCATCACAGGCTCTTGGAGACCTGTGACCAACTGCCAACCCAGGGCAGCTGCCCAGCCTTGCCTCAGGGACAGTGTCCAGCCTCAGTACTGCTTCCCTGGGGCCGAAGCCCGGACATTACCTGGAATCTGGGGCTGAGCCGTGTACTTTCCACACAGGGCTGTGGAAGGCAGGTCCCCAGAGGCCGTCCAGGTGCCGGCTGTCAGACAAGAGAAGGTAATACACAGGATTGATATGTTTAATCTAACGCAGGGACTTTTCACTGCGGGAGGGATGATGCTGCATTTATCACGATTAGACCGCTCTCCGGCAACGGAGCCATCCACCTCTCCCCTGCCTTTTGTGTGAGGATTGTGTTATTAAATACAGGCCCCTGCCACATGCCGCTTTCTCAAAGAAAAATGTGTGTGCTTGACACGGCTTCTCAGAGTTCCACAGGACTTCCTCCTCCGACCTTTTCAGTCGGCAAACAAAGGCCTCCGTACAGAGTGGTGCCCGGCCCGGCTCTCTCTCCTTCCACCTTTCCATCTTCAATCTTTACAAAATGTTTGGAGAAGTAAAGAAAGTCCCCACTGGCTAGGCACAGTGGCTCACTCTTGTAATCCCAACATTTTGGGAGGCCGAAGTGGGAGGATGACTTGAGCCCAGGAGATCAACACCAGCCTGGGCAATATAGTGAGACCCCATCACTACAAAAAATACAAAATTAGCTGGGCATGGTGGTGTGCACCTGTGGTCTTAGCTGCTCAGGAGGCTGAGGTGGGTCTGAGAGGTCAAGGCTGCAGTGAACTGTGATCGTGCCACTGCAATCCAGCCTGAGCAGCAGAGCAAGACCCTGTTTCAAAATTTAAAAAGAAAAGAAAGTCACCTCTGACTCTGCATCTTCTGCGTGTTTGCAGGAGGGCCAGGCATTCCCGGAAATGCATCCCCCACCTCTTGCCCTGAACCACTAAGGTGAACAGGGCAGCAGGAGCTTTTAAAGCCACACACATGACCTCACAGATTTGAGGCTGAGATTCCAGGAGCCAGCAGCAATGTAAGGACTCAAGGGCCACATGGGAAAGAAACTTGCAGGATATTCAAACGACCCCAAGAGTGGCTGAACGTGCCCCATCTTCCCCCAGGTCCCATCTGAAAGTTGTTGTGTCAGGATCAGTTGAATGTGCTTGATAAAATCCAGATTCCTGGGCCCCACTCCAGGCCTCCTAGATAAGGATCTCCCAGGGCAAGGCCCAGGCATCTGCATTTTAAACAAGCCCCCAAGATGATTCTGGTGTAGCCCAGTTTGAAAGTTAATGGCCTCCACCAATGTGGATGGGAGGGGACAGTCTTCCAGGCCATAAAAGCCCTCCTGAATCCTCACTCAGCTCAGTGCCCTGGGGCACTGGCTCCTGATTCAGTTCTAAGATCTTCCAGAATAAACCTGTGGCCTTTTCAGCTGGAAGTGAGAGACCTTCTGCCCATTTCCTGACTCTATCTCTGCCCTCTCCTCATTCTTCAAACACCCACTGAGCTCCAGCCGGTGCCAGGCCATGCAGGCATCAGGGCTACAAGAGGCCTCCTGATGTGCCCAGTCTAAGCGCATGTCCTGCAGGGGGTCTCAACCACCCTCCCCCCAGGGCCTGGCTTTGAAGGCAGCTCCTGATATCTCCCCCACGATCCCTCCCCAGCAGCCTCAGTCCCTTTCCTTAAAAGTTCTCTGCTTCTCTCCACCTGACTTCGAGGCTGCTGCGCCATCCCATCCCTTCTCCTCACCACTGAGGTCCCTGAGAACCCTCCTCTGCCTGCCATTTCCAGGTCATCTCCACCCATCACCGAATGCTCCTGCCTCGGGAGCCAAAGCCCTTTCTCAAAGACAGTCAGTGACCACTGGATTAGGTTTCTGAGCTGCCCTAATTCCCATAAACTGAGGCCTTAGAATACTAGATAAGTACTTTGTCACACTCCAGAAGGTCAGAAGTCCAACCGAGACTCAGAGGAAGAATCTGTCCCCTGCCTTTCCCCAGCTGCTGGTGGCTCCCACTGTCCATGGCATTCCATGGCATGTAGACGTCTCACCCCCATCTCTGCCTTCGTCTTCATGTGGTCTTCTCCTCTGTGTTTCTGTGTCCTTTTCTGTGTCTCATAAGGGCACTTCCATTGGGTTCAGGGCCTACTCTAATCTAGCATGACTTCATTTCTATCTTTATTGGTATATGCAAAGCCCCTATTTCCAAATAATATCTGTTCTTGTGATAGTGAGTGAGTTCTCATGAGGTCTGATGGTTTTATAAGGAATCTGAGGTTCCAAGGGATCGTGGATTTTGGGAAGATGCCATTCAGCTGACTGTCAAAAGCCCCTGGGCCCTCTGGACCTGTAGCCAACCCCCTGTGGGCCCCAGTTCTCCAAGGACTCCCATGCACAGTACTCTCCTGGCCTCCTAGCACCTCTCCCCAACTCCGGTCAGCACCACGGTATCCTCTTCCTCCACCTGCTCCCCTGAATTCTGTCCTCCACCCATTTCTTGTGACAGATACCACCTCCTTGTATGGTCTCACCACTTCTGCCCTGCCCCCAAAATGTCCTTCCAGCCCCAGGCTTCTATGTGAGGGAACCTCCCAGACAGACCCCTTCCTGTCTTACTTCTCATCCTGCCCAAGCCTCCCAGCCTGAGCCCCTCATCTTTGCCCAAGCACTTCCCACAGACTGCACTCACCTCTGTCCAAGGGAACTGAGTCTGTTTCCATCCAGGTCACAGCCTGTGGGCTGCAGACTCTCTTCATGCCGGGAGGGAGGCATCAGGAAGCGTCCACAGGGTGTAAAGTAGAGGAACAGGAGAGAGAGAGGCCGTGCAATGAGGCCCAGGGAGTCAGAGTGCTCTGCTCTGTGGGGCCCAACCAAGGGATTCAGAGCAATGGGATGTTAAATTAAGGGGCCTCATGGCGCTGTCCCAGCACAGGCATGTCTACCCACACCAAAGGCTGTGTATTAGTCTGTTCTCACGCTGCTATGAAGAAATACCCAAGACTGGATAATTTATGAAGGAAAGAGGTTTAATTGTCTCACAGCTCCTCATGGCTGGGGAGGCCTCAGGAAACATACAATTATTACAGAAGGTACCTCTTCACAAGATGGCAAGAAAGAGAATGAGTGTCCGGGAAAGGGGGAAGCCCCTTATGAAACCATCAGATCTCGTGAGAACTCACTCACTATGACGAGAACAGGATGGAGAAACAGCCCTCGTGATTCAATTATTTATAAAACCATCAGATCTTGTGAGAACTCACTATCATGAGAACAGGATGGAGAAATAGCCCCCAGGATTCAATTATTTATAAAACCATCAGATCTTGTGAGAACTCACTCACTATCATGAGAACAGGATGGAGAAATAGCCCCCATGATTCAATTATTTATAAAACCATCAGATCTCGTGAGAACTCACTCACTATCACGAGAACAGGATGGAGAAACAGCCCCCGTGATTCAATTATCTCCACCTGGTCCCTCCTGCGACATGTGGGGATTATGGGAACTACACTTCAAGATGAGATTTGGGTGGAGACACAGCCAAACCATATGAGGTTGGGTCTGTGAAATGTGACCCTGGAAGAAGAGCAGGGGTCACTGGAAGTCATGGGATGGGTTGGGCTCACTCAGGAGCAGACCTGGCTTGGTCCCTGCCCTGTCCCTCTCACCCGTCCTATCTGAACAAACTACCAGAGCTTCCTGTATTCATTTCTAGGAGGAAATCATGAGCTCCGTCCTTCTTCTCGCCTTGTGGTCTGGCCTCAGCTCCTGCAGAACTCACCCATGGGCTTTGCCTTCTTTGGGGTAACGGGAGCTAGGCTGGGGGCCCTCCCTGGCTTCAACACTCCTTCATTTGCACATTCCTGTGGGGACTTCCTTTGTGTTTCGAGGCACTGTCCCTTTAGTAGAAGGGTATTTATGCTTGAATTTAAAATAATAAGCATAAAGTATATTTGAAGTAATTAAAATATACGCTAGGCCACCCCGAGTGTTGGGCCAGATCTGGAGACGCTGGAGTAAACCCAGCTCTGCCCTCCACAGCCTTGCAGCCCTGGGGAGCAACTTCCCTGCTTTAGACAATTTCTTATTTTGTCAGGTGGGCTGATGTTAACATCTTCCTTATAGGGTTATTATAAGGATTAAGCAAGTTAATGTTATAAAGAGCTAACAAGCACATCTGGTGCGTAGGTGCCTCTAAAAGTGCGTGAAATAAATAAAAACCTAATTGTCTTTGCTGTCCCCCTGGTTTTAGATACCCACAAACACAATGACACTGCACCAGTGTCCCCAGAGAAGCGCCCCCATGCCCTCCCATCTCCTCCCTGCCTGGCATTCCTGACCCCCTTGTCGCAGCCTTGTCAGCTGACACAGCCTTGTCAGCTCAGTCATAAAGAGCTGCCCATGGCATTTAAGAAGGAAAAATAAATGGTTCTAGTCTGTTTCTTTCAGAAGTCCTGGTGTCCCCAGGGGATGAGATGCTGAAGTGTTTCACAAGTGCTTTCCTAGGATGCGGAAACATAAATGCAAATACAGTTCACTTGACTGGAGCACGAGGGAGGCCGGTGGGATGGAGGCTGGGCTCTGAAGCAGGAAAGGAGACTTCTCTCCAGGGGTGAAGGTTCAGAGCTGCTGTCACCACACCATCCCCCAGGAGCAATTCCAGCATGTAGCTACCCCTTACCCTGCACTCAGCCCCCTCTTCCCACCCAACCTCACATCTGCCATCTCCCAAGTCCTTGGGGGCTTGCTGGATCTGCATAGCCCATTAGTTGCTGACCTCTGCTTCCTGAAGCCCTCCTTGTCTCTCTGACTCATCTACTCAGCATCGCCATGTGTTTGTTGAATATTTTATGCAGGAAATCACCTGCATGGCACAGTGGCAGATATAAGAGCGGACAACATACGGAGGGCCCAACCGGGGGAAAGGCAGAGATAAACAGGAGAAATGCCACAGATGACCTAAGTAATGCTTCTGGGTATCAGAAAGGGAAATAGAGCCACCACTGCAGAAATATCCAGTGGATGACAGAGGTCATTGGAGTGGGGAGTCAGATGAACATGGACAATAAGCTCTGTTGGCCTAAGTTTCCTCACCTGTAAAATAGGAATGCTAATAGCCTCCACATCACATGGTGGTTATGAGGATTAAAAGAATTCATACACATAATGCCTGGCAAGAATAATGTCAGGCATGCAGCAGGTGCTATCATTATTGTCTTCGTCACTATCACCACCACCATTATTATCATCATCATCACCACTATCATCATCACCTTCATCACCATCATCACCACCACCACCACCATCATCACCATCATCATCACCATCATCACCACTACCACCATCATCACCATCAGCATCATCACCATCATCATCTCTATCATTATCACCACCATCATCATCATCTCCATCGTCATCATCACCATGATCATCATCACCATCACCATCATCATCATCACCATCACCATCATCATCAAATCATCACCACCAACACCATCATCACCATCACCATCATCATCATCACCATCACCATCATCATCACATCATTGCCACCATCACCACCATCACCATCACCACCATCACCATCACCATCATCATCACCATCACCATCATTATCATCACCATTACCATCATCACCAACATAATCATCACTATCATCATTATCACCATCATCTTCATCATCACCATCAACACTGTCATTCGCATTACACTATCATCGTCATTATCATCTTTACTATCACCATCACCATTATCATCACCACCATTACCGTTGCCATTATCACTACCATCACCATCATTATCACAAACATATCATAGTTGTTATGCCCTAGATGCTAGAGATAGAGCTGATCTCTAAGAGATGTGCTATACTGGAATAGGAAAGAGGGATGGGGAAGCACATTGGGCATGTTAAATGAGGTAGGCATGGAATAAAGGCTGGGAAGGTGGAGGATTCCTAAAGGCCACTTAGACTAAAGGGTCAGCAGCAGAATCTGATGGCAAGGTAAGCTGGGATCAACTCATATAAGCTTTGTAGGAGGCTAAAATATCTCTCTATCTCCTCCCCAGCCTCCCTGACTCCTAGCTTTGCCCTTCTTTTCCTTGGACCCCACACTTGGAAGGAACCACCACTCCATCTTTGGAGCCCTTCCACACCACCTTGCTGCCATGTGTGGAGAAGCAACAGCAGAGGCCCACACGTTGTGCACCAGGGTCAGCCTTTTCAGGCCACCCAAACATACTCTTTCCTTTACAGGGGCATGTCCCCTCCCCAGCAGTTTTCTGCCTTGCCTTCTTGGTTTAATGGAAGGGCATCCCGGGTTTCTTCTTGGAGGCTGACTGAAGAGTCCTCCTGGGTTGGTAATGAGAATGGTGTGACAGGAGCTGGGAGGCTGCAGATGCCAGACCTCCAGCTCTGGACTACTGTAATCGGAATGACATGGGAGTTGATTTGTTCTCTCCAAAATGTACCATTATTGTTATATTTCCCACTGGCTAGCTTTGGCAATAGTAATTTATGTCTCCTTCCCACCTGGGGGAACTCTTGATCCTTTCTCGGGAAGGGACACAGCATCTCCTGGCTAGGCTGTAAATGTCTCATTATGGCTCTCAGCTGCACACTTGGTCTTTTTCCTCACTCTGGGTCACATTTCATTTTGGTTTAAATAATGAAACCAGCAGACTGGAGATTAGAGCCGTTAAATGATTTTTGCTCCTAGGAAATGGATGCCTGTCCAAGACAAAAACTCACCCACAGCTCAGGGGACCCTCTGTGCTAGTGGGACTGGAAAAAATAGACTGAAGCAGCCTGGGCATGACTCTGAGACCACTAAGTCTTAGACTTGCAGTCTGAGAGATCAGGGAGGACCACTTCCAGGCCACATGGGCGGGGAGACAGACACAGAAGGTGCATCCAGGACACACTCTGCCTTGACGTAGACAAGGGCTGCCAGGATGAAGAAAGATGCCTTCAGCCTTCATGGCATGGCAGAAATGATCCTTGTCCCACTGCACTTTTTCAAGTGCTTTGCCAACAGCCTTCACATGGAAGTTCACCTGGGCTCGCTTTGCTGCCTCCATTGTGCAGTTGAGGAAACTGAATACGAGAGATTCAGAGATTCCTCACTTAACTGAGATAATCACATCCTCCCATGGCCAGGAAAGACTGTAGCCCTGTGCTCTTTTCACCTCACTACCTCACTATCTCTTTCCTCTTCCAAAGGAAAAGCCAGGAGTTGAGAGCAGTGGCATGAGAAGCTCCAGGTAACATCTCTGGGAGCAAAACTCAGACCACTCACTGCATTCTGTTCAAAGGATGACTTCACTCCTGCTCCCCTGGAGACAGAGAGACCATCTCTCTAGGAAGCAATAGCAGTAATTATCAGGGTCAGATCATTCTGAATTCTCTGAGTCTCAGTTTCCTAATCTGTAAAGTGAGGATATATCACAGCCCAGCAGGACTCCAAATGTGACCAGAATGTATGCGTGGAGGCCTCTGAGCCATGGCTATCATTAGGATTGCAGCAAGAAGTAAGGCTGGCCTCTCTGAGCCACCTTCTGCTCACTTCTCCCCTGAACAGCTCAGGACAAAAAGAGCTGGAGGGAGTAATTATGGTTGTGCTGCTGGAGTGGGCTCATGTGCAGGGTGGCGTGGCCATCACACTTTGCCAACACTCCCCAAAGATGGGAGAATGTACCCTGTGACTTAGAAACATTAAGAGAAAATAAGCATCATCACACCCTTAGAAGGATCTGATGTGAAACAGATGATACATTCCATTAAACCAACTGAAAGCAGCATGTGCCAAGTCACTACCAATGGGCACACGAACAGGGAGCTGGGTCCCCACTTCTCAGGCAGTCAACCCTGCTTTGGCCACTCAATGAGCCCTGCCTACTCAGGCCATAGCCCCCAAGGGCCACAAGGAAGAGGAAGGCCTGGTGCCCACTAGGGCTGGCCCACAACAGAAGTTCTCATCCCTTCTCCCCCCACCTCTCCAACACTAGGTACTGGATCCCAATCCCCCCTCAAAGCCAATCCCTCCCTCCTCCCCAACTAGCTTCCTTTTGCCTTAGGCCTCTGGCTTGCCTGCCCCCTGGGGCTCCGGATGGATGTCCCTTTCTAGTTCCAGCACTGATGCTTAGCCAGCTCTAGCCCAGACAGCCAACGGCTCCCAAGAGCACGGCACCCAGGCACATTGACAGCCTTATTAATGGGGTGCTGCTTTCAGTGCTATGGCTGAAGCGTGGAAAGCAGGGCTGGTTCAATCCCCATTCTACTGCTTTCTGAGCATGGCTTCAGGCAACTTGCTTTACCTTGAGAAACCTTGACTTCGCGATTTGTGAATGGGGTAACAGTGAGTTTCCTGGGGGAACTGCCGCCCCATTTTATCATCTGTCACCTCCCACTCACCCCCTCCAATTCTGACCTGGATGCCACCTTCCTCATTCTGCTGATTCTCAGCTTGCCAAGGTCACTTAGGTGATTACTAGATTCAATAGATGCCTTACAGTCCCTGTCTGACATTTAACCTCTCAGCACCATTCAACACATTTTTCTCCAATGCTTTACTAAAATCCCCTCTTCTCTCAGCTTCCAGAGCCCACATTCTCCCTCATTTCCTCCTTCCTGGGCCCCTCCAACAACAGACTTATTTTCTCACAGTTCTGGAGGCTGGAAGTCCAAGATCAAAGTTCCAGCTAACTCATTCTCTCGTGAGGGCTCCCTTGCTTGCTTGAAGATGGTGGCCTTCTTACTGTGCCCTCACATGGACGTTCCGTGGTGCATGAGCACAGGGGGCTGCAGGGGAGAGAAACTCTCTGGCATCTTTACTTATAAGGGACTAAATCTGTGAGATCAGGAGTCTACCCTTATACCCTCATTAAACTTTTGCCTTCTTGGTGGCCCCATCTCCAAACATAGCCACACTGGGGCTTAGGTCTTCCCCATATGAATTTAGGGGAAGACACAACCATTCAGTTCACAGCACTGCCCTAATGTGGGCACTCCTTAGGCACTGGTCCCTGACTCCTCTGACCTCCCGCAACCCAGTGCTGCCCAGTAGAACTTTATGACCACAAAAATGTTCTATTTTGATCCATTCATGTGGCTACTGAGCTCCAGACATGACAAGTGGAAAGAGAGATGGAAGGTTTAATCTAATTTTAAATATTTTAAATGTGAGCATCCACATGGGGCTCATGGCAGTGGCTCTGCAGCGCAGGGCTACACACCCTCCTTATGCAATCGTGCTGTAGAGCTCTCATGAGCTGCAGGCTCGTGGCTCCCACATACCCACCTCTAGTCCTGATGCCTTTTCCACACTGCAGACCTAAGGGTGATGCTGACTTACCTTTTCCATAAGCATGCCAACCTGCCAGAAACAAAGCTGTGACCCTCCCCCAGACCCCCACCTTAGTAAAAGGCAGCATCTTCCATGAGAAGAAACCTGCCAGAAACCTGGTAACCACCCTCAACTCACCCTCTCTCTGATGCCCCACTCCCTCGGAGTCCTGCCAGGTAACCTCCATCCTATACTTTGAGGCTGCCCACTTCCCTCTACCCTAGCCTTTGGTTCTTGCAGCTGCACAGCCCTTCCTCTTACCCCAGGACTCCTCTGCCCCTCCTCCCCTGGGGCTCCGCAGGAGCCCCCTCTGCACCCTCCAGTCTGCTGTGCTACCTGCCTCAGCCCATTGTCTTCCTCCAGAGCCTGGGGGTGGGAGTGAATGCAGGCAGCAGGGTGCTGAGCCCCATGTAGCCTCTAGTGACACCCACCCCAGGTGTGGCAAGGCCTCCCTGCCCCAGGCTTCCAGAGGAGCCCCCTGCACACACTCCCTGACCCTCCTCTGGGGACTGAACCCCAGCAAGACAGTGGCTGCTGCTCCTCCCCCATTTCCCTGCCTTTCAGGGAAGTGTGACCAGGAGGTGACACACAGCTGGTATCTGCAGGAGAAATCTCTGAAACCCCTCACACCTGTTGGCTGTTTTTAACCCTAGAGCATGTGAGAAGGTTCTATACTACAGCAAAACAAATATAGTGTGGAAATGAAGGAAGACTCTACACCCAATGAGAAAAACAGAGGCCGATTATTTGGAGCTTGCTGTAGCAAGGGGGTCAGCCACTATCACCTGCCTCAACAGGGCCTCAAAAACAGGCAGGGAAGTGGGAAGTTTGGTGGAGAGGGGGAGGCTCCAGGTGAGCCCTGACAGAGGCTGTTGGCCTGGGGAGTTGGAGGCGGCTGAAACAAGGGTGCTGTGGGATTGGGGAGGGGGCCTATTTAGAGTTGGAATATGAGTTGGAAGTGGGAACAAAAATTAGGGAAGCCATCTGTTGCTAATCAGGTCCTGGCCATTTGGGGCTGGCGGTGGCAGGGGTTACTCATTGGCTTTCTGGGCTGTTCCTGCAGATGGTGATCTGACTTCTGCAAGTCAGACTCATGGCAGCAGGCTGGCCCCTGGGCTTGGACTACGGGGATGGGGTGGTTTCCTGAGCTGGGTCTATAGCTAAGGAGTGGTTTCCTGGGCTGGGTCTATAGGGAAGGGGTGGTTTCCTGGGCTGGGTCTGTAGGGAAGGGGTGGTTTCCTGGGCTGGGTCTATATGGAAGGGGTGGTTTCCTGGGCTGGGTCTATATGGAAGGGGTGGTTTCCTGGGCTGGGTCTGTAGGGAAGGGGTGGTTTCCTGGGCTGGGTCTATAGGGAAGGGGTGGTTTCCTGGGCTGGGTGTGTAGGGAAGGGGTGGTTTCCTGGACCTGTCTCTAGAGAAGGGACCATTTCCTGGGCTGGTGCTGCAGGTCGTGGGTCAGAGCTCTCTTTGTCCATTTGTAGATTCAGCTGCTCAACAGACAGAATTTGAAAGCGCACTTGTGCCTGCTCCCATCCCCTTCCCAGCTCCCCAGGCAGCCACGGTCCTTCCTGGGGCGTCCCTGGGGACTTGTCATCTGTGCTGCCTCTGGTGCTTGATGTGTGTGCTGTAGCTGTTACGCGTGTGCACTATGCAGCGTGTGCACTATGCAGCGTGTGCACTATGCAGAGTGTGCATCACACAGGAGTGTACATCACACTGGCTCTCAGGCTGCTCCTGGGATAGGGGTTCAGCACCCACATGCCAAAAGCCCCTCGGGGCAGGGTGCTGAGAGTGGGAGCTGCAGGGCTCAGCTGGGAAGGCATGGGAGACCTTTGTTTGGAAGACTCAGGAGGAGAGGAGAGGGCCTGGAAGCAGGACGCTGTCCCAGGAGCTGTGCCCCACTGAGGGGTCCTGATTAGCAACCGAGAAGCACTCGCGTTTTCCTCTTAATAGAGAATAATGATCAAGACCAAATTTCTATTTTGTTTTTAAATTTATACTGAAAAGAGTATTAGAAATGAAACATTAATGGAATGTGAAAAATGAACTCTGCATTCAGCTCCCATTAACTCAATTGCTGGAGCTGGTGGATGGGAAGGGAGGGGATAACTACGCCCAGAAACAGCATTTCCACCACACGCACGGCCGCCCGCCGCCCAGCCAAATGGATCAATATTTTATGTACTTTAATTTTCTCATCCACGGGCTTGATGTTCTGACTCATCTTTTGTTTTATTTTCCTACTTCATAAATATTAAAAGTGCGCATCCGTTTTCCCAAGAAGAGCAAGGTTCCCGGTTTCTGTTTGGAGGCCCATTCCTCGTCCCCAAGAGGACAAAGACGCTGTGACTCCTGAGAGCTCCCTTCCTTCCCCGGCAGTTCCCACCCTCCTGTACTAGTCAGGGCTCTCCAGAGAAGCACAACATGCTTGAGGACATGTAGACATCTATAAAGAGATTTGTTTTGAGGAACTGGCTCCCACCATTACGGAGGACCCAGGAGCTGCAAGGTGAGCGGGCAGGCCAGCAGGGAACCCAGGAGAGCTCCAAGCTCTTGGTTGAGTTCCTGTCCCAAGGCCAGTGGGCTTGAGAACCAGGAAGCGCTATGTTTCAGTCTGAGTCTGAAGAGAGGAAAAAAGCTGACAATCCAGTTTGAAGGCCATTTGAGGCAGAAAAGGATTCCCTGTTGCTCCAGGGAGGGGGACCATTTAGGTCTATTTGGGCCTCAGCTGATCAGATGACACCCATCCCAGGGGAGGGGCATCTGCTGGTTTAAGAGCTAATCTCATCCAGAAACGCTCTCACAGATGCGCCCAGGGTAACAGGGTTGACCAGATGCCTGGTCACCCCGGGATCCCATCAGAATGACTCTAGACTTACTTCCTGTCCTGCCTGCCTTTGCTCTCCTCTTCCTACCGCATCTCTCATTCCCAAGTTTGCTGTATTTGGAGCACAGCTCTCCTTAATTCATTTAATTTTTTTCTGACTGGACCCTTCAGCCCCTTGCAGCATGTCCACATTCCCCTTTTTTGTTTCCTTTCTTTCCCCCTTGTTATCGTTTTCTCCTGTTTCTCGGCTCCTTTTTCCCTCCCTGGTCCCAGGCTCTGCAGAATATACCAGGGGCCCCGGGGAGCGGTCCCTCATTCCTTGGAATTTATTATTTGCCCCACATCTTCCCCTTAGCCTGCCTGCTTTCCACAATGCAAAAGCCATCTTCAAAGTGACAAAGGTCCCTGTCTGCAAGTGACAGTCTCAGCTTCCTGCTCACACACAGTTAGGCCACTGGGCACAGGCAGTCCCCACTCTGTTCTCCTGCAGGGTGGGAGTTTAGCAGAGACCCCAGTACAGCCAGGATGGGGCCTCGTGGAGGCTTGGGGCTGCATTTCACCAGAATTCCTCTTATCTGTGGCAGTCTTAACCCACCCCCCAGGGTTTTTGTGTGGCAGAAGATTTGCATGGCCCTACACGATCTTTTACTGTTATGCATTTCAAAAATCATAATTGAGAAAGCAATGCAGTAGCACTATTAAAGGAATTTAAAAGACATCACAAGCACCTGCTAATCCTGCCACCCTAACACAGCCACTATTTTTACTGGAGTAATAAGGTCTTCATTTAAAATCTCCCCATTAGTGAAATGCCTATGCTCTGAAGGAAAATGAAATGTACATGCAGCCGAGCAGAACGTACTCAGGCCCCACATGACCCCTGCCCCTCACCAAGCAGCACTTCCCTACAGCCCTGGAAAATGGGGATTGTGTTTGGGGAGGAAGCTGGGAGGCCTCCAGGGCCTTCCAAACTGAAGGGTGATTGAACTGTGGTCCACGCTGTCCCTTAGCCGAGGCTAAAAGTAGGATTCAGTCTTTCGCAGAAGGGTTTTCCATGAGGTTGGAGATGACAGGGTGGCCATGTTGTTCCTTGAGGGACCAGAGCCCTGATTCACCTGCTCACTGCTGAGGGCTGTGGGACACATGACTCTCCTTACCCCATGGGAAGGAAGTCTCCCTTCAGAGCCGCAATCAACACCTCAGACCTCTCACCTGGATTCTGGCAAAAAAAAAAAAAAAATCCCAGCTGGTATTTCTTTCCCCTTTCTCTGAGCTCTCCCCTATAGGAGAGAATTATAAGCTCACCCAGCACCCCCAGCCTCCCATCCATAGCGGAGGGTGTGACCAGCAGCATTCACAGCAACGTGTGCTCCAGGCATGGACCCAGGTTCTAGGTCTGTAGGACAAGGCAGGAAGGACGTGTGCTCCAGGCATGGACCTGGGCTTTAGGCACAGGTAACACAGGAATGACATGTGCTTCAGGCATGGACCCGGGTTCTAGGCACAGGTGAGGCAGGCAGGACGTGTGCGGGAGGCCTAGGGACATGGAGGTGAGACCATTTACACCCCTCATGGCCCTTCACAGTCACTGGGACAGAGGCTGTATCAGACGCTGCCGTTCTTCATGTCTGAACAACTTATCTCCCTGAAAACAGACCAATGGCTCCTCCCACCTACAGCAGTCCGGCTTCCTCCCCATCCTATCTATGCCCCCTCTGCTTCCGCAGTGGTCCCCACTCCGCTCTGACCACACCAGGCCAGGTGCCCCCCCACATGCCCGGGGCTGCTCCTCTCACCGGTGCTCCTGGGCCTGCCCAGATTCCCTCCCTGGAAATCCCTGTCTTGTCTCCAGTTCCAGCTCAGGCATCTTCCCCTCCAGAGGCTGGGTAGGAGTGAGCAGGTGCCACTGTCACCTTGGTGACTCCATCATATCCAGGTGAGCCTCTGTCTTGGCATCTGTCTCATTGCACAGCAGTCGTGTCTTCTGGACCAGCCCCACTCTGAGTGTGGCCCTGGCACCGAGCAGCATCTCCAAGACACAACAGGTGCTCATTAAATGTCTGTTGTACTGAATGGAACCAGAAGGGTCTAGTTTCCCCCTCGGGAAACTGCTGGGTGTGTTTGTAAGGGAGGGGGCAGGACCATGGGGTAGGGAGCAGTGTGGCAGTCACATGCACGGGCTTCAGAGTCCTCAGACTGGGCTCCACCCTGAGAGGCCCAGTGTGCACCTGCTTTCGAGGCAATGCTAACCTCTGGTACCTCTGAGTGCTAAGGAAGACCTGAGATGGGGCAGGTGAACCGCTGGACACAATGCCAGGCATGCAACTAATTTTGACAAATGTGAGCCTTTGGTGGTCATTGTAGCTACAGCAGTGCCTCCAGCTGGGCTGGCCTGTTGTGGCCAATCCCAGCCTCCTACCTCCAATCCACAACCCTCACAATCACATTCCAGATTTGCTGGAGAAGACTCAGCAATCACCGTCTCCCTGGTCCCAGGGAAGGCACGAGGAGCTGTCTTCGAGACGCCGCACCTGTCCTTCAAAGGCAAAGTCAGCTGAGCTGGAAGAAACACAGAAGCTACACACCCCCCAGAATAAAGCCACAGCCTCGAGGTGGGAGCACCAAGACAGAGTCTCGTGGCAAGGGCGGTGGCGGTGGGGGGAGAAGGGTGGCCAACGTGCTCAACGACAGCGATCAGACCCAGAGGGAAGGTGTTTTGATGCAGTCTCATGACAAGGGCGGTGGCGGTGCGGGGAGAAGGGTGGCCATTGCACCCAAAGCCGGAGATCAGACCAGGAGGGAAAGTGTTTTAGTCCATTCATGAACTGCTGTAAATAAATACCTAAGACTGGGTAATTTATGAAGAAAAGGGGTTTAATTCGCTCACAGTTCTGCAGGCTGCACAGGAAGCATGGCTGGGGAAGCCTCGGGAAACATTCAATCATGGCAGAAGGCAAAGGGGAAGCAGCTCATTTTACATGGCAGAGTGGGAACAAGAGAGAGAAGAGGGAGGTTCCACATGTTTTTAAACAACCGAATCTCCTGAGAACTCTATAATGAGAGCAGCACTAGGGGAATGGTGCTAAAGCACTAGAACCCATCCCCGGATCCAATCACCTCGCACCAGGCCCCATCTCCAGCACTGGGGATCAGGAGATCTGGGTGAGAACACAGACCCAAACCATATCAGGAGGCAAGACGGGAGCCCTGCAGCCTGACAGTGTCCAGCTCTGCTGTGTCCACCCAGCTGCAGCAGTCACTTCTAATGCTCTGCCCAGATCCCCATGCCATTTCCATGTGCACATCCTGGCATCTGTGGGCTTTGCTTCCACAGCCCCATACCTGAGACCCTCTTCAGAGGACCAATGTTTGGGCGAGGTCTTGACCTCTTCCCCCTGTTGGTGGGGGAAGGATAACCCCATCCTAGGGTTATGGGGCTGGCTGGACACACACCTGACACTGCGCAGATGAAATGACAGCAGCTTCTCAGTATTGTGTACTCACAGCCCGGGGTGGGGTCCCTGCCCACACAGGCCCACACGGAGACTGCACTGGGTACAGAGTGAACAGAGATTGGCCCTGGCTGTGGGAGGTGGGTTTTGCTGTATCAGGAGACTGGTCCCCTGGTTCCCACGGGAGGATGTGACTTCCTTATTTCAAGAGTCCTGAGATCTGGCAGGAAACTGAAGCTCACTCTTCCGGGATAAACAGGCAAAGATAAAGGGTGTGGTTTGGCTGAGGGCGGGGTCTTATCTGGGAGAGTAGAGTTGAGGAAGGGAGCTTGCTGTTAGGCCATCTGAGGCCTTCTCGTTTCAGATATCAAGGTAGCACATAATATTGGGCTTATGGCTGGGGGCGGTGGCTCACGCCTGTAATCCCAGCACTTTGGGAGGCAGAGGTGGGTGGATCACCTAAGGCCAGGAGTTGAAGACCAGCCTGGCCGACATAGTGAAACCCCGTCCCTACTAAAAATACAAAATATTAGCCAGGTGTGGTGGCAGGTGCCCATAATTCCAGCTACTTGGGAGGCTGAGTCAGGAGAATCACCTGAACCCAGGAGGCGGTGGTTGTGGTGAGCTGAGATTATACCACTGCACTCCAGCATGGGCCACAGAACGAGACTCTGTCTCGAAAAATATATTTATGTACACACACATATACATATACGTACACGTATACATATACATATACATATACATATACATATACATATACATATATTAGGCTTACACCAACGGCTGCTGGGACTGCTTTTCCTACAGACCAGCAAGCCAGAATGTCCAGAAGTTTACTTTCTTCCCTCTCAACCTCCACTTCATCCCCAGAATTTCCTAGGTCAAGGGCTGGCCAGTTCAGTACTAGAACAGCACAGCTCTCTCACTTCTAATAGGGATAAACTCAGAGGGACAACCTACACCCAGGAGCTCCCTGCAGAGGCAGGCTGAGGCTGGATTTCCCCTAAAATTGTCCCTTTACTCCTCTTTTTTTTTTTTTTTTTTTTCGTGTTCTTCTCACATCAGCTTTCTTACTGGTTTTTCCTGGAAGACCCAAGTCCTTATCTCAGGGCCTGCTTCTGGGGACTGACCCAGGACATGTTACCCTTCACAAGGATTTGCCATCTGCTGAGCGTTTCACACACTTCCACTCATTTGATTCTTGCAATAGACCTGGGAACTCAGCAAACGAGAACCATTAAACCCATTTTATGGGTGAGAAGACTGAGACCCAGGCAGACGCTGAGATTTTCCCAAGGTCTCACAATGAATGAGGAGAGAGGGCTGAGCATGGGGGTTCATGCTTGTAATCCCAACCCTTTGGGAGGCCAAGGCAGGAGGATTGCTGGGGCTCAGGAGTTCAAGACCAGCCTGGGAAACATGGTGAGAACTCATCTCTGCAAAATTTTTTTTAAAAGTAGCTGGTCATGGTGGCATGTGCCTATAGTCCCAGCTACTTTGGAGGCTACAGCAAGAGGATTTCTTGAAGCCAAGAGATGGAGGCTATATTGAGCTGTGATTGCTCCAGAGATGTGATTCCAACTCAGATCTGAGCTGTGCCTCCAAAATTAAAGAAATGCCAAGTATACCATAAAGCTTTACATGAAGTTCTCAACCTCAGAGAAGGACCCAGCATCTCCCTGGCCTCCTCCTTGTGCTCATTCAAGTTCCAGCTGACACGTCTCCTCTGAATCCTGCTCCCAATCGGAAGCTGTCCCGCAGTCAAGCTCCTCCACTCTGTCCTGTTTTCTTATGAATGTTTGCTCTGCCCACCTCCTCCCAGACGACTGTGAGCCCCATAAAGACAGGCTCGTCACTGTGATTCAGTCTAAATCACCACGTGAGTGTTCAGTAAAGGTCTGTTGAATAAGTTAGATGATTAATTCTGCAAAACCAGCTTATAAGGGCTTGAGGGAACTGTTGGTATAACCTCACCACACTGTGGCCACAGCCTCACTACTGTGCTGCCTTCTCTGGGGTCCGTCCACTCACACGGAGCAATGACGGAGCTCAGCACCCCACCGTCTAACCATGAGGCCGCACATCCTCACATCACTCCCACCACTTTCCTGAGGCCAGACACCAGCACGTTGCAGTGCCAAGTTTTGAGTCTGAGGCTGAGAGAGGAGACACAGCACCTTCACTAATGACCTGGAAGATGGACAGGGTGGGGACCAAGAATGATTGATGTTTGGAGGTGGAGAGCCTGACAGTGGTACCAGGAAAGGACTTTCACCTTGTGAATAATAAATATAATTGGGCTTCAATGTATTTATCACCCTTCTCCCAAGAAGGGCAACATTGGAGAGAAAATGGTCCATGTTACACAGAATAATGAAGAAAAGGTTGTAGGAGGTGCTGGTATCATAAATGTTCATCTTCAATGAAGCACATCAGCGTGGTGTCATCTCCTCAGTTAGCCGTGGGTTGAGTGGGGACGGGCGCCCCTCACTGGTCCCCAGGCATCCTCTGGGTGATTCTCGTGATTGACCTCAGCTGTTCTAGGTCATTGCCGCTGCAGACCCACCTTGCTGTGCCCTGCACTGCACTTCTTCTGTTCATTTCCCCCATCGAGCTGGAAATATCCTGAGTAAACACCTTTAAAAATAAGAAACTCTGGACTTTCTCTAATTAGATAATTTGAAATCGGGCCAAATTAGGATGTCACTATTTTTACATGACTCCTCTTTATTCTGTGCTCGAAAAATTATTAACAGAACTAATACCTGGGACGGTGAAGGGCGGTATGCATTCCCCCATTAAATCCATAACAATTCTACTTTGCTAAAAATAGACGGGAAAATGAAGAGACTTACAAATCTCCTTCTCCTTTCTCAGGTGCCTGATACTCAACATCGAGATAAATGCAGAGCTGTGGCTGTGGCTCACAGAATCTGTTCACTTTAGGCCACTCCAGGCCAGTCGCTCCATCCCTTTCCTGGCTCCTTGGGGCTGATTTCTGATGTCTTTTTGGCTCAGTCCATCAAGTTATTCATTTTCCTAGGCCATTTCCCATTCCTTTTATTTAGTGAAGTGTGTTTTAAAAGTTGGTGGATATTTGCATATCCCCGCCACAGTTCTGTGTGGAGAACCCACCCCACGCAGGACACAGGGCAAATCTTGGGGTCACAAAGATGAAAATGTTGGGTGCTTCCCTGAAGAAACCGATAGTGTGGCACGCAAGATCAAGTCATTGTGAAATACTACAGTGGGCCCTAAAGCAGTGGGGACCCTCAACAGGAGGACAGAGGACTGCTTCCTGCAGGAGACCTCTACTCTAACAAGGTTCTGGGGGGCACTAATGAGTGCAATGGGATTTGAGACCTGGGTGCAGAACACTGAGCAGGCAGAGGCTGTGAGCGAAGGGGTCACTGGGTGGCAGGAGGTGGAGACAGAGGGTCTTCAGGGGCCAGGTTCCGGAGGGCCCTGTGGGCTGCACCAAGGTGCCTGGGGTGTGTCCAGAAAGTAGCAAGAAGGGCTGGATACATGGGAAAGGAAGGAGTCCCACACTTCTGTACACGGCTGCTTTCCCACTCCTTGCCAGCTTCAAAGTCGAATTCTTGATTTGCTCTTACCCCTGGCTCTGGCCCAGGGGGCCACTTTGAGGCTTAGCTTCAGGCACAGGGCAGGGTGCTAAGCGGAACCAGTTCCTGGGGAGGGCTCAGATGTGAAAGGAGATAGGGAATGAAGTCACCCCTGGAGGACCCAGTCTGACGGCTCACGCCCTTGCTCTGGGTCCCCACTCCATGCTGATTTTGAACCACCTGCATCACAAGTACTCCTACTCGCTCACGCCTTGAGTTACCTCCACTATTCCTCAACCATGTCCAGTGGTGACTGCCCCACAGACTCTGACTCCGTGGTGCCCCCACCTCAGTCACCTCATTACCGAGCTTCAGTTCTTCCACAAGCTCCCTGCTCCCCAGGACGTGGTTCCTGATTCCCTGAGGGCTATGGACATGCTTACCAACTGCCAGGCTGCCTTCCCCTGGCTAAAAGGTCCTTGGAGCTGCAATTTGGACTGTTTTGCTCATCAGTTTATCCCCTGCCTTCAGAGCAGCGCCAGTGACATTGTTGATGTTCAGTGGAGATTTGTTGAATGAGTGAATGAATGAATGAATGAATGAACTTCAAAGATGGCCAGGAAGCTATGGGTGTGCAGAGGATAAGCACAGGGCATCGTCTTAAATGCTAAAACTTTAAGCATCAGAAGGGTCTGCTGTCTGCCCCAGGTTCTCTGCGGTGCTCTAAGAACCAGGAAGAGGGGCTTTAATCACTTCTGGTTGGTGGGGAAGTGGCTGGGTGGATCTTGACGGGTACCTTACCAGGTCCTGTGATTTTTTTCATCTTGCTTCCCCATGTTCACCAAAAGAGACTATGCCTTCCGCCTTCCCTTTTGGCTTCTCTGAAAGCTCCTTTGTCTGGGAGGAGATGATTGTGAGGGAAGGAAGGTGGGTGGCTGGAAATGTAGGTGAATCCATGGGGTGGGGTGGGGGGTCCTTCCACAGGTTACTTTTCTAAACAGTGACGCTGCGTCCTTTATCTCTTTCACTGACCACCATCAGATGCAAACCTAGTTACTGCCCCCTGGAAAAGCAGGAAGAAGTTCTGTTGCTGGCACAAGATTCAGGTGAAAGGTGTAGTCCCAGGAGGGGGGCCTCTGAGGGAGGGGATTTCACTTGGCCCAAAGCCTTGTGAGGATGGAAGGGTCCACTGCCTCCCCTGCCCTGCTCTGACCTCCAGGGATGCTGACACAGAGAGAGAAGGGGAGACAAACAGAAAGAGAGACAGAGAGAGAGAGAGAGAGAAAAGGCAGTCAGAAGGCTGTATGACTTCAAAGAAAAAATTTGAAATTCCAGAATAATAATTCAAAATACATCACATGCCTCCTGTGTTTCAGAAACAGTTGGCCTAGGGGAGATAAGATGTTCAAATGTGGCCCTCTCCAGGAGGTCCCAGGAGGTAATGAGGGTAAAGTTACAATAGTGAGGACTCCCCCTGCACCAGGCTCACCCCCAACCAACCCCACACTCCAACTAGCCCCACGCTAAACAGCCCCACCCCAACCAACTCCACCTCAGCTTGGTAGGGTTTGGTTGTGTCCTCATCCAAATTTCATCTTGAACTGTAGTTCCCATAATCCCCAGCTGTCATGGGAGGGACCTGTTGGGAGGCAGTTGAATCATGGGGGTGGCTACCCTCATGCTGTTCTCATGATAGTGAGTGAATTCTCATGAGATCTGATGGTTTATAAGGGGCTTTCCCCCGACTTTGCTCGGCACTTCTCCTTCCTGCCGCCAGGTGAAGAAGGACATGTTTGATTCCCCTTCCACCATGATTGTAAGTTTCCTGAGGCTTCCCCAGCCATGCATAACTGTGAGTCAATTAAACCTCTTTCCTTTATAAATTACCCACTGTTGGTATGTTCTTATTAGCAGCATGAGAATGGATGAATACATGGCCCTAGGCCCAAATAACCTCACCCCCCAAAATAGCTCCACCTCAAACA
Organism: Theropithecus gelada; assembly: GCF_003255815.1. NCBI lineage: Eukaryota > Metazoa > Chordata > Mammalia > Primates > Cercopithecidae > Theropithecus > Theropithecus gelada. The sequence continues at coordinate 33,019,297 of NC_037668.1, read as the reverse complement.
GCTCTACCCCCTCAACCAACCAGTCAGCATCACCCTGCACCAGCCCCACCTTCTCAGGGACCTCTGGACTCAGACAAAGGTTCTGAGTCAGAAACAAGATTTCCCTCTGTGTACTCCACACAGATAATTTACATTTGAGTTTTTGGTTTTTTTCACGTTGAGGTTTTAAGGGGCCAATAAGCCCCCTTTTCCTGACCAACATTTGAAAGAAGATCAATTGAGAGAGACGTAAATCAGGTAGGTATCCCTGATAAAAGCTGGGAGACCCACCAAGTCAGCTGTGTGGCCTCAATGGGGCTCCTGAATTGTACAGACACCTCAACAAGCTGCCAGCTCCGAAGGCGACTGCAACCCCCACCCCAAACCAGCTTCCACAGCACAGTAGCACAGTGGGAAGGAAGACCAAGGCACACTCTCCAGGCCAGCCCCCATGGGATGTGAGAGGAAGGGAAGAGCTACACATGCATACACACACCTCCCTTCCAATCAAGGGTCACTCCTGGGCAGGTTGGAAGCTGAGCTCCTCTTCCCAGTTCTTTCCCTTTCAGAGCAGGGCAGTGAAGTTAATTCCCTCACCTCTGTGAAATAACGCAGGAGGAAGTGCTCCATGCTCACACATACATGCACACACACATAGGCATGCATACATACATGCACACACACAGGCACCGGGGAAGCCTCTGATTCTGTGGACCTGTGGGAAACCTCTGAGTACTGACTGGGTAGGTCTCATTACATGGTCCCAGTTGCAAACCAACTTTTCTCTAGGAGCACAGATGGCAACTGGAAGTTGAGACCTACTTATTTTCACATCTCTCTTTTTCTGGAGATTATGAGCTCCTTGTGGGGAGGGCCTCCCCAGCCCCCCACCTGCTATAGATCTCTAGAGTGAGCAACTAAGCCTGGTTTGCCCGACATTTCCCAGGTTTGGCACTCAAAGTTTCACGTCCCAGGAAACTGCCTTAATTCTGGGCCCACCTGGATATTTGGTCATCTTGAAATAGTCAATACATATTTGTTGACTGAATGAACTCAGGGCTGCATCCCCCACTCACTCCTGAGACGTTGAAGAACAAGGACTCAGTCGCAGGCGGCAATGGCCACGAGGTGGTCTCAGCCCCATTACCTGTCTAGGGGACAAAAGTTGCTTCTTTCCACACAGTTGTCAGCAAGATCCTCTTTTGACTTGGTGGAAGTGGAGAGGTGGGGGGTAAGTGTAACAAATATCATTGTTTTATTTGGTGGCTGAGACCTGCAGACCAAAGCTCTGGAGGTTGCAGAAAATTCCCCAGGAAGTGAATGCCCTCCATCCTTTATTCCTCAGCAGATGCAGAACAATGCGCAAGAAGCTGATGTGGGAAGTGTGTGTGCTGGGGACTGCATGGAGGCAAGTCTGAGCAGTGTTGATTACGAGACCAGCCCTAACATGCAGAATTGTTTTTAACTGTTTCAGGCAGTTGATTTGCTGCATGAGATGCTTTCGAAATTTCCACAAGGCTGACAAATGGCATTCCATGAAAAGTCAGGAAAATTGGCATTTGCAGGCATTTGCCAGCATTTGTGGAAACCCATGGCATGCTAGGTAGGGACTGAGGAGGAACAAGTTTCCTCAGGGGTCCTAAGAAAATCCCGGCCACCGTTTGCACCCTGACAGAGTTCACTGATTCCGCACAAAAGAAGAGCCTTGAGGATCTTTGCCATGTTTACCTGCAGCTGTGAAATCAGAGATGGCCAGGGTGAAAGAGTGCCTGCCGGTGCAGCATGCGTCCTGGTGATCAGGGGCAGGGGATGCAGTGGAGCAGAAGGGACGTTCTGGATGGTGTGGGTTCAAGTTGGGCTTTAATGAAAAGAAATGCAGGCAAAGTTTCCAGCTAGGAGAACCAACTGGAGCAAAAGCCCAGAGAATGAAATACAGGAACAGGTTAAAGTATGCTGAGGTACACAGGTAGGGGAGGATGAAAGATGGAACAGAAGGTGAGCTGGAGGGAGGGTCCCATCCAGAGCCCACCCTCGCCATTCCATCCCCAAGCTCCAGGCCTGCCTGGGGGAGGTCAGGGAAGCCCTTGACTGGCAGAGTGGTCTAGGTGGCAGCCACCAGGCTCCCCACCCTGAGTGTCAGACCCTCCTCATGCTATACTTTGGGGACCAATAAGGGACACCACGTTTAGAATAACTCAAGAAATAAAACCCCAAGTGTGACAGCTGGCACCAAGCAAAGTGAGCCGACAGGGCAGTGAAGCCGAGATGGGGGCTGTGAGGTTTCCTAATCCTCTCCCAGATTCAACCCACAAGAGGCCAGGCAGGCCTCCCCCAGGAGCAGGGCCTGCCCAGCAAATTCTCCCTGTGGCTGTGATATCATGAAAATATGTATATTTGGGCTGGACGTAGTGGCTCACACCTGTAATCCCAGCACTTGGGGAGTCTGAAGCGGGCAGATCAGGAGGTCAAGAGATGCAGACCATCCTGGTCAACGTGATGAAACCCCATCTCTACTAAAAATACAAAAATTAGCTGGGCATGGTGGCACATGCCTGCAGTCCCAGCTACTCAGGAGGCTGAGGCAGAAGAATCACTTGAAACTGGGAGACAGAGGCTGCATGCAGTGAGCCGAGATGGCGCCACTGCATTCCAACCTGGTGATAGAGTGAGACCCCATCTCAAAAAATGTGTGTATATATAATATATAAATATAATATATATACACATTATACATATATATTTATACATACATATGTATATGTATATGTATGTTTGGTCTCTGCCCCCTGTCCCTGTTTCATGCACAGACCTCCTAAAACCCTTGGAATTTCTTGAGCAGTAGGGGTGCTGGGAGAATCTTTTGTTCTATTATTTGGTCTTTGACCCTGTTTCCTGACACAGAGCTGCTAAATCCCTCAGAATTTCCTGGGTAACAGGAGCGTCTTCTGTTGTAATGAGGTGACTCTTTGTGGGTTCCTGGATTGGTTCTGGTCACTCGAGAGACCCAGCCAGGATTAGAAGCATGGAGAGGAGAGACAGGCTGGAGATGGAGTTCATAATGAATCATGCTTATGTGATGAAAATCCCTAAACTGCAGAGTTTGGGAAACTTCCAGGCTGGTGAACAAGAACACGTCCACATGCTGGGAGGGAATGTACCCCAACTCTGCAGGAAAAGAAGCTCCTGCATGGGGAGCCTCTGGACCTCACCCTGTGCCCCTGTTCATCTATCTTATCCTTTATTAAAGAGTAAACTGGTAAACCTAAGGAAGTGTTTCCTTGAGTTCTGTGAGCCCTAATAGTAAATTCTCACACCCGGAGGGGGTCTTTTGTGCAGGTGGATCAGAAGTACGTACAGGCCACAACCTGGGACTCGTGCTTGGTGTCTGCAGTGGGAAACAGTCTTATTGGACGGTGTCCTTTACTCTGAGTCTATACTAATTCCAGTTGATGTCAGAATTGAATGATATGGTGGAAAACCCAGTTCCTCTCCCACTTACCCTACAGACGAGAAGCAGTGAGCAATGGTGATAAGGCACCTCCCCCTCTAACTCCTACCCAGGCCACCGGTGGATTCAGGAAGTTTTTAGAAGAAAAAATTTCTTCTAAATGTAGGCCTTTTGCTCATCAGAGGACAGCACCAAAACCAGCCATTGAATGAAAGCCGATATTTCTAACATATATGTCAGACAGAAATCCTACACCCTGGATATATACATAAAAGTCTATCACAAATCAATAATAAAGAGACAACTTCCCTCTAAATCTGCAAGAGACTTAACAAGAATAAGTGGTCAAGAAATGATTGAAAAAAAGAATAAAGTCAGAAGATTTAGTCTACCTTATTTCAAGTGCACAAAATAACTGAATGCATAACCACAGGAAAAGTTGCTCAACATCCCTGACCATTAGAGAAATGCATATTAAAACCACAGTAAAGAACCACTACACACCCACCACAATGGCAAAAATTACAAATCCCAAAAACCACAGAGCTGGCAAGGGTGTGGGTAGGCTGGAATACTTACCATTGCTGGTGCGTGTGTGGGGATGGTTACACCACTTTGGAAAGCTTTTTGACAGTTTCTTTTCTTTTCTTTTCTTTTCTTTTCTTTTTTTTGAGATGGAGTCTCACTCTGTCACCCAGGCTGGAGTGCAGTGGCACAATCTCGGCTCACTGCAACCTCCACCTCCCAGATTCACACCATTCTCCTGCCTCAGCCTCCCAAGTAGCTGGGACTACAGGCACCTGCCACCACACCCAGCAAATTTTTATATTTTTAGTAGAGATGTGGTTTCACTATGTTAGCCAGGATGGTGTCGATCTCCTGACCTTGTGATCCGCCCGCCTTGGCCTCCCAGAGTACTGGGATTACAGGCGTGAGCCACTGTGCCCGACCAATAGTTTCTTAAATGGCTGAACATACATTTACCCTAATATTCAGCAATTCTTATAGGTCTATACCAACGATAAATAGGCCTATTAGATACTTGTACAAGAATGTAGGTTCATAGCAACTTTATTTAGAGTAGCAAAAAACTAGGAACAACCCCAATGCCCATCAACAAGAGAATTGATCAACAAATGGTAGTATATCCATTCAAAGAAATTCTACTCAGAAAGAAGGGGAAGAAAGACGGAGAAAAAGAACCAATTGCTGATGCATGCAGCTACTTGGATGAGTCTTGAAAACATGGGTGGAATGAAGGAAGTCAGACAAGACAGAGTGCAGACGATATGGTTCCATTTATATGAAGTTTAAGAACAAGCAGGACGCACTTAAGGTGATAAAAGTCAGATCAGTGGCTGCCTGCAGAGGGGATGGGGAGGGGATATGGCTGCCAAGGGCAGGATCTTTCTGGCGTGATAAAAATGTTCACTCAATCTGGGTAAGGTTCCATTGTCAAAATTCAACTAATTTTTCACTTGAAACTGTTCATTTTACAGTACTGAGACTATGCCCCCATAAAGTACTGTTTAAAATAACTTACAAACAGGCTGGGTGTGGCCTGTAATCCCAGCATTTCAGGAGGCCGAGGTGGGTGGATCACTTGAGGACAGGAGTTTGAGACCAGCCTGGCCAACACAGTGAAACCCCATCTCTACTAAAAATGGAAAAAGTGAGTCAGGTGTGGTGGTGTGCACCTGCAATCGCAGCTACTTAGGAGGCTGAGGTAGGAGAATCGCTTGAGCCAAGGAGGCGGAGGTGGCAGTGAGCTGAGATCACACCACTGCACTCCAGCCTGGGCGACAGAGAGACTCAGCCTCAAAATAAATAAGTAAATAAAAAATAACTTAGAAACAAACTGAAGAATGGTTTGCATATTACAACAGAACATAGGAAGGAATATTCTAGCACAGAAGCTATCTGCCCCTTCTTGAGCATCTCAACTTTTCCTGGCATGATGCAACACGCCTGTGTGCATTACCGCAGGTAGTGTATCATAAGCCCTTGAAGCAAGGGGCTTTCCGGGACCCAGAGAGACTCGGTGACTCCCCTGAGGGCCCCCGAGCTGTGCACAGTGGCAGAATCAAAACACAAGGCAGACACGCTGATACCAAGCTGTCAGCCTCCACATTCCTTCCAGGTGCTGGGCTGCTTTCTGTTTCTTTGTGTGAATCCCACGGCAGTCAGCAAGATCACTATGATTGCCCATTTTAAAGGTGAGGCAGCAGACTCAGACACGAAGTGGAGTGAGGATGTAAGCCCAAGCCCAGCCCGCTCTCCCACTAATACCACCCCTGCTCCCTGCCCCGCTCCCAGCCACCATTGCTGTCACCTCCCAAAGGTGCCACCTGTGCCCTCCCAAGACCTTGAGATGCAAACAGGAAAAGCCTCAGCAGCTCCAGAGGCAGAAGCACAGGTCAGGGATTCTCAGCACGGAAAAGGCCATGTCCCAGGCAGCCAAGGGGCAGAAGCACAGCCCCTGCGCAGCACCCGGTGCTTGGAGGAGATGTGCTGGCCCGTAGAACAAAGGGTCAGGTGAATATAGGGCGTTACGGCTTCCCCGGAGCTGTGTGCACTTCACTCCCCCTCCGGACTGGGAGGTCTAGCACACCGTGCCCATGCCTGGGGTGCAGGCCATCCCCAGCAAGTGTCCCTAGACTGAATGGCTACAGTAGAGTTCCTCTGTTGCCCTGTTGATGGCATTTAACAATGAGCAGGGTGCTGGACTGTCCCACTCGCTCTCAGGCGGACCACCAGTTCTGAGCCCCCCAGAACAGGCAGCTTCCCACCCTGTGGGAAGGGTTCGTTGAACTGGAGGAGGGTTTGCAGAGGGACTGCTGGGACACTGAAGGCCCCTGGGGAGGAAGGAGTTTCAGAAGGGAGCCAGTGGCTGGCCCAGGTGCAGCAGGGATGCGGTTGAGAGAAGACAGACCACACGTTTGTTGTTCTTGGGACGGGTCACCCTGTCCAGTCAGACAGCGGACTGGCTCCATGCCTCACCCTGAGCCCCAGCCAGCAAGCATCCTGGATGCAGCCAGGCACCTCCAATATCTCCTTCCTCTGGGTAGGTCCCAGCGGGAGGGAGGACCCTGGCTCCTTGAATCCCTCCCACCCCAAATCCATTGAGGGGACATGGCCCCACTCCCAGACACCCAAAGAGACACTCTTGCTGTCCCTCATGCAGTCTGCTCTGTCACGTGGCTCCCCTGAGGACCCTCAGTGACAGGCAGACAGTGTCATCACCAGTCCTTGAGAAACCTCTGGGTCTCAGTTCGGTTGAGAAAGGACGGCAGCCCTGCCCAGGTGCTGACCAGGAAATTGTAAGCAGGAAAGGAGTAAGATTAGAGACAGCAGCAGTGTCTAATGGAATTTTCTGGGTGGATAAGTGTTCACAATGTTAAATGAGTGTTCAAATACTCACAACTGAGTATTTGAAATGTGACTGCTGTGTCTGAGGAATTCAATTTTTTATGTAACTACATTCATGTGAATTTAAATTGACATTGCCACAGGTGGCCAGGGGCCATGTCCGAGGGCACAACCTGGGAGTAGCACCAGTTCTGCTGGGAGTGTCCCCCAGGAGTCTCTCTGGGTCCAGGAAAACTCCACTCCATCTCCACCCAGGCTGTGACTGCGCCCTGCCCTTTGCCCTGCCCGCCAGGCCTGGTTTTGAAGGTCTGCAGGAACAAGAAGGCATCTCTGGTCACCTAGGGTGGTCTTGGAAGGCCGAGCTAGGAACCTCTCAGAGGAGAGGGACAGACAGGGGTCCTATGGGAAGGGAGAGGGCAGGGCTGGTGACACCATAATGCTCGAAAGAAGCCACTGCTCCCGCCCAGCTCCCACTCCGTGCACCCCATCCTGGACATCCAGAGCCACTGTGATGTCCCTGATTCCTTTTCCAAAAAGTGAGGAATAAACTGCCCAGCACATTCTCCCCAGTCCCTCCCAGCTGAGCCCACCTTCTGGTGTGACCGTCACTGGAGTGTGGGTGGCCTCGTGGCGGGGCTGCATCCACCCTCCACGGTCTCAGCCGTACAGCCCCAACATAGGCTACTGCAGAAAAAGGTTCTTTCCATCCCCACATCCCAGAATACCTGCCAGCTGTAACAGGCCCTGTCTTTTTTTCAACCCAGTTTTTCAATGGCCTTTCATTGGCTTCCGTGTTCTCTGGCATCCACTTCCTTCCCTTCAAGCAGACCCTGATTCGGAAAAGGAAACCATATCTGTTGTGAGTCGCTCCTGCTGCTGTTTCCCCAGCACCCGGGACCCTGTCATCCGGGCAGACAGGGCTGTTTGTCAAGCTCAGGAGAGTCACCAAAAGACTTGTTGTTCCTGTGGGGAAGCTCAGCCAGTGCCTCCTCCAAGCAAACCTGAAGGGCTAAAAAACAATGCTCACCATCTAAGCCCGCTGCTTCCGTTGAAAGGGAAAGAGAGATGCAGAAGAAATGCGACTTTGATCCGTCATTCACACCCCGAAGACGCCACTTCAGTTTGCAGCGGGAGAGACGCATCTCTCTTTACAGCTGACTGAGACGTTGAGACGGCCGCTGTCTAGAGAGGAGTTCAGCATGGACGTGCTTAGTCACACTGGCGGCGGGAGAAAGAAATAGGGCAGCTGCCAGCCTGGGGACCAGGAGATGACAGTTTCAGTGACATCAGAGAGGGCTCTGAGCTTAATGGACACCCCTCTCTCTGCTTTGAAATATCCAAATTATGGCCGTCCCTGCAGGAAAAACACCAGCTTGCATCTCTGCAGCCACCTCCTTGACACCTGAATTTTGATGGGTCACTTTTACGTGTGGGTCCAAGCACCGAGCTGGCGTTTGGCTTCCATTAAGGGCAAGTTGTACGTGTTTTTCTCTTTTACCCAAATAAGTGTTCCTCGCCCGTGTCACCTCCTCAATCCCCCAGGCGTGTGCTGGCATCACTGAAGGGCTTTCATCTTGGCCACAAGGACAGGATGGCAGCCCCGATGACACCTGCAGAAGTATCCAGGGAAGCCTCTCCTCTGCTCCAGCACTGGGCAAGACTTGAGTCTCCACATTCTGCAGAAAAGTCCATTTTGGTCACTGAGGGAGCTGGAAGGGGAAGATGAAAGAGGCGTTGGTTCTGGCAGGGTGCCCAGCACATGCAGAGACTACAGGGAAATGACCTCTCCTTAGGAATGAGAAGGACACCCAGGGCTCTGCATTTGTGGCCCCCGGCATAGCTCACTGGGGCCAAGAGGAAAAAAACACCGGATTCAAGTCAGAGGACAGTGCTGCTTCTAAAAAGAGGGCAGAGACTTCAGAAAGGCAGACATGGAAGGGGCTTGGAATCTCCCATGTTGATGGAGGGGACTGAGAAGCCTCTCTGGGCTGTGCACACCTGAACCAGATGCTTCTCACTAGTGTCCCTGTTCTGAGGCCAGCCAGTTCTGCAAAGAATCCATATCAGCCCAGTCCACACCAGGCAGTTCTGAGCTGTCAGAAACAAAGAGCTTTTGTTTCTGTGCTGAGCATTTTCTATGTGCTTAATTCTCTGCACCAATCTCCAAATAGCCAAATTCTGACAATAATAGTGACAGTAGGAACTGCTGTGTGTTCTTGAGCTCACGTCACATGCCAGGAATTGTACTGAAGCTCTTGCTTCTCTCACTTATCTGACCCTCCTACCCTTTGAGGTGGCACAGCTGTCGATTGCACTTCACAGGCAGCTCAGAAGAGCTGACAAAATATGCCTGGCACTCCTGCCAGCCCTCTCAGGTCCCTGCTAACTATGCATGCAAAGAGCCACCTATTTTCTACTGTCCAGCCAAATGCCCCACCACCAGGCAGACTGCCATTCCCAAGGCCCTATTGCTCTTCTACGCCTGTTCTGTGGTGAGGATGTCACCTCCACTGCTGATCAGCGTGGCACCCAAACAAGGCTTGCAGGCTTGGGAGTCACACAGCCTAAGCGTGAGTCCCAACTTCATCACCTCCCCTCTGCAGGCCTACCTGGACCTCAGCTCCTCCACTCCCATCTTCTGGATGCTGCCTGCTCTCCGGTGCACCTTGAGGGTCAGGTGAGAGACCAGGCACTTTGTCGAGAACTGCGTCTGCTGCACATGCACTGATATTGTTTGACTGTGTCCCCACCCAAATCTCATCTTGAATTGTAGCTCCCATAATTCCCATGTCTTGTTGGAGGGACCTGATGGGAGATAATTGAATCATAGGGGTGGTTTCCCCCATACTCTTCTCATGGCAGTGAGTAAGTCTCACAAGATCTCATGGTTTTATAAGGGCGATCTTGGTTCTTATTCTTTCTTATCTGCTGCCATGTAAGCTGTGCCTTTCACCTTCCACCATGATTGTGAGGTCTCCCCAGCCATGCGGAACTGTGAGTCCATTAAACCTCTTTTTCTTTATAAATTACCAGTCTTGGGTTTGTCTTTATCAGCAGAATGAAAACAGACTAATACATGTTGCTCCAGCATCCATTCTGTCTGTCAGGGCAAGAAGGCCCAAGCCCATGTCTTGGTACCTTCTCCCTAGCATCCCCACTCTGATGCCTGGAAACCCCCTTGCAGGTTTCCACACCTCTGTGTGCCTGGGTGGTCTTGAGGTGGGAGGCAGGACTCAACTTCATAGGCAGGGCTCAAGCACCAGACCAGATTGAGGACTAGCTAAAACAAAAACGAGATGGAAACCACTTTCTAGAAGCCATGCCCAGCAGTGCGCCATGTCAGTTTACCATTGCATGGCAACACCTGAATGTTACCACCCTTTTCCAAGGCAGGGATCCAATGACCAGGAAGTTACTACCATTTTTCTACAAATTTATGCATAATCTGTCCCTAAATTTGCACGTAGTTAACAGTGGGTATAAATATGACTGCAGCACTGTTATTGCGCTGTTATTGCTCCCAGCACACTGCCTATGGGGCAGCTCAGCCCTTCAGGAGCAGTCATGGAGCTGGAACATGGTAGCCTCAATAAAGCCATTTTCTTCCACCACCGGCCACTCTTGAATTCTTTCCTGAATGAAGCCAAGAACCCTCCCAGGCTAAGCCCCAGTTTGGGCATCAGTCTGAGCACCCCTCGCCTGACCAAGGCTCGGAGTAAAATTTAGGAGAGATTTGGTGCTTTGGTCAGATGTTTAGATGCTGTAGTCTTGTCAGCTTGGAGGGCAGCAGAGCCTGAAGGCCACATTGTGGCACAGACCGGTGGCTGGCATGGGAGCTGGTAGCCATGGACCCACCTTTCTGACCATTGCCAGATGGGGCTGCCTTGGCTGTCCTTGCTGCAGAGGGACTTAGAGACTGGGGCCTGGACGTCCAGCTTGGACCCTCAGCTCTCCTACGATCCTGTAAGTTATTTGGACCCTGATCCAGCCCCAGGGGACAATTCTCTGCAGTTTCTCCCTCCCCCAGAGCATCCTGGCCACTCTCCCAGGCAGGGACTCCTCCTGGCCAGCTCTTGCCTCTGACCTGGCCTCTTGACCACCACAGTAGGTCCTCCCTCAATTCCCTCACCTTCCATTTCTGTCTTTTCAGCTAAGCCAGGTGGAAGCCCAGGGCCACAGCTTCCCTGCCCAGGAACCTTGCTGGAGGATACATCTCAGGCCGCTTTCTTCCTCCCCTTTGTTCTTTGCCACATCACTGGGGGCCTTCAACCCCCACAACAGATATGGAGGCCACAGATCAGGTGGCCAGAGCCCTCCCCAGCAACAGCCTCCATGCCTGCAGGAGCCAGGAAGGAGAGGAAGCCATGGGGTGGGGAAGACTCATCTTGGATTCTTTCTGAGACCCCCAGACACTGCCCACTCTACTGTGCTAGATGTTTTTCCTCCGTGCCTGGTTCTGAGTCACAGTCCACCCAGGTGGGGAGCCAGTTTGTCGGGGGCTTGCCTTCCATCTTAGTCACAGAAGCAAATTCCGCATCCAGAGCACGTCTCCTGCAGCTGGGGTGGGTAATGTACAATTATTCTAGTCTTCAGCTGAGATGTCTTTGCATGTTTTCCCCTTGGACTCTGGCCATGTGCACATGCGCACAAACACACACACACACGTGTGTACATCCCCACACAAGTGTGGGATTTAGGAGATGGATGAACAGACTGTAACAGCAGGCAGAGGGTCCACCACTTGGGTGCAATCCCAGTAGACCAGGAACTCTCACTGGATGGGCCACAGGACCCCAACAAAGCTCTGCAACCTTTGCAGGCCAGTGACTGTGCACAGGGGTCCACGAAGCCCTGCGATCTTTAGGCAACTGTGCATCCGTGCAGTTTGCAGAGAGTTGAGTCCTTTGATCAGACTATCAGGGAGCTCTCCAGCAGTTTCCACAATGAAGGAAAGGAAAGCTCTCTGCCCTTGGGGGTACTCAGCCCGTGGGGCCCTGGGGAAGAGATGTTCTGAGGATGGGAAGACTGCAAGGTGGGGGCTGGGCCTGAGCCTGGGCCTGCTCCAGTGGAAAATCTCAAAGAACACAAGCTTTCTCTCTCCTTGCTTGGAACACCCCATCCTGCCTGGAGCTCACTCAGGTCAGTCCCTACTTTGAGGGACCTCAGGGGGATGTGCAGAGTATTCCAGGCTGTGGAGAAGGGAGCGGAGCATGCAGTGGCTCAGTGGACTTTATAAAGCAAAGTGTGCCACATCCCCACGTCTCCGGGGCGATCTGAGCACTCCGGGCCTGACCAAGTCCCCATTCACTGGGAACGAGACCAGCACAGCCACAGAGGGGCACCTGCATGCTTCCTGGGTGAGTATTTACGCTGATAGGTTCAGTGCCCAGGCAAGGGGGAAATGTTCAAACATCAAACTGATAATGAATGCTTTCACTCCATCCAACTGCAGAACATAGAAAATATACAGCTTGAGGATGCAGACTGTTTACTAGTCTTAAATTGTGATGTTAACCTAGTGTATGAAAGGGAGGGAGAGGGAGAGAGAAAGGGCAGGTCAGAACTCATGGGATACAAGCGGCACTGCAAAGCCTGTGCATCAAAAACGTGTAGTTGAGGCCACTGCCCTTCGGATTCCATGGGAATCCGGTGAAAAACAGAGCACCAGAAAAGGGTAACGTGGGTGCCAGGGAAAGATACTCCCCCAGTGGGAGAGTCCACAGCCTTCTGCAACTGTGGCCCACCCAGCCCCCGGCAGCCTCCACAGCTGGGGTGTCATATCTGCTAGTCCCACAGTGAGTGGAGGGAGACGCCAGCCCCTGGCCAATAACTGGCTGCAGTAGCAGCCCCCACTGCAGCTCCCACAATGTCCTCTAACTTGCTTCCAGCTCCTCATGAAATCCAGCCTCAAGTTCAGCTCTGGGGATATATAATATAATATAATATAACATAATATATAATATAATATAATATAATACAATACAATATAATATAATACAATACAATACAATGCAATACAATATAATATATAAGAAATGATTACAACATGGACCTCACTCCGGCTTGGAGCATGTAGTTGGATGAGGAAATGAGGCCATAGAGGAACAGCAGTAGGGAGATGCAGGAGGAGCACAAGGATCTGACCTTAGGCTATCACTGAGGCTCTGTGAGCCTCAGTTTACCCACCTGCAATGGGGCTGGTCACCAGAGAATGCCCCTTACAGTGTGTGGAAGCTCTTAGTGCTGGGCTCAGAGTAAGCACTTGTACTGGTCATGGAGGACTAGGTTGAGCTGCATAACAAACATCCCCCAAATCTCAGTGGCTTTGACATGACAGACTTATTTCTTATTCCACTTTTCCACTGTCAATCTGCAGGGCAGGGGATCCCATTCTGCCAACAATGGAGCAGCCCCTATCTGGGTCATGCCAGCCACATGGCAGTGGCCCAGGGAAGCAAAGGAAAGGGAATCGCACACTGGCCCTTTGAGCTTCCACCTGGTGCTGAGCCAGGTCACTGCCACTTACACACCACCAGCCATGCAAGTCCCACGGCCACACCTAACCCCAGGCCAGCAGGGATGCCCCGTCACCACATGCAGGAGGAGGTTTGCTGAACACTGGGAGAGAAACACCCATGGGGCACTGCAGGAATGAGGGCAGTCTGTCCAGTGTTACTGCAGGGGTGCTGCAGGGGACATGGAGGGACACGAAGGGGGGCATCTTGAATGCAGGTTTGACCTCATCCCTCCTGCACGGCCATCCTTTCGAAAGATACCTATGAGAGTCTACTCAGTGCCAGAGACTTTGCTAGAGCCAGAAAGATAGCCATGGACAAACCAGATGATGATTTCTGTCCTCATGGGTGGCTCATGTTCCAGTTGAGGATACAAACAATAAACTTACTATGTAAGTGAGGTATAGACGGCCCTGCTGCTCCATAGAACCTTCCGGAACCATGGAAACATTCTCTATACTACACATCTGACTGCTGAGCACTTGAAATTTGACTGGTGCAGGCCGGGCGCGGTGGCTCACGCCTGTAATCCCAGCACTTTGGGAGGCTGAGGTAGGCAGATCACAAGGTCAGGAGTTTACAACCAGCCTGGCCAAGATGGTGGAACCCCATCTCTACTAAAAATACAAAAATTAGCTGGGCGTGGTGGCAGGTGCCTGTAGTCCCAGTTACTCAGGAGGCTGAGGCAGGAGAATTGCTTGAACCTGGGAGATGGGGATTGCAGTGAGCCAAGATCATGCCACTGCACTCCAGCCTGGGTGACAGAGTGAGACTCCNTCTGGTGCAATGAAAAGATGGATTTTTCGTGTATTTAATTTAGGTAGACATGAGGGGCAGTGGCCGTCGTACTCATGGCACAGATGGAGATTATGAAGTGATGAGAAGTGCAAGGTAAACTCAAAGCAGAGAAAAGGCCTCGAGGGAAGTTGGGGGCTGCCGCAGTTTCAGGTAGGGTGCCCAGGAGAGGCTTTGCTGAGAAGGGCCATGTGAATTTAGACCTAAAGGCAGTGAAGAGCAGGCTCTGGGGATAACTGTGGAATGAGCATCCCAGGCTGAAAGAAGGGCTTGTGCAAAGGCCCTGTGGCCATGAGAGCCAGAGCTCATGTGAGGCAGAGGGAAGGCAGGAATAATTGTCTGGTGGGGGGTGTGCTGTGGTGACCTGGAAAGGAGCTGTGGTCCGTGGAATAATGGCCTCCCAGAGATGTCCACGTCCTAATCCCTGGAACCTGTGAATATTACCTGGTAAAAGGAATTTAGCGGATGTGATTAAGTGAAGGATCCTAGGTTATCCAGACGGGGTTAATGTAATCACAAGGGTCCTTATCCTTATCAGAAGGAGGCAGGAAGATCTTAATCAGAGCAGTGGAAGTTGGGGGGAAGAGAGAGACTGCATTGCTGGCTCTGAAGATGGAGGAAGGGGCCGCAAGCCACTGAATGCAGGCGGCCTCTGGAAGCTGAAACGGTCAGGAAACTCACCTGCCCTGGAACCCTCAGGAGGAACACAGACCCGCCCACACCTTGATTTTAGGACGTCTGACCTCCAAAACTGTAGGAGGATAAATGTGTGGCCGAAAGCCACTAAGTTTGTGGCAATTGTGACGGTAGCATTAGGAAATGCTTTGGAGGCCTGGAGGCCAAAGGACTGTGGATTTTATTCTCAGAAACGGGAGTCATTTCAGACGTCTCATGCAGAGAAGGCTGGGTGTGGGTGCCATCCGTCACAGCACAGTCAGAGTGCTGGTCTGCCCCTTTGCCCAGTGACCTGCATTCTGGGAAGTTTCAGGCAGGGGAGTGCACAGGGCTGGGAGTGGAGGGCATGAAGGCAACCAAGCTCAGAACTGAGCAGCCACAGCCTCCCGCCTGCAAATCTCAGGCTCAGCAGGATGCAGGCAGCCTCCAGGAAGTCCCTCCAGATGACCAGTGACCTGGGCCTCTCACTCCATCCCGTAGACCGAAGGCCCTGTCCGCTTATATGCTGCCTCGGGTGTGGTTCTGTAATCAAGACATGGGACCCAGGCCCTCATCAGGGAAACGGTGATTTGCCCTGCAACTCCTGCATCTATCCCCCTGCAACTTTGGTGGTGACGAGGGTGAAGCCGGGACTGCAGCAGGAACCATCCCTATGGGGTCCAGCCCCTCTAGCATCTGCCCTGATGCTCCTACTGCCCAGAAGGGGACACCCTTGATGCCTCCACTCAGGCCCATCCCTGCCAGGCACAGCAATTGGACCTAATGTCTTGGGCAGTGGGTGGGGGCGTGGAAGGCGGGGCTGGTGCGAGGTGAGTGACTAAGGTGAGAATTTTGCCCTCCAGCTCCTTCTCCTTGCCCCTCACCTGTGTCCTTTCAGGGACTCAGTGACCCCCACCTGCACTGACATGGCAGCTAACAGGGCTCCACCCTGGAAGCTTCCCACGTGGGTTCACACCGGTGACAGGAGGTCCCTGTTCAGCCAGCTGTCTCCCCATTCAAGTCCAAAGGCCCAAGTGTGGCATTCAAGGGCCTGCCCGACCAGAACCTAGTGTCTTTCCATTCATTCACTCGCTCACTCATTCATTATCTAAGCATCTTCCTGAGGGCATGGTAGGTGCCCAGCCCAGGGTCAGGACTTAAAGAGACCGGTACTAAGTAGCTCAAGAGAGAGTCCAGGACGCCTGAGATGTCACAAACTAGTAATAGAAACAGGAGCTTTGTCACATTTGCAGGTGTGGGGCGAACATGTGCAACAGAGTTCTGTCAAAGGAAGTGAGGAAAGCCCAGGAGATGGGGCTGGGAACAGGGAGGCCCTGGGAGAAGAGGAGAGGGAGCGCGAGGCCCAGAAGACCACCTGGAGGGAGCCGAGTCCCTCCCAGCCCAGCCACCGTGAGCCCTCCCCCTGTGAAAGGAAGAACAATCTCAGGACCCCAAAATCATGAAGCCAGAGAGAAAAGTCAAGCTGGGAACTGCTTAGGGCAAAGCTGAATTCAAAGTCTTCCCTCTGCTCACTGAGATAAACGCATATCAGATGGCTTCCTTTGGAAAGGCTGATCAGAAACTCGAAAGAATGTAACCGCTTGTCTCTGATCTACCTATGACCTGGAAGCCCCCGCCGTGCTTTGATGTGTCCTGCCATTCCAAACCGAACTAACGTACATCTTACAGGTATTCGTTGATGTCTCATGTCTCCCTGAAACGTATAAAACCGACCTGTGCCAGACCGCCTCGGGCACGCATCATCAGGACCTCCTAGGGCCACATCACGGGTACAGCCTTGACCTTGGCAAAATAAACTTTCTAAATTGATTGAGACCTGTCTCAGATTTTGGGGGCTCACATATCTATCTGTCTATTGTGGCCTGTGGGGACAGGAGATGGGAATCTCTGTTAGATTTCTCTGCACACAGCCATGGGGGGCAGGAGCTGGGGTTTCTGCTGGATTTCTCTGCAGACAACCTTCATACGAAAAGAGGAGTAGGAAAGCTGCCCCCACCTGCCCAGAGCTCAGCCTCCCCCAGGTCCCTTCCCTTGCAGGTTCACTGTTCATCCAGCTGGGGCCAAGGCTCTGTCTTAGTGACCAGCAGTGACATCAGCGGTTTGTCGCACCCCAGAGCAGCCACTGCAGCCCCTCCTGAGCCTCTGCCCCTGTCCCCATTATGGGAAGGACTCTGGCCAGGAGGTGGTTCCTGCAGGGACGCTAAGAAGAGGGCCTGGCCCAGGCGTTGCTTTGGGGCAGAGGGGAGAGTCAGGTGTGTGGCTTTCCTCCGTGGTGACTCAGCTGTGTACGTGGGATTTCAAGGGACATTCTGTGGTTTCCACTGTAAAGGACACCAGTGAAGATGCTGATTGTCAGTGAAATGTTTCCTCTGGGCCCTGGGTCTGGCCATTCGAGGGGCAAACAAAGAACTGCTCTACGAGGCAAACCTGAACCTGTGGCATCTCAGGATCATGGGCACCGGCGCTGTTCAGGGACAGCTGAGCCCTGAAAGCCCCAGCATAGAAAGGCTGCATTTCTTCCCAAAGCAATGGCACAGTCAGAGAGGAGGGGCCTGACCCCAACAGCATCCCTGTGGATGGCAAGGACGGGCAGCTGGACCCACAGCCCCATTGTCTCTGGGTGACTCTTCACCCAGGTGGTCCCCGGGTTTCCCCTGAAGCTGGGGCTGCAGTGCCTGGCGGGGACTCGGTCTCAGTCAGGGACTGGGTCACAGGGCAGAGCTCAACATGGAACTCAGGACAGGATGCAGGACTGGCAGCCCCCGTGCACACCCTGTGGGTGCCCCGTCCCCGAGGCCAGTAGTCCTGGGGCTGCCCTTTCTCACTGGATTGTGGGGAGGGGGACAGTTGCCACAGCACACAGGGTGAAACTCCAGAATAAATACAATTAATAAATACCCAAACATGCAGATGCCAGGTGATAAATGGGAGGAGATTGGAAATGAATTTAGCAGCCACGGGCTCAGGCCCCGCTGTGCCTCAGAGGCCTCAGGTGCCTTTTGTCCCGACGCAGCCCATCCGTCTATGCCACACCCGCGGGAGGCAGAGCCCGCAGGGAAGAAATCTGCACCGTGTCCATGCCTGGCTTCCCATGAATGGGACATCCCCATTCTCTTGCACTTAAAAGCACACGTCTAACAACAGATTATGTGTTGGCTTCCGTGGAGGCCACGCCACCTATTTCTCCAGGCCGGGGTCCCTGCCAGCACTAGCGGGTAAGGGTCTATTTCTTTCACAGTCGGCCACTGCTTCCCTGCGCAGCTGCCATCTGAATGTAGCACTAGAAGCCATTCAGTGCCTATCGTGGAATGAACCGATCAATGGATCAATCAATCAATTTAGCGCTGCTCAGTCCCTGGTGGGACAGGGAAGCGGCCTGAGTGGGAGATGGGAGACTGAATTTCCCATCCAGAGCCTTGGTGAGGGTCACTGGCTGGGGGTCTGTGAGGGTCAGGGACCAGACGTGGTACAGACCCCTTGGGGCCATGTCAGCTCCATGATCACAGACAGTGAATTGAAGCTCTCTGAGTCTCAGCGTCTCCATCCGTGCGCAGGTGTAATTCCCACCTCTCAGGACTACGGCACAAATTAAGTGAGTGAACATTTGAAAAACACCTGGTCTATCATGCATGTGTGGTGAAAGGAAGATGATGTCATGTTTCTTCAATCTTCCACCATGTTTTTAATTTTCTGTGTTTCTGACACTTAGACCTCTGGGATCTTACTGACCCTGGAGGAACTGCCCCTCCCAGGGCTGGCCAATTCCTAGAAGTAGTAAAGAACCGGCCTGAGAGCCCACTTTTCCTACCAACCCACTGAGAGCCCACAACCCACCACCTCCTCTATCAGGGTCTCCCCCCAGGGCCACCCTCCACCTGCCCTAGTCACCCCAGGCCAGGTGCCAGAGAGCTAGGGACAGCCTCTCTCCCCAGAGCCAGCAGGAATTATCCACATAAGCCTATCCTGAGCCCGCCCACCCTGCCTCGCCCATTCCTTCCCACGGAAGCCACAGGTACAACGGTGTTGCTACCCACTTCCTCCCCACCCACCTCCACGGTGCCGCCCACTTCATCCCCACCCACCTCCATGGTGCTGCCCACTTCCTCCCCACTAGCCTCCTGTCCCACCCTAGTTCTTCCCCACGTGGCCCCACTTGGTACACAGTGCCTCCTGTTTCCAGGGATCTGCGAGCATAACAAACATCCTCCTTCATAGGTCTTTTCCATGTCTGTGTGTCTTACCAAACCTGATTAAAACAAATCCTGGTCCCATTACAACACACCTGTCCCCAACGGTGTTACCCACATGATGCACACACCTTGCAGGGTGGTCGGGGTGGACCACCATGAACCTCGGGCAAAGCCGTATTTCTGGAAGAGGGAAGGAGGAAGAGACAGGATGAGCCTCACTGACTCTACCAGGAGAAGGGTGCGAGTTTCAGCCCAGGCAGGGCCCACTTGGACTCCCTGACCTGGCCTCGCCCTGCCCTCCCCCAACTCCATCCATCAGCCTCTCCCCCTCCACCTGATGTGGAGACAGAACCCTCAGCTGCAGCCCAACACCGCAAACAGGGAATGACTTGTTTACGGCTGCTTTGTCAGGCTTCGGCTTGCTTTTTTCTTTTTTTCCAGAAGACACTAATTCAAAAATGAAGCCCCAGGCAAAAGGATTTATCAGGCAGGATGGAGAATAAAGTACTCTTGGTTGATGTGCGTGTTGACTTCTTGCTTTTAACATCCAGCCGGGGGCATTGGGTCTGGAAAGCATGGCCTGGGAGAGAAATGACCCAAATCCTGGGGCCTAGGGGCGTGATCCAAGGGAGGTAAGGTGTGTTCTTCCCTTGTTTATCCGGAGTAGCGTGGGGCTATCTTTGCCAGGGGAGAAAGCGTGACAGCATCCAGGACGCTCCATGAAGTCCTGGCCACCCGGTCTGGCCACCGGCATTCTGCAGGCCAAGGAGGAAGTCCCCCCGATCCCAAGCCCTCCAGGACCGCAAAAGGGAAGAGAACCTGCTTTGAAAAAGACAACTCCAGGCAATTGGAGGAATTCAGGAGACCAGGATTGTTATCTCAGAATGTTTGATCATTATTCTTTTGAAAAGATGATAAGCTGGAACACGCAAGAGTGGAAAAATCAATCCATGTATTTATCACTTCTGGGAGCATTTGTTGTGAAAATAAACTCCCTGGAGATAAGAAGGGAAATGCATTTAACATCGATGGGACATTTGCATTGGCCCAGCAAGTCTGAATTGGACATTAGAAATCTTTAGGAATTATAAGAATCCGATTTGGCATTTTGGAAGAGGCTTAGATATCTAATTGCAGGGTTTATTGTCTTTTTCCCCTGACAACCACTTAGAATGTTGCCCTTAGCTCATGTTCCCTATAAAATCCTCTGTAGGACAAATTCATTGCTTTTATTTGGGGCGATGTTTGCTCAGTAACATAATTATTTCCATGTATATTCTGAAGGGTGAGCTGCAGGCCACCCCCTCCCCAGTCCCACTCCTTGCTGGGGGTAGGCGGGGAACTTGGAGGCCCAGTCCCAAGGAGACACATGAGCAATGTCCTTTCTTTCCCCACCATCCCAGGTCCCGCACAGATAATGCCCACCCCCCTCCTTCTCATTCACCACTCCAAGCTCAGCTGCAAATGCCGTGTCAGCAAGTGCTTGGAACTCAGAACACATTCCCTGTAGGAGCCATGTATGGCAGGGTGATCCTGGTCTGTTTCCCTGATGGCTCAGGGATTTGCTCATGGTGTCTGCAGGGAGCTGTCAGCTCTGCCTCAGAGTGGGCTGTCTCTTTTATCATGTTTCCTGGGTAGAGAAGGTGAGTCCCTCATCCTCAGGGCCCTCTCCCCTCCTCAGCAGGGCCAGTTTGGGGGTCCTAAGCCCACACACCAGTGAGACCACATCTGCACACTGCATGCCGGGTACATGGGTGCATGCCTGGTGCACACCTGCTGGTTCTCTCCCTGATGTTGTGAATCGTGCAGCCAAGGGCAGTTGTTGTGGGGAGGGGCCTCCTCCCACTGCCCCTTCGCTGGGTGAATTCAAAAGTTAGCACCACAGGCTGGAGGAGGCTGACCCTGCTTCCCAGCGCTTGGAGGCCTCCAGACACCCTGAACAGGGACTTGCTTCAGGAGCCTTCACTCACTCCCTTCAATGCCCTTGCACTACTGTATTGCACAGCTCTCCATATGGGCTCCCCCTTGACTGGCCCCTTTCAAATGACACCACCACAGCGGGCTGTAAAACTGCAGCAGGGACAAGCCCACCCAACTGGTATGGCGCATGTAGAGCCCCCGCGTTTCTTTACATAGTCTCCTCTAGGTGCCCTCATCATAAACACAGGCTCTCGACCCACCCTTACACCTGCCCGAGACCTCACCTGAGGGGACCCTCCACTCACATTTCTACCTGGGCACTCAACATCCCCACAGGAGGTCTCTGGGTTCCTGAAAGTACAAGGCGGGGTGAATGCTCCTTGCCCACCCATACGCTCCCCAAAGCTCTTCCACCCAACCCACTGCAGCCCCACCCCTGGCAATGGCAGCTCCACCCACCGATCATCCAGTCTGGAAACTGGGAGTGACTTTTGATGGCATCCTCTTCCTCAGCCTCCACTTCCAATCCTTCCCCTTCAGACCCCATCTCAAGCCTGCTTCTCTGTCTCCATGCCACATCTTCATCCAGGGAACCAACCCTTCTTTTCCAGGTAGCCACAGGACTCTCCTCATTGGCCCCCTCACATCTACACCTGCCGCTTCCAGTCCAGTCTCCATCTAGAATCTTCTTAAAGCACCTCAGATCTGGCCTTTCCTTTGTGTGGCAGCCTCACAAAGCTCCCACTGCAGAAGAGCACACCTGAGCACCCCCATGCCTGAGGGTCTGCCTGTGGATCACCTCCTGACCAAGGCCCTCTGCCCCTCAATAATGGCAGCATCAACTTCTCCTCACCTCCTCATTCCTCCTTCTCTCACCAACCTCTTGTCCACCTAGGGCCATGCACATGGGGCCCCACAATCTGGAATGTGCGGCCCCCAGCCCCCATTCTTCCCCAAGCAGTTCCTCTTGGTCTTCCTGGTCTCAGAACATCTATAAGATGGTTGTCACACTCCCTCCTGGCTTTGTTTGATTTCATTCTAATATTCACCATACTTGAAGTAACTCTTTTCATCTGTTTAGTTTTAGTCCCTGATGTGGTTTGGCTGTGTCCCCACCTAAATCTCATCTTGAATTGTAGCTCCCATAATCCCCATGTATCATGGGAGGGACCCAGTGGGAGGTAATTGGATCATGGCGGTGAGTTTTTCCTGTGCTGTTTTGTGATACTGAATAAGTCTCATGATATCTGATGTTTTTATAAAGGCCAGTTCCCCTGCACACACTCTTGCCTGCCACCATGTAAGACATGCCTTTGCTCCTCCTTTGCCTTCCACCATGATTGTGAGGCCTCCCTAGCCATGTGGAACTGTGAGTCCATTAAACCTCTTTTTCTTTATAAATTAGGCAGTCTCAGGTATGTCCTTATAACAGCATGAGAATGAACTAATACAGTCCCCCAACTAAAATATAGTCTCAGTGAGGACAAAAACTTTGTCTGTCTTGTTTGTAAGTATTCCCACTGTCCCTAGAACAGGGCCTCTTGGTGAATATTCATGAAATGGATGGATGGATGTCTGGATGGATGGATGGATGGATGGATGGATGGATGGATGGGTTGATGAGTGGGTGGTTAGATGAGTAGATGGATGGATGTGTGGATGGATGAATGGTTGGATGGATGGATGGATGGATGGATGGATGGGTTGATGAGTGGATGAGTGGATGGGTAGATAGATGGATGAGGTGTGTGGATGAATAAGTGGATAGATGGGGGGGTGAATGGATGGGTGGATGAATATTGGGTAGATAGATGAATGACGGATGGGTGGGTGGGTGGGTGGGTGGACAGATGGATGGATGTGTGGATGGATGGATGGGGAAAAGGATAAATGGTTGAATTAATAAATGAAAACAATAATGAGAACAGCTAGCCCTGTTACAGTGCTTACTCTCCATTTGGGGCTTTACATGTCTGTTCTTACAAATCCCTTTGAAGTGGGCACACTTATTGACCCATTTTATAGATAAGGAGCCTGAAACTCAGAGAGATGAATCAATTCATTCAGGGTCTGAAAAGATTATTGATGAAGTGCTGAGGCCACGGAGAGAGAGTTCAGCAGATTTTCATTTCTGTTTCCTGTTCTTGTTCCATCCATACCACCCAGCTGCTCTTTTCAAGGGGTGTAACCTTCAGAGGATCTGCTGTGAAATGGGATGGGGTTGGATGAGCCACGTAGGGAGATGGGAGCTGCAATGGAGGGAGGCACTTCTACTCATCTTCATCTTGACTTGGAAGCCTCCCTTGAAATCGACAGATTGCACCAAAGCAGTGGCTTCTGCTCAGAGCGAAGGGTGGAATTCGGCCACACAGAGTATCACACTAGGGGACCATCCCTGCTGATCAGAGGCTGGAAGGCATTAGTTGGGAGTCTGGGAGGAGAACAGAGAACAAGGGGCAGCTGTGAAGATCCCAGGCCCCAAGCTGTTAAGGAACCAAGACACACAGGGTCTGAGCCTGTGTCAAGCCTCCTGGGAGCTGGCAGGGTAGGCATAAAAGCAAAATGACCCACCCAGACTCAGGACCACCAATTAGTCCTGTTTATTTGGGAATTTCCAGGTGACAGCACTAAAGTCTTACATCCCAGGGCTTTCCTGGGACTGTCTGAATTTTAAAACTGAAAGTCCTATATTCCAGAAACTCCCTTAGTGCTGGAGAAGCCAAGATATTTGGTCACCCTGCTGGGTCCCCATCCAGAGAAGGGCAACCAGGTCATAAAAGTACCTGCAAGGATGTGGCACTGTTTCTACAGGAGCCTACTGTGGGAAGAGACCCAGAGCTGCTCCCACTAGCCCTCCAGCTCCCTACCCAGGAAGAGACATTTGCCAATGTCTCTGCTCCTCTGGGTGATGTCCTGGCTCAAGAACTGGCATCTGTCAGTTATCACCTGATTCCCTGAAGGCTGAGCAAGGCTGGTTTTGCAGTTCTCTTTTGTGTTGTAATTGGTTTTCTTTTTATCAGTTGTGGAAATGTTTCTTCATATTCTTTGAAGGAATTGCTATGGATTGCTTATGAAATCCTGAAACATTTTCCCTTGACTCATAAGTCCAAGGGGGTGCCCTGACCAGCATGGATGGCTCTGCACTTGTAGCAGGGCAGGGCCAGGGACACTGGCCCCCAGTCTGGACACAGGCTCCCAGGGGGATTCTGCTCTCGTCCCTTCCTGGCTACTGTGTGGAAACGGGATTAGAGGCTCCCTGCCTCCATGGGCTCACTCATGTCTGAAGTTATTACACAGCTTCCTCCAAGTGGGAAAATATTAGCTAATTTTTCCTATTATCACTAATTTAGACCTGGGGAAAGAATTAACACTAAGTATGATTTAGGGATTTTTTTTTCATAAGGACTTGGAAATAACAGACTGGATGATGAACTAATAGGAAAGTCAATGAACCATTGGCTCACACAGCCCTTCACAGGGCACTTTCAAGAACCTGAAGTTGAACATCAATTGGAGGAAGCCAGACAATGTCACGTAGTCTCTCTGATCCTGACCTTTTAGAAAAATCAACACATTTCAGGCATGTCAGGGCGAAAATAGCAAGGAGAGTTTGGACATCTACCAAAACATCAACATTTTATCTTCTGCTCTTTTGATTAATTTCCATTTTTTTTTTCATCCTTTTACCACACAGGTCTTGGCAATTAACCGAGTATAACCTCCTATAGGTTCCCAGACACTGTCGCCCCCAGATACTACCCCCATGTCTACAGGCAGTGCCCTCAGTTCTCTTACTGTCTTCTGGGGGAACCTGGCTCCCAAAGGCCCCTAGTCCCAGGCGACTTGGAGCAGATTTTCAACCTTCCTATTCACAGAACCCTGGTGCCCTTTATCACGGATGTGGCTGTGTCTCTAATGGTAGCCCCCTAGGGATCGCAGATAAAGAATTGTGGTCCAGAGTAGGTAGTCCGCCCAACCAAGACCTCACAGTTCATAAGCGGTAGAGCCAGTGTGCAGCAACCGAGTCTGCATCTGACACCCGTGCTCCCCGCCACTGCCCTGTGTGGCCTCTCTAAAAGGCCTGGAGCATCAGCCATGCTGGATAAGCTGGCACTCAATACTGTGGTAGAAGGCGGCAGGTGTTTAGAGTTAGAAGGTGTCACAGAGAGGCCCTATTTTGTGTTCTGTGAATGAATTAACTCATCAACTATTTATTGGGTAAGCAGAGGAAACAAACAGGAACCTTGAAAATTTCTGGCTTTGAGAAGCTTCTAGAAGACCAGAGGAAGCAAAGATACCCAGCTGATCAAGGTGCAATGGCACCCATGTAACAGAGGATGTCATGAATTCCTTCGGTAGCTCAGGGGGCAGTAGGAGGGAGGTGTTACTGTGGGGTGCAGCCTCTCTACTGGGCTGAAAGAAGTTCACTGGGGAGGGGAGAAGGAGAGAGATGTTGCCCGTAGAGAACCTGAGATGCAGAAAAGTCCAGCATGTTCTGGCAAGGGGGCTTGGGGGAGGACTTGGAGGAAGTCAAGCTGGAAAGACAATCACTTATTTGCAGCTCCCAACAACTGTGTGAAAAAAGAAAAACCTTCAACCTCATGAGCATTTTTCACAATTGCATATTTAGTTAATCCTAGTTACATGCTTGGCTAGAATGATAATTTTAGCTGACTGATGTTTCCGTCACGGAGAATAATTACTCTACCCTTTGATAGGCTTTCGTGAAAAATCCATGTTCTACAAAATGACGCTGCATGAGATAATTTGCACAGTTCCTGGGAGGATGATCTCTGGCATGCAATTCGCAGACCTGCCATTTCTGCCTCAGGTCACGTCCTTCGTCATGCTTGTCAAATATCAAACTCAAATAACCCAGTCATACCAAGTCTCCATTTTCTTGGAAGAGTATAGCATGGATAAGTCTGTTGCACTAAATAGTCTAGATAAATACTAATAGGGACGATAACAGCTATCACTTCTTGAGCATGCACCAGAAGCCAGGACTATACTAAAGTATGCTCTTTTTCTATATATTTAAACACATTCATTCTGCATAGATGAAGTAGACAAATTAGGATTCTTATTTTACAGTTATCAAAGTGCAAGTTACTGAACCTCTCTAAATTCCAATTTCACACAACTCAGAAGTAGCAAGAATGGGATTTGAACCAACACAGGACTGGCTGCCGAGCTAGGACAGGCACACATCACTGGCAGAGTACACACTTGTACAACTAGTCTGGAAAAATGTTTTTCAGAACCTACTCAAGAAAACACCTTCTTAACCTAGGCCCCAGAGATTCCACTCTTAGGTAAACACGTAAGAAAAGTGAGCACATGTATCCACCAAATGATATGCACAAGGATGTTCATAGCACCTTTACTGCAATAATAAAAAGCTAGAAATACTCAAATGTCCAACAGCAGTAGAATGGATAAATAAATTGTAATATAGTCATACAAAGGAGTTCTGTATAGTAATGAAAAATAACGAAGTACTGCTATATGCGAAAGCATGAATGAATCCCAGGCACATAACAATGAGCAAATGAAACCAGACAAAAGAGTAAAAAACACATGATTAATTTAAATGACGTTTAAAAATAGGAAAAACTATTCTGTGATGGTAGAAGTCTCATTAGGGTTACTTAGGGGATAATGAAGATAACAGGCATGAGAGAGGCTTCCGGGGTGCAGGCAACACCCCAAACCTTGACTTTTGTAGTGGTCACATGGGCATATGCACTTTGTGAAAATTCATCAAGCCATACATTTATGATTTATACAATTCACTGTATGTATGTTGCACTCCAATCTAATAAAAAAAATTTACAAAAAAAAAAAAGCAAAATAAAAGCTAAAACATACCTATACTGGAAATTAACACTTCTTAAATACAAAAGGCCATTGTGCTTTCACAGGGCCATCACTGAATACATTGGTCTAAACTCATCCTTCACTCTGCAAAGGTTCACTGCAGGTTACACTATGTCAGCCGCCATGCTAGAAGCATGGTGGTGTTGATGTCTGCCTTCACTGGGATTAATAGCCTGCAAGACGTCCTATGGGAGGTATAAATGATCATTCTGAATTTCTACTGATTCCAGAACGTAGCTGGTGTGAATTTACCTATTTATTGCTTAAATAGCAAGTAATGTTTTAAAAAGGTCCCACATAGACACTGCCACCCTGCCCCACTGGCACACACATGCACAGACACCCTGCCCCCACTAGTGCTCTACCCCCACCTATGCATGTGTACCCTACTATGTACCACCACTGTTGGCATGCACACATGAGCACGGACCTTGCTGCCACTGCCCCATTGAAGTGCTCTGGCCAGTGACCTCCAGCAGAGTGTTGTTACCAGCAGACTACGAATGAGTCAGCCCCTCCAGTGCAGCAGGTGCTTAACCTTAAGGGACTAGATAACAAAAGCATGGGCCTGATAATAGCCTCCCAGAGTTTCAGCATGTAGCCAGGAGTGCTAAACTGAGCCTTGCTGCCGCAGAATCTTTCAGAAATGAAGCCATTTGACTGAACCCAATTTTTACCACAGTCAAACCCTCAAGGGCATAAAAGAATATAAAATCCAAAGACCCTATCTAAAGGACAACAACTTTAAAGGTTAAAGAAACATCAGACCACACACAAATGAGAAAGAAGTAATGCAAGAATTCTGGCAACTCAGAAAGCCAGAGTGTTTTTTTAAAACCTCCAAACGATTACACTAGTTTTCCAGCAATGGTTCTTAACCAGGCTGAAATGCCTGAAATTATAGACATAGAATTCAAAATCTGCATAGGAGTGGAGATCATTGAGATTCAGGAGAAAGTTGAAACCCAATCCAAGGAATCTAAGGAATGCAATAAAATGATGCAAGAGCTGAAAGATGAAATATCCATTTTAAGAAAGAATCAAACTGAATTGATAGAGCTGAAAAACTCACTATAAGAATTTCATAATACAATTGGAAATATTAACAGCAGAATAGATCAAGCTGAGGAAAGAATCTCAGAGCTCAAGGGCTGGTTCCTTGAATCAACTCAGTTAGACAAAAATAAAGAATAAAGAATAAATAAAACTTTCAAGAAACATGGGATTATGTAAATAGATCAAACCTATGACTGATTGGCATCCCTGAAAGAGAGGGAGAAAGAGCAAGCAACTTGGAAAACATATTTGAGGATATTGCCCATGAAAATTTCCCCAATCTCCCTAGAAAGGTCAACATTCAAATCCAAAAAAAATGCAGAGAACCCCTGTGAGATACTATACAAAACAACCATTCCCAAGACACATAATCATCAGATTCTCCAAGGTCAATGTGAAAGAAAAACATATTAAAGGTAGCTAGAGAGAAGGGGAAGGTCACCTACAAATGGAAATCCTCAGGCTAACAGCAGACTTTTCAGCATAAACCCTACCCTACATGCCAGAAGAGACTAGGGACCTATATTCAGCACTCTTAGAAATTTCAATCAAGAATTTTATATCCAGCCAAACTAAGCTTCATAAGAATAGGAGAAATAAGATCCTTTTCAGACAACAAATATTAAGGGAATTCATAACTACCAGACCTGTCTTACAAAAGGTCTTTAAGGGAGTACTAAATATGAAAACAAAAGACCTTTACTGGCTACCTCAAAAACACATGAAGTATATAAAGTATTGACACTATAAAGCAACTATACAATCAATCCTGTATAACAACCAGCTAACAACATGATGACAGGACCAAATCTGCACATACCAATATTAACCTTTAATGTGAACAGGCTAAATGCCCCACTTAAAAGGCATAGACTGGCAAGTTGGATAAAGAAGCAAGACCAAACTGTATGCTGTCTTCAAGAGACTCATCTCACACGTGATGACACTCACAGATTCAAAGTAAAGGGATGGAGAAAAATCTACCAAGCCAATGGAAATCAAAAACAGAGCAGGAGTTGCTATTCTAATTTCAGACAAAACAGACTTTAAACCAACAATGGTCAAAAATGACAAAGAAGGGCATTACATATGATAAAAGGTTCAGTTCAACAAGAAGACTTAACTATACTAAATATATATGCACCCAACACTGGAGCACCCAGATTGATAAAACAAGTTCATAGGCACCTATGAAGAGACTTAGATAACCACACAATAATAGAGGAAGACTTCAACACTCCACCGACAGTCCCAGACAGATCACTGAGACAGAAAACTAATAAAGATATTCAGGGCCTGAACTCAACACTTGACCAAGTGGACCTAACAGACAACTACAGAACACTCCATCCACCAACAGAATATACATTCCACAACATCAGCCATAAAACAATTCTAAACAAATTCTTTAAAACTGAAATCACACCAAACACACTCTTAACAACCACAGTGCAATACAAATAGAAATCAATACTAAGAAGACCTCTCAAAACCATACAATTACATGTAAATTAAACAACCTGCTCCTGAATGACTTTTGAATAAATGAGGAAATTAAGGCAGATATCAAGAAATTCTTTGAAACTAATGAAAACAAAGATACAACAAACCAGAATCTCTGGGACACACCTAAGGCAGTGTTAAGAGGAAAACTTACAGAACTAAACACCCACATCAAAATGTTGGAAAGATTTCAAATTAACAACTTAGCATTGCACCTAAAGCAACTAGAAAAACAAGAGTAAAGCAACTCCAAAGCTAGCAGAAGAAAATCAATAACTAAAATCAGAGATGAACTGAATGAAATTGAAATACAGAAAAAAAATAAAAGATCAACAAAACCAAAAGTGTGTTTTTTGAAAGAAGATTGACAGAATGCTAGCTAGACTAATAAAGAAAAAAGGAGAGAGAAGATACAAATAAACACAATCAGAAATGAAAAGGTGATATTACCATCGACTCCACAGAAATACAAGAAAAAACTTTCAGAGATTATTGTAAACTCCTCCGTGTACACAAACTAGAAAATCCAGAAGAAATAGATACATTCCTAGAAATATACAATCTCCCAAGATTGAACCAGGAAGAAAGTGATTCTTTGAACAAACCAATAATGAGTTCTGAAATTGAATCAGTAATAAAAAGTCTATCAACCAGGAAAAGCCCTGGACCAGATGGATTTACAGTCAAATTCTACCAGATGTATAAAGAAGGGCTAGTACCAATACTACTGAAATTATTCCCAAAAACTGAGGTGTAAGGACTCCTCCCTAACTCATTCTATGAGATCAGCATCATTATGATACTAAAACCTAGTGGTGACACAACAAAAAAAGGAAACTTCAGGCCAGTATCTCTGATGAACATAGTTGCAAAAATCCTCGAGAAAATACTAACAAACCAAATCCAACAGCATATGAAAAAGCTAATTTGCCATAATAAAGTAGGCTTTATTCCTAGGATGCAAGGTTGGTTCAACATATACAAATCAATAAATGTGATTCATTGAATAAACAGAATAAAAACAAACACCACATGATTATCCCAATGTATGCAGAAAAAACTATTCGTAAAATTCAACATCCCTTCATGTTTAAAAAAACCCTCAATAAACTAGGCCTTGAAGGAACATATCTCAAAATCACAAGAGCCATCTATGACAAACCCATAGCCAACATTATACTGAACAGGCAAAAGCTGGAAGCATTCCCCTTGAGACAAGGATGCTCACCCTCACCACTCCTACACAACATAGTACTGGAAGTCCTAGCCAGAACGATCAGGCAAAAGAAAGAAATAAAAAGCAGCTAAATAAGAAGAGAGTAAGTAAGTTGAAGATGATATTACTTTATACCTAGAAAACTCCAAGTCTCTACCCAAAAGCTCTTAAATCTGATAAACAACTTCAGCAAAGTTTCAGGATACAAAATCAAAGTACAAAAATCAGTAGCATTTCTTTTTTTTTTTTTTTTTTTTGAGACGGAGTCTCGCTCTGTCGCCCAGGCTGGAGTACAGTGGCCGGATCTCAGCTCACTGCAAGCTCCGCCTCCCGGGTTTGTGCCATTCTCCTGCCTCAGCCTCCCGAGTAGCTGGGACTACAGGCGCCCGCCACCTCGCCCAGCTAGTTTTTTGTATTTTTTTTAGTAGAGACGGGGTTTCACCGTGTTAGCCAGGATGGTCTCGATCTCCTGACCTCGTGATCCGCCCATCTCGGCCTCCCAAAGTGCTGGGATTACAGGCTTGAGCCACCGCGCCCGGCCAAAAATCAGTAGCATTTCTATACAACAACAACATCCAAGCTGAGAGTCAAATCAAGAGCATAATCCCATTCACAATAGCCACAAAAATACAGGAATACAGCCACAAGGAATACAGCTAATTCCTTGGGAGGGAGGTGAAAGATCTCTACAACGAGAATTACAAAACACTGCTAAAAGTAATCAGAGATGACACAAACAGATGGAACATTCCATGCTCAAGGCTAGAAAGAATCAATATTGCTAAAATGCACATACTGCCCAAAGCAGTTCACAGATTCAATGTTATTCCTATCTAACTAGCACCAACATTTTTCATAGAATTAGAAATAACTATTCTAAAATTTATATGGAACCATGAAAGAGTCAGAATAGCCAAGGCAATCCTAAGGAAAAATAACAAAGCTGGAGACTTCACACTACCCAACTTTAAACTATGCTACAATGCTACAGTAACCAAAACAGCATGCTCTGGTACAAAAACAGACACATAAACCAATATAACAGGTTACAGAACCTAGAAATAAAGCCACACACCTACAACCATCTGATCTTTGACAAAGTCTATAAAAACAAGCAATGAGGAAAGGACTCCTTATTCAATAAATGTTGCTGCAGTAACTGACTAGCCATGTGCAGAAGATTGAAACTGGTCCCTTCCTCTCACCACAAAAATCAACTCAAGTGGATTAAAGATTTAAATGTAAACTTCAAAACTATAAAAACCCTAGAAGAAAACCTAGGAATTGTCATTCTGGACATAGGTCCTGGGAAAGATTTCATGATGAAGATACCAAAAGTAATTACGATAAAAACAAATACTGACAAATGGAACTAATTAAACTAAAGAGCTTCTACATAAAAAAGAAACTAGCAACATAGGAAACAGACAACTTACAGAATTGGACAAAATACTTGCAAACTATGCATCTGACAAAGGTCTAATATCCAGAACCTATGAGTAACTTCAATCAACAAGCCAAAAACAAATAATCCCATTAAAAATGGACAAAGGACATGAACAGACAGTTCTCAAAAGAAGACATATGCAGCCAACAAGCATATGAAAAAATGTTTAATGATTAGAGAAATACAAATCAAAACCACAATGAGATGTTATCTCACACCAGTCAAAACAGTTATTAATAAAAAGTCTAAAAATAACAGATGTTGGTGATGTTGCAGAGAAAAGGGAACACTTATATACTGCTAGTGGAAATGCACATTAGTTCAGCCACCGTGGAAAACAGTTTGGAGATTTCTCCAAGAACTTAAAACAGAGCCACCATTCAACCCAGCAATCCCACTACTGGGTATACACCCAAAGGAAAATAAATCGTTCTACCATAAAGACACATGCATGCCTATGTTCATTGCAATACTATTCTCAATAGCAAAAGCATAGAATTAACCTAAATGCCCATCAACAATGGATTGGATAAAGAATGTGTGTTACATATACACTATGGAACGCTACACAGCCATAAAAACAGAATAATGAGATCACGTCCTTTTCAGAAACATGGATGGAGCTGGAGGCCATAATGCTAAACAAATTAATCCAGGAACAGAAAACCAATATCACATATTCTCACTTATAAGTGGGGGCTAAACATTGAATACACATGGACACGAAGAAAGCAGCAGGGTCTACTTGAGAGTGGGGGCTGGGAGGAGGGTGAGGATGAAAAAACTGCCTATTGGGTACTATCCTCATTACCTAGGTGATGAAATAATCTCTACATCAAACCCCAAGACACACAACTTACCCATGTAACAAACCTGCATGTGTACCTCCTGAACCTAAAATAAAAGTTGGAAAAAAATAAATTTAATTTAAAAACAAAATGTAGTTGTCTCCTGTTATTTGGGTTTTAATAACCAAGAATTTATTCTATAGAGAGAGAATCCCCTTCAAAATACAAAATATACTTCAATATTTAGAAAAGGAATCATCTCCACATCATCGCCTGCAACTCCAGCACGATGCTCATCACTGTCATTATCATCATCACCATCACAGTAAATCACATAGTAAACCACGGTGCTGTGTTTTACCCATTTCTCAGAGGTTCCCTGTGGGATTAAACTACATGTATCACCCTTGTCAAGTTGGCTTGACAACATCCCCTTTATAACACTATCCTTCCCCTGTATCAGTTCTCTATTCCCCTCCTAAATAATCAACTTGCACTTGAATAGTTATCTCGTGCCTGAGTTTGAGGAAGAAAAGGGAAGGGTGAAAGGATGAAGAGCAAATAACCTTCTTCCAGCGAGGCCTTTAATTTTTGTTTGGGCAGGGCTGCTTTTTCCAATAACTTTCATTTGGATCTCCTTGGTCAGACTTGGGTTACCTGGCCATCATTATTCTCAAGGGAGTCTGGGAGAGCTGTCATTTTAGTTGGGCACATGTCATCATAAACAAACCATGGTTTTGTGAGTGAGAAAGGGGGAAAAAACAGATGCTGGGTGGGCCAAGGAGCAGTGTGTGTCCCTTTGTGGTGTATGAGAAGTAGCAAATGTCAATCTACTGTCAGGATCATCATATCCCCTCTCTGAACAGATCTGATTATCTGATCTGCTTTGCTCATTACTGTATGGGTGTGT
Organism: Theropithecus gelada; assembly: GCF_003255815.1. Classification (NCBI taxonomy): domain Eukaryota; kingdom Metazoa; phylum Chordata; class Mammalia; order Primates; family Cercopithecidae; genus Theropithecus; species Theropithecus gelada. The sequence continues at coordinate 32,985,606 of NC_037668.1, read as the reverse complement.
AATATTCTAGAAAATTCTAGAACATTCTAGAAATGTCCTCTACAAGCTGTTTGGACATCTCACAGATTACTGCATCATATGAAGGAGTTGAAATATTAGACTATTTCACCTAATGCAGGCTGCTCCTTTCTCCAAACTCCTATTTCAGATCTAAACTAACCAACAAATATTTATGCACACTTTGTGCATCCGATGTTACACTTGGAGCTGTAGCAGCTCCTAAGAAGGGTAAGACAGAAATCCCAGGCATCAAAGGATCTGCAGTCTACTTGGGATTTTGCTGATGGAAGTTCATAGAATCCATGCCAGGAGTGAGCATCAGTGAATCATCGGCACACAAGAATCAAGAAAGCAAGATTACTTTGGGGTCATTCGTAAGGCTGATACACAAATCACCTCCCAAAATGCTGTTAATTCTCTATGATGTTTGCATCTTTCTCTTTCAAGCACACAAAATTTAGGCAGGGGAGGAGAGAAAAAGAATATAAAAGCAAGAAAGAGAAAAGTATGTTCCCTATCAAATGTGTGTAACTGGTGAATATAGTTCCTGAAGTATAGTTACCAATAGATCATGAGTCCAGCAGCTCTGTGGAGCAACCTGTCAAAAGCATTAGATCAGTCATAAAACTATTTGACTGTGTTTGTGATTCACAGAGCTTTCTGGTAGACCTCGGGCATGGTTCTGTGGATTCCGGAAGTCTTTCTTCTTTGAATATTCCTTCTCATGAAAATGCATCTCTGGTGAGCTCTCCATTTTCCTTCTGAAGTTGACTCACTCCTTTTTCAATGCCCTGCCTCCCAAGGACCTCTTTGAGCCTGCACAGAACTCAGGGAGGCATTTTGGGAGTGGGACGGTAACAGCCTGATTTCTTAAGTTATGAATGGTCCTAATTTCCTGCAGGTGAAAGGCAAGAAAATGTTGGATCCTTGTCTAGGAAAGAGATTTGGAAACTGAGAATGAGAGGGCTATGATCAGCCTCGGGGGACTGGGACCCATCTCAGCATCTATCCTAAGGGTCCAGGAAGTAGAGGGGAGCCAGCCAGATAGATGCCGTCATAGGACAGGACTATGAGGTCAAGTGGGAGAACAAGTGACCTGGCCCAGCCCACACCAATGGGCTCTGCAGTTCTGCTCCATGATGCACCTGCCCAAGGCCCAGTGTTTATGAGGGCAGTAAGGGAGATAAGGCCAAGCTCCAAAGGGATGGCTGCAGCAGAGGAGAGGGGAGGCCCTTCTCCACCCAGCCCATGTCAACAGGCACATCTACTCCCATCCCATACCCAGCACTCCCAGGAAGTAAACCCAACTGAATCAGTGGCCTGGTCCATCAGCCCACATCAGTGCACAGCTGAGGCTCTGCTCTCCTTCCAGATGACCTCCCTGCCATTGCTCAATGCAGTGGACCCTCAGATCCTCAGACCCTCAGCCTGGATGTCTGTGAGCTCTCAGGGCGTTGAGCTGTATGTGCAGTTCATAGGTCTCTAAAGACTCTCAACTCACAAGATCCCCGTGCCTATTCAACGGCACCTCCATGATAAGCCAGGAACTCAGAGACAGTGCTGCTAGGCAACAAGCTCTGTGCAGTACATAGGTACCAGGGCAGGTCCTGCCCTCAAGAGACTCAGGTGCCATGTGAGCAAAGACAAGTTGCCAGCGTGCCATAGAATGCAGTTCATCATGATAACTACATACAAAAACTAAGCTGTGGGCCTACCCCTGGACTTGGATTTAAATCTCACCTTGGCTGTTAAGCTGGGTGAGCTTGCAGAAGTCTTCCAACCCAGTGACCTGCCATTTGCCCATTGTTAACATGGGTATTATAGACAGGCTCCAAGGAATGCTTGGAGAACTGCATGAGATAATGTATGTGACGGGCCCAGGGATGCTGGGCAAACATGTTGTCCTGATTACAATGTCATAATCAACAGCAAAATACACGTTGAGTGGTGCTGCCTCTAGACCTGGATGTAAGTTGCTGTTAACCTTGACGCCTATGATGTGCTCTCATTCCAGCTATTGTGTGTTTCCCAGCCAGAGACTCTGCTGAACTCTACTCCTGTAGCCAAAGAAATAAAGTCATGAAAATAATCAGGGTGGCAATTAACATTCACTCAGGGCTTGTTTATGCAAATGAGCAAATTCAATCTATTGTTTTTATAATACACATTTCACATGATAGAGCCACCATGACCTTTCCCACAGGACTTTTCTGCCTCATTATTTTCTCACCAGGGAATGCAAGATATTACCATGCAAGGGCTCCGGAATCAGACATTCTAGGTTTGGATTCTGGCTTAACCAATGTCTAGCTGGTCGACCTCAGACAAACCACTTTATCTTTGCAAGACTCAGCTTCCTGGTTGGTAGAAAGAAGAATGAAGAACAGCAGCATAGGAACCTATAAGCAGCTCATAGGGTTTTGGTGGATATTGCCGATTGTGGCAGCAATGTGGCACTCTAGGGTGACTCCTTGATTCCCACTCCCCCAGTATCCATGCCTTTGTGTGATCCAAAATACTCAAAGTATTTTGCTGTTGGTCATGGCACTCTAATCAGAGTAATGTGTTCACCAAGCAGCCCTGGGCCTGTCACACACATCATATGTATGAGTGAGACCTATGATCTGCTTCTAACCAATAGAATATGACAAAAGTGAAGGCACATTGCAGAGGTAGTAAATGTCCCTAGTCAGTTGACTCTGAGCTAATCAAAAGGCCCTGGGTTGGCCTGGCCAAATCAGATGAGCCCTTCAAAAGAGGCACAGGAACCCTCCCTGAAGTCAAAGTCTCCAAGCAACACATCCTTTCTTTCCTGCTAACCATGAAGAAGAAAGTCACCATGCATTCTACAATAGCAAGGAAATGAATTTTGACAATCACCCGAAAGAACTTAGAAGCAGATCCTTCCCCAGTTGAACCTCTGATGAGAACCCAGCTGAGCTGACACCTTAATGCAGCCTTGGGAAATCCCGAGCAGAGGACCCAGCTAAGCCACACCCAGACTCCTGACCCACAATTGTAAGATAATAAATGAGTGTTGTTTAAGCCTCTAAATTTATGGTAATCTGTTTTGAAGAAATAGAAAACAAATACAGTAACTCATGTAAAATCCTGAACATGGTGCCTGGTACAGAGTAAGAGTTGAATAACTGAGCTATTATTATTCACTGTCCCTTAATTAGGTGAGTAAAACCAGTCAGAAACAACGGTTGTATCCCATGTTCATTTAGCTTAGCCTGAGAACAAGCATGGTTTGGGGTTATTAGCTGGTGTTCCTCTCTCCCTGCCAGAGTGAGCTCTGCTGCACCAAGGGATGAAATTCCAGCTCAAGGAGCCTCCAAAGTCAAAGCCCTACAGGGTGGTCACTCTCCCATATCCAGTAACTTGAATGGTTCTCCCCCCTGACCATGCCTGGACTTTCATGAAATTACATCCTCAAGCTGTGTTGCCTCCTTCTTAAGCCATCTATTTTGAGAAGGAATAATGAGTGTTTTGAGCTATCTGATATTGGCTACTGGATGCAGTGTGCCAGGGTTTAACATCAGCCCATCTCTGAAACAGATGTCCAGGTTGTTTGTCAACATCACAACCTATTTATAATCACACTCAAGTCTGCAGGCACCCAAGTCTGAACCTCAGCTGCTAAAATATTCAGAACAACAGAGCACCTAATAAAGCAACCTGGACCTAATGAGCCCCCAGCCCCTCCCCCTAATCCCCAAAAAGCTCTGCTACATATCAACAAAAGACATGTTTACCCAATTTTAAATTGTTCTCTCATTAAAATGTCTTTAATGCCTATTAAAGTGTATGCTACAGATGCATGTTTCTCACAGTAATTGAAGGAATCAATGTGATGTTCTCATTCTAAGAGATGTCAGCATATCTTTAGAAATTATTTTTCATTCCTTTAGGATTTTACAGCTGCTTTTCTCATTATTTGCCACATAAAACTTTGTTTCAGTGAAATTGCCTAGAGGAGAATTAGTTCAGGTGGAGTCCCTCCCAAGTTCCACAGTGAAGCCCAGTCTCAGAAGCAAGTGTAAAGGAGCTCAATATGCTTGTCTGGCTCCATCAACACAGGGTGTGCAGTTTAAGTCAGATTGAAGGAAGAGCTCTGGGCCACCTAAGGCATGACTTTATGTGTTATGACTTCATGGCTGCTAAACGTGCCCTGAAATCTTTTTCCACCTATGGTCAAAGTGGTGAAAATATCCCCACAAATCTTCCCCTGAGACTTAAAAACTTTTCTGTATCTGCATACTTTGGAAGAATAATATCTGTATTTCCACCACCATCATAAATTATTTATTATGAGTCATTATATCAGTTTGGCTTCAGTCGCCTAGCAGAGTGTGAGAAAATGAATCTGAGTACAGACAAGTATTCACAGTTGGACTTGTGAAGAAAAGGCTTGGATTTGCCTGAGGGTAAATCAGCTTGGTAGGATTCTTCTACCAGTTCCACAGCTCCAGAGCAGATGGAAAGACCTTGGACCAGCTTCCTTTAGAGAAGCCAAAGCTGCAGCATGAGGCACGTGCATAGCTCCCAGGATGGCAAAGGCTATGGAATTCTGAATTCCCTGAGGGGCTGAAACAATTCTCTAATTAACTCAACATTTACCAAGCACTTTTTCTGTACCCAGCCCTAAGCCAAGACCTGTGAGGAATAAACGGATAAGTGTAGCAGAGTCCCCAGTCTCATTCATTCATTTAATCATTCATTCATTCATCATCTGCTTACTGACTGCCTCTGAGGTACTAATAGCCTCAAAGAGTTATCTGAAGTTCAGCAGCCCTTCTTGAGAGCCCCACTTCTCTGAGAGTCTGGTTCTGACTTCTCACCCACCAGTTACTTTTTCTTCTTCCTCGCTTCAGGGCCCTGACTTGCCTCAGGAGCTCAGCCTTCCCAATCTGAGTAGGCCAGATCAGGATCATGCCCACTGCTGGGTTCTGGACCTGCCTTCCTCCAGACTCTCCACCAAGGCACAGACGCCAGACCCTGTCCCTGCAGTTGTAAAAGTTGAGCACTTCAGTTGCTTTGAAGACATCAACAGTGGCAACAAAGGGTGAAATAAAACACACACACACACAGACACACACACACACACTCATGCAAGCACACATTGCTGGGAAAGCTATAACTTTGCAAAGAGTATTTTCTACCACTTGATCTTAAGAAACATGGGTTGATCTTATTTAAAACAAACCAATAAACAAAAAGTGCCTATCAAAGACCTTTGCTGATCAAATTTTCTACCTCTGTGCTGTTAAAAGAAAAACTTTAGCCAAATTAAATTTAAAAGAGTTTAACTGAGCAAAGAACTATGCACAAATCAGGCAGCCTCCCAAGCTGGAGTAGGACAGAGACTTCAGTACAGCCACATGGCGAAAGAAGATTTGTGGACAGAAAAAGGAAAGTGATGTACAGAAAACAGAAGTGAGCTACAGAAACAGCCAGATTAGTTACAAGTTGGCACTTGCCTTATTGAACACGAGTTGAACAGCTGGCCACCTCTGATGGGCCGAAACTCGGTGATTGGCACAAGAGTAGGCTACAGTCTGTTTACAAGTCCATTTAGGTTATAGTTCACCATGAACAGATAAATCTTTAGATCAAACTTAAAATATGTGAGGAGACAGCTTCAGGCTAAACCTGATTTAACACTGTGAGACTGCAGATCCTGGACCTCTTTGGACAAAGAGGGGTTAACTCAGCCTTGAAATTAAGCAAATCCCAACCCCACTCCCGAGTCCAGGGAGAAAAAAGTCTTTTTTCATGTTGGGGAGCCTTAGGTGCTTCTTGACAGTTGTCAGATACTTTAGAGTGTGGGCCACACTGGGTTAGCCTCAGTTGGGAGTCTCTGCGTTAAGCCTAAATCCTGACTTCCCTCCTCCCCACACACCCCACCTCCACCCACACAAAGGTTCAATCCTGCTTTGCAAATGAGGACAAAGCCCTGAGCTACAAAAGATTTAAAGATGTTCACCAAACCAAAACATTTGTTCCTGTGCTCTGCTGGGTTAGCTTTCCCCGCTCGGGCGAGGGACAAGGAAAAGCTGTTAGGAGCCTGACACAGAACAAGACTTTCATATAGATTTCCAATAATCTCGGGTTTCATTTGTGCCCGCAGGAACAAGGTGGCAATTGGAAAATCACATTGGATGATGACCTTGTGAAGCTGCCCAACGGGACAAGCGGCCTGCATGACTTTTCCTTCCTCCCCACCCCACACCCACCTCCTTCTGCAATTTCGCTGGGCCTTTGCTCAGAGGGCAGTGCCCTTGTCACCTCCAGATACACCGGGACTCCAACAACAGGGCAGCAGACTTCAGTTTAGATCTACTCCCTAAAACACTCAAATCCTTACAATGAATCTGTTGTAAGGGCATTAAAAGAAGCTAGCTATTTAGGATGGGACATACTGGAAATCCTCTTGCACAATGGATAATGCCCCTCGCACCCAGAATCCTGGTCCATCCTTTTTATAAATGCAAGTTTCCTATTCGCTGCATCCTGGAGGGGATTTGTCAGAGAGGTAATCCCCCTGGCCAGTCCAGCTGGGGGAGCCGGGAGCTGTTAATAAGGGGCCTGGGACTGTCGATTCTAAAGTGACCAAGTGGCAGCTGTCACATGTTTGACAACAAGCAGAGGGCTTCTGATTCGGGATCACAGGGACGCATCTGCTCTGCAGAATGCGGGACGGGAGCTTTCTCTGCTGTCCCCAGATCTCATCAATCTCTCCAGTAAGTTAGCTTTTATTCACAGAAGTATCAATGTCGACTTCAATGAATACTACTGATCAACAGCATCCACACTGTCTTTGGCATCTTGGGCTGCCATAGCCATGTAGTGCAGACTGGGACTTAAACCACAGACACTTACTTCGTGCAGCTCTAGAGGCTGGGAGTCCAAGGCCGCCAGGGTGCCAGCAGGGTGAGGGCCTCATCCTGGCTTGACTGCCTTCTCTGAGTGTCCTCGCATAGCAGGGAAGAGAGAAAGTTCTGTGGCATCTCTTCTTATAAGGGCACAAATACCATCAAGAGGGCACCATCCTCATGACCTAATTACCTCCAAAAGGACTCACCTTCAAATGCCATCACACTGGGGGTCAAGGCTTCAACATATGGACTTTGGAAAGACACAATTACCATTTAGTCCATAACACACGCCTGCCATACGTGACACCTCTGCTGAAGGCTAAGTGTGCCCTATCTCCCTGGATACTCACACCCTTCTATAAGCGGGGTGTAATGATCTCCATCTTAAAGATAAGAAATGGCGGTGGAGTGGGGGTAAGGAATGAGCCCCAGGTCACACAGCTGATACTTACCAAACTGGGATTCAAACACAAGTCAGTCTGGTTCAAGAACCAGGGCTCTAAACACACACAGCTGAAGCCCCCAGAAGCCGGAGTTCCTCCGAGCGTCAGAACTTGGAGAATATTTAGACAAATTATTTTCAAATACACTTTAGCCAATAAAACGTTTACAATGAAATCCTACTTGAAATGTCCATATATAAAATAGCTACAGAAGAAAAAACCCAAGCCGCTGTTTCTGAAGCAGAGATTCAGGCACTGATGGACACTTCCTCCACCCTACCTTTCAGCCCTCCCCTTCCTTGCCCCATTTCAATCCTGGCAGAATAGGAGACATAGATCCCCAGCCCCAAGGAGTCCAAAAAGTAAATAAGTAAACAGATGAATAAGTAAGTGGACAGAATTAAGTATTTATTGAGATTATACGGTAGAATACATTCCCAGTGGACTAATGCTTCCATGGACAATAACTATAAATGGCCCGGGTGTGGTGGCTCACGCCTGTAATCCCAGCACCTTGGGAGGCCGAGGTGGGTGGATCACCTGAGGTCAGGAGTTTGAGAAAAGCCTGGCCAACATGGTGAAATCCCGTCTCTACTAAAAATACAAAAACTATCTGGGCATGGTGGTGCACACCTGTAATCCTAGCTACTCAGGAGGCTGAGACAGGAGAATCGCTTGAACGCAGGAGGTGGAGGTTGCAGTAAGCTGAGATCATGCCAATGCACTCCAGCCTAGGTGACAAAGCAAGACTCTGTCAAAAAAAGGAAGGAAGGAAGGGAGGGAGGGAGGGAGGGAGGGAGGAAGGAAGGAAGGAAGGAAGGAAGGAAGGAAGGAAGGAAGGAAGGAAGGAAGGAAGGAAGGAAGGAGGGAGGGAGGGAGGGAGGGAGGGAGGGGAGGGAAGGCAGGAAGGCAAGAAGGCAGGAAGGCAGGAAGGCAGGAAGGCAGGAAGGAAGGAAGGAAGCAAGGAAGCAAGGAAGGAACTCCAGCCCAGAATAAAACAAACAAAACTTCCCAAAGGCTTTAGAGAGTGAACAAAGGCAAGAAAAAGAGATCAGTGCATGACAAGTCTCCCATCTTCGTGGCTTTGATCTGTAGAAAGACCTTGATTCCAGCAGGGCCTGGTGCCACTGGAGCCCAGATGGAGAACCCGACGTCTCTCTGACTAGGAGGAGACATAGCCCAGGAGGCCACCGATGTTGGGGAGTGAGAAGGGAGCTCATGAAGAACAAGACCAGAGAAGGGGAGCCCCAGAGTCTGCCTTTAATCTCAACCCAAAGTATCCAACTGACCTTTGAACTGCTCTCTTTACCTAAAAACAATTCAGTTAAAGAAAAAGGAAAAGGAAGAGAACCAAGATCTAGCTGCCACTACCTGTAGGTGAGAGAATTTGTGGTTTGCATCTACCCAAGTTAATTGTCTGCTAAAACAAAACAATACTCCTCAGGGAAATATAACAAACACCAGAATCTCCACACGCAGCATTCACAACATCCAGGTGCTCCCCCAAATTACTCAACACACAAGAAAACCAAGAAAGGGGGATAATTCTCAAGTAAAAAGACAATCAACAGAGATCTGACCCAGGATGACTCAAAGGCAGGAATTAACAGAGGTAGGCTGTAAAGTAGCTAGCACCACCGTGCTCCATGAGGCAGAAGGAAATGCTGACAGCAAGTGGAAAGAAAGGAACTCTCAGCAGAAAAGTAGAAAATGTACGAACAGAGAAAATGGAACAGGTGGAACTAAGAATTAGAGTATCTGAAATAAAAACATAACTGATGGGTTTCATAGCAGCAGGGAAATTATTAATGAATAAGTAAATGAACTTGAAACTAGATCAGTAGAAATCATCCAATCTAAAGAATAAGAAGAAAAATATTGAAGAAAAATGGACAGAGCCTTAGGGACTTGCTCTAAAATATAGGTAATTGGACACTAGAGGGAGAATGAGCAGAAAAGAAAAAAAAATGTGAAGAAATAATAGCCAACAACTTCCTAAACTTGGTGACGCATATAAATTGACATTTTCGAGTTTAGCAAATCATAAACAATATAAATGCAAAGAAAACCTGGGCACATAATAATCAAACTGCTAAAAACAAAGATGAAGCAAAAATCTTAAAGGCAATCAGAAATTAAAAAATAAGTCACAGACATAGAAAAGATAATTTCAATTACTGCAGACTTCTACCAGAAACTATGGAGGCAATTCAACAGTAGAACATCTTTAAAATGCTAAAAGGAAAAGTGGCAACACAAAATTCTATGTGTCCATAGGCTGGGGCCCATTCCTGTTGGAATGATCCAGGCAGGAAAGGAGCAGGTGCTGGAAGAGGCAGAGAGCTGAGAGAAAGGGCACCATCAGAGATGCTTCAGACCTCCATTCAGCAAATATCTGCTGGGTGAGATAGGCATGGAGCAGTGGAGGAGACAACTGCTGAGTGGCTTCTAGGTCCAGTCTCCAGGCAGGGAGCAAAGCTAATCATGGAGGAAAAAAATGGAATTGTCAGGTTAACCTTTAGGCTGCAGCCTCCTGGGCTTTAAGATGAGGTTACCAGATAAAATGCTAAATCCAGTCACCCTGCCCTGAGTCCAAAGTGGATTGCCTGCCCTTTTCTCATCCAAGAAGCCCCTCCGTTCCTACCACCTAGGTTACGTGAGAGGAGAGGACCATGTGCTGCTGGCCAAGCCTAGCGGTCACTGCTGCTCTTTGCAGTCACTCAGGACTGTGGACTTGCTCAGGGGGTTGATTGTCCATGAGTCAACAATCACAGCTATTAACCCAGCAATGTCTTCGCACTCACCGCTATCCACAATAAACACTAGTGCCCTGGGATGGAGCAGGGTAAAGGAATGAGGGAGGGAGAGGGAGAAGAAGAGAAGGAACGAGGAATGGAGGAGGGAAGAAAAGTAGGAGGAAGAAGGAAGGAAGAAGAAAGGAGGGAGCAATGGATTGAAAGCTTTGGGAAGTCACACTTGGAAGAGGTTTACAGACACTGCAATTGAGAAGGTGGCAGGCAAGACCACAGAGCCTGACCCAGAAAGAGGCTCCATCCTCCTTCAGGCTGTGCCCTGCAGCCCTGCAGGCTCCAGCCCCTGCACTGAGACCTGCCTGTCCTCCAGCCCTTCCCACCGGATGCTGCAGCCTCTCTCAGCAGAGGCCATTCACAGCCCATCCACCGCAGTTCTGACCGCTGAGCCTCTCCAGCAGGGCCTTCTCCTGCTCATCCCACCCACATCGAACTGGACCAGGGGCAGTCCGGAGGGAGTGATCTGCGAGTGGGGAGGTAGTCACCTCTATATCATTTGCATTTTTTTAACAAAACATGGATTTGTGTGATTTTAAAATGCTTTATGACATTTAAGTTAACTTGTGCAGGGGGAAGTTAGCTGGAAGTATGCAAAGAAACCAGAACAACAATGATTCCCATGATCCTGGCTCATGACGTCAGCCCCATGCCAGCCCAGAGGCAATCGGGGAGGGTGCTAGATGTGGAAATGCCCAGGTGGGACCCTGGCTAGAGCCCTAAATGTAGGAGCCCAGAGTGAGGGAGCCGGCCAGAGAAGGGAGATGCAGTTTTGCTGGAAGGGGAAGAGCTGGCTCAGGTGCGGCTGAACATTTGGGGAAGGTTGTGGCTTTCCCACCTGGAAATGAAGCCCCCAGGCCGGGCGCGGTGGCTCAAGCCTGTAATCCCAGCACTTTGGGAGGCCGAGACAGGCGGATCATGAGGTCAGGAGATCGAGACCATCCTGGCTAACACGGTGAAACCCCGTCTCTACTAAAAATACAAAAAACTAGCCGGGTGAGGTGGCGGGCGCCTGTAGTCCCAGCTACTCGGGAGGCTGAGGCAGGAGAACGGCGTGAACCCGGGAGGCGGAGCTTGCAGTGAGCTGAGATCCGGCCACTGCACTCCAGCCTGGGCGACAGAGCGAGACTCCGGCTCAAAAAAAATAAAAATAAATAGAAATGAAGCCCCTGCAGGACTAGGGGATGAGGACAAGGGGGTCTGTTTGTTTTCTCTGAGGGTATTTGTCTTGGCCGCCCGCTGAGCAGGAGAGCACACCCACGTGGGCAGCGGCCTCCATGCCCCTTCTCTTCCCCGCAGTCCTTGACTGTCCTCCTCTATCCTCAGCAGAGGGGTTTGAGGGCGTTGATGCCACCCCAGGCTCCAAGGCCCCACCATGGGCAGTGTTAGCCCCTCATATATCCCACCTCCGTAGCTGCACTGATTGATTTGTAAACAGTTATGTGATCTGCCAGGCCAGTGAAATCAAGGTTCATCTCGGAAGATTCCTGGGAAGAAGTCTCTTGTAGCTTTCTGCAGGAGCTACTGGAAGAAACTGTTTTATTTTGTTCTTACAGACTCAAGACAGGAAAGATGCAGGCCGAGAGCTGCCGGCAGCCAAGCGTGTGCACAGGGAGGGCTGCCTGAAAACAGTGCCAACACCAAGATATAGAGATGGAAAACCAAGGCACTGAGTGCTGGCGAGCCCCGATCAAACCACACCTGGTGCTAGGGCTCTCCTGGGGCTGTGCTGCTCTGTGAGGCAAGGAACTGCCTTTTTGCTTAAGCCAGATGACATTGGGAGCTGGGCTTTCTATAACTTCCCTGAAAAACAGCCCTAAGTGATACCTGTCTCTGAATGAGGCTGGACACTTGTTTTGTGCCTGGAAATGCTCAGCTCACCCAGCACACGAGTAGCAGTGTTTTCCTGTTGCATTATACATATCAGCTTCTCAAAATCACCCCTTCCTGAGACACTGAAAAGCTGGGCTGGGGTCCCCTTAAAGACCCCAGTGCTAGTTCCATGGACTTCTCTCCGAGGACTAAGAGGTTTCCATTTACTATGTTACGTTTCCATAGAAAATGAAACTCTTGATAGATTTCTATGCACTCTTCCCCAGCTGCCCACTAAAAGAAAACATTTATGGTTCCGTTAATTTGGGTTGTGTCTCAATAATGGAAATAACTGGCTCATGCATAGGCCCTGGAGACTCTGGCTACCTTAACAGCCTGACACACAAGCTGCTTGATTGAAAATAATGAATCAACCGCCAAATGGCTGAACCCACAGCCAATTTCTACACGATCAATATGGAGGCATAACAGACAGAGCCGTGGCTCTTTTCATCCTAAAACGAACACTTAATTGAAGAAAACGTCTAACAGAGCTCAGGTCCAGCCATGACTGAGTAAATCCCCCCGAAATCCCCCCGAACCCCAGGACCAAGGAAGCAGGACAGACGTGAGGCTTCTCCCCCGAAACCCCTTTGTTTATGCATGACCAAGCCCAGACCTGGGGCCTCCGCCCCGCTCTTTGTTTATTTATTTATTAGTTTTGCCTGTGCAGCCTTTCTTTTAAGTCTTTCCCCCACTTTTTTTGAAAAACCAGAGGGAAGAGAATTAAAAAGAGAAAGCCAAATCTTAGCTATGTCAGGTGGCACTTTGTAAATCAAGCTTCAAAGACAGAGGTAAAAAGCTGCTGAGAGCTGGGTGTCCCGGGTAGAAAAATGCAGTGGAGATTCACTTAGCAAGCGATCAACTGGATAATAAAGCCGCCAGTGGGGCCGCACCGGTCCCTCTTGCCCTTCTCAGTGTGGCATTTGGAAAATTATTGCTTCAAAGCTTCTGTGATGGAATGTTGCTACATTAATTCAGTTTTAAAATCTTGTTCTTGAGGAAAGAGAAGCACAAAAAATAAACACAGACTTGAGAAAAGAGAGCTGCAATCTCCGGGATGGGTTGAAGAGGAAGAGACCTCATCAGGAGAGTGTGGAGTGGCATGCTGGCCGCACAGCTGGTTCTGTGTCCCCGTGGGGGGGGGGGCACGCGGCTGGACATGTGGAACCCTCCATGGGTTAGTTGCTGGAATGTTCTCTCAGCCTTGGAGACAGCTTCCAGGTCTTGTTTGCTTCCTATCCTCTAGAAACATCCTCATCTCTCCAGGAGCTCCCGCACCCCAGCAGCCGGGCCCTGGCGGCCTCTCCTCCCCCTGACCACTGGGAGCTCTCTGTCCACTGGGCACTGGCCATGTCACCTGGCCTTGCCACCATGAAGGTGGAGAGCCCTTTACGGACTGCAGCAGGGATTTAGATGTCCATTTCTTCTATCCCCAGCCGTGTGCACCGGCACCAAACGTGACTTGATGAATTGAGACATTCACTCCCAATTAGCCACTTGACTCTCTACAGCATTTATGAGCGTCCGGCAGGCCCTCCCACCTGCAGAAGATCCCTGGGACAAATCTGGTCTCCTGAGGCATTTGATGAGCTGGAACTTCAGCTCCTGGAGGCTGACTTGCACTCCCTTTCACCGAAACTGCCACTGCCAGCGCCAGTGGGAGAGATCACACAAGAGTCAGGCCTGAGACAGGTCTCTTGGGATGAAGGGGTAGTGGGCAAATATGTCGAAGCCATGTCACTGGGGGCCCAATATCAAGCAAGCTCTGGCTTGCACAGGCCTCCCCATGATATTTGCAAATGTTGTCCTCGTTTTCAGTTAGGAGCGGAAGGTGGCTGCGCTGCCCGGAAAGAAAGCTGTGGAGTGGAACGGGGAAAGCCAGCAGCAGAGCTCCCTGAGACAGGAGATGAGATATTCTACACCTGCAAATTCTTTATCACAGACCTCCCTTTGACCCTCGCCTCCCCTGGCTTGCTGAGTCAAAAGCAATGTTGGAGGAGACTTTCTTTCCTGTTTATAGCTGAAGGGTGGAGCAGTAAGGTGGTGTCCCTAACTCCTGCAAGGAACATCGATGCTACACAGTTCACCTTAATGAAGACATCTTCTGTGATGGGCACTTCATTCCGTGTGGTCACTGTAGTCACCCTGTCTGGGATGGGGTTGCTCGCTCACGCTGCCTGCAGGTTTGTGCTCTGCCTTCCCTGTGTCCTGTAGGCTGACCCCTGAGACCACATCACCCAGGCTCCTACACCTCTGGCCAGCAAGAAGCACCAGGAGGCCATGGTAGGTGGGAGAAAGAGAAGTCAGTTCTTTCTGACCCTCTCTGTCTCTGCCCGGGCGTGACTTCTCTGCAGCTGCTCTCTCCCTTCTCCAGGGCACCTTCTGTCCAGGATGCCTGGAGTGCTTTTTCCTCCCCACGCCCCATCAGCCCCTGGTGTGCTACCCACTGCCCTTCCTGCATGGTCTCTGGGTTCCCTGACCTCTTGGCTCCTGTAACTTGTCCACAGCTCAGCAAAGGCCCCTGCATCTGAGCCTTGCAATGGAGCCTGCTGCCTACGGGACCCTGGTTTCCCAGAGAGCTGTCATTCCTCCTCATCATGGATGAGAAGACAGGCTCAGAGACAAAGAACCAGAATATTAACCCAGCAAACTCCAAGCACTGCCTTGCATGCCTCTCAGGGAGGCTGGCCAGACTCAGCAACAACCTGCTCACATAATAAATGCCCAGTTAATGGTTTACCAGGAACCAGCTCTTCTGATCTTTGCTTCATGGTCTTTCTGAAAACCACAAGAGAAGTGAGAGAAGCAGCTTTCGTTAAGAAGAACAAAGACAGCGAGTGAAGACAGGCAAACATCAAAGTCATGGGCTATGGCTGCCCTGCTGCTCCCGCTGGGTCCCCTGGGGTCCCAGCCTAGTGAGCAAAGTGGGTTCCCTGGGGTGGTACAGGCTTTCTCTCCTGGCATCCACTGCGTGGCTCCCACTCCTTCTAACGAGAAACCTCAGAGGCAGAAGAGGGAGAGGCCCAGAACTGGTACCAAAAAAAAAAAAAAAATACCAAACACAAATTCACAGGCACCCTTCAGAGAGATGTCCTGGGAAGGGGCTGTGTGGATCCATGCAAATCTTCTCATGAACATTTAAGCCCTCAGCAGCTGAGCCTGTGGCTAATGGCAAAGGAAAGGATCATTTAATTGTCCCCAAGCTGGGGACAGTGGCCTGGACGGCTTCACCACTGATTGCCTGGCAGCCTGCTCTGCCCCCAGCTGCCCAGGGTAAATGTTTCTGACATCTTATTTCTAAGCGTGTCCCCTTGGCTGGTTAATTATGCCAAAAGGTTCCAGTTTTAAGCCTTCCCAGTTGAACAGCTTGTATTGGACGAAATCCTTATTCCGTATACAAATAATTCATATTAAAATACAACCACCCTCAATTCAGGAGTCAGCTGTAAATAGGGGCTGGGTTCATGCCAGAAGTTGTCATTTTTGCCTTGGATGGCAAGGTAATCATTTGATGAGAGTAAACTATTTTAATTTCTATTAAACCATGATTGCTGTGTTTGCTTTTTCCGACAGATGATGATTTGTGTAATTAGTGGTGTATACTATGTAATTTTATAATGAAAGGAGACACGATGATGAGACAGAGATCTGTGGTTTCAGGGTGCAATTGGTTTGCCCCCTCAGTATATTAGGAGGTTTTGCACAAATCTGTTGTCTTAGTATGTTTTGTGCTGCTACGAAAGGATACTTGAGACTGAGTAATTTATAAAAATCAGAAACTTCTTTCCCCACAGTTCTGAAATTTGGGAAGTCCAAGATCAAGGTGCCAGCACCTGGTGAGGGCCTTCTTGCTGCATCGTCCCATGGCAGGAGGGCAAAGAGAGGAACACAGAGAGAGAAGAGGGGACTGAACTCATATCTTTTTATCGGGAGCCTTCTCCCAAGACAATAGCATTCATCCATTCACTCCACCCTCATGGCCTAATCACCTCTTAAAGGCCCCACCTCCTAATACTGTTACAGTGGTAATTAAATTTCAACATGAGTCTGGCATCTGTCCTCACAGTTTTCATCCTATGTAGATAAGAGCGATCTGCAACATTCTTGCCTTTGGGAACCTGGTTGGTCTGCACCAGACAGTGGATTCAACTAGAGGCTATTTTCCTTCATGGGGTCCACTGGGCAAAGTCTGGGACACGCTTGATTGCTGTGATTGGGAGTGGACCCTGGCATCTAGTGGGTAGAGGCCAAGGATGCTTGCTGCTCCACCATCCATGATGCACAGGACAGCCCCCTGGGACAAAGGAGCATCTTGTTCCCCATGTCAATAGTGCTGAGGTGGAGAACTCCTGATCCAGAACAAGAGTATAAAAGGCACATTTCTAGGTCCCCAAACAGCAGTCTGTTTGTCAAAGAAGATGGGCACAGGTCCATGCCCTGCAGTGAACTCAGTCCCACATGACCTCAGAGTAACCCATCCCCATCCAGAGCTTGGGGGAGCGGGGAGAAGATTCTCCAAACATTCCCATTTCCTTCTTCCTACACCAACTTCTTTTAAAGAATGGCAGCTCCAAGTGGGATTGTAAATCAGTACCACCACTTTGGGAAGCATTGTGATTGACACCTGCTGAAGCTGAAGATAAAGCTAAATAGCTTGAAATGCTTCCCCCACAGTCCCTGAGAAGTCCCTGGTGAATACACAATCATGGCACTACAGACATGGCTAAGCTCTCAGGAATGTAAGGGGTGTCTCCAGAGCTCAAAAAAAAAAAAGAAGGGGGTTGGGGGTTTAATTCTACACGCAGGCAATTCTGTGGCTAGTGTCTACTCCACAGAAAGGACTGCCTCTAAATATTCACATGCCTCAGGGATCAGATTTCCATTCTTAGATTTTCTTTCCTGGTCCATTTCTTAGATTCTCTCATGGCTTTTAACACAAATTTTGTACGGTCAACTGCTAAATTCACATCACCAGCCCATCCTTGTCTCCTGAACTCATAAAGCCAGTTTTCCACCGGACTTTCACTCAGTGATCTAATAGGCATCTCAAACTTAAGATAACAAAAATAAATTTGATTTTCCAATATTATGGACTGAATTATGTCCCCCCAAAATTTATATGTTGAAGCTTTAAACCTAGTGTGACTATATTTGTAGATGGAGCTTTTAAGGAGGTGGTTCAGGTTAATGAAGTCAGAAGAACAAGGCCTTATTGAGACAGGACTGGAGTCCTTATAAGAAGAGGAAGAGGCACCAGAGCTCTCCACTTACACAGAACAAATGCCATGTGAGGACACAGCAAGAAGGCAGCCACCCACAGGTCCTCAGGAAGAGGACCTCATCAGGAACCAAATCTGCCAACACCTTCATCTTAGATCTTAGATGTCTGTTCTCTAAACTGTGGGAAATAAATTTCAGTTGCTGAAGCCCCCCAGTCTGTGCCAGCGATTATGGCGGCATGAGCAGACTAGTTCATTCCAACCTACTTTTCGTTTTCTTCCCCATCTCATCAAACTGCACCCCCACACTCTGGTCCTGCATTCCTCTCACTGTCTCTCCTTTTCTCTGAAAGGCATTATCAACCTTGCTTTCTTTCTGTCTGTTTGTCTGTCCATCTATCTATTATTAATACATCCATCATCTATCTACCTATGCATCAATTTATCTATCTATGCACCTCTCTATGTATCTGTGTATCTATCCATTCATCCATTACCTGTCTATCCATTTATGCATTATCCATCTGTCTTCTATCTATGTATCTACCTGTCCATTCCATTCACCTATCTACCCTTCCACTCTTTGATTCATCATCTATCTATCTATCCAATTACCCACTTATCTATGTATCTATGCATCTATTTATGTATCTATCCACCTATCCATCCATCAATTCATCCATCATCTATCAATCCATTTATGCATTTATCTATGTCTATGCATCTATCCAACCATCCATGTATCTATCCATTCATCTATCCATCCATCGATTTCTTTATCTATCTCTCCATTCATCCATCTATTCATCTATCTATGCATCTATCATACACCTTCCCAGTTTGACAACTTGTGTTGGATGAAATTCTTATTCTGTATACAAATAATTGTATACATCACACACACACACAGATACACGCACACACACACATTATCTCTCAGCAAATCCTGTTGACTCTGTCTTAAAAATAAATCCCTAATTCAATCACTTCTCATCACTTCCACTGATCTCCTCCTGGTCTGAGACGTCACCATATGCCTCCTGGCTTCCACAGGAGCGTCCTAACTGGTTTCCTCACTGCTTTCCACATCTGCTAACAGTTCATTCTCAGTACAACAGCCAGAATAACCCTCCCAAGACAAAAGCCAGTGTTGCCCCATCTCAGCTCCTCGACTTCTAATGGCTTCCTGTCTCACTGTGAGTCATACCAGCATCTGCACAGAGACCCCCCAGGACCACCCCATCTGCACAGAGACCCCCAGGCCCACCCCATCTGCTCCCACCACGTCTCTGGCTGGTCCCTTCCCTTCCTTTCTCTCTCTCCAGCCCTGCTGCCTAGGCACACTCCTGCCCAGGGCCCTTGCACTTCTGTTTTCTCTCCTGACATGCCTCCCAGGGTACCTGCAGGGTTCCCTCCCTTTCTCCCTCGGGTATCCCTCACAACCCTTTTCAAAATAGTACCCCTGCCTCCCTTTGTACCCTGATTTCACTTTATTTCTCTGTATAGCCATTATCCCCCTACAACATAAAGGATGAAGAAGTCTTGGAGTGAAGGGAATTCATGCATACATCATCTGTGAAAATGGAAACTGATATTGTCTGGATAGAGCTTTGCCAGTGCTTTCAAGTTAGACATGGACAGCTTATTTAACCCAATAACTCTAGCTGTGTTTCTACCATAGAGAAACCCTGAAAATGTGCATATGGACACGCATGAAATGCTTATTGCATCATTGTTTTTAATACTGAAAAACTGGAAAAAATCTCAAAGTGCATCAAAAGGGAAATAGTAAATGAATTAAGATATAGGAATACTACACAACACTTAAGAAAAAGGAAGTGGGTCTTATGCACTTGTATGAAAATAATCCTGAGACATCGTGTGATGTGTGAAAAGCAAGGTGCAGAATAGTGTGGGGAGTGTTTTTAAAAATCACCCAATCTTCCACCTCCTGGAATGTGAGAGACTATATAACTTCAAATCCTCCTACTGCAAATCCCTAGAAATGCTTGGTTAGATCTGCAAGTGTGCTTTTATATACACAGCTGAACTCTCCAGAGAATAAGGGAAAACCCCGAGGGCTTAAAAAAGAATGAGAAACTGACAACCAGAATGGTAAGCACCTAAACTGAGACCATGACTCCCAGGATGTGTGTCTATGTGTCTGTGTGTTGGGGGGTGGGAGGCTGTTTGTTCATGTGTCTGCGTATGTCTGTGTGTGCCTATGTCTGTGCGTGTGTGTGTCTGTGTATGTGTACACATGCTTATGTATGCATTTGTGACTGTGTGCACGTGTGTGTGTGCATTTGTGACTGTGTGCACGTGTGTGTGTACATGTGTTTGCATGTCTGTGCATATGTCTTTCTGTATGCATATATACGCATGTGTGCACATGCAAGCTGGGGTAGAGCACATCTTGACCTCTGTAACCAACACAGAGACAGGAGTGAAGTCATGAACTCCACATAAGACAGAGACTTGGAAGTGAGAGCCCTCTTTGAGGAGTTCAGCTTTTGTAGGCTAACCAAAAACCTCCTCTCCAGCAAAGGTGACAAGACATTGCCTCTTCCAGCCTCTGCATGTATACCTGGCTGGTGTCCACCACACTTGGGGACCTCCTCTTTCAACTTTGGAGTCCCACCTTGCTCTGTCTGTATACATGGGAGCCTCTTTTTTCTGCCTTCTCTTCTTTCTTGCCTATTAAATTCTCTGCTCCTTAAAACAAAATTTAAAAAAAAAATCAAGGAAGGAAAAGACAGTGGGAAGAGAGCCCTGAGAGCAAACACACCACACAGGGATGAAAAGCACAGGGGCAAGCAGGTGGGCCTACCTCTTTCTGGGATTTGAGCTCCGTCTTCCAGGTTAGCCACCCACAGGAATGAAGGCGATGTTTTTGACCTCAATCCTGATATTGGTTTTATTTCAGAAATTCCTCAGAGCCTGAGGGGGAAAGAACAATGCTATATTTGGAGTCCCTGCAGAGGCCCCCATAATGAGCATTTCAGGGGCAATGAAACCAGGTTGAACAAAAGCACTGGACAACAGGAACGCAAGGTAAGAGGGAGTAGGTAGAGGCAGAGTGTGTGATCCTGGTATTACAGGTGGAGAGCAAGGTTCCGATTCACTCCAGACAATGTAAGTCAAGTGTGAAGGCGAAAATGTTACAGTTAAGTACGATTAAGTTCGTTCTTTGCTCAAATTGAAACCAGCCCCCTTGTCCCATAGAACTAATGCTTATGGTTTCTTTTGAATAAACATAGAAATTTACCCTCCCTATCTTAAAACTAGAGAAACTTACATTTGTCTTATCTGAGTTCTATTCTCAGGAAACCAACCATCAGACCTCCTAGATAGTATCAGGTAAGTGTAACTCACCAGATCACTACATTCGCACCCATCATGGTTGCCTAAGGGACTACAGGCTTCCTGTTGACCAACTCTTCTTTCTTATCCCTTCTTCATTCCTGTTTCCCTGCATGTAGTTATAATTCTTCCCTGGCAATACTCGTTGTCTCAGTGACTGGCTTTCTGTGCAGCCAGCAGCAGAATGTAGACTGAATCACTGTTGTTTTGGTAACAGAATGTCACCCTCTCAATGACCTTCATCACCTATTTATCATCATTATCAACCACCCCATATGACTTCCTCCATACCTTGCTCTACACTGTTCAAAACTCTTTGAATTAGCTTATTCTATGAGCTAAGTTACTTATTTATTATGTCTAAAGCTTATATTCCCTGCTAGAATGTAAGCACCTTTGGGCTGGAATCCCATATCCTTAGAACAGGGACCCAAACTACAAGTATTTGTTGAGGAAATAAATTGCATTAGTCCATTCTCACATTGCTATAAATAAATACCTGAGATTGGGCAAATTATAAAGGAAAGACGTTTCACTGGCTCACGATTCTGCAGGCTGTACAGTAATCATGATGCTGGCATCTGCTCAGATTCTGGGGAGGCCTCAGGAACTGCAATCATGGTGGAAGATAAAGGAGGAGCCAGCATGTCACATGATTGGAGCAGGAAGAAAAGAGGGAGAGGGGAGTGCCACACACTTTTAAATAACCAGGTCTCAAGAGAACTCACTATCGTGATGACAGCACCAGGAAGGATGTTGTTAAGCCATGAGAAACTACTCCCATGATCCAATCACCTCCCACCAGGCCCCACCCCCAGCACTGGAGATTATAATTCAACATGAGATTTGGGTAGGGACACAGACCCAAACCATATCATAACTGAAGAGAAATAGAATGTAAACATGCAAAGCAATGGGAGAAAGAGGATTCAATACATTTAATTATATCAAAGCTGTAAAACATCAAGGGCAAAGATCTGAAAAGCAGTCAAAGAGAAAAGACAGCTTATCTGAAAAAAAACAATAGACTTCTCAACAGCCGCAGCAAAGACAAAAGGCAGTGGAAAGCACCAGGCTACAGAGTGAAAATAACTGTCAGTTGTGAAGAATTCAATGACATGAAGATGCTTTCTAACAAACAAAAACTGAGAAGACCCTCAGTAAGAGAATATCTAAAGAATATAATCCAGGATTAGGAAAATGAGCTCAGAAGGAATGTCTGAGATATAAGTAGCTCCTTTGTTTGATTATTTACAAAAAAGTTCCTATATCACTAGTTCAATAATTCAATTAATTGTATTAGCCAGCTCCCAACTTTCCAAGCCTGGTTTCATTTTGCCTTTTTAAAAAAACCCTTGTCCCTGACCTTCCCACCCTGCTTTTTCTATACCATAATATTTAAAACTTATTTTATTTGCTTAACAAATATTCATTGTAAGAGCTCTACAGATATGAACTGTCATAATATTGGTGATTAGGATAAGAATATATGGAATAATG
Organism: Theropithecus gelada; assembly: GCF_003255815.1. Classification (NCBI taxonomy): domain Eukaryota; kingdom Metazoa; phylum Chordata; class Mammalia; order Primates; family Cercopithecidae; genus Theropithecus; species Theropithecus gelada. Next base: position 32,963,518 of record NC_037668.1, on the reverse strand, counting down.
GTGCTATGCATATTATAGTCATAGCATCATCTAATCCTACATCATTTATAGGAGAAAACAGAGGTTTAACAAATTAAATCACTTTTCCAAGTCTACACAGCTACTACATAACAGGTCAGAAAGTAAAGTCAGTCTCATGTGACAGCAATTGCTGGAATTTAACCAGGAAGATCTATTACCAACTGATCCACTTAAAGTTGCAAGAAATGCCCCTGACACCCTTACCTGGTAGCACATTCCCCAAACATTTAATCTATAATAGGAATAACAGGCATCATCCCGGTGATGATGGGTCAGGCATTTTTCTCTGATGAGAACAGACTTGGGGAAAGTCATTGTGAGCCTTATCAGAACACAATCTTAAAAACGCTGATCTGAGCTCTCAGCTGACAAGCACGCCATTACACAAATGTATGCTGGAGTTACCAAAAAGAAATCAGTTTGTTTACACATTTTCCCACAAAACCTACTCAACTCCAGCCCACACAGTGGGCCCCCAACTGCAGTGAGAGTCACGCACCAAGGCACCTGTAGGCTGGTGTATCAGTCCACTCTCAGGCTGCTATGAAGAAATACCTGAGATTGGGCAAGTATAAAGAGAAGAGGTTTAATTGACTCACAGTTCTGCATGGCTGGGAAGACCTCAGGAAACAATCATGGTGGAAGGTGAAGGGGAAGAAAGGGACCTTCTTCAAATGGCAGCAGGAAGGAGAAATGCCTAGCAAAGGGGGGGAAAACCCTTATAAAACCATCAGATCTTGTGAGAACTCACTCACTATCGTGAGAATAGCATGGAGGAAACAGCCCCCAGGATTCAATTACCTCCCACTAGGTCTCTCCCACAATACATGGGATTATGGAAACTACATTTAGGATGAGATTTAGGTGGGGACACAGCCAAACCATATTATTCCACCCCTGGGCCTCCCCAGATCTTACGTCCTCATGTGTCAAAACACAATCAAGCCTTTCTAACAGTTCCTCAAAGTCTTAGCTCATTCCAGCATTAACCCAAAAGTCCAAGTCCAAAGTATTACCTGAGACAAGGCAAGTCTCTTCTGCTTATAAGCCTGTAAAATCAAAAGCAAGTTAGTTACTTCCTAGATACAATGGAGGTACAGACATTGGGTAAAAACACCCATTCCAAATGTAAGAAACTGGCCAAAAGAAAAAGGGTTACAGGTCCCATGCAAGTTCAAAATCCAATACAGCAGTCATTAAACTTCAAGTTCCAAAATGATCTGCTTTGACTCTATGTCTCACATCCAGGTCACAGGTCATGCTTATGCAAGAGGTGGTCTCCCATAGCCTTGGGGAGCTCTGCCCCTGTGGTTTTGCAGGGTACAGTCTCTCTCCTGGCTGCATTCACAAGCTGTCATTGAGTTTCTGTGGCTCTTCCAGGTGCATGGTGCAAGCTGTAGGTGGATCTACCATTCTGGGGTCTGGAAGATGGTTGTCCTTTTCTCACAGCTCCACTAGGCAGTGCCCCAGTGGGTACTTTCTGTGGGGGCTCCAACCCCATGTTTCCCTAGCATGCTGCCCTAGCAGATGGTCTCCATGAGGGCTCCGCCCCCGCTGCAAACTTCTGCCTGGACATCCAGGTGTTTCGTACATTCTCTGAAATCTAGATGGAGGTTCCCAAACCTCAATTCTTGACTTCTGTGCACCCACAGGTTCAACACCACATGGAAGCCACCAAGGCTTGGGGATTGCACCCTATGAAGCAATGACCTGAGCTGTGCCTTTTTCCCTTTTAGTCACCACTGGAGCTGAAGCAACCTGGACACAAGGCACCAAGTCCTGAGGTTGCACAGAGCAGAAAGGCTCTGGGCCCAGCCCAGGAAACCATTTTTCCCTGCTAGGCCTCCAGGCCTGTGATGGGAGGGGCTGCCATGAAGGTCTCTGACATGCCCTGGAGACATTTTCCCCATTGTCTTGGTGACTAACATTTAGTTCCTCATTACTTGTGCAAATTTCTGCAGTGGGTTTGAAGTTCTTCCCTGAAAACTGGGTTTTTCTTTTCTATCGCATCATCAGGCTGCAAATTTACCAAAATTTTGTACTCTGTTTCCTCTTGAACACTTTGCCACTCAGAAATTTATTCCACCAAGTAACCTAAATAATCTCTTTCAAGTTCAAAGTTTCACAGAACTCTAGAGCAGGGGCAAAAATGCCACTAGTCTCTTTACTAAAGCATAGCAAGAATCACCTTTATTTCAGCTCCCAACAAGTTCCTCATCTCCATGTGAGACCACCTCAGTCTGTACTTCATTGTTCACAGCACTGTCAACATTTTGGTCAAAACCATTCAACAAGTCTCTAGGGAGTTCCAAACTTTCCAACATCTTCCTGTCTTCTTCTGAGCCCTCTAAACTGTTTCAACCTCTGCCTGTTACCCAGTTCCCAAATTGCTTCTACATTTTCAAGTATCTTTATAGCAGCACCTTACTCTCTGTGGTTACCCCCATGCTGTTCTCATGACAGTGAGTGAGTTCTCATGAGAACTGATGGTTTTATAATGGGCTTTTCCCCCTTTACTTGGCACTTATCTCTCCTGCCACCATGTGAAGAAGGACATGTTTGCTTTCCATTCCACTATGATTCTAAGTTTCCTGAGGCCTCCCCAGCCTTGAAGAACTATAAGTCAATTAAACCTCTTTTCTTTATAAATTACCCAGTCTTAGGCAGTTCTTTGTAGCAGCATGAGAACAGACTAATACAGTGGGCTTGCCCAGAGTCTCAAGTTCTTCTGCACCTGCTCTGCAATTCTCAGTATACCAAATTCATTCCTGGAACCCCTGCCTATCCATCCAACTTCTGAATCTAAGAACCCTCTGAATGATGTGACAAATATGTGCACCTGCCTTGGTTCCCCATTTGTGACTCTTCCTGCCCCAGGCTAGTTCAAGGAAACCCCTTCCAACTTCACCCCCAGCCCCAGGCTGCTCATGTTGCCTATCCTCTCAGCCAGAACTCTGCTGAGCATGTCTCAGTCCTAACTATGAAATCCTGTCTCCATAATGCCCCAAGAGCTTGTAAAAAATTCTCCTAAAAAAAGACAGACACAGTGGTATGCACCTATAGTCCCAGCTACTCGAGAGGCTGAGGCAGGAGGATCACTTGAGTCCAGTAGTACAAGGATATAATATGCTGTGATCACACCTATGAATAGCCACAGCACTCCAGCCTGGACGGCATAGTGAGAACTCATTTAAAAAAAAAAAAAAATCTGAAAAGAATGGAAGTTTTAACCATTTAGGCTGTCCATAGGGTCATTCATTCCAATAGTTCCTCCACAATCATTTGCTCAGAACTACAATGAAAGCAAGCCCTGGTTCTTGCCCCCAAGGAACCTGACATCTCAGTATAAAACTCATACATACATTTACTCTAAACAGCAATGCACAGGTGAAATAGCAGCATGAAAGTATTGAGGAGGCCCCTGTAATCACTTTCCTTCTCACCATCAAAGTCCCTTCATAGTGACAGGTCACTGGGAGGAGGAATAGCCAGGGAAGACATTCTGGGGTACACAGGACCTGAAATGAGCTCTGGTGTGGAGTCATTTTGGAAGTGCAGGTGGAGAATATTAAACAGCAGATGGCAGGTGCCGAGGGAGGCTGCCAAAGAGGACAGCCTGGCGCTCTCCTGAGAGTGTCCCTCTTGCAGCCTGAGACTACCTCAGTTCAGAGTTGTCCAAAATGTGGCCCACAGTACAATGCCCTAAGAGATGGCAAAGACGGTTCTACAGTAAAATGAATTTTGGAGAATCTTCGTTGCTGCATCTCCCCTTTAGAAATCCCTGTTGAATGCACATTGCATTTAAAGTCTCTGAGCAAGCTTGCAGTAATGAGACTGGTTTAACTTTGTTACACCCTTAAACTTACTTTATTTATTCAACAAATATTTTGAGTACTGACTGTTTACCCAACACTGTTGTAAGATCTGGGAAACAGCAAGAAATAAAATAACCCTTGCCCATAGTTGCTTTAAGAAAAAATAGAAGAAATGAGGAGTAACGGCTCTTCAATTTCAGCCCGGGTTCATGGACCTCTCTCTGAGGAGTGAAGTGACAGAGGGGCCATGTGGCATCAGGAAAAATGTGTTCCAGGCAGAGGGACCCTAAAGAGCAAGGACTCTGGGAGGTTGGGAAGCAGCAGTGAGCTTTGCACATTGAGGGCAGGAGCTTGGAAGAGCGGCAAGAAATCAGATCAAGAGACAGGCAAAGGCCAGAGCACAGGGACCTTGGACTTTACTGGGTATTTTTCTTTTATCAATTCACAAACTCCCTGAGCAGTCACTCAATAGGGGCTTCCTCTGTGCCTGACACTGTTGAAGCCCCTGGGGATCCTGGAGTGAAGGAAACAAAGCCTCCCACTGCAGATGGTGCATTCTTGCTCTGACACCCTGGGGACTCTTCTGTTGGAACTTGTCCTAAACTCCTCTTGGCATATTTTCTACCATAGGTACCTCCTGTATCATAAGGCCTGCTCAGACGTATGGCCCTTGTAGCAAGTGCTGGCACCACCATGGGGATCTTTGGCAGAGACCTTTCCTACCCCAAACCCCTCTCCTACCCCAGACCCCTCTCAAAGCTGGCAGCCTCCTGCACCACTCGCCAAAAGGGAACACTAAAATCTCCCAAGTGAGTAATGTGCTGCCCCTGTACCTAAGAGGCTGGCCAGGCCTTGTCTTCCTTCTTACTGGTGGGAAGTGTGAGATGCAAATACTTGCCCTTTGTTTTAGAGAGACTATCTTGGCACGGCTCAGACCATTAGAGACTGAGGCACTGCTGATGTGGCAGGCCCTCAGAGCTTGGCAGGGCTTTCCTTCTACCTTCTAGAGTACATACATCTTACCAAAAACAAAACGCACTTGCCACTGATAGCTCATTCAGTTCGAGCTGGCATGATGCCGGTGATATTTGGGGCTGATGTGGTGTTTTGCAGAATATACAGATGGTCCAGGTCCCTTTGGGCTATATTATGTCAGGGCAGAAGATACAACAGGCCTGAGATGAGACCAAAATGTGTCCTGTGGTCTACCCATGGGAATGCAGACTGCTTCTCCTCTTTCCTCCTGATAAGGTATGAAAAGACCACACTCAGCAGATGGATGACACACCCCATCCACCTGGGGCTGTGCTACTCTTCTCTAGTAAAGGTACCAACCCCTGCACGGCAGCTGCAATCAGGTCCATTACTAGGTCAAGTTTGCGGTTGTCCACCAATACCCTCCAGGATCCATCTGGTTTTTGTGCATGAAATCAGTGGATTAAATGGGAATATAATAGGAACCATCCCTGTATCCTTTAGTTTTTTGAGGGTAGCTGCCATTCCCACTGGGATTTGATATCTGATTTTAATTCAGTGTCTTGACCAGAGCAGGTCAACATTCTGGAGGCTTCCACTTGGCCTTCCTCACTATAATAGCTCTTACCCCAAAGACCGTGGAGCAAAAGGAGGCTTTCACCAACCCAAGTACTCCCACTCCAATTACAAACTTGGGAATCAGAAACAGCATCACTGAAGAGGTCAATGACCAAGTGTGAGGCTATTATTGGGAAGTGTTCTTTGGAGCAACTCGTGTCAACGAGAGAGGGAAACAGAATTGAGCTATGCAGTTGCAACATTAACCAACCTCCATCCCTTTCTGATTGAAATGTCCTATTTTTAGCTACTTTAACAACATGGTTGGGTGACAGTCAAGACTTGCTGGCCTGGGAATAATTCCATCACTTAGGTGACTTTGCATATCTCTGCTGTAACAGCCTGAGATGTAATAATTGCATAGATGGCCTCACAGAGAACAGCCTCATTTCTACTCTTTCCAAGTTTTAGGGGTCACCTTACTGGAACCTCGTAATCATCCTTCTATGCTGACATCAGTAGGAAGGAGAAGGAAGGGCACAGAGGAGCAAGTCCCATCAATAAATGCAGTGTGGCTGGCCTGAACAGCCGGGACCAACCTCTTTGCCCATGACTGTCAGATCAAATCCCAGGCCTCCTTCAGGCTTCTCCTTGCAGTCCATCTGTTTGTTCTCTGGTGCGCTCCAGCTGCAGTGACTGCCTTGGCCAAATCCAAATCAAGGCTATTAGCTGGATAATTGCTCTAATGAGAGCACAGAATGAATCACCAGGGCCATTCTCACCCTGAAAAAATTAAATGGATAAACTGCCTGTCTATTGCTCTTTGGGACTCTGGCAGCATTCTCTGTGTTCTCCATGGGTCTTCTTGGGAAGATTTGTTCCTCTGACAAAGAAGAACTAACAGAAAAATACAATGCTTATAGGTTACTATAAGGTTTTTATATTAGATTTTATTATAAAATTTTATTTCATTTTTTTTTTTTTGAGACAGAATTTCACTCTTATTGCCCAGGCTGGAGTGCAATGGTGTGATCTCGCCTCATAGCAACCTCCGCCTCCCAGGTTCAAGCTATTCTCCTGCCTCATCCTCCCGAGTAGCTAGGATTACAGGCCTGTGCCACCACGACCAGCTAATTTTGTATTTTTTAGTAGAGACAGGGTTTCTCCACGTTGGTCAGGCTGGTCTCGAACTCCCAACCTCAGGTGATCTGCCTGCCTCAGCCTCCCAAAGTGCTGGGATTACAGGCATGAGCCACTGTTCCCGGTCTATTATAAAATTTTATTTTGGAGAAATAGACCATGACATACAGCTATGAATACAGGTTTTAGTGTCCAACTGCCCAAAATAGAATCTTAGAATCACCACTCAGTCAATGAAGACCTGATCAAGTCACTATCCTTTCCATAAAACAATGGTATCTGTCTCATTAGGATGTTTTGAGGATTAAATGAGATAATACATGAAAATTATTTTGAAAACTTTCTAGCACATAAGCATATCTAATTAATATTACATATTACCTAAAATGGCTATGAATTTATTCCTTTGCTAATTGATGTAATAATTCATTTACAAGGCAAGCATTGAGCACCTTCTGTAGATCAACAACAGTGCTAAGATCTTGGAAATAATCAGCTATAGTTTGCCCTTAGGGTGCTTCAATCTATTGTGAGTGAGGGTCTAGACAGGCAAGTCAGTGATACCCTTCAGGATAAAATGTGCAGTGACAGAGGGGTGCACTTGTGTATTAGTCAGGGTTCTCTAAAGGGACAGAACTAATAGGATAAATGAATATGTGAAGAGGAGTTTATTAGGAGAATTGACTCACGCAGTCACAAGGTGAAACCCCACAATAGGCCGTCTGCAAACCGAGGAGCAAGGAAGCCAGTCCGAGTCCCAAAACCTCAAAAATAGGGAAGCTGACAGTGCAGCCTTGTCTGTGACTGAAGGCTTGAGAGCCCCTGGCAAACCACTGATATAAATCCAAGAGTCCAAAAGCTGAAGAACATGGAGTCCGATGTTTGAGGGCAGGAAGAATCCAGCATGAGAGAAAGATGGAGGCCAGAAGACTTAGCCAATCTAGCCTTTCCGCGTTCTCCTGCCTGCTTTTATTCTGGCCACACTGGCAGCTAATTAGATGGCGCCCACCCAGATTAAGGGTGGGTCTGCCTTTCCCAGTCCACTAACTCAAATGTTAATCTCCTTTGGCAACACCCTCACAGACACACTCAGGAACGGTACTTTGCATTTTTCAATCCAATCAAGCTGATACTCAATATCAACCATCACAACTTGGTTCCAAGAGGGCACAAGAAAGGGAACGTATGCTAGCCAAGGGGCCTCATCTTTATGTCCGGTAGTAAATACTGAGTCTTGAAGGATTTCTAGAAGGGATATCACATGGTCCGATCTGTGTTTTAGAGATCGCAGGTAGGTTAAAAGTAAAAAGATGGATGATGGTGTATCCAGGATAAGAATTGCCCTTCCATTGAAAAAAACTAGAAACTACACAAAATATAGGAAACTATTGTTTTTCAGATATTGGCAGCACATGACTGTGAGGATAGAAACAAGCAAGTTGATGCTAACAATGTCCTGGTTTTCTGACTGGAGGTTCTTCCCATGCTGTTGAGTAAGGAGGGGAGCCAGAAGAACAACACAGCAGTGCCATTGCCTTGAACAAAGAGAGCTCAGAGGCTGGGGAGGCTGAGACAGCTAGACCACATGGGCCATGTGCCAGAAATGCTCTACCTAGAAAGAGTTGCTAAAACCTGCATGGAATCCCCTTGAGTCTTCAGCTGGAAACTGAGCCTCACATGAACTTCACAAGGTTGGACAAGAAAAACTGGGCAACCTTAAACCCACACAAAACTGGGAAACTGGCCAGGCACAGTGGCTCATGCCTGTAATCCCAGCACTTTGAGAGGCTGGGGTGGGTGGAACACAAGGTCAGGAGTTCAAGACCAACCTGGCCAGCATGGTGGAACCCCTTCTCTACTAAAAATTAAAATATGTATATATATAGCCAGATGTGGTGTCACGTTCCTGCAGTCCCAGCTACTTGGGAGGCTGAGGCAGGAGAATTGCTTGAACCTGGGAATCAGAAGTTGCAGTGAGCCAAGATTGCGCCACTGCACTCCAGCCTGGGTGACAGAGCAAGATTCAAAAAAAAAAAAAAAAACAAAAAACCCCAAAGCTGGGAAAATTTCGATTCCGACTAGCAAAAGTGAAGAGTCCTCACTGAACATCCAGGTTACTCAGTAGAAAATGCAGAAACTTGTGCCCTTATGGTAAGCACCCTAGAGTTAGGGTGAAACTAGATCCTCTTTCCAAATGTTAAAAAACAAGCCTTGAAAGAACACAGCTTGCCCCCAAGGTTTAAGTCATTAACAGACTGCCAGAACAAAGTCCAACACACTTCTTGGAAAGTGCAACAAAATCCAGCACTCAACTGTATGAAATTCACAAAGTTCAGGAACTGATCCAGAGTTCCTAGTCAGGACAAAAAGCAAAAAATTATGAGTAACAATCACAAAAAAGTCAGTCATGTTGAAACAGATCCAGAAATGAAGATGTTGTCATTGCCAATCATGTACTTTAAAACAGCTGTTATTAATATGTCAAAGGATGTAAAGGAAAATATGAACACAATTAGCAGAGAATGGGAAGATAGAAAATAAAATCTAAGATGGAAAAGTGGAAAATTTACCAGATAGATTTAAAATCAGAATAGACACTGTAAAAAGATAAAGAGGAAAAAAATGGTGAACTCAAAGATAATACCAATAGAAAGTATCAAAACTCAAGTACAAAGTGTAAAAAAAAAAAAAAAAAAAGGCAGAACAAAATGAACAGAGTAGAATCTTGAAAGGAGCAAGAGAAAAATTATATATCACATTCAAGGGATTTTCACAGCTTTTTTTCACATCAAAAACCAAAAAAGCCAGAAGGCAGTGGGATAACATTGAATATATTAGACTGTCAAATAAGAATTCCATATCAGGTAAAACTATCCTTATGGCATTCCAAAATAAACAAAAACTGTGAATTTGCTAATAGCATACCTTTCCTACAAGATATATTAATGAAGTCTTTCAGAGGCTGAAATGAGACAGTAACTCGAATCCACATACAAAAGAATAAGGAACACCAATAAAAGTAATGACAAAAGTAAATATAAAGACAATATAAGTACATTTGTGTTTGTACCTCTTTTTCTCCTCCTATCAGAATTAAAAGGCAACTATATAAAAAACTTTCAAAGCTTTGTTAACTGCTTTATAAAGATATCATTTTTATAACAACAATAACACAAAGAAACAGGGAGAAAACAGAGCTACATTAAAGAAAGGATTTTTACACAATGGGAATTAAGTCAGTATTAATCCGAGTTAAGTTATTTTAAGTTAACATGTTAACTGTTATCCCAGTGGTAACCACTAAGAGGATTATATACCACGAACAAGTTGGATTTACTCCAGGAATACAAGGTTGATTTAACATGTGAATGCAATGTATTATTAATGTAATACAACATATTAATAGAGTTAAGGAAAAACACATGTTCACTGTGAAATCCTAATTAGGAAAAAGGAGTCAGGCTGGCAGGACCAAGGAAAAACAAGAAAAGAAAACATATAAACCGTAAGTCTGCCTTTCTTCATGGTCCAGGACACATAGCCCTCCTGCACAAATAGCTCACAATCATCCTGCACTCAGCTATTACCTGCCCCTTGACTGATAGAAAAATGCAAGTTAACTCACGCATCATTGGTGTTATCAGTACTACATAAAGCCTTCTTCAGCACACAGCACAAGCACCATCCTATAAAATCCCCCAGCAAGCCTTCATCTCTTTGCAGTCAGCTCCTTTCTTGCTGACCTGCCCGTTGCTTCCTTGCAGTGTACTTTCATATTTTCTCTAATGAATCTGCCTTTCTATACACCTATAACTGCCTTGGTAAATTCTTCTTACCACCCATGCAACCAGCCCAGGTAGTTGCTCACCACCTGCAACATTCATCTCAATATACATAAAAAAGCATTTGACAAAATAAAACACCCTTTCATGATAAAAAACACCCAAGAAACTAGAAATAGAAGGAAACTACCTCAATCAGATAAAGAGAGTCTACAAAAAAATCCACAAATAACATCATACTTAATGATGAAAGACTAAATACTTTCCCTCTAAGTTCAGAAGAAAGCAAGGCTGTCTGCTTTCAACAGTTCCTTTCAACATTATAAGTGAAAGCCCGAGACATGACACTCATTCAAGGAAAAGAAATAAACAGCATCTGGATTGGAGAAGAAGAAGTAAAGCTATCTCTACTTGCAGATCTACACCTTTGTTCATAGACAATCATAAGGCATCTAATATATAGAGAGAGTTCAGCAATGTTGCCAGATACAACATCAATACACAAAAATCTCTAGTCAGGCTAACCAAGAGAAAGAGAGAGAAGACACAGCATTGAAACTTAATATTACTCTGCTGTCTCAGCATTCATTTTGTTGTCTTTATATGGGCCCACAGATACCACATTATGCCCCTAGCTAACCACCTAAACTTGGAGTCCCAACTACTTCCTTTCCTTTTCCCTCTCACTCACTGCTGGCCCTCTTTCAAAAATATACACACCCAGATGCTGAACTAAACGCAAAATTAGGTTTGGCCCATGTGGCAAAAGCTTCTTTTCATGCATGTTAGCTTCAAATCTTTCGATCTTCTCAGACCCCCTTGCTCTCATGCTCTGACCACCTCCCTGGATGCCAATAAAGGCAGACATGCCAGGTCTATACGCTCTTTCATTCCAGGTGTTCGTTGACCTCCATGTGGCCTCTGAGTGTGACCTATACTTCTAGGACCTATGAATGATAAAACGTTCTTTATTTCCATCTTGTGTGTCTCCTAATCACTAAAAGGGTACTCTCCATTTTAAAAGAACCAAACTGAAACAAACACAAATTACTAATGTCATAAATGGGAGAGGAGTCATCAATACTGATACCACAGATTTTAAAAGGATAATAAAGAAATATCATCAATAACTCAATGCCCAGAAATTTGATAACTTAGATGAAATGGATCAATTCCTTGAAAGACACAACCTACTGAAACCCACACAAAGAGAAATAAGTAATGTGAATAGGCCTATGCTTATTAAAGAAATTTAACTGATAATTAATACCTTTCCAAAAAAGAAAGTACTGGGCCCAGATGGCTTCACTAGTAAATCCTAGCCAATATTTAAGGAAGTGATTGTACCATTTATCTACAATCTCCTCCAAAAAATAAAAGCAGGGGGAGTACCTTCTAATTCATTCTATGAGGCCAGCATTACCTTTGCCTCAAAACCAGACAATAATATTACAAGGGAGGAAAATACAGACCACTATCATTCATAAACATACAGATGGTCCTCAACTTACAATGGGGTTACTTTCTGATTAAACCCATTGCAAGTTAAAAATATCATAAATTTAAAATGCATTTAATACACCTAACCTACCAAACATCACAGCTTAGCCCAGCCTACCATAAACATGCTCAGGACACTTACATTAGCCTATAGTTGGGAAAAATTATCTAACACAAACCCTATTTTAAAGTAAAGTGTTGTTCATTGAATATTATACTGAAAGTGAAAAACAGAATTGTTGCATGGGTACTTGTACAATTTCTACTGAATGCATATCACTTTTACACCATCATAATGTCAAAAAATCATGTCACATTGTAAGAACCAGGTCTAAGAGACTGGTTCAATACTCAAAAATCAATTAATGTAATCCATCACATCAACAGCTAAAGAAAAAAACTATGTGCTCACCTCAATAGAGTATAGGTAAAAAAAAAAAAAAAAAAAAAAAAATTTTACCAGGGGAGAAAAATGGACAAAATCCAACATTTGTGATTTAACAACAAAAAAACTCTCAGCAAACTAGGAATAAAAGTGAACTTCCCCACCTTGATAAAGAACATCTACAACACGTAACATCATACTTAATTGTGACAAACCTACATGCATTTCTCCTAAGATCAGGAGCAAGGTAAGGATGTCTCCTTTCACCAACCCTATTCAACATTGTACTAGGACTTTTACCTAATACAGTAAGTCAAGAAAACGAGACAAAAGGCATACAGATTGGGAAGAAACAAATAAAACTCTCTTTGTTTACAGATGCAATAAATCACTGAAATATGAAATTAATAACAACACTATTTGTGGTAGACCCCAACAAAAGAAATACTTAGGTATAAATCTAATAAAATATGTATAGAAGCTGTGTGAGGAAAGCTACAAAATTCTAGTAAAAGAAATCAAAGGACATCTAAAGAAATAGAGAGATATTCCATATTCATAGATAGGAAGACTCAATATAATTAAGGCATCACTTCTTTTAAATTTGTCACAACTTGATCCATAGATTCAGTGCAATTAGAAATGATCCTAAAGCTTATATGGAAAAGCAAAGACTAGAGTAACTAATACAACACTGAAGGATAAGAACGAAGTTGGAGGACTGACATTACTCAACTTCAGCTCTTAGCATAAAGTGACAGTTATCACAGCATGATATTGGCAACAGAATAGACAAATAGATCAATGGAACAGAATAAAAAACCCAGAAATAGACCTATGCAAATACAGTCAACTGGTCTTTGACAAAGAAGTAAATACAATTCAATGGAACATACATTGTATTTTCAAGAAATGGTGCTGGAACAATTGAACATTCACACGTCAAGAAAATTAAATCTAGACACATAGAACTTATGCCTTTCACAAAAAATAATTTAAAATGGAATATATGCATAAACATAAAATTCAAAACTAGAAAATTCTAGGAGATAACATAGAAGAAAGTCTAGATGACTTGGTGTTTCAGGTCAGTTTTTAGATACAACAACAAAAGTGCAACATATGCAAGAAAAACTGGTAAGTTGGACTTTATTAAAATTAAAACCCTCTGCTCTGCAAAAGACACTATTAGAGAATGAAAAGACAAGCCACAGATGGGAGAATATATTTGCAAAACTTATCTGATAAAGAGCCATTAGCCAAAACACACAAAGAACTCTTAAAACTCAAGAGTTAGGCTGGGCGCGGTGGCTCAAGCCTGTAATCCCAGCACTTTGGGAGGCCGAGACGGGCAGATCACGAGGTCAGGAGATCGAGACCATCCTGGCTAACACAGTGAAACCCCATCTCTACTAAAAAAAAAAAATACAAAAAAACTAGCCGGGCGAGGTGGTGGGCGCCTGTAGTCCCAGTTACTCGGGAGGCTGAGGCAGGAGAATGGCCTAAACCTGGGAGGTGGAGCTTGCAGTGAGCCGAGATCTGGCCACTGCACTCCAGCCTGGGCCACAGAGCGAGACTCTGTCTCAAAAAAAAAAAAAAAAAAAAATTCAACAGTTACAAAATGAACAGCCTGATTCAGCAATGCGCCAAATTCTGACAGACACATCACTGAAGAAGATATTCAGATGAAAATTAAACATATGGAAACATATTCAGCATCATACCTGATTAGATAATTGCAAATTAAAACAACAATGAGGTACTACTGGAAGCCTATTAGAACTGCTAAAGTCTAAAATACATACCATTCCAACTGTTGGTGATGAATTAACTTGATATTGATCCAAAATTCAATGTAAAGCTAAAATTACAAACTTTCATAACATGGAAGAAAATCTTTATCAACTCGGGGTAGGCAAAGATTTCTGATATAAGATGCAAAAACACATAAGCCATAGAAGATAAAAATGATAAATTGGGTTTATTCCAATTCAAATTTCTGCTCCTCGAAAAATATTATGAGAAAAGGAAAATACAAGAAGTAATCTGTGGGGGGTGGGGAATCACAATACATGTATCTAACAAAAGATTTGAATCATGAGTGTGTGTGTGAGTGTATGTGTGATCTCACAACTCAATATGAAACAACTCAATATGAAAAGAAAATCAAATTTTTTAAAAGTGAGTAAAAAATTAGAATAAATGTCTTAGTCTATTCAAGTTGATAAAACAAAATCTTTTAACTGGGTGGTTTATAAACAGCAGAAATTTATTGCTCACAGTTCTGGAGGCTGGGAAGTCCAACATCAAGGTACCCACAGACCTGTTGTCTGGTGAGGGCCCATTCTTCACAGATGACATCTTCTAAATGTGTCCTCACATGGTGGAGGGGAAAAATAAGTTCCTTCTAACTTCTTTTATAAAGCTATTAATCATCATCTAAAGTCCTCACCTCTTAATACTATTGAGGTGAGGCTTCAACATATAAATTTTGGGCTTCAACATATAAATTTTAGCAGGACACAAACATTCAGACCATAGCAAAACACTTCACAAAAAAGATGAGTGTCATTTAACCACAGAAATAGAAGCTCAACTTCATTAGTCATCAGGGAAATGCAAATGAAAACCACAGTGTTAACACCACAGAAGTATTTACTAAATCTTAAAAGACTCTCAATACCAAGCGTTGGCAAGCACACGGAGGAACTCAGACATTCCTTCATGCTAGCAAGAGAGTAAAGTGATACAACCACATTTCTGTATTGCTGGGCACGTTTTTTTAACAAATGACTGTATACTTACAGTACAACCCAAATATTTCACTCCTGGATATTTACCCAAGAGAAATAAAAGTCCATGACCACAAAAGGAGTTGATTTGGCATAAATGTTCATAACATCTGTATTCACAATAGCCAAAAGTTGAAAACAACTCAAATATCTATCAACAGGCAAATGGATAAACCAACTGTGTAAGGTTCATACAATGGAGTACTACTCAACAATAAAATGGAAGAATCAGTATACATAACAACATGGATGAATCTCAAAATGCTGTACTGGGTAAAAGCAAAAAAAATATTACATACCGTTTGAGTCTATGTATATGATGCAACAGAACAGGCAAAACTAATCTTTCCTGATAGAAGCATATTCGTGTTGCCTGGGCCAAGACGTAGTAGATTTGACTTCAAAGAGCATAAGGAGAACTTTCAGAATGATAAAAATATTATATCTTGCAGTTATTCACATGCATACATTTCTCAAAACTCATCTAAATGTACACTTAAAATGAGTTAATTGTATTATTTGTAGATTATACTTCAATTAAGTTAATATTTTTCTTTAAAACGTCCCACGAAGAATATTCAAAAAGAAACAGTATTACTGATAAATAATTACAACATTTAAAAAAGAAATGATATCAGTTGTACACAACTGTCAGAGGAAATTAAAGAAAATTGAGGAAAAACACTCCCCAACTTGTTTTTAAGAATAGCATAAAATTTGTATCCCGCAGTGTGCAAGAAATAAAAAATATTGGTCAATTCTCTCACGATCTTAGATGTAAGAACCCAAATCATAATACTAACAAATTAAATTCAGAAATACATAAATAATAAACCATGGCCAAGTGGAATCTATCCCAAAAATGCAAAACTGTACTAGCATTCAAAAACTACTCAGTGTGATTCTCCGTATTAATAGAATAGAAGAAAAACCATGTGATTATTTCAGTGCATGCAGAAAAAGCACTTAATAAAATTCAAACTCTTAAAAAATTAGAAATAAAGGAAAACTTTTTTATCTGATAAATATTGCCCACAAGAAAAATGCCATAACAAACATAATGTTTAATGATAAAATATTGAAAACTTTCACCTCAGTACTGGAAATGAGATACTACCCCGTACAATGCCCAATGCTACCATTTATATTCAATGTTCTACTAAAGTCTTAGTCATTGCAATCAGTCAAGAAAATTAAATAAAAGATAAAAGGATTGGAAAGCATAAAATATGACCATCATTATTCACAGGTGACATAATTGTGTATGTAGCAAATCCAGAAGAAGATACAAACAATTGGAATGAAAAGTGAATTTAACAAGTTCCTATATATAAAACCAATATTTAGGCTGCGTATGGTGGCTCACGCCTGTAATCCCAGCACTTTGGGAGGCCAAGGTGTGCAGATCACCCGAGGTCAGGAGTTCGAGACCAGTCTGGCCAACATGGCAAAACCCCATCTGTACTAAAAATACAAAAAGTAGTTGGACATGGTGGCGCACATCTGTAATCCCAGCTACTCAGGAGGCTGAGGCATGAGAATCGCTTGAACCTGGGAGGCAGAGGTTGCAGTGAGTCGAGATTGCACCACCACATTCCAGTCTGGGTGACAGAGTGAGACTCCATCTCAAAAATATATATATGTTATATATAAAATATATTTTTTAATCAAAAGTATGGCTATAAAAGAGCAAGAAAGAAATTAGAAAATAAAATTGTAAATGATATTATTTACCATGGGACCAAAAATATACTAGGAATTAACCTAACAATAAGTGTGTAAATAATTTTATAAAAAGATCTTTTAAAAAATTACCAAGGGAAATTTAAAAGGTGTCTTAGTTCATTTTGTCTTGTATAATAAAATATCTGAGGCTGGGTGATTTTATAATGAAAATATGTTTATTTGGTTCATGATTCTGGTGGCTGAAAAGTCCAAGATTGGGCAGCTACATCTGGTGAGGGTCTCAGGCCACTTCCACTCATGGTGAAAAGTGGAATAGGAGGGGCATGTGCAAAAGTAGTCTATTAGAGTTCTCTAGAGGGACAAAATATAGATATATTCTATATATGAAAGGGAGTTTATTAAGGAGAATTAACTCACACAATTACAAGGTAAAGTCCCACAATAAGCCATCTGCAAGCTGAGGAACAAGGAAGCCAGTGGTGGATCAGTCTGAGTCCCGAAACCTCAAAAGTAGGGAAGCCAACAGTGCAACCTTCAGTCTGTAGCTGAAGGCCTGAGAGCCCCTAACAAACCACTAGTGTAAATCCAAGAGTCCAGAAGCTGAAGAACTTGGTGTCTGATGTTCCACGACAGGAAGTATTCAGCACAAGAAAAAGATGAAGGCCGGAAGACCCACCAGGTCTGCTCTTCCATCTTCTCCTGCCTGCTTTATTCTAGCCATACTGGTAGCTGATTAGATGGTGCCCACCCACATTGAAGGTGGGTCTGCCTCTCCCAGTCTACTGACACAAATGTTAATCTCCTTTGGCAACACCCTCACAGACATACCCAGGAAAAATACTTTGCATTTTTCAATCCAATCAAGTTGACACTCCGTATTAACCATCACAGAGAGGAAGCAAGAGAGAGAAACCAAGGATGCCAGACTCTTTTAAACAACCCCCTGCCCCAGGAACTAATCCATTCCCATGCAAGAGAGAACTTACTTACCATATCGGAGGGCATTAATCTATTGATGAGGGATTTGCCCCATGACCGAAACACTTCCCATTAGCCCCAACCTCCCAACACTGCTACACCAGGGATCAAATTTCAATATGATATTTGGCAGTGACAAGGCATATCCAAACCACAGCAGAAAGTCTTCATAGGTAGACAGACTGAGTTGATGATTAAGAAGATTAAATATTATCAAGATGATAATTCTCAAATAGTCTGCACATTTGCAATCCTAATCAAAATCCAAGCAAACTTTGTGAAAATTAATAAGTGGGTTCTAAAATTTACATTAAAAAATGAAATGGGAAAGAATAGCCAAGATAATCTTGCCCAAAAACAAAACTGGAGTGTTTGTTTATCAGATATTAAGGTTGCTCTAAAGCCACAGTAACTAAAACAGTGGTGTACAAAGTCAAGGAGAGAGAAATGGATGAATGGAACACACTAGAGAGTCCAGAAAATGACCCCCATACACATGGCCATGTGAGTTATGGGTCAGTGTGGATCTATTTAGGAAAACAAGTATCTTGACACTTGCCTCACCCTACAGAATAATCAATTCCCTACAGATTATAGCTCTAAATACCGAAGGTAAAATAAAAATGTATCTGAAAGAAAACATAAGAGAATCTAATCTTGGGACAGATAAAGATTTCTTAAAACAAAACTGCTAACCAGACAGAAAAATAAAGATACAGTGGACTTCATTAAGAAGTTCTGTTAATTCTGATTATCAAAAGACTATTAAAAGATTAAAACTCCAGGCCAGGCATGGTGGCTCACGCCTGTATTCCCAGCATTTTGGGGGGCCAAGGCAGGCAGACCATTTGAGCTAATGAGTTTGAGACCAGCCTGAGCAACATGGCAAAACCCCATAGCTACTAAAACTACAAAAATTATCCAGGCATGGTGGTGGGTGTACCTGTAGTCTCAGCTACTTGGAAAGCTGAGGTGGGAGGATTGCTTGAGCCTGGGCAGAGGTTGCAGTGAGCCAGATCATGCCATTGCACTCAAGCCTGGGCAGTAGAGCCAGACCTTGTCTCAAAAAAAAAAAAAAAATCCAAGCCACACAGTAGGGGAAGCTACTTGCTACACACACATCTAACAATGTACTCATTTCCAGAATAGATAAAGAACCCCTAAACATGAGCAAGAAAAAGGCAATTTTATAGAAAATTGACAAAATCTTTGAAGAGACACTTCAACATGAGGTAGACACACATGGCAAATAAATATAATAAATGTGGTCACATTCATTAGTCAGGGAAATACAAATTAAATCACACTGAGATACAGCTATGTACCCACTAGAATGACAAAAATAAAATAACATAAAATTAAACAGAATAGCCCAGATGTTGGTGAGTGACATGGTTTGGTTGTGTCCCCACCCAAATCTTATCTTGAATCGTAGTTCCCATAATCCCCACGTGACGTGAGAGGGACCCAGTGGGAGGTCATTGAGTCATAGGGGCAGTTACCTCCATGCTGTTCTTGTGATGGTGACTGAGTTCTCACAAGATGTGATGGTTTTATAAGGGGCTTCCTCCCACTTGGCTCTGCACTTCCCGTTGCTGCTGCCATGTGAGGAAGAACATGTTTGCTTCCCCTTCCACCATGATTGTAAGTTTCCTGAGGCCTCCTCAGCCATGCTGATCTGTGAATCAATTAAACCTCATTCCTTTATATATTACCCAGTCTCGAGTATCTTTTTATTAGCACTGTGAGAACGGACTAATACAGTGAGGAGCAGGGGCGTCTGAAGCTCTCATGCACTGTGGGTTGGATGTAAATGGGTGGGATGTAAATGGCATTTTAGAAACGGTCTTCAGTATCTGCCACACAGGAGTTGCATTTCCCTTACACCCAGTCCAGTGTGGGTCAGATAGCCTCCTGTATCTTCTCACTGTCCTCTTTGGAATTCATGATCTACAAATTTGACACAGCAAAGAAAGAGAGGGTTGTGAGAGTGTGGAGCAAGTTTTGAAGGGCCAGGACAGAAAATAGCTCACAGGACTCTGCTCAGCTTCTATTGCCCAGACTTGGTCACTGGGCCCAACCCACATGCCAGAGAGTGAGGACTACGGGCAAGTAGGTAGTCCTCTGGTGGTGCAGAAAAGCACTAGATCTCCACCTTTCACATGTCACTAAAGTAAATTCAGGTGACTCAAAGATGTAAATGTTAAGAAAGTATTAGAACAGAAAATAATCACTGCTTTCATAATCTTAGCAGCAACAGAAAAGACTTTAGCAAATACATTAAAGTCCAGAGGCTATCAAATAAAACTTAATATTTGGTTATACAAAAATATAAATTTTCTGTAGAGCACAAAAGTCAAAAAACAAATAAGCTGCAAATACAAAAAAGTAACAAAGGAAAGGACAGGGGAAGTGAGATGAGGAAGAAGAAATGAGAAAGAGGCAGGAAGGGAGGGAAAATAAGAAGGAAGGAAAAAGATATAACTCACATGACAGATAAGAGCTAATTTCATTAAGGCATAAGCAGCACCAAAAAAATCAGTAACAAAATGACCAACTACCCAGAGAAAAAGACAAAGAATAAGAAATAACAGTGCACGGAAAAGGAAGCACACTTTTTAAAAAATAAGTGTAATGACTTTCAACTTACTTTTAATCAGATAAATGCAAAAATTAAAGCTCCAGGGAGGTATATTTTCCCTTATCAGGTAAGCAATGGCCAAAATATGAGCGCACAGCCCTACCCAAAGGTGTGCTGGGCACAGCGTGGACCAGGAAAACCTCTGTGAAGGTCAGCTGGCCACAGAAAGGGCACAGCTTATTTTAACCAGAAATGTGCTTCTAGGTGCTCATCCTTTAGAGTGTACTCACCCAATGATGGAAAATGCTGTGTGTACAAGGCCCTTCATTACAGCACTGTTTGTAAGAGCAAAAGGTACAGGAAACAATCCACATGTCTATCCACAGAGGGTTGGTGCATAAGTCAGGATAGAGCCACATAAAGGACTACTTGGTCACCAATGAAATGATGATGTGCATCTACATGTTTAGCTTCAGAAAGACCTCTAAGACCATATTAAATGAGAAGAGAAGCACAAGACATGTGGTACACCCCAACTGAGTGGGAGCAAAGGGGGCACAGAATCAAAGTCCACAGAATGCATGCTTGGCTATCCCAACTTCCTTAAAGGCTGATACCCAAGAATGTGGGAAGAGAATTGCAAGGCACCTGGGAGGCTGGGAAACAGTGAGGGGGACTGATCTCTCTCCAGGTACCCTTTGTATGATTCTAAGTTAGATCATATGCATGCATACCTCTTCAAACTAGACTTTCTAAAACAGAAAAAAAATTTTAAGAACCCTACTGTTCTAGTCCATTCAAACTGCTACAACGAAATACCATAAACTGGGTGTCTTTTACACAAGAGAAATTTACTTCTCACAGGTCTTGATCCCAGCACCAGGATCAAGGTGCTGTCAGATTCCGTTTCTACTGAGGACCCGCTTTCTGACTCACAGATGTCATCTTCCCACTGAATATTCACATGGTGGAAGGAGTACGGAGTCTCTTTATAAAGGCACTAATCCCATTTATCAGAGCTCCACCTTCATGACCTGATCACCTCCCAAAGCCCCCACCTCCTAACACCATTGCACTGGGGGCTAGGATTTCAACATATGGATATGGAGGTTCAGACCAAAGCATTGCACCCTGCACCCCCCTCCAAATTCAAGTCTTTCTCCATGAAAAATACACTTATTCCATCCCAGTAGTCTCAAAAGACTTAACTCATTCCAGTATTAACTCAAAAGTCTAATGTCCAAAGTCTTCTCTAAATATAATCTAAATCAGATACGGATGAGACTACAGGCACCATTCATCCTGAGGCAAATTCCTCTCCAGCTATGAACTGGTGGAATCAAATGTACCACGTGGTTCCAAGATACAGTCGTAGGACAGGTACAGAATGGACATTTCCATTCCAAAAGGGAGGAACAGGAGAGAAGAGAGAGACAGCTCTTGAGCAAGTCCAAAGACTTAAGACTCAAGGGCGATCTTCTTTAGCTCCAAGCTCTGCCCTCCAGGCCAACTGCAGCTGTGGGTCGATCTTCTGGACGCACTGGAGTGGAGGCTCCATCACCAAAGTTTTGCCATGCAGGGGATTGAGCTCCATGCCTCTGAGTGGCCCTGCACCCATGGCTCCACTGGGCATCGTTCTAGTGGTGCCCCCACCCTCTCTACTTCAGCCCCAAGACTCTTCAAGGCATCCTTTAAAATCTAGTGTATTAGTCTGTTCTCATGCTGCTGATAAAGACATACCCAAGACTGGGTAATTTATAAAGAAAAAGAGGTTTAATGGACTCACAGTTCCACGTGGCTGGGGAGGCCTTATAATCATGGTGGAAGGCAAAAGGCACTTCTTACATGGTTGCAGGCAAGAGAGAATAAGAGACAAGCTTAAGGGGAAACCCCTTATAAAACCATCAGATCTCATGAGATTTATTCACTGCCATGAGAACAGTATGGGGGAAACCACCTCCATGATTCAGTTATCTCCCACCAGGTCCCTCCCACAACACGTGGAAATTATGGGAGGTACAATTCAAGATGAGATTTGGGTGGCGACACAGCCAAACCATACCATCTAGCTAGAAGCAGCCATGCCCCCACAGCTTTGCTGGGTGTGGTACACATTGCTAAGCCCACCAGAGTTGTACCTGGAGTGCCCAAGGAGTGTAGCAACAAACTGTGGGGAGTGGAGCCCATGATGTGAGGCAGGGCAGGGCAGTGGGACCCCCCACTTTGATATCATCTTCCCCCACAAGACTGAGCACAATAGATTTAGATCTGTGTGGATTTGAATCCCACTTCTGGTACCAATTTTCTGTCTTAGTTCGTGCTATTATAACAAAATAGCATAAACTAGATGGCTTATAGACAGCAGTAATTTATCTCTCTCAGTTCTGGAGCCTTGCAAATCCAAGGTCAAGATGTTGGCAGATTCATAGGTTTATAAGTGGCACCTTCTCACTGTATCCTCAGATGGTGAAGAGGTGAGGGGTCTCTCTTAGGCTTCTTTTATAAGGGCACTAATCCCATTCATGAGGGCTCCACCTCCATGACCCAATAACTTCCCCAAAGCCACACCCCCTAACATCAACACCTTGAGGGTGGGAATGTCAACCTATGAATTTTAGGGAGACAGAAACATTCTGATCATAGCACCCACTTATCTGGAAGCCATAGATGTCTCAGAACCTATGCACTTTTTTTCTATTACATTCCTATTTTATCTTTCCTCCAAAGAGCCAAAGGCACTTCTCCAAGTTTCCCACACTTTGAAAATACAGCCAGAGAAATAATTTTAGTCTCTGGGAGACAGGCCCAAAGGGACAGCGTGATGGGGTGAGTCGGTCTGAACTCTGCTCTGTGTCTCTCTGACCTCTCTCGTTTCTGATTTATTTTTTTCTTTCTTCCTGACAGTGAATGCAGCTAAGTGGGGAAACACTGTCCTTCCTTCCTGCTGCTATTTTCAAACAAACAGAAGTTCGGAAATACGTGAAACCAACTCTGTGTTTGAACAACCCCAGGAAATGCAGTCCAGTACCCTGATACCATGATTTGATTCCATGATTTGACTGCGAGGATTTAATTTTATCAGCAACAGACTGAGGTGGCTGGTTTGAAGAAGCCCAAGTATCTCACAGAAGGGTATTATTTTTCACAAAGTTGCTTATCCCAACAAGGATTACATTTTGATGAGAAAGATCATCTGTTTTTATTCCAAGAGACTTTCAATAATATTACAATTCCGTAAGTTCTTGGTAATATTGTAAGAGAGCTGATAATACATTATTTCCATGCTAAGTTTCTATAATAATACACTCAAGTGTTAACACTTTGGAAGCTTCAAGGAAGCTTGCACAATTACAGGGGAAACAATTGCATGATTTCTACAGAAAGCACAGCTGTCAGACACAAGAGAACATTTCAATACATCTCCTCCAACACCTGTGTTTATTTTCAAATGCATATGTGTTTTCACTAGGGAATAAGGGAACAGAGGAAAACACATCAGACAAGTTGAACTGACTTGCGGGGGATTTGAATCAAATTGTCTGACAGTTGCCCACGCCAAACATCAAAAACAAATACCAATTAGAAACCAATTATTTATAGGACCAAAAATTGATAATTAACAGAAGCAAGGCTGCAGCTTGCTAGACAAAAAGACATCTCCACAAGAAACTCCCTATGGATCTGGAAAAGTAAAATGAAATTGGTGTTATTCAACTGACCCACATTGGTACAAGGACAAGGGGACACGGAGCAAATCGTGACAGATGTGGGCCCATCTGGCCATTTGATCATAGTCCCAGCAGGGAAGCCGCAATTATTTCCACTTTCCAGGTGAACTCAAAGCTTCTTTCAGGCTATTTCCGGCAGCATTAGGCGAAGGAGCTGGCAATGGTTGGGGTATGGAAGATGGGCACCAATAGTGTTTGCCTGATCTTGCAACTTCTCAGCCTCCTTGTCAGGTGTTACTTTTTAACTTAAATTTATTTGGGGTGGGGAGAATATCTATCCTGAAATCCCTTTGGTCAACTTGGGAAAGGTACCAGAAAACACAAGACCTGGGCATGACTCCCTTCTGCTCCAGAATCCACTGAAGTGAGACAGCCCCCACATCTGCCCAGGGCCATGGGCACCCCAGGGTCCTGCAAAGGGAAACAGAGTAGAAATAGAAGTTGTGTCATTTCAAACAGCTTAGTGCCCACTGAGATTTATGCCTTTCCTTTTTTTCTGTTTTAACTTGGGCTCCTTTGTAAGGTAGAGGAAACAGGAAGTGCTGTTCACAGGGCAGTGAGGGCTTTGAGCCAAATAGACTTGGGTTCAAATCCCAACCCTGCCAAATCTCTAAGTTTCACTGAGCTTTGGCTTCCTCATCTGTTAAAACAAAATGGAGCCAGAGGGGTAATATGTTTACATTCATTCTTGGCTTTAAAAACGTATTATGAAATATGATATGCCTACAAAGGAGTACAGATTTATATATTTGTCTATATAGCCTAAAGAACAGTAAAGAAGCAAGTGTTGTCCAGCCACCCCTCGACAGAAGAAACATCACCAATAATTGAGTGAGCCCTCCCTGTTGGATCCCCTCTGCACCCCTGCCAAGCCCACATCATCCTTAATTCTGAGAGCCTCACTGCCTTCTTCTCTTGATACTTTAACACACCTGAATGACTCTCTAAACAACGTGCAGTGTCGCTGTGCAGGTTTTTTCATCGCATGTCAATGGACTCATTCTGTTCTTCTGTAACTCGCTTTGTTCACTGAACACGGTGAATTTCTAGAACTTTTATTTCAAAATAATTGCAAACTTGGAGAATAGCTGCAAGAACTACACAGGTAGCTCCCATCTGCACTTTACCCAGATTCACTAGTTTCCAACATTTGGCTATACTCTATCTCATCTCCCATGTGTATGTATTTTTATAAGTTAATTGAGAATAAGTTACACACACCATGCCCCTTTGTGTGCTTTTCCTAAAAGAGAGGATATTCTCTTACATAACCACAGTAGAGTTATTAAATGCAGAGAGTTTGAAATCAGCACATA
Source organism: Theropithecus gelada (assembly GCF_003255815.1). Taxonomy (NCBI): domain Eukaryota; kingdom Metazoa; phylum Chordata; class Mammalia; order Primates; family Cercopithecidae; genus Theropithecus; species Theropithecus gelada. The sequence continues at coordinate 32,938,261 of NC_037668.1, read as the reverse complement.
CTTTGATCGTATCTTCACCCCTATTCCAATCCTGCTGGTTTCCCTGGTGGTGTTCTTTATAGCATTTCCCCTGTCAGTGCATGGCCCAGTTCAGGTCACACATGACATTGACTTCTTCTGTCTCACTAGTCTCCATCACCAGAACAGTGCCTTGGTCTCTCCTCGTTTTTCATGACATCAACGTTTTTGAATAAGACAAGCAGTGACTCTCTCGGATGGTCCTCAGCCTGGGTTGGTCTGGTGTTTCTTGGTGCTCAGATTCAAGATTCAAGTTATGCATGCCCAGCCAGGGCACTACCTCCACGAGGCACCTTCAGAAGTCTGCAGTGCCCATTGGCCTCCTCATTGGTGGTGCCAGCTTGGATCAGCTGTCAAGGTGTTGTCTGGCTTCTCCTCTGAGGAAAAACACTTTGAGACCACACAAATGTCCTCACCAACCCCACTGCTTCAGTTCAGCATTCATGGGTGATTTCTGCCCCAACCAGTCAGTACAAAATAGTGATTTCCCCCTAACTTCCTCTGTATTTATCAGCCAGCATTTTACAACAAGGAAGAGACATCCCTTCTCCTTCACTGACTCATATATTTATGACTATGTATTTGTCTGTTTATAATCAGTGTAGACTTATAATCCCCTGCTGTTCTTATTTATTTTGATGCTCTCATTGCCCTGGATCTGGCCAGTGAGAACCTCCACCGCGTTTTTCCAACACGCCTCCATGGTATTCTGATACAATTCCGACAGGTTCATCCTGAAAAACAATTTCCATCCAGCCCTACAGGGTTCCCACACCTTCCCCGACTCTATGTCCCTATTTTCCTTCAGTCACAGGGAGATCCTCTCTCCCACCACATCAGTATATTTACTCAATCAGTCAGTCCCACAATACACATAAAATGGTTTCAAAGCCGGGCACTGTGGCTCATGCCTATAATTCCAGCATTTTGGGAGGCCAAGGTGGGTTGGATCACTTGAGCTCAAGAGTTCAAGACCAGCCTGGGCAACACGGAGAAACCCCATCTCTACCCAAAATTTAAAAAATTAGCCAAGCATGGTGGCACACACCTGTGGTCCCAGCTACTCAGAAGGCAGAGGTGGGAGGATAGCTTGATCCCAGGAGGCAGAGGTTGCAGTGAGCCAAGATCATGCCATTGCACTCCAGCCTGGGTGACAGAGTGAGACCCCATCTCAGATAAATAAATAAATAAATTTTAAAATGGTTTCAAAACTGCTATACTCTTACCTCCCCAGAAATCAAACCTCCTGAGACAAGGTCAGGGTGAGAAAAATGGAATTTATTGGGTTAAAAAGGAAAAATAGAAAAGCTTTCAGCAGAGTGACAGGAAAGCCTGTTAACCTGCTCCCACCCCGCCACACAGGAACTCAAGGGACTGGGTCCCTCCCCTCTGCACGTGGCACGAATTTCCGTGGCTCCATCCCTTCCTCCCAGTGCTCAGGCCCGTGGGAGGTTCTCCAGCAAGCCCTAAAACTTGGCTGTCTCAGTGCATCGCTGCAGAAGGAGTGGCGCCTGGGTGGAGAAGGAGATGGCGCGTCGGTGCAGAAGGTGGTGGCGTGTCAGAAGGAGGTGGCTCGTCAGTACAGAAGGAGGTGGCGCGTCGGTGCAGAAGGAGGTGGCGCGTGGGTGCTGAAGGAGGTGGCGCGTGGGTGCTGAAGGAGGTGGCATATTGGCGAGGAAGAGTGAGCTTCCCCTTCTAGAAAATGCCAGTTCAAGCCTTGGTTTCTGATGACTTTTCAGGAGCTCTTCGTGTACTATTTCTTTCTTAGTTTATTTTTCATTACAAATCTCTTCTCTAGACCCAGATTTATCTTGTGCCCTGGTGTTTTTACTTCATGATATCTTCTAATAAAGAAGCATTCCTAATTTTAATCCAGCCAAATTGGTCAATATGCACCCTTATTGCTACCATTAATTTTTATATCATGTTTAAAAAATTCTCCTACCCTGAGGTCATAAAGATATTTTCTCTTATTTTCTTCTAAAAGTTTCATTGGTTTTCCAATAAATTTGGAAGGAATAATTTTTAGTTTAAAAAATGAATAAAGTGATAGAAAATCTAGATAAGCCAATATCAATTAAAGAACTAAATCGATTGTCAGAAGCATCACTTCCTCCCTCAGAAAGCACCAATGAGAAATAGTTTATAGGCAATTTTTAACAAACTGAAGGATGGGTAATGCCAGGCTCCCAAAAAACATAATGAAACTGTTACAGAAATATATGTAAGGGGAAGGAAAACTGCCCAACTTATTGTATAAGAGTAGTACAAACTTGATAAGAAAACTGAAAACCAACTACAGACCAATTTGAAATATAAATATAAAAATCTTTTTAAATATGTTTGAAGAACAGCAATGCATTTTTTTAAAAAAGTTTTATGGCCGGACATGGTGGCTCAGGCCTGTAATCCCAGCACTTTGGGAGGCCAAGACGGGCAGGTCATGAGGTCAGGAGTTCGAGACCAGTCTGGCCAACATGGTGAAACACTGTCTCTACCAAAAATACAAAAATGAGCTGGGCGTGGTTGTGCGCACCTGTAATCCCAGCTACTGGGGAGGCTGAGGCAGGAGAATGGCTTGAACCCAGGAGGCAGAGGTTGCAGTGAGCTGAGATTGTGCCATTGCACTCCAGCCTGGGTGACAGCAACAGTCTGTCTCAAAAAAAAGGTTTATATTTCATGACAAAAAAAGTGTCCCCTGGGGTGTAAGAATGTTTCAGCATCCAAAAATGTTTTAATACAATTAATATTTACAATTTAAAAAGAAAACATGTAAATGTCTCAGTAGATGCAGATGCTCAACCTTACAGATCATCAGGGAAACACATGTTAAAACAAAAATAAAATTTTCTCCACCCGCAGATTAGCAGAAATTATAAATAAAGTGTGAAATTTTGACATTTTTATAAAATGGTGTGCTATGTAGTCACTGAAGTAAATAAAAACGTACGTATCAATGTGGGAAAATCTTTAAAAACCTAATGTTGAGTTTAGAAACTAAGTTTTAGGGTGATACATGATACCATTTTATTAAACTTTAAAACATCCAAAAACATAGTGTTTTTAATGGATGCAAAATTAAGAAGGCATGGCAGTCAGTTGATCAGCACAGGTACAGAGTCCTAAAACCTGGTGCAGGTTGTTAAAATCCGTTCTCTACACATTTGCATGTTTAAAACATTTTTTAATAGGGTACAGTGTTCCAGCTTTGCAAAATGAAAAGAGCTTAGAAGGCGGGGTGTGGTGGCTCACACTTGTAATCCCAGCACTTTGGGAGGCCAAGGCTGGGGGATCACTTGAGGCCAGAAATTCAAGACCAGCCTGGCCAACATGGCAAAACCCCATCTCTACAAAAATTTTAAAAATTAGCCGGACATTGTGATGGCCACCTGTAGTCCCAGCTACTCAGGGGGCTAAGGTGGGAGAATCACTTGAACCCAGGAGGTGGAGGTTGCAGTGAGCAGAGATAGAACCCCTGCACTCCTGGACAACAGAGTGAGACTCCCTCCATCAAAAAAAAAAAAAAAAAAAAAAAGAAGAAGAAGAAGAGGAGCTCAAAAGATTGGCCACAAAACAATGCAGATGTACTCAATGCCACTTACAAATGGTCACAGTGGTACATTGCATCTTATGTGTATCTTACCCACAATTATAAATGTATAAATAAATAACTATTTTATAATTAAAAAGATGTTAGGAAGTAGTCAGAACCTGATAACCTTGCATGCCCCGTTGGTTTTTTTAAGTAAGTTCAATGGACAGTCAGTGATGCATTTTAACAGGGATCAAATTTTATAGAGGCTTGCTGAAGCTGTAGGGAGCAGAACAAATTGGGAGTTGGTGGGAGAGGATGCAAGTTTACCACGATGGTCCAGGGAAGAGGTGCCAGTCAGGAAGAGGAGGAAGAAGGTAGCCGGCTAGAGGGCGCTCATGGAGAAGCCTGAGCAAGCGCCTTCCTCCCAGAGCCTTGGGGTAAGTAAAGAAAATGCATGTAGAAAGTGTCTACCTTGGCCAGGCGCAGTGGCTCATGCCTGTAATTCCAGCACTTTGGGAGGTCGAGGTGGGCAGACCACTTGAGGTCAGGAGACCAGTTTGGCCAACATGGTGAAACCCTGTCTCTACTGAAAATATAAAAATTAGCCAGGCATGTAGGCACACATCTATAGTCCCAGCTACTTGGGAGGCTGAGGCAGGAGAATTGGTTGAACCCAGGAGGTGGAGGTTGCAATGAGCTGAGATTGTGCCACTGCACTCCAGCCTGGGTGACAGAGCAAGACTCTGTCTCAACAACAACAATAACAAAAAATGTCTAGCGTGACAGAGGTGCTCACCATTGTGATATCATTATCCACTGGAGTCAAGCCAGCTGGAATCGGATATGTGAGTGCAGTTGCATGTCCACTGTTCTAATGGCCAGCAGCACAGAGAGAGAGGCCCCTGCCTGGTGACAGATACGTGGGACCAGATTCCCGCCAAGGGCTGAGGCCATGCCTCCACACCGTTTCTGTCAGTTGTCACTAATCGTGCCTCAGTTCATAATGCAGTTTCGATGGAATGAAATGGAATGATCGAACATTGTGCATCTAATTACATCTTGCACCTGTTAGAACTGCTGATGATTCTAATAGGACCCCAACGGGATACCTGCCCAGGTCCGCACCACCATTTCTGTCATTTTAAAAACATGTTTGCTTTTCCACTTAAAACCTCAGATGGGCTTTGCCCTGCAAGGAGGAAGGCTGAATTGAACCCTGGCCTCCTGAGAGCATGCTGGGTACTGTGGTGAAATGCATTTTGAAGCGAAGGCAGGATTTCACCAGCTGGGCTCCCTTGCTTCCTTCCTGGTGATGTCTCTTGGCCTCTCAGGGCCAGCAGCTGTCACTTTCTACCTCCTCACTACCCACCAGCAGCATCGTGTCGTGAGGGTAGGCTTCAGAGGGGGAAGGGAACTTGCCTTTAATTAAAAGATACCCACCTTGCAAGTTCAGTTTAATAAACACTGCGTGATCCCAGAGTGTGTGTCTATGAAGACATCTCAAACTCTGCATGCCCATATTACCTGCACTCACACCTGAAATCACACAAGTGAGAAAATTCCAAAATCCAAGGCAAGATCCCCCGTCAGACACAATGGCCCCGAGGGACACAAGCTGTTTCCGCGTGCTCGTGGGGATGTCGTGGCTTCAGGCGCTAGCCTGGGGTCCTCCAGGACTCCACGCTCACCTTCATTCATTAACTCCCAACCTCAAGGCCGTGTCTGCATCCAGTTCTCAGTGGTCACCCTTCAGGTCTCTGTGTGTGGAGGACAGAGAGGCCAAGACAGCAGGATGGGGAGGCAAGAAGAAAATTAGAAAGTCTCTCTGAGGGGTTTCCTTACCAGCCATTATGACAGTAATTATTAAAACCAAGGTCTCCACTCCTGGGGCCCTTCATGAGTATTCTTTTTTTTTTTTTTTTTTGAGATGGAGTCTCACTATCACCCAGGCTGGAGTGCAGTGGCACCATCTCAGCTCACTGCAGCCTCCACCTCCCGTGTTCAAGCAATTCTCCTGTCTCAGCATCCAGAGTAGCTGGGACTACAGGCATGCACCACCACGCTTGGCTAACTTTCGTATCTTCAGTAGAGATGGGATTTCGCCACGTTGACCAGACTGGTCTCAAATTCCTGATCTCAGCTGATCTGCCTACCTCGGCCTCCCAAAGTGCAGGGATTACAGACGTGAGCCACCTCGCCCAGCCCATGAGTATTCATTAAGGGAGGGAAGAGTTCAAATTATCTACAATTCTAAACCAACCTTTGACACTAGGGGCCTTGAAAATAGTGTGCTATTAGATGAATTCCCAAGTAAGCCACTAAATGTAGTTTCCCCAACTCAACTTCACCCATCAGCAAATCGAATGCATGAACATATGCAAGCGTTATCATCAGCTGTGCTTTTCTTTTAGAGGGGTTTCCACATTGGTTTGACGATCCCGGGTTCCCCCTAAGTTATATCTGCACAACTGAAGTATGTTATGTCAAAGGAAAATAAATCTCAGGATCCCAGAATCAGCCAAAGGGAACAGCAGCTCAGCAAAACTGTCTCCCATTCTATTTCTAAATAAGAGAGCTACGAAGATAAGAAAGCTACATGCCTCCCTCATTACCTCCCCACGAAGAAATTCCTTGTGGACCGAAGACAGTCAGAACCGAAAGTCCTCCCTCTGCTCACGTGAGACAAATGCATATCTGATGGCTTCCTCTGCCCTCTTGTTTCACTAAGCCAGACTAAGGTATAAGTGAAGATTCCTGTAAATTGTGTATTCAGCAAAAGGCTCATCAGAAACTCAGAAGAATGCAACCGTTTGTGTCTTATCTACCGATGACCTGGAAGCCCTCCCTCAGCTTAGAGTTGTCCACCCTTTCCGAACCGAACCAATGTACACCTTACATGTATTCATTGATGTCTCATGCCTCCCTAAAATGTGTAAAACCAAGCTGTGCCCCGACCACCTCGGGAACATGTCGTCAGGGCCTGCTGAGGTTGTATCACTGGTGTGTCCTTAACCTTGGCGAAATAAACTTTCTAAATTGATTAAGACCTGTCTCAGATACTTTTGGGTTCACTGTTAAATCAGGCCACACACACCTTCCTAGGTTCAGAAGCGTGGAAAGGGAAGACATATTTGGTTCCCATAGCTGCTGTAACAGTTTACCACAAATGTAGTGGCTTAAAACAACACATGTGTCACCCTGTGGGTGAAAGTCCTAGAGCTCAGACGTCTGCACCGAGTCTTACAGGGACACAGTCAAGGTGTTGTCAGGGCTGGCTCCTTCCAGAGGCTCTGGGGAGAATCAGTTTCTTTGCCTCTTCCAGTTTCTTGGGCCTCCCGTTCTGTGGCCGGCAGCCCCTGCCCCATCTGCAAAGTACATCCCTCCCTCCTGCACTCCATCGTCACAGCTCCTTTTTCTGGTTTTGTCCCTTTTGCCTCCCTTGGAGGGACCCTGTGATGACATTGAGCCCACCTGGATAAGCCAGGATGGCCTCCCCATCGAGATCCTCAGCTGGGTCCCATCCACAAAGGCCCTTTTGCCATGAAAGGTCACATTCACAGGTTTCTAGGATTACAACGGGGACTTCTCTGGGGGACTTTTAGTCTGCTGACCACAGGTGGCCATGTGGCTACCCTGGCCTCGTGAAATCAGAGTTAGACGTCAGGTTTCCTAACTTTTTCTGGGGTTCCGTGCTTGTATGTCTCTTCTGGAAAATACATAAAATCAGTGCATCTATCCAATAGGCCAGGGTATCTGCAGTCACAAAGAACCCAAAACTGTCAGTGATATGACCCTACTGAAGTTCATTGCTCATTCATGCCAGGTCAGCTGTGCCCCACCAGGGCCACTGTGCTCTCAACTGGCTGAGCAATGCGATGCCACCCAGATCAACACATCCTCCAAGATCCCCACGGTGGGGAAAGGAGGGTGGGAGCTTTGAGAACCAGCACTTAAACACTTCACATTTTGGCCGGGCGTGGTGGCTCACACCTGTAATCCCAGCACTTTGGAGGCCGAGGAAGGTGGATCACGAGGTCAGGAGTTCAAGACCAGCCTGGTCAAGATGGTGAAACCCTATCTCTACTAAAAATACAAAACTTAACAGGGTGTGGTGTTGGGTGCCTGTACTCCCAGCTACTCGGGAGGCTGAGGCAGAGAATTGCTTGAACCTGGGAGATGGAGGTTGCAGTGAACCGAGATGCACCACTGCACTCCAGCCTGGGTGACAAAACAAGACTTCATCTCAAAAGCAAACAACAACAACAACAAAAAGCAGTTCACATTTCATTGCCAAAGCAAGTCACGCAGCCACTTCTAAATTAAACAGGCCCGGAAGCGAACTCTCCACTGGGAGCGGAAGTGGGAGACGTGCAGGTGGAAGACATTCTGGCCAATGATACAAATGCCTCACAGACTTAGTGCTGACGGCCTGACTTGGACAATGGGCTCAGATCACAGGTCAGGCACCGTGCAGGCAACAGCAACAACAACAAAGAATTTGGGAAGTCGAATCAAAGCTCATAATGGAAATAAAATGGAAGCCTGAGTTTGTTTTGCTAGCAAAAGTGGCTACTTTAAAAAAATCAAACCAAATCTCATAATGGAAATAACATGGAAGCTTGAGTTTCTTTTGCTAGCAAATGTGGCTCCTCTAAAAAGTCAGCAGCCTGTTTGTCTTCTGTTATCTCCCAAATGAGCAAATACACAGGCGCCCTTGGGCGTAGTTCACAAGGCACCTGGACTTACCCTGTTCTCAGTGACATCTGAGAGCTGGATGGGCCCAATTCCTCCTGGAAATGGCCAAAAACTGTGAGATCAAGGCCAGCCACCAGCCCTGGAGCTCCTTGGGGAGCTACCTGTGTCCCTTTCAGGTATTTTTAGAATTACTGGATTTTTTTAATGAGGGAGGAAGATTCAGAGGTAGGAGCCTGAACCAGGAGCCTCCATTCTTCATTCTCTTCCATTGAGTCCCGGTACTGAAAGATAATCCACAAAAAAAAATCACATGTATTCAAAAAATTAGCACATCCCCCCTGTTCTCCTCATCAAAGGGACACAAGGGGTAAGCAGTGCCTTTAATCAGTGTGGGTCACAGAGTTGTCTTCCTGCACCCCTGTGGCCACTTTGCAGTTCTGTGAAGCCACTGAGACAGTAACTTGCCAGTCCCAGAACTCCAGATTTGCATCAACGCATAACAATGACCTTACGTAGCATCACTAAGGAAGATGCACATCCGTTTGCTCTTTTAATCCTCAAGACAACTCTCTGGGGTGGGTACCCATGACTATCTCCATTTCACAGATGATGAAATCAAGGCCAGGAAAGGTTCCCTTACCTAGAATGACTGTCATGGTAGAACTGTGTCCCTCCAAAAAAGATATGTTGAAGTCCCAACTCCCAGTGCCTGAGAATGAGACCATACTTGAAAATAGGGTCGTTGCAGGTGTAATTAGTAAAGATGAGGTCATCCTGGAGTAGGTGGGCCCTACCTGCACTGTGACTGGTGTCCTTTTAAGAAGACGGCCATGGAAAGACAGAGACACACAAGGGAGATGTCAAGGGACGATGATGAGGATGGACATGGGAGTGACGGAGCTGTGAGCCCAGGAAGACCACACTCTCCCCGCAAAGCACCAGGAGCTGGGGAGGCAGGAAGGATCCCCCTTGAAAATAAATCCTTGAATTTTTTACTCTAAAGCTCAGCCTTATCTCCCTTCACTCCCACCATCTTCTAATGTTGACATATTTCCTTATGAAAAATAAATCATTTCAGGGTTTTTATCAAAAGGATATAGAATTTACTTAGGGTTCTAGGGAAACCAAAGTCTCACCTTATTGACCGATCCCTACTAAAAAGGGGACAGAGCCCTGCCGACACCTTGATTTTAGACTTCTGGCCTTCAGAGTTGTGATAGAAGGAATTCCTGTTGCTCTAAGGCCCCCAGACTGTGGTCATTTATTACAGAAGTCCCAGGAGACTGATGACCTGCCAGTAAAGGGCAGAGTCAGGGCTGGACCCAGCCCCCACCAGTGCACTGTCTGTCCAACAGAAGATCAGCCTAGAGAGAAGGCGAGCTGGCCACAGTCAGGATCCAGGCTGGGACAGAGCCAAGACTCCAGCTTGGGTACGCAGCTCATCCCTCAGGCTCTTGCCACCATGCTGTGACCTCCAGAGCAATCTTCATCCCTCCCCAAGAGCTGCTCCCACAAACAGTAAAGGAGATAAGGTCTGTAAACGGGACTGATGCAAAACAGAGAATTATCAATTATTCCTGGACCTGACATCAATGGTACTGCATTTAGAGTCACACCACCATACCTTGCTTATTTTATGTGGAACAAAACCCAGTGATTGTTCCTAAGGCCTCTGTTCTTTTTTTGGGACAGAGTCTCACTCTGTCACCCAGGCTGGAGTGCAGTGGCACAATCTCGGCTCCGCCTCCCGGGTTCAAGCAATTCTCCTGCTTCAGCCTCCTGAATAGTTGGAACAGGTGCCCACCATCACACCCAGCTAATTTTTGTATTTTTAGTAGAGATAGGGTTTCAACATATTGGCCAGGCTGGTCTTGAACTCCTGACCTCATGATCCACCAACCTCAGCCTCCCAAAGTGCTGGGATTACAGGTCTGAGCCACTGTGCCTGGCTGCCCTCCATTCTTAACTGCTCTGAAGGTTACAGGCCATCTTGGGGAAGAGGCTCATACCTACACAGGAAGGCACAATTCACCCTGCCTCCCACCGGAGCCTGTTGGCAGGAGATATCCTTCACAAATGAACCAAGACAGAAACAGCCCCCAGAGCTCCTGCGTGAGAGAGGAAGGAAGAGAGGGGAGGAGAAACTCCAAGAAAATATTCATCCTGAGTTCTCAGCGCAAAGGACGCTCTGTGCCCTGGGCTGGCGTTAAGGAAAACAAGACTTCTGTGTCTCCTGTGGCCGCCCTGCAAACCTAACCTACGGTTTTGTAGAATCCAGGGTATCTCGCAGTCTCAAGGGAGGAACCGGATTCTTGGGGAGACAAGACGCAGGGCTGCAAACCTCAGCCCTGCCACCTCTTCTCTAGGAACACAGTGGAACCCCAAACTTCTGTAGAAATGGAGACTAGAATGCTTTCTACACAGGGTTTCATGGAAAAGCAAATGGGAAAATGGATCTGGAAGCACAGGGCAGGCATGGGACTCTCAGACCACGAACTGGGACTCAGTGGCTACAGCAGATGTGAGCCAGGGAGCCCCAGAAAACTGAGAGAAGGGGAAAGGACAGGAAGGAGAAAATAAAGCCATTGAGCCTGGGGAACGGGTGCTCTATGGCGGGCAGAATCATCAAGGACCACCATGTAGTGAGTGCCCAGCCCGCCTCTGGTTCTTTCTCAGCTTGGTCAAGCCCAGAGGAGACAACCACCCCTAGACTGGCCCATCCGGAGTGGGGCTGCCTCCCGTGGGCTAAGGGAGGGTGGCGCTGCAGGTGGGCAGATGGCGTTGGTGTTGCTCTGGTTGCTGGGTGACCGCGCGCTCAGTGTTTTCCCTCCATTCTTTTCCTGAACTTTCACTACAGCCTTGAGAGGCTCCCTATGGATTGTATTGTGTCCCCGCAAACAATTAAAAGAAAAAAAAAAGACTGCCTTATTTGGAAATAGGGTCTTTGCCAATGCAGGCAAGTTGATATTATGAGGGTGGGCCTTAATCCAATAAGACTGGTGTCCTTGTTAGAAGAGAATGTAGAGACAAGGGGAAGACAGCCACGTGGAGACAGAGGCCAAGCCTGGAGCGATGCAGCCAGGAGCCAAGGACTGCCAGGAAGTGCCAGCAGACGGCAGACGCTGGACAGAGGCTTGAAATGGCCAATCCCTCGCAGTCTGCAGAGGGAACCACCCGGCAAACGACACCTTGATCTTAGGCATCCAGGTTCCCTGACTGTGAGACGGTCAGTTTCTGTTGTTGGAGCCACCCAGCCTGCAGTGCTGTTACAGTGGCCCGGGCTGACCAGTGCAGGCGTCCATCATCATCCACCCTGCAGCCACAGGCGGAACCAGGAGAGGGAGATTGCAGCACACGAAGGTTAATATGCTCCAAGATGCATGGCTCTCAGCAGCAGAGCCAGCTGAACGCTGAGCCTTAACTGCTCCGCCCGCCCTCCCTCAGTCTTGGTCTGCAGGAAACATCCTGGATTCATTTCCTGTCATCATATCCCCACAAACCGGGTGGCTTAAACCACAGAAATTTATTCAGCTGGAGCTCTGCAGGCCAGAATTATGTTGGCAAGGTGTGGGCAAGGCTGTGCTCTCTCTGGAGGCTCTAGGGGAGGATGCTTGCTGCCTCTTCCGGCTTCTGGTGGCTCCTGGGGTACCCCAGCTTATAGCCACATTGCCTCAGTCTCTGCTTTTGTCTTCCTTGGCCAGCTTCTGCATGTTCTGTGATCTGATGAGGACACTTGAGCCACTTTCTTAGGCCTGCAGTGACAATGTGCCGAAACGCAGAGTGACTTAACGCAAGTTACTCTCCCACAGTCTAGAGACCAGAAGTCTGAGATTGAGAAGTGGGCAGGGCTGGTTCCTTCTGGGGCTGGGAGCATCTGTCTGGGCCTCTCTCACAGCCCGTGGCAGCCTCACGTAATCTCTGGCTTGAAGATGTCATCTTCTTCCAGCACCCCATGTCATCTTCCCTCTGTGTGTGTCTTTATATCCAAAATTCCCCTTTGTGTAAGGACACCTATTGGATTAGAGCCCACCCTAACAATCTTATTTTAACTTGATTACCTCTGTAAAGATCTCACTTACAAGTAAGTTTCCATTCTGAGGTGCTGGGGGTTAGTACCGCAACACATCTTTTTTGGAGGATGGAGGTTCTACCCATAACACTTGTGACTGGATTTAAGATCCCTGCTGATAATCCAGAATTATTATCTAGATAAGAATTTCATCTCAACATGCTTAATTACATGTGCAAAGACGCTTTTTCCAAATCAGTTCTCATTCACAGGTTCTAGGGGCTAGGAGGGAGACATATCTTTCTGGGGGTCACCATTCACCCCCTTCAGGTCCCTGGGGACAGGGTTTTATTCTCCAGGGCATCTTCTCTCCACCAGCCCCTCCGTATCCCCAGGCCCTTCCCAGATGACACCTTTGGGATTTGCAGCCATAGTTCTCAGTCTCAGAGGCTCATTGGAATCACCGGGGGTTCTTTCAAATAACGCTGTGGGCAGATTCGGGTTTAATGGGTCTGGGCATGGCCTGAGCATGGGGACATTCCAAAGCCCCTGGGCGATTCAAATGTCCATCCATATGGTTTACAGGATCACTGGGGGATCCACAATGGTACTTGAGGATTTGCAGAGCAATTCTGAGAGGCTGGACAAAGAAGGTCACAGGAACCTCTTCCCCAAGTAAGAAAACCAAGGCTCAGGATGAAGGTTCCCCATAACCACATGCTGGTAAGTGGCAGACACAGAATTAGGACCCCAGCCTCCTGAGTCTCCCCACTGGGAAAGAGCCAGCACTATCCCACCACCCACCATCTCCTCTTCTCCAAGCCCAATCCCAGGTCCCCAGCCCTCTACATTCATGCAAAACTGGGTGGGAAGCATGAAGGACTTTCACTGTGAAAGGCAGAGATGAGATCAGAGGAGATGGGGGCCAAAGGAGGCCCGAGCATGGGGAGGTGAGGCAGGTGGAGATAGAGAGGCAGGTGGAGGTGGAGAGAGGCAGGGGGAGGTGGAGAGAGAGGAAGGTAGAGGTGGAGAGAGGCAGGTGAATGGAGAGAGAGGCAGGTGGAGGTGGAGAGAAAGGAAGGTGGAGGTGGAGAGGCAGGTGGTGATAGGCAGGTGGAGGTGGACAGAGGCAGGGGAGGTGGAGAGAGGAAGATGGAGGTGGAGAGAGGCAGGTGGAGGTGGAGAGAGAGGAACGTGGAGGTGGAGAGGCAGGTGGAGTTGGAGAGACAGGTCGAGATAGAGAGGCGGGGGAGGTGGAGAGAGAGGGAGATGGAAAGAGGAAGGTGGAGGTGGAGAGAGGCAGGTGGAGGTGGAGAGAGGAAGGTGGAGGTGGAGAGGCAGGTGGAAGTAGAGAGGGGGAGGTGGAGAGAGGCAGATGGAGGTGGAGAGGCAGGTGGAGGTAGAGAGGCAGTGGGAGGTGGAGGAGCAGGTTACAGTGGAGAGGCAGGTGGAGGTGGAGAGGCAGGTGACGGTGGAGAGGTAGGGGGAGGTGGAGAGGCAGGTGGAGGTGGACAGAGGGGTATAGGTGGAAAGGCAGGTGGAGGTGGAGAGACAGAGATAGAAACGCAGATAGAAGTGGAGAGAGAGGCAAGGGTATTGGGGTGATCAGACCCAACACCAGTTCGTGGGGGTGACAAAGTCCGGCAGAGTCAACGGAATGAGAAAAAGACCATTTGAGAGAGAAAATGGGACCAGGGGGCCATTGCGAGTGTGGAGGCTGCAAAGGCCCCGACCTTTGGGAGCCCATGCTATTTATTGGCGCTCAAACAAACAAACAGGTGGTGAGGATGTGGGGATTGAAAGGAAACAGTGTATCAAGTGAATGAGAAACATGGCTGCTTGAGATAGTGGGAGTGCTAGAAGCAAAGAGTCAGCAAGTCCAGCAGACATGCAAGCCCTGCCTCAGCTTCTCTCCCAACACTCAGCTTTTCTCCCAACAAAGGGGAGGTGGAGAGAGAGGCAAGGGGAGAGGTGGTGAGGCAGGTGAAGGTGAGGCAGGTGATGGATGAGAGCAGGGGCTGAAGAGATCAGAGCCTTGCATCTGGCTGGAGGCATCACGAGCATCATGTTCTGGGAGGTTGGACACTTCTTCTGGGCCAGGCGTCGGGTATGAAGGAGCATGTGAGCCCTGGGTCCATCTCCAACCCAAAATCAGCTAGTGGGCAGGGGCTGCCTTACTCCAGCAAGACCACCTTCACAGGGGTCCTTGCAACCAGGTCCCTTGTGAACACAATGTATCTTTCACAACACACAAGGACAACAGTTCAGCTCCCACCTCATCTCACACTTGCAGGTGAGCTGTTGCTGCCTCCTTGGGCCTCTCCTGTTTGCAGCAATGGAGGGGAGGTGCTTCTGGATCAGTGGATAAGACATTAGGCGGCGGCTGCACAGGACGTCTGTTCATTCTAGCACCGCCACTGTGTTCTCAAACAAACTTCCCTCTGACAGCCATGGCTGGAGGTGTTAAGTGGTGTTGTGGGTTAAGTCATGTTCCCCGAAAAGAGGTATGGAAATTCCAACCCCAGCCCCTGAGAATGTGACCTTATATGGAAGGAAGGTTTTTGCAGATGTAATCTAATTAAAATGAGGTCATACTAGATTAGGATAGCTCTCAATCCGATGTCCAGTGTCCCTTTAAGAAGCAAAAACACACACAGGGAGGAGACGGCCACATGACAACCAAGGCAGAGATGGGAGCGATGCCACTGGAAGCCAAGGAGCAAGGATGCTGGAAGCCACCAGCCACTGAAAGAGGCCAGAAAGGATTCTTCCCCGAAGCCATGAGAGAGAACATCATCCTGCCAATGCTGTGATTTCAGACTCGCACCCGGCAGAGCTGTGAGAAAGTAAGTTTCTGCTGTTTGAAGCCACCCAGTCCGTGGCAATTTTTGACAGCAGCCGCAGGAGACTCACACAGACCCAGAAGCAAATCCGTATGTCATCACTTTCAAGCTGTGTGACCTTGGATGAGCTCCTCCACTGCTCTGAGCACCCATCTCCTCGTCTGTGCAGTGAGGATGGTTCTGGAGCCACACTGTTTGCAGATATGAGGATAGGCCGGGTGGGGCCTCAGCACAGGGCAGCCACACGGCAGATGCCCCATAACTTTTTTAAAACATAGAGACAAGGTCTCACTCTGTTGCCAGGCTGGAGTGCAGTAGTGCGATCATAACTCACTGCAGCCTCAAACCCCTGGCTCAAGCAATCCTCTCACTTCAGCCTCCCAAGTAGCTGGGACTACAGATGTGCAGCACCAAGCTCAGCTAGTACTTTTTTTCTTCCTGGTAGAGATGAGGTCTCGATGCATTGCCCAGGCTGGTCTCAAACTCCTGGGCTCAAGCAAGCTTGTCTCCTTGGCCTCCCAAAGTGCTGAGATTTCAGGCATGAGCCAGCACACCTGGCTCCAACGGCTACTTTTTCTGACTCTCGATTCTTCGAAGGCTGATTTTCCAGTGTCAGTCATCTGTGCCTTGGGGTTCTCCTTCCCCTCATTTAAGAAAGCAAAACTAGTTTCCCATGGGAGTGAAGTTACCAAGTGAACTATCTGTGGTTGCCTCGGGGTCCAGAAGCCCAGGAGCCTTGGTGCGTCTGGGTAGTCTTGACTCCTTCTCAGTCATGCTTGTCCACCTGCTCGTCAGTCTGACTGTCTCCAAGACTGACTTGGAAAAAAAAATTTGGAACTTGCAAGATATCCAAGCCTAACGTTGGTAGTTCATGCTGTAATCCCAGCACTTTGGGAGGCCAAAGTGGAGGGGATTGATCACTTGAGCCCAACAGTCCAACACCAGCCTAGGCGACATAGTGAGACCTTGTCTCAACAAAAAAAGAATCAAAACTTAGGTGGGAGTGGTGGTGCATGCCTGTAGTCCCAGCTACTCACGAGGCTGAGGTGGGAAGATTGCTTGAGCCCAGGAGGTTGAGCAGTGAGTTATTATGGCACCACTGTACTCCAGCCTGGGGGAGTGAGTCTGAGCAATCCTGGAGGAGGAGGCGGAGGAAGGAGGAATAGGAGGAGGAAGGGCAGGGAGGGAGGGAGGAAAGGGAGGGAGAGAAGGGGGAAGGAAGGAAGGGAGGGAGGGAGCGAGGGAGGGAGGAAGGAAAGGAAGGAAAGGAAAGAAAGGAAAGAAGGAAATGAAGGAAGAAGAAAGAAATCCAAAGGTCACTTTCCCTAAGTGACACAGGAAGGACAACCTTAACACAAAACAGCCCCTGGCGGTCATCAGATCATCACGGAAGGAAACCCTCCTGTGTAATTTAACCAGATCCGGAGAAATGTCCCACGTGGGGATGAATGGCAGGAATGTGTGATGTGAGGGGCAGGGCCAGGGCTGCGTGTCCTGATAAATGGCAGGAGAGTCCCACCCGAGAGTCCAGGAGGTCTGCTCGGCATTTCTGAGCTCCATTCTCTGGAGTTGATCAGAGCACAACGTCATTTCTGTGGATGCTGAATTCCATCCCCGACCCCCTGCCCCAAGTGTCTCCTCTCCAATTTCAATTTCAAGTAGCACAGAGTGACAAAAACAGGCATGAACTTTAAGTGGCATTCATCAGCAACTGGGCGTTCCGAATTACATTATCGCTGCCGAGAAGTATGCAAATGCATGCTATTTCCACTGCTGAGCCTTCTCATTATGCCTTCTGAGCACTGCTAGCCCAGCCATGAGGGGAGGAAATTCTCCCTAATGCAGCTTTCTGTAAACACGCTGGCTAGTAATTAGCATGAGATGCAGCCCCCTCTGAGAGTACCTTGCCTTTGATTTGGCATTTCTGAACAATCACTGGAAGAAAAACATCCAGCAATTGGCTGAGAAGATCAAATCACTTGCCTCTGAAGAATAAACCAGCCAAGCACTGGGTATGGACCAAACCAGGACGGCTTCAGGGGCCTGTGAGACCTGGTCTCCAACCAGCCTGGGCTGCCCCACCCCACTCCAGGTTGGAGATCAGGTTGCACATCTCCTGCTGAGAGAATAGCCTTCGAAGATAACACCATGGAAGACACGAATTAAGGTACAATCAGAACAGTCAACAAAATCGCACAGCCACATGAGGAGCCCACTAGAAGCAGAGACACCACAGCAGAAACCGCCTGGTGATCAACACGGAGATGCTTCTGGATCAATATGTTGCGTCACTTTGCTAAGGCTGTCATAACAAACCAGGGGCTTAACCAATGTGACTTTGTAGTCACATGGTCCTGGAGTGCAGAAGTCTGAGATCAAGGCCTGGGCAGGGCCATGCTCACTGATATGCTATGGCTGTGTCCCCACCCAAATCTCGTCTTGAATCATAGCTCTCATAATTCCCCTATGTTGAGGGAGGGACCTGGTGGGGGATGATTTAGTCATGGGGATGGTTTCCCCCATACTATTCCTCAGTTAGTGAATAAGTCTCACAAGATCTGATGGTTTTATGAGAGGAAACCCCTTTCACACGGTTCTCATTCTCTCTCTGGCCTGCCACCATGTAAGATGTGCCTTTCAGCCAGGCGCAGTGGCTCACGCCTGTAATCCCAGCACTTTGGGAGGCTGAGGCGGGTGGATCACCTGAGGTCTCGAGTTCAAGACCAGCCTGACCAACATGGAGAAACCCTGTCTCTACTAAAAATACAAAATTAGGCAGGTGTGGTGGCAGGTGCCTGTAATCCCAGCTACTCAGGAGGATGAGGCAGGAGAATTGCTTGAACCCAGGAGACAGAGATTTTGGTGAGTCGAGATCATGCTATTGCACTTCAGCCTAGGCAACAAGAGTGAAACTCTGTCTCAAAAAAAAACGAAAGATGAGCCTTTCACCTTCTGCCAAGATTGTGAGGCCTCCCCAGCCACGAGGAACTGTGAGTCCATTAAACCTCTTTTTCTTTATAAATCACCCAGTCTCAGGTAGGTGTTTACCAGCAGTGTGAAAACGGACTAATACACTCCCTTGACTTCTGATAACTTCTTGGCCTGTGGCAGCATGCCTCTGATCTTCGCATGCTGTTCTCCCTGTGTGTGCAACTGTCCAAATTTCCCGTTTTTATCACAACGCCCGTCCTTGGGGATGAAGGCTTCCTTTCTCCCTCAGGACCTCATCCTAACTGACGACCCCTGCAGCAGCTCTACTTCCAGATAAGGTCATGTCTGAGGCTCTGAGGCTTAGGACTTCCACACAGGAATTTGAGGCAAGGAGGCACAATTCAACCCTAACATAGGTGGAGGAATTTTTTTTTTATTTCACCCCACAATCTACACAATGCCCTAGAAGAAAGGCCCTTCTCTCTACCCACCCCCAGTAATTTGCACATCCCAAGGGTCAATGGTCAGTCTATGCAAAACCAGACTGGATTGGAATAACCAGTCAATCAAACTCTCATGAATCCATTCCAAAACTCAGACCTGCATCAGACTGAGGTGGAACAGTCTGGGGCAAGGCAGGTGAGGAGGCTCGGCACTTTTAAGGAAGCTCCAGTCTCAGGGCCATGGGAGTGCAGGGTCAGTGATCGCTCAGCCCCCAGAGTGAGTGCCTCCTTAAATTTAGCACCGAGGAGCCACCTGCTTCACCTTAGCCCTTGGTCTGATGCAAGCAGCTAAGGGACTGAAAGCAGCCTGGCCTCTTTCTAAGATCTGCACTGAACTCAAGCCTGAATCTCAGTCAAAAGTAAACAAACCAAACCTGGGATTCATTTCTGGAAGATGGTTCACACAGCCCTGCACCATGAGAAATCGAATAACGTAATTGCTAATGTGTAAGGCCAAATAAAGGCACTTGAATAATATGGGAATATTCCATTTCTTTCTAATTTGTTGCAAGCCACCCTCAGCAAAGAGATCACAAAGCTTTTCTTCTCTCCTGTGCAGGCTTTGATTTAAACCAGCCCTGAAAATACCCGAGGCAAAAAGGAAAGTTATGGAGCGAGCAAAAGTTACTTTCCATGTATAATTGGAGAAAATTGAATGGGTCTTGTTCGTCGGGCCCTTTATTAAACAGTTTTCCCAGAAACTTCTGGCAAACAAGTGTCAGTGAGAGTTGACTTCTGAGTGCTAGAATGCCTGTGTCCCTGGAGGTTAGCTTAACTTGGCAAATAAAAATGTTTGCAAGACTGTTATTTTTTTCTCCTTTTTTTTATATAAAGCAACGGCATTGATTTAGGGAAAGAACAATAAAGCTTCCTTTAGTTTCCGGCAACTCTTCTTTTTAATCATGAGAAAGAAAACAAGAAGGAAAGCCCTGCATTGCCATAACAGAGAGTAATCAAAAGAAGATTTGTGGTTTAGATGCTTTATCTGCGGTTAGACCTAATGGCAACTTAACTGTGTTTACGAGGCAGCTCCAGGACAATTACTACCCAGCCAGGGTGTTCACGGAAAACCACCTCCACCAAAAGGCAGGCCGAAATCAGGGCCAAGCCGGAAAACATCAATCTCAGCAAGCTCCACATCATGCCCGTTCCCAGATGCAAATGCTCCCATCCTAGCCCCGGCAGGATCTTGTCTTGAAAATAGTCAAAGTAACACAAAAATCCTTACAAAGGGTCATGCAGCAACTGAATAAGGGACCAAAACATCTTCCTGCAGCAGGGACACAGTCTCAAAATCACCAAGTTGGGAAGGGTCCAGAGACTTCTGAGTCTACACCAGTTGCTTGACAAGCAGAAAAGAGAGAGAGTGAGGCTCACAGGGCAGGCCTCCCGGTGGGCACTGCCTCAGCCATCCTGCCTGGCATGAGGCTGCAGGTTATTGGTACCTAAGGAAGTATAGGTACTTGTCCCACCCTGTGATGGTGAAAACTGAGTGTCAACTTGATTGGATTGAAGGATGCAAAGTATTGTTCCTGGGTGTGAGTGGTCTGCCAAAGGAGATTCACATTTGAGTCAGTGGACTGGTAGAGGCCGACCCACCCAGATTGAGGGTGCCTAATCTAAGCAGTTACCAGCACAGCTAGAATAAAGCCGGCAGAAGAACATGGAAGGACTTGACTTGCTGAGTCTTCCGGCCTCCGTCTTTCTCCCGTGCTGGATGCTTCCTGCCTTCAAACATCGAAACCCAGAATCTTTAGCTTTTGGACTCTTGGGCTTACACCAGTGGTTTGCCAGGGGCTCTTGGACCTTCAGCCACAGACTGAAGGCTGCACTGCCAGCTTCCCTACTTTTGAGGTTTTGGGACTCAGACTGGCTTCCCAGCTCCTCAGCTTGCAGATGGTCTACTGTGGGACTTCACCCTGTGATCGTGTGATCAATTCTAATAAACTCCCCTTCATATATACATCTGTCCTGTTAGTTCTGTTCCTTTAGGAAACCCTGGCTAATACACTACCCATGAGGAATTTGGGTTCAGTAGGGAAAAACCGTGTTCACAACTATCTACTATAAAAGACAGTACACCAGACAGAAAGGAAAGGAAGCCAGAGAGGCCTGGGGAAGCACAGCCAAGGTTTGCAGAAGACAGAGCATTTGTTCACTCAATTAGAATTTGTTGAGCAACTACTACAGTAAGGAGAGAAAAACATGCGTCAGTCAGTCCCTGACTTCCAGCACCTCACGGCCTATCCACTGGAGGAGAGTGTCAAATAAACAGCCACAACACTCTGTGGTCCCAGCATCTAAGACAAGACTGGACACCCTGTGGGTCTCTGTATTTATGGAGTAACAGATAAACCAGTCATGAGGCCTCTGATTCAGAGGCTGTGTCTCAAGGAGTAGGTGGAATTTCGTTAACCATGAGTTCTGTGGCTAGAAGGGCAATGAACAATGTGAATTCAAGGGAGAAGGGGCCTAGCGTACAGTTGGTGAATCACTAGGAGCTTGGTAAAGAGTGACTTGTACAGTTGGTGGATCACTAGGAGCTTGGTAAAGAGTGAATCGTACAGTTGGTGGATCACTAGGAGCTTGGTAAAGAGTGGATGTAGGAGAGATGGAAATGGATTAGGAGGGTTCACAGGAGCAGGGGTCTAGAGCTGGAAAAACTGTAATGAGTTTAGGACCATGAATAGACCCATCAGGTGAGGCCAGGGACTCATGCAAGGGACATGGGGGATGAAGTGGCGAAGGTGATAGTGCAGAGGCTCCTGGGAGTTTTACATCATCCTCATGGAAACTGCAAGCCCCTGAAAGCATCCTATGGGTATGACCACCTAGCTGCAAGTATTGAATCCAGAATATGGTCAACCTAAACCACTGATTCCCAACCAAATTCCATTTGGCCCCCACCTCTCCTGGAGACATTTTTGGTTGTAATGGCGGGTGGATACTCGATTCCTGGGGGAAGGGACTGGAGATGCTGCTAACCTCCCTACAGTGATAAACAACCTGTAGTGTGAAGCCTGAAAGTTCATGTACATCCTCAGCAGCTTTGAGCCTCAGGGGACTAACTGAATTCCCAGTTCTTACCAGCTATGTCCTGACCCTGCAGGAAAGGCCCCCACCTGGCCAGTTCCTTTATCAGCCAGACCAGCAGCCTCCCATCTGATCCTCAAGCTACTCCTCCCCGTCAGCCCACAAAATTACTCAAACAAGACCTGGTGCCGTGGTTTATGCCTGTAATCCCAATACTTTGGGATGCCAAGACGGGAGGATTATTTGAGCCCAGGAGTTCGAGACCAGCCTAGGCAACATAACAAGACTCCATCTCTACAAAAAATTTTAAAACTAGCCAGGCGTGTTGGCGCATGTCTGTAGTCCCAGCTAGTCAGGAGGTAGAGGCAGAAGGATCTCTTGAGCCCAGGAGTTCAAAGCTGAAGGGAACTGTGATCATACCACCACTCTTCAGCCTAGGTGATAGAGTGAGACCCTGTCTCAAAAAATGAAAACAAAAAACAAATTATTCAAACAAGCCAATACCATCCTCCCAAGGGACCAGAAGCCACCCACCACCCTCTTGTCCCTGCACAGCTTGCCCCTCCCACAGTCCCTGCCAGCTCCCTCTGCTCCCGAGTACATGGTCCCTGCATGGCCCTGGGTGGTGAGTACGTGTGGCTAATAAATGCTGTGGATCCTGTGAAGCTTCATGAAAGAGATGAGCCCCTCACTGCCTCCCAGTGACAGGGATTGCAGGTCCAACCACCTGGCACTACTTAGGGTGGGGGATCCCTCCTGCACCAACAGGGTAAGTAAGGTGAACAGAGCATGCTCCCTCCAACACAGACTGTCCACAGCCAGTATGAACAATGTGAGCCAGGTACAGTATGAGCTGTCAGAGAGCTCCTTGGCTTAACATCTCCCTCCCAGCCATGTTCTCTGGGTCTGGCACCTCTTCACCAAACACTCACTTATTAGGCTTGTTCTTCTTTTGGCCTCTTGAAAAATATTTAAATTTCCAGGATGTATAAAATATTAAGCAGAAACCTGTCTTCCAAGAGGAGGGATTGTGGCACTGAGGACCCTGGACGCGTGCCAGTGTTGAGGAAATGTGTCAGAAATGCAAAGGCGTGGGCGTCATGGAAGCCTGGAGGTCCTGACTACTGACTGCAAAAAAGACAGCTCATTTGTTGAAAGACTTGCATAATCATGCCAACTGCTTGGCGACAGATCAGCCTCTCCTGCTGCTGCTGAGGCTGAATGACACAACTGGAAGGGGCAAGAGAGACAGGAAAGGATGTGTTCCAAAGCTCCCCAACACAGAGTGGGTCATGTGCCACCTGCTGAGAGGAGCTCTCACCTATCACTCCACCGGAGGCTCTGCCCCTGCCTATTGGTCTGTACCACATCACTCTGCTTATTTCCTTCACACATCATCTCTAGCTGAAATGATCTCCTCTATGTATTGATCCAGTTGTTTATCATCTGTCTCCTCCAGGAGCATGCCAGCTTCCTGGGGACCTGGACTGCCAGTGGTCTGGTTTCGGTGCCTACAGGAGATGCTTGGCTGATTTCAACCCCAAAAATGTCCATGAAAACCCTTCCTCTGAAATCAGAGTAGCAGAGGTTTACCTCCTTCCGACGTAACATGGAGGTGAGCACAAGAAGCCATGAACCTTCCTGAAAGAGATAAGCCCCTCATTGACCCCAGACGACTGGCAGAAGTTATGCTCCCTAGCAGGGTCCCAGCTCCTGGTGTCTACACCTTTGTGGGGTCTCCTTCACTGGACTGTGGAAGGGATCTGTGACTTGCTTCTAACTAGTAGAATGCAGGAAACTTGATGGGAAGTCATTCCTATGATTTGGTTATAAAATACTCTGACATTAGTGAGAACACAGAGAAAAGGGAATGCTTATCACTGTTGATGGGAATGTAAATTTGTACAACCTCTGTGGAAAACACTATGGAGATATCTCAAAGAAATAAAAATAGAATTTTCATTCAATTCAGCAATCCCACTACTGGTTATCTTACCCAAAGGAAAAGAAATCATTATATCAAAAACATACGTACTTGCACTCATATGTTTAGTCACAATAGCAAAGATGTGGAATCAACCTAAATGCCCATCAATGGATGAAGGGATAAAGAAAATGTGGTATATATACACAATGGATTACTATCCAGGTATAAAAAAGAATGAAATCGCATCTTTCACAGCAACATGGATGGAACTGGAGGCCATTATCTTAAGAGAAACAACTCAGAAACAAACAAATATCACATGTTGTCACTTACAAATGAAAGCTAAATAGTGTGCTCCCATTTATAAATGAGAACATGGACATAGAGTGTGGAATGATAGGTAATAGAGACTCAGAAGTGTGAGGGGGTGGGAAGGGGATAGATGATGAGAAATTACCTAATGGGTACAATATACGTTATTAGGAGAACAGATACTCTGGAAGCCCTGACTTCACCACTACATAATCAATTCATGTAAGAAAATTACACCTATACCCCATACATTTATATAAATAAAAAAATAATTAAAAAATAAAACACTCTATCTTAGTAGATTGGTGCCAGAGATTCTTCTGGCTGACTTGATACCTTAAGCAGCCCTGTGGAGGGTGCCCACCTGGCAAGGAACTGTGGGCATCCTCTAGAACCTAAAAGCAGCCTCCAGCCAACAACCAACAAACTGCTGTTCCCTCAGTCCCACCTTCTCACAACCTGAGAGAGCTTGGGAACAGATCTCTCCCCAGTCGAACTTCCAGATGAGAACACAGCCCAGCCAATAACTCAATTGCAGCCTTATGTAACATCTGAACAAAAGACCAAGTCATGCTGTGCCCAAACTTTCCATCAGCTGTGATGAAAACTTAAAATCTTCTGAGCAAAGTGTGGGTTCTGTGAACACTGACAAGGAGGGATAGCTTGAGGAAGCAGTTTCTATGGGTGGCTCTTCAAATTCCCATGCTTTTATTTACCCCACAGATATTCAGCACTGAGGTTGGCAATGGAGATACCATGATGGATGAGGTTGATGTGCCTGCTCTTGTGGAGATTACAATCCAGGGGTCCTTGTTTAAGGAACCGAAGGAGGCTGGCATCTTCCAATTTCCAAGGCTGGGCTTCATCCAGGCCTGATATCTGGTTCCTTGATGTTTTGTAGAGAAACACAGTGGTGTGGCTGAACTTCTCACCTGTGCACAGAGCCTAACACCATGCTCCCTGTACTTTCCACAATCTGACATATCTCTTGAAAACATATATGCATGCACACACACCACTCCCAAACAAAACATTGTTGAGCAGCAAAGCCAGTTTAAAATGAGTATCAAATGCTGCTTGAAAGAACAAAAGAAGCAAAGAAAAATATTTTATGCAAGGTGTGACAGGGAGAGGGTCTCACACAAGACCACCATCAACTTTATGGCTGGACTGGGCTGTGTTTCCATCTGGAGACTCGACTGGGGAAGGGTCTGCTTCTGCATGCCCTCAGGTTGTTGGCAGAGTTTATTTTCTTGCCGCTGTAGGACTGAGGCCCTGGATTTTTCATGGCTGGAGGTTGGAGCTGCCCTCAGTTCAGCCTTAGATAATTCTCAGGAGTTCTCTGCCTGGATTTCAAGCCTCACCCCAAGAGTGGCTACCTTTAAGAACTTCAGCTAACTTATGTAACCTATTTACACTTCAGTTTCCTCACCTGTAAAAAGAAGGACAAACAAGAACACTTACTACATAGGAGGGTTGCACAAGTTGAATGAGTTGATAAAGGTAAAGAAATTAATGCAGTGTCTGGCACATGGGATTCATTCAATAAATGTCAGCAGTTATGATTAGTGCTCTCATCCACTCCCATGTCTTTTATTTCTGTCTATTTGCCAATGGCTCCCAAATTAATATCTCCAGCCCTGACCTTGCCCTTAATTCCAGATACAAACCTCCCATGGTCTACATGACATCTCCATTTTGGATTTCTAAGAAATGCCTCAAATCTGTAATAGTCCCCAAATAGCTCATCCTATGCTCCTTGTTATCACAGTAAATCACCCCTCTGTTCTTCCAAGTGCTGAAACCAAAAGTTGTCCTAGGCTCCTGCCTTTTGCTTCTACCCCACGTCCAACCCATCAGCAGATTATTTGACTCTACTTTCAAAATATATCCAACATCCACTCACTGCTTACCACCTGCACTAAAACCCTGTGATCCACATCTCCATCTGCTCTCACCTGGATCACTGCAACAGCTTCCTAATGGACATCCCTCTTTCCCAGGCCCTCTGTGGTCTATCAGAGCAACCAGGGAGATCCTTATAAGATGCAAGTTCTATCACATCACCCCATGCACACATTCTGTCCTATCTCACTCAGGGACCCACATGGACAGTTCTATGTGACCTGCTCCATGACCTTCCTGCCCCCATCTCCTGCTACTCCAGTGACCACTGCCCTTCCCTATCATTCTGGCTTCCTCTGTATCTTTAGCCTCTGCCCTTACAGCCCCCAATGCCTGAACATACTCTCCCAGACATCCACATAGCTCACTTCCCCAAATAGTGTCTTTGTTCAAATACCACCTTCTTAGGTAACACCTTCTGAAATTGCATCCCCTCTATCCACACTTCCTGTCCCTCTTCCCTGATCCATCATTCTTAGGACTTATCACCATTACATTATAATGCATTTTATCTGTTTGGCCTGTTTGTTTTCTGTCTTCTCCAGTAGAAATTTAAATCCATGTGGAGAAGGATTCTTCTCTGTTTGGTGGGTCTCCAGGGCCTGGCACAAAGCAGGTGCTCAGTATGTATTTGCTAGAGGAATAAGTGGGGTTCATGGACAACCTGCCCATAGATTGGCCTTAGGGTGTGATTTTCACAGCATCTGCTACCTGGGGCCACCTCGTCCTCTGCCATCTTCTGCTTTCCTTGGTCTGCTTTCTGCCACCAAGTTAGTATAGGAGAAGCAAGGTGGGGATGCAAAGGGAGAGAGTGTCACAGTCCTGATGTGGCTCCGGCCTCATGTGAAATTTCACCAATAAGTTGCAAGTTTTCCATTATAAAAAATGCTTTCTGATTATCTGTAACATCTCCGAGATTTCTTGGGAACATTAGGTCAAGGCTACTCTGCACTTTCATATAAATCCACTGATTAGGAGAATAGACCCAAGATCTAATATGTGATGATGATTATGATTAACTCATAGATGTGACCAGAGATGACCTCAAGGACAGAGAAAGAAACATAGATCTTTATAGCTTAAAGTGAGTAAGTTTCAGCAGAGGAACAAGAACACCAAGAGGGGACAAAGAGGCTTTAAGGAAAAGGGTGACAAGTGCTGTCATAGCAGTGGAAACAACCCAGACACTCAAGATGTCTTCAGGAGGCTCCTTTTGGTGGGCACAGAGAAGCAGGCAGACCCTGCTAATGCTGACATGGATGGTGAAAAGGACCTGAGCAGATGGCAGCAGCTCAGATGGTCACCTAAGGCTGCATCTACACCCATCCAGGCCAGTGTGCCTCTTCTGACCCGGGAGGCCTGTTAATACAATGGAGATAGACAAATCTTCAAAATCCATCAAAGGGGTCAACCCAGAACACATGTGTCCTCACCAGCAGGTGTCTCCAACAGAAAACCTCCTGGGCATGTCCCCCAAAGGGAAATTGCTATGATTTGAATGTGTCCCCCTCAGTTCATATGTTGGAAACCTGATCCCAATGCAACAGTGTTGAAAGGCAAGACCTTTAAGAGGTAATTAATGGGGCTTTGCCCTCATTAATGGATTAATGCCATTATAATGTGATATGGTTAGGCTGTGTGTCTCCATCCAAATCTCATCTTGAATTATAATCTCTATAATCACTATAATCCCTACATGTCAAGAAAGAGGTCAGGTGGAGGTAATTGGATCATGGGGACAGTTTCCCCCATGCTGTTCTCATGATAGTGAGTGAGTTTTCACAAGATCTGATTGTTTCATAAGTGTTTGGCAGTTTATCCTGTGTTCATTCTCCTTCCTGCCACCTTGTGAAGGTGACTTGCTTCCACGTAGCCTTCTGCCATGATTGCAAGTTTCCTGAGGCCTCCCCAGCCATTCCAAACTGTGAGTCAATTAAACCTCTCTCCTTTATAAATTACCCAGTTTCAGTTCTTTATAGCAGTGTGAATAGGAGTAATACCTAATTCTGGGAATAGGTTAGTTATCAAAAGAGTGGGTTAGTTATCATGGGAGTGGGCTCCTGATAAAAGAATGAGTTTGGGCCCCTTCTCCTCCAACTCTCCTCTGTGCTCTCTTGACCATCCCTTCCACCATAGGATGATGCAGCAAGAAGGCCCTGGCCAGATGCTGAGCAGATGCTGGTGCCATGCTCTTGGACTTCCCAGCCTCCAAAGTTGTGAGAAATAAATTTCTTTTCTTTGTAAATTGCCCAGTCTGTGGTATTCTGTTATAGCAACACAAAATGGACTAAGATAAATATGTCCATTCAGTGACTCCAGGATTTCAAGGCCCCTTCTAGAGGCATTCTGTAGGATTGTGTCTCTTCTGAACTCACTTAGCTCCCCACAGACCCTGGGCCCAGAGGTGTTATTCAATGTTGCTTCTATCTGGTGCTGAGATGAACGGCTTGAGGGAAATCCAGAAAGGGGCCCAGCTCCTTGAACTGGTGACAAGGGAGAGCAAGGTCCCTAGAAACTTCTATTCAAATCCACCAGAGCAGAAAGCCTTTTCCTCCAAGGCACCAAGATGGAGACACTTAGCCACCTCACTGCATGAAGCCAAGAAGTATCCCCCTGCTTCAAGAATATTGCTGCAGTCAGACAGCTAAGTGGTGTTTTGCAGTTGTTTAAAGGAGAAGTTATGAGTAGAAATAGTTTGAGCCTAGACAGGAAGACAGAATATGACGGAGGTCCATGTGCTATTCTAGACATTTTCAAAGGTAGAGCTTCTCTCTCAAGGTGGAAAGTGGGAAGGAAAGAGGAATGATGGCGGAGATAAGTCTTTCACTCATGTTATGTTTCCCAAACTTCTGGGCAGGGGGTTTTGTTGTATGGTAGGGACCGATGTCAGATTCCAAGTCCACATACATGTAGATAACATAGTCCAGCCTCTTTTGCATCACTGTGGGGTCAGATGACTGAGTTCTAGCCAGTGGCATGGAGCACAGATGATGGGTTTTAACAAAACGTGTATTGTGCAATTGTCCTTATGTCACAATATAGCATTAAAAGGTAAAAAAAAACAGCACTCTCATACAAGTGGAGAATGAACATGTTTGAAAGATCTATCTACTCATGAATGAGGGAGCCATATGGGGGTAATAGAAGCACTGGTGGGTGGGGAGTTGGAATAAGTTAGCTAGTTTAGAGACAGAAGTAGTTAGCATCCTGCAGTATACCCCTCTACTACACAAAAATCTGTAACCACCATAAACTTTGCAGTGTCTAGACCTTCAATCAGCAGTAAGTAGAAAAATCAAATAAAAGTACAAACAAGACAAGAGGTCCACTCTCATCATTTCTATTCATGATTGTACTGGAGCCCTGAGCATGATAATTAAGCAAAAAAGGAATAACAAAAAGCATCCATACTGGAAAGGAAGAAGTAAAACTATTTGTATTTGTAAATGACATAATTTTGTGTATTGAAAATCCTAAGGAACACACACACACACACACTATCAGAACTAATAAGTTGAGCAAGGTGGCAGGATGCAAGATCAATATACATCTAGTATATTAGTTTGTGCACATAAAGGTGTTCATAGTAACCTTGAATTATATTTTGTATTTCTGAAGTATTGATTGTAATATCTCCCATTTCATTCTTAATTGAGCTTATTTGGACCTTCTTTCTTTACTTGGTTAATCTTGCTAATGGTCTATCAATTTTGTTTCTCTTTTCAAATAACCAGCTTTTTGTTTCATTTGTCTTTTGTATTTTTTTTGTTGTTGTTGTTTCAATGTCATTTAATTCTGCTCTGATCTTTGTTATTTCTTTTCTTCTGCTGGGTTTGAGTTTGGTTTGTTCTTGTTTCTCTAGTTCCTTGAGATGTGACCTTAGATTGTCTATTTGTGCTGTTTCAGGCTTTTTGATGTAGACATTTAATGCTATGAACTTTCCTCTCAGCCCCACTTTTGCTGTATCCCAGAGGTTTACTAGGTTTTGTCACAATTGTTTTTCAGTTTAAATTTTTTTTAAATTTCTGTCTCAATTTCATTGTTGACCCAGTGTTCGTTCAGGAGCAGAATATTTAATTTCCACGATTTTGCATGATTTTGAGTGTTTATTTGGAGTTGATTTTCAATTTTATTCCACTATGATCTAAGAGAGTAGTTGATATAATTTTGATTTTCTTAAATGTATTGAGACTTGTGGCCTATCATATGGTCTGTCTTGGAGAATGTTCCATGTACTGATGAATAGAGAGTGTATTCTGCAGTTGATGGGTAGAATGTGCTGCAAAAATCTGTTAAGTTCATTTGTTCTAGGTTATAGTTTAGGCCTGTTGTTTCTTTGCTAACTTTCTGTCTTGATAACCTGTCTAGTGCTGACAGTGCAGTATTGAGGATCCCCTATTATTGTGTTGCCATCTGTCTCATTTCTTAGGTCTAGTAGTAATTGTTTTATAAATTCGGGAGCTCTAGTGTTAGGTGCACATATATTTAGGATTGTGATATTTTCCTGTTGGATTAGTCCTTAGTCCTTTTATCATTATATGTCCCTTTTTGTGTGTGTGTTTTTCTGTGTTGTTTTTTGTTTGTTTGTTTTGTTTTTTGAGACGGAGTCTCGCTCTGTCACCAGGCTGGAGTGCAGTGGCGCAATCTCAGCTCACTGCAATCTCTACCTCCCGGGTTCAAGCGATTATCCTGCCTCAGCCTCCCGAGTAGCTGGAACTACAGGCAGGGGCCACCACGCCCAGCTAATTTTTGTATTTTTAGTAGAGACAGTGTTTCACCATGTTGACCAGCATGGTCTGGATCTCTTGACCTCGTGATCGGCCCACCTCGCCCTCCCAAAGTGGGTGAATTCTTATTCATTCTGCCATTCTGCATCTTTTAAGTGGAGCATTTAGGCAATTTACATTTAACATTAGTATTGAGATGTGAGGTACTGTTCTATACATTGTGCTTGTTGTCTTTATATCTCATTTTTTTCTTTGTGTTATTGTTTTATAGGCCCCTGAGATTTATGCTTTAAGGAGGTTCTATTTTGGTGTATTTCAAGGCTTTGTTTCAAGATTTAGAACTCCGTTTAGCAGTTCTTATAGTGCTGGCTTGGTAGTGGTAAATTCTCTCAGCACTTGTTTGTCTGATAAAGACTTTATCTTTCCTTAGTTTATGAAGCTTAGTTTCTCTAGATACAAAATTCCTGGCTGATAATTGTTTTGTTTAAGGAGGCTAAAGATAGGACCTCACATTTATGTTCATTTAATTTTGGCAAGAGTATCAAGGCCATTTTATGGGTAAAGACTAATCTTTTCAACAAATGGCACTAGAAAAACTGTATATTCACATGGAAGATAATAAAATTGGACCCCTACCTCATATCATATGCAAAAGTTAACTTGACTAGATCAAAGACATAAATGTAAGAACTAAAGTTATGACTCTTTGAGAAGAAAACATAGCAGTAAAGTTCATGCTTATGCCGTGGGTTAAAAATTTTTCTGACATGACACCAAAAGCACTAGCAATAAAAGAAGAGACAGATAAATTGGGCTTCCTCAAAATTAATAACTTTTGTGTTTCAAAGAATCCCATCAAGAAAGTTAAAAGGCAACCTACAAAATAGGAGAAAATATTTGCAAATCCTACATCTAGATAAGGGACTTTTTTATCCAGAACATATAAAGAATACTTACAACTCAACAATAAGAAGATAGTTACACCAATTTTAAAATGGGCAAAGAAGATAGACTTCTGATTTCCCATTGGCATGTAAGGAGTTTGAAAGTTGTTACTCCATCCTAACAACAAATGAAAACTTGACCAAACTGAAAAATCAACAACTCTTCTTAGATCCATCACAGAAGTGAGATCACAAGGCAAACTACTGTCCCCCAAATTGGAGAGAGAGACAAGCCAACACAGAAAATCAGAACTTCCTAGAGCAGAAACCCCTGCAGCAACTGGTGCCAGGAAAAGCAACACTAAACTGCAAAGAATGAATTGCTAGAGACTCAGTGTGGACGAGTCTCAGAATTACGCCTTGGGCGGCTTCCACACTATTGAGCGTTTTACCTATTAGGTTCTCATGGTGAAGATTAAAGAAAAATTCCCTTTTACTTTCTGAAAGAAGGAGGGGGAAAGTAACAAAACTGTAATATATCTGAGTGTTCTGGGTTTTTGTTTTTTTTTTTTAACAACTCTCAAGAGACATTGTTTTGTTATAGCCTAAGCTATATAGGTTTCATCAAAACCTAATCAGCCTGGGGAAAAGGAAATACCCAACTCCAGCACTCCACACCCCACCCCCCATCCTCTTCCACGTAAGGGAAGAATTCTATTATATAAAATGTTCAATTAGAAGCACTGATGAAGTTCACAGTCCAGGGTCACAGGCCCACCAAAAGGCTGAGACCATATAGAATCCTCCCCTTCCCCTGACCTCACCATCTCGTCACTAAAACCCACTTACCTCAGTGCCTTTTCCTCAGCACATAATGTCTGCCTTTAAGCAAAAAAAGTTGCAAGGCTTACTGAAAGGCAGATAAAACAGTTTAAAGACAGAGAGCAGGCATCAGCACTAGACTCAATATGGCAGGAATGTTGAAATTAAGAGACTGAAAATATAAAACAACTATGTGAAACGTGCTAAATGCCTCACTGGAAAAAGTAGAACACATGCATGTATTAGTCTGTTCTCATGCTGCTAATAAAGACATACCCAAGAGTGGGTAGTTTATCAGGGAAAGAGGTTTAATTGACTCACAGTTCAGCATGACTGGGGAGGCTTCAAGAAACTACAATCATGGCAGAAGAGAAAGCAAACATGTTCTTCTTCACAATGTGGCAGCAAAGAAAAGTGTCAAGCTAAAGGGAAAAAAGCCCCTTATAAAACCACCAGATCTCATGAGAACTCACTCACTGTTGTTCTCTTTTATTACTAGAATAGCAGCATGGGGGTGGCTGTCCCCATAATTTAATTACCTCCCACTGGGCCCCTCCCACACACATTGGGATTATGGGAACTACAAGATGAGATTTGGGTGGGGACACAGCCAAACCATATTAATGCAAAAACAGATGGATAGTATAAGCAGAGAAGTGACATTCTACGGATAAAAAGCAAGAAGAAATGCTAACAATCAAAGACACTGTAACACAAATTAAGAAGTCTTTGATAAGTTCATTCATATTCTGGACATAGCTGAGGAAAGAATCTTCAGGTTGAGAATATGTCAATAGAAAGCTCCAAGCCTGAAAATCAAAGATAAAAGACTGAAAAAACAACAACAACAGAAAACTAAGACCTGTGGGACAACTACAAAAGGTATAACATATATGTAATGGGAATCCCAGAGGAAAATAAAAAGCAAAATAAAGATTTGAAGCAACAATGACTGAGAATTTCCCCAAAATTAATGTCAGACACAAAACCACAAATTCTAGAAGCTTAGTAAACACCGAACAAGGTAAATGCCCAGAAAAAGAAGACACAAAGACGTATCAAATTCAAACTTCAGAAAACCAGAGATGAAGAACGAATCTTGAGAAAAGCCAGAAGGGGAAATAAAAAACCTTAACTGTAGAAGAGCAAAGACAATAATTACATCTGACTTCTCAGAAATCATGCAAGCTAAAAAAGACTAGGCTGAAATATTTTAAAGTATTGAGAAGAAAAAATGACCAGGCTAGAATTCTGTATCCTGCAAAATTATCCTTTAAAAATGAAAGATAAATAAAGACATTCTCAGACAAACAAAAATTGAGGGAGTTTGTTGCTGCTAGACCTGCCTTGTAAGACAGGACAAAAATAAGTTTTTTAGAGAGAAAGAAAATAATATAGATCAAAAACTCAGGTCTACTTAAAGAAAGGAAAAGTATTATAGAGGAAGTAAGTGAAAGCAAAATAAAAACTTTTATTTTTCTTATTCTTAATTGATCTCACAGTTAGCAGTTTGTTCAAAATAATAATAGCAACAATGTATTCAATGATTATAGCTTATGTATAAGTGAAATAAACAACAGTAATAATATAAGGAATGAGGGAAAGGAATTAGAAATATTTTGTAGTTGCACTACCCATGAAGTGGTATAGTGTTACTTGAAAGTGGACTTGGGTTGCTTTTAAATATAAATTGCAAACTCTAGAGCAACTATTTTAAAAAAGTTTTTTAAAGTATAATTAATGTGCTAAGAAAGGAGATTTAAATGATATTACGTAAAATGCTCAATTAAAATCATGAAAGGCAGGAAAAAAGAGAAAGAAAATAATAAAACAAAGAACAAGAGTGATAAATAGAAAATGGTAACAAATATGGTAGATATTAATCCAGTTGTATCAATAATCACTTTAAACATCAATGATCTAAACACAGCAATTAAAAGAGAGATTGTCAGAGTAGAATTTTAAAAAACAACTGTATATTGTCTACAAGAAACCCACTTTAAATATGAAGACACATACATATTAAAAGTAAAGGGACAGAAAAAATATACCATGCAAACAATAATCAAAAGAAAACTGGAGGAGCTATATTAATTTCAGACAGTGTAGACTTCAGAGTAAGGAAAATTATCAAAAATAAAGAGGGGCATTGCATGATGATAAAAGAGTCAGTTATCCAAGAAGATATAACAGTCTTTAACAGGTACGTGCCTAAAAACGGAAAGTTAAAATACACGGGGAAGAAAACTGACAGAAGTACAAGAAATAGATTAATCTATTGTTAGAGTTGGAGACTTCAACACTCTGTCATCAGAAGAGTACAAATCTAGCAGGTAGAAAATCAGTAAGGACACATCTGATCTCAACAGCACCATCAATCAATTGATGTAACTGACATCTATAGACTACTTCTTTCAACAGCAACAGAATACACTTTCTTCCAAGCTCACATGGAAAACTTCCTAAGTCATTATCAGCATTACCCTAGTCCCAAACCAGACAAAGTCATTGCAGGAAAAGAAAACTACAGACCAATATCTCTCATGAATATATATGCAAAAATCCTTAACAAAATATTAACAAATCAAATCCAACAAGGTATAAAAATAGTTATACACATGACCCAGTAGGACTTATCTCATGTATGCAAAGCTGGTTTAACGTTTGAAAATTGATTAATGCAATCCATCAAATAAGCAGGCTAAAGAAAGATCACATAATCATATCAATAGATGCAGAAAAAGCATTTGTCAAACTCCAACACCTTTTTATGATAAACTCTCAGCAAACTAGGAATAGAGGGGAAATTACTCAACTTGATAAAGAACATCTGCAAAAACCTGAAACTAACATGGTACTTAATGGTGAGAAAATAGAAGCCTTCCTGC
This sequence comes from Theropithecus gelada, assembly GCF_003255815.1. Lineage (NCBI taxonomy): Eukaryota > Metazoa > Chordata > Mammalia > Primates > Cercopithecidae > Theropithecus > Theropithecus gelada. The sequence goes on along the minus strand of NC_037668.1, from coordinate 32,903,229 downwards.
TAAGATCAAAAAGGTAAGATGTGCCCACTCACCACTCCTTTTCAACATTATACTGCAATTTCTACTTAATGCAATAAGACAAGAAAAGGAAATAAAAGGTATACTGATTGGGAAGGAAGAAATAAAACTGTCATTGTTTGCAGGCAGAATGATTCTCTACCTAGAAAATCTTTTCAAAAATCAACTAATAAGCAATTATAACGAGGTTGTAGGACACAAGATTAGTACACAAGAGTCAATCACTTTCCTATATGCCAGCAATAAACAAGTAGAATTTGAAATTAAAAACATAATACCATTTACATTAGCAACACACACACACACACACACACATAAAATACTGAAATATAAATCTAACAAATTATGTGTCATGTCTACATGGGGAAAACTACAAAACTCTGATGAAAGAAATCGAAGAACTAAATAAATGGAAAGTTATTCCATTTTCATGAACAGGAAGACTTTTTATTGCCAAGGTGTCAAAACCAATGACTATGTTCTATCATATCCTAACCTATGCAGGTTCTATCAGAACCTAATCAACCTGGCGGAAAGGAAATACCCAATACCCTATAGATAAAAAACTTTATCTATAGATCCCAACTTTATCTCTAGATCAGTGCAATCCCAATCAAAATCCCAGCAAGTTATTTTGTGGTTATCAAAAAATTAATTCTAAAGTTTATACATAGAGGCAAGAGATCCAGACTAGCCAACACAATATTGAAGGAAAAGAACAAAGTCAGAGGACTGACAGTATCCAACTTCAAGACACACTATTAATGTAAAGCTACCGTCATTAAGACACTATGGTACTGAAAGAACAAGCAAACAAGTCAATGGAACAGAGCGGAAAGCCCAGAAATGAATCCATATAAATATAGTCAATTGATCTTTGACAAATGAGCAAAGGCAATAAACCAGAGCAAAAATAGTCTTTTCATCAAACGTTGCAAATGGACATCCACACGCAAAGAAGAAAAATGAATCTAGATACTAGACTTATACCCTTCACAAAAAATTAACTCAAAATGGATCATAGATGTAAATATGAAATTCAAAGCTACTAAACTTCTAGAAGGTAACATAGGAAAGACTCTAGATGACTTTGCCTACGATGGTTACTATTTTGACAAAATATTAAAAGCAAGATTCATGAAAGAAATAATTGATAAGCTGGACTTGGTTAAAATTTAAAACTTCTCTGCAAAAGAGACTGCCAAGTCAATGAGAAGACAAGCCATAGGCTGGGAGAAAATATTTGCAGAAGATGTGTCTGATAAAGGAATATTATTCAAAATATACAAAGAGCTGTTAAAACTCAACAATAATTTTAAAAAACCCAACCTGATTTTAAAAATGAACAAAATATCTGAATGGACACCTCATCAAAGAAGATATGTAGATAACAAATAAGTATATGAAGAGATGTTCAGCATCATATGTCGTTTGGGAATTGCAAATTAAAACAATAAGATACCACCACACGCCTGCTAGAATGACCAAAATCCGGAAGACTGACAATACAAAATGCTGGCAAAGATGTGCAGCCACAGGAACTTTTGTTTGTTGCTGGTGGCATTGCAAAATGGTACAGCTTCTTTAGAAGACAGTTTGATACTTTCTTTCAAAATGAAACATATTCCCACCATATGATTCAGCAATTGTGCTTTTTGATATTTATCCAAAGGCATTGAATACCTATAGGCCACACAAAAACCTACACACATATGCTTATAGCGGCTTTATTCATGATTGCCAAAATGTGGAAGCAACCAAAATGTCCTTCAGCAGGTAAATGGATAAATAATCTGTAGTCCCTGCAAATGACCGAATATGATTCAACACTAAAAAGAAACGAGTTATCAATTCTTGAAAAAGATGTGAAGGAACTTGAAATGCATACTATTAAGTGAAGGTGGTCAATCTGAAAAGGCTGCATATCATATGATTCCAACTATATGACATGGAAAAGGCAAAACTATGGAGACAGCAAAAAGATTGGTGCTTACAAGAGTTTAGGGAAGGGGTCTCCCACCCACCAGGGCCACGGACCAGTACCAGTCCGTGGCCTGTTAGGAACCAGGCCGCACAGCAGGAGGTGAGCTGTGGGCAAGTGAGCGATGCTTCTGCTACATTTACAGATGCTCCCCATCGCTCGCATCACCTCCTGAGCTCCTACACCTGTCACATCAGCAGCACACTAGATTCTCATAAGAGCGCGAACCCTATTGTGAACTGCACACGCAAGGGATCTAGGTTTTGCACTCCTTATGAGAATCTAATGCCTGATGATCTATCACTGTCTCCTGTCAGCCCCAGATGGGACCACCTGGTTGCAGGAAAACAAGCTCAGGGATCTCACTGATTCTACATTATGGTGAGTTGTATCATGATTTCTTTATATATTACAATCTAAAAATAATAGAAATAAAGTGCACAATAAATGTAATGCACTGGAATTATACCAAAACCATCCCCCACCTCCACCCACCCCAGTCCTTGGAAAAATTTGTCTTCCACGAAACTGGTCCCTGGTGCCAAAAAGTTGGGGATCGCTGGGTTAGGGGAAAGGAAGAGATAAATAGGCAGAACACAAAGGATTTTCAGGGCAGTGAATCTTTTATGTGTGATGCCATAATAGTGGCACACATCATTGTATATTTGTTCAAACCCATAGAATGTATAATATCAAGAGTAAACCCTATGTCTTCTTTGGAGAAATGTCTATTCAGGAATTGATAAAGAAATTGTAGTGGCTGAGTGCAGTGGCTCATACCTGTAATCACAGCACTTTGGGAGGCCAAGGCAGATGGATCACCTGGAGGTCAGCACTTCAAGACCAGCCTGGCCAACGTGGCGAAATCCTGTCTCTACTAAAAATACAAAAACTAGCCAGGCATGGTGATGGATGCCTGCAATCCCAGCTACTTGGGAGGCTGAGGCAGGAGAATCACTTGAACCCAGGAGGCACAGGTTGCAGTGAGCCAAGATCGAGCCATTGCACTCCAGCTGGGTGACAAGAGTGAAACTCCGTCTCAAAAAAATAAAAAGAATTGTGATATAGCAGATTCTCACCAGTAAGTGGGAGCTAAACAATGGGTAACATGGACATAAAGATGGAAATAATTGAAACTGGGAACTCCAAAGGTGGGGGTGGGTACATGAGGGTTGAAATACTACCTATCAGATACAATGTTCACGATTTGGATAATGGGTACAATAGAAACCCAAGCCCCCCCCCACCCCCAGCATGAAATATATTCATGAAACAAACATGCACATGTACCTCCTGAATCTAAAATAAATTTTAATTATAAAAAAGAAATGGTGGTGTATGTATACAAGGAAATATTATTTTAAAAAGGAGGTACTACCATTTGCAACAACATGGAAGACATTGTGTTGAGTGAAATAAGCCAGACACAGAAAGAAAAACACTCTTTCATCTCACTTACATAGAGAGTCTTTACGAACATCAGAAAATAGAAACCAGGTAGAATGGTGGTTATGGGGGACAGGGAAAGGAAGAAGGAGATCCAAGGGTACAAATTTGCAGGAAGAATGAATAAGTGTAGAGATGTACAGTGGGAGGGCTATAGTGATGTGGTTTGGCTGTGTCCCCACCAAATCTCATCTTGAATTGTAGCTCCCATAATTCCCATGTGTTGAGGGAGGGGCCCAGTGGGAGATAACTGAATCACGGGAGTGGTTTCTCCACCCTGTTCTCATGGTAGTGAATAAGTCTCATGAGATCTGATGGTTTTCTAAAGAAGAGTTCCCCTGCACAACTCCTCTCTTGCCTGCCACCGCGTAAGAAGTCTCTTTGCTCTTCTTTTGTCTTCTGCCATGATTGGGAGGCCTCCCCAGCCATGTGGAACTGGGAGTCCATTAAACCTCTTTTTTTTTTTTTTATAAATTACCCAGTCTCAGGCATGTCTTTATTAGCAGTGTGAGAATGACTAATATATACAGTTAGTAATAATATACTGAAAAGTTGCTAAGAGAGGAGATTTTAGGTGCCCTCACCACACCAGAAAAGAAGTAACTATGGAAGGTGATGGATAAGTTCACTTGTTTGTAGTAATCATTTCACTATGCCTAGCAAAATAATGTGTTTTATACCTTAAATACATACAATGAGAATAAATTTTTGAAAAGATAAATGTTCGAAAAAGAAGAATGAACTCTAATGTAAACTGTGGACTTTAGGGGACAATGGTACGTCAATGCGGGCTGACTGATTGTAACAGGTACATCCCTGGTGGGGGATGTTCACAGTGGAGGAGGCTGTGCCTTGTGGGGCAGGGGGTGGATGGGAACCCTCTGTCCCTTCCAGTGAATTTTGCTATGAAACACAAACTGCTCTAAAAAATAAAGCCTATTTTTTGTAATGGGCAAATGATTGAACAGGCATTTCTCCAAAGATACACAGATGGCCAATAAGCTCATGACAAGAAGCTCCACACCGTTAGTCATCAGGGAAATGCAAATCAAAACCACACTTCACGCCTACACTCAGGAGCCTCACAAAGGTTTGTGGGCTCAGGTGACACAATCTCCAAATTCCAGTTCCTTGGCTGGTCCAGGGAGACACAGTGGGGTGCTGGCAGCGGGGATGAAGGCAATGTTGGCCTCTGCGGTCAGTGCTACTGGTGCCTGTCCTAGAGAATGTGGGTCCTAGAGAATGTGTGGAATGACCCGTGCATGGGCCCCTGTGTTCCTGAGGACGGGGAGCTGATGTTCCAGGACACAGAGCCCAACACGGTGGATGCAGCTCGAGACAGCTTCAGGAGCCTGTTTTGTTTCTGCTGTTAGCTATTTGTGACTTGGCCAGTCCTGCTCCTCCCTGGGCTGGGGCTGATGATCACTGGATGAGGTGACCCAGGGCCCCTTCCGGCTCTAACGCCAGTAACTACTTTTTGCTCCTGCTTTTAGTGACTCAAAGTTGTCATTTGCAGCCTGCAAAGTGGCAGTGACAAGGTCCCCAATGGCAAAGAAGAGCTAATTAGAGCCTGGCGATGTCACATTTTGCAAACCAGAGTCACACACACACATGCATGGATTATTTCTAAAAGACTCCATGCATGACTCAAGAAAGCTCCCTGCAAGGATGTCACAACCACACACCCCAACCAAGTCTCCCTGCTTGGCCCAAGCCACCCTCCCAGCCACATTCCAGGACCATGCTCTGTCTGGAGCCAGCAAGCTTTCAGACAAGGCAGAGACAGAGGCAGCAGCCCAGCCCAGGGAATCAAGCCATCATCACTGTGATAGTTAATATTGAGTGTCAACTTGATTGGATTGAAGGATGCAAAGTAATGATCTTGGGCGTGTCTGTGAGGGTGGTGCCAAAGGAGATTAACATTTGAGTCAGTGGACTGGGAGAGGCAGACACACCCTCAGTCTGGGTGGGCACCATCGAATCAGCTGCTAGCACAGCCAGAATAAAAGCAGGCAGAAGAACGTGGAAAGACTAGGCTGGCTGATTCTTCTGGCCTCCATCTTTCTCCCATGCTGGATGCTTCCTGCCCTCAAACATCAGACTCCAAGTTCTTCAGCTTTGGGACTCGGACTGGCTTCCTTGCTGCTCAGCCTGCAGACAGCCTATTGTAGGACCTCAGCTTGTGTTCGTGTGAGTCAATACTCCTTAATAAACTCCACTTTATATATACATCCGTCCTATGAGTTCTGTCTTTCTAGAGAACCCTGACTAATACAATCGTCATCAGACATCTCACACGCGGAGACTCACCTGCACATCCACCACACTGCAAGTCAAGAACCCTTCCCAGCACAGCCACGCTTGCTATTGACGAGAGCCGTGAGACATAAGAGCACTGTGGAGAAGGGGCAGGGAGACTGAGGCAGGGCATGCCCAACTGCCCACCTGCCTGACGGATGCTTCCTACCAAGGTTTCGATCATCAAGAATGAGAAAATCACAACCATTTTCATGTCATCCCCATCCTTGGAAAAGGGACTCCCTCAGCCACATCTGCCTGTTTGAGTGAATTTATATTCTGCGGGTGTCACCAATGCAAGAGTTACGCGGGTCAGGCGAGTCACTTCGGAGCAGTGCAGGGTTGACCTTGCTTTCAGCCTGTCAGCGAGATGGATTCTGCTGTTGGGATTGCTTGCTGCCTCCAGCGAGACCACGCTCTGTGTCACAGCAGCATCTTCTATCCATCTCGCGCCTTCTTCCGCTCCACTCTTCCAACGGAGGGTACCATCAGCTCACAGCTCTTCCTACAAGGGTCCACAAACTCCAGAAGGGCCCTAGGCTCTCCAGGAGGTGAGGGCTATGGCCAACTGGAAAGGAAAACCAGTTTCTTATGGATATCAGTGACTCCTGAATCTGTCAGTAGATGACCCTTTAAGAGGACTGCTTGCTGCTGTCCTCCTCCACAGCCACGAGTGTGCAGGCCCTGCTACGTGCAGAGAGATGTACCACACCTGCTCAGCTCTGAAAAAGGACCCAGAGTTATGGAAATTGTTTCTCTGGGAATGGACACAGGAAAGCGTTGGTGTCATCACACCCCAGGGTAAGGGTCTCGGCTTGACAAAAGTCTGGTGTTAACCGACTACATGGGAGGAGCACCACCTCATCCCAGGCAAAGGAGGAGAAACCGCCCCCTCAAATCCGGAACCTGCAGAGAGCGGAGCCACCTGGCTCAGCAGAGGAGGAGATTCTAAGGTTCTTGTATCAGTTCGAACCCCAAGAGTGCGCCAACAGACAACACGAGGTAGTGTGGAGCAACATGCTGTTTTAATGAGCACCAGCGTGCAGGCGGGCTGAGGCCTAACATGGCGTCAGCACCTAGTGAGGACGGGACAAAGGTTTTATAGCCTCCTGTAAACAGGAAGTGTCCTAGTCTGATGTAACTGCTGCATTGTACCCGGATGGCCTCTTTCTGGATCTTCAAGGGTACATGTCTTCCAGCCAACTCTCTTCCTGCTTCTGCCATCTTGCTGACACACAGCTGCTGAGGCAAGTGGCCTTGGAGCTGGGCCTGAGAAGGGAGGGGTTACTCATCCCCTTAAGCTTTCAGGTCCCAGGGAGAATCTTACAGAGGTGGATGCAGGATGTTCAGGTCCATCCTGGTGGCTCCAGTTTCAAGCTTTAGGAAAAGGGGAAGCGGCTGGGTGGAGCTGCAGGTTCAATCATCTACATAACTGATTTCATTTTCCCAGCAGCCCTGAGAAAGGGGTAGCATGAACTATTCTATTTTTGTTTTAATTGATATAAAATCATTGTGGGTAGTTTTTGGGTGCGTGTGTACCATGCACAGTAATCAAATCAAGGTGATTGGGGTACCCGTTATCACAACCCTAGTTTGGAAGTGAGACAGCTGAAATTCAGGAAGGCAGAGTCACAGCCACAGGCTCACACAGCAGAGAGGTGACACCATGGAACCAACCCTGGTGGGATTCTAGCCCAACCTTCCCTCGAGTGCTTCCTGTGGGTGCAGCTGGGTCAACCCCTGGAGAGTCAGCAGGTATGCCCTCCACAGCCCTGGGGTCTGAGAGCCACAGCTGGGCAAATACCTTCCCCACCCAGGTTATGTGATGCTCTGGGGTGACAGAGAGAGTCCCCACCCTGTCCTCACAGTGGAAAGACAAGAGACAATGCCATCAGGGATCATGAGAACCAGGAAAAAACGAACCCCGAGCACCTGATCCCAGCTCAGGATCAAGGAAGGTTGCTTGGAGGAAGTGGCCTTTCTGCTGAGATAGGAGGATGTCCAGGAGTTTGTTGATGAAGAGTCAAAGTCCGTAAAATATTTGAAGAGATTTGTTCTGAGCCACATACGAGTGACCTTGGCCCCTGACACAGCCCTCAGGAGATCCTGAGAACAGGTGCCCAATGTGGTCCGGGTGCAGCTTGGTTGTATACATTTTAGGGAGACATGAGACTTCAATCAAATACATTTAAGAAATACATCTTTTCGGCCGGGCGCGGTGGCTCAAGCCTGTAATCCCAGCACTTTGGGAGGCCGAGACGGGCGGATCACGAGGTCAGGAGATCGAGACCATCCTGGCTAACACGGTGAAACCCCATCTCTACTAAAAAATACAAAAAACTAGCCGGGCGAGGCGGCGGGCGCCTGTAGTCCCAGCTACTCCGGAGGCTGAGGCAGGAGAATGGCGTGAACCCGGGAGGCGGAGCTTGCAGTGAGCTGAGATCCGGCCACTGCACTCCAGCCTGGACGACAGAG